>NC_136264.1:26615543-27260543 GCF_964187855.1 Myxine glutinosa
TAAGAGGGCCAATGGTTTGGCCGGAGAAAGACCCCGGGTAGTGTAAAGTTGTTAAAGTCATTTAGGAAATAGTTAGGATTGAAGAACCTGTCGCACCATACGCAGCCACTTACCTGTGGTGATGATGATGACTCCACACCTGTGTTTTCTTTGTTTTGTTGCAGGAGATGAATCGCTGTGTGGATTTGTGAGACGCATCACGACGTGGATGAGACATTGGGGTGATTCCATCTCTCCCTCCCTAGGAGGGACTGATGATGAATTGGTAATGGCAAATTATGATGTTGAGTTGGAGATGGCAAATTTTGATGAGAGTTGAAAATGGCAAATTTGATTGGTTAGGAGGGAGAGAAGACGAATTTGGTTTATGGGAGGAACGGGGAAGACAGTAGGGATGTTTGTCGATTTGTAAAGTAGATGTTTATGGGTAGTGTTGTGTTTTGTGGATGCAGTAAGGGGTAAGGGAGGGGCCATGTAGGTTACCTGGTGGGGGGGGGGGGCGTACGATAGGAACGTACCTGTCTCACCTGGTTCCCATGTGCCCCCAGTGTGCATCACCTTACATTGCGTGCACTTTTGCGCCCTTACCACCTTACTCACTTGTTTCTTCTTTTGTCTCCCACCTCCGAGGATCTGGCTTTGGGGTAGAGAGAGAGGAGAGAGAGGTGCTGGCTACGCAGTTGTGGGCCTGCACTTTCGCTGTTGGCTGCCTGGATCGATACACCATATGGACCGCAATGTTTGTGGCCACCCACAATGGACCGCAGTTCGTTTGCGGCCAAGCACCACCCGGGGATGGACCTATGGGTCAACGTGGCACCTATGCCATACAGGTGAACCACTTTTAGTTAACACCAAGTGCACCACAAGAAGAGCAAGAGACACCTGCAGGGTTAGGGGTTGTCGAGTTTATTTTTATTCCAATGAACAATGGTGACTGCACCGATTGGCGGTGGGGTGGTGCTTTTGATGCTGGGACAGGGTGCTCTGCACGTTATTAAAGGCCGTCGGCCACAGAGCACTCGTGGGTTGGTGTATCGATGTTGGCAAGCGCGCTCTCTCTATGCATAACATCTGCATGTGTTCCTCCAAAAACAGGTCCTGGATCGTAGTGTAAATAGCAGCGTAGTCGTGTAAATAATGCTCCCTACCGGCTGTATGTTTAGTTTGAGAATTCTTTCCGGATTCGGTTATCCTGTGGGTGTGTTTCTGAGAGGAGAAGGGTGCAACGTCGCAGGGGGACATATTTACTCATTTGTGAATATCTGTAAAACTGTCGCACTCAGGGTAGAGTTAATAGTAGAGGGAACTACATTGCGTGCCACACTAAAGTAGGTAAAAATTTATCGGGTCGGGACGCCCCGAGGGTAGAGAAGGGTGCAATGTTGCGAATATGGAATTTGGCCTCCATATCCGCTTGTAAATATTCCCCTATTTTTTCCAATACTCCCCAACTTTCCCCGATCCCCCATTCCCTAGTCCCATTGCATGTAAATAACAATCAGTAGAGCCGACCTTCCCCTTATTCCCCCATTAAATGTCGTGCCCAGGTCCACCGCACCACACGTAGACAACTTTCGGACATCTTCCTAGTTATTCTTAATCTATGTCAGTTAAGGCCTCGTTTCCATTAATTATGACTCTTCGTTGCACCAGAATGTGATTATATGGCACCAGTAGTGAGTTTAGGACCTTCCCATACCTCCTCCCATCTTCTTCCCCAAACAACAACAACAACAACAACTACAGCTACAACAACAACAACTACAACAACAACAACTACAACAACGGCGCGCGCGGGGAGTGTGCGTCCTCCCTCCGGCTCGGTTAGCCGCCATTATCCATGCGCCCCACGGGGTTACCACGAAGGGGCTGGCTGTCAGCTCCTCGTCAAGGGCGGAGCCTGGTAAACCCCCCCCCCCGCACCCAATAAGAAGGGCGGACCGATTCCATCTGGGCGGAGCTAACGAGCCGAGGGGCGTGTCACTCCCCGCCGGATATACGCAGCCGCTTGCCGGACGTGACGTCAGATGCGCCCCCAGCCTGGAGAGAGAAGTCGCCACCCCTCGAGCGCTGCAATACCTCCACCGCATCTCTTAAACTGGACCGTACGTGATCCTGCCCTGAGCACAGGTGCACCTGGAGCGATCGCTACCCCGCTTTCCTTGTCATCAAACCCCGTGTGAGTGAGCCTTGTCCCGTTTATCTGTCGTCCGTTGGGGTTAATATAAGCGTGTTTAAGTGCCCACCTTCCTATGTTTCCCTCTTGTCCCTGTAATCTAAACCTTCCGCATTATTGTAATAACAACCTTTGAGAACCGTATCCCTGGTGTCGTGTCGTATTAATTCCAGCCGTGTGTCTTCTTTTTCCTTCATTGGTCTAGCATAGCGCTATTAGTCAACGTTCGGGCACAATCGGGTAACTTGTGCAGACGTGGTCATACCATAAAACCGCTCGGGAAATAACATCCAAGCCACGTCTGTAACAATATATATATATATATATATATATATATATATATATATATATATATATATATATATATATATATATATATATATATAAGCAAAGATTTGTGGTTGGGAGTATATACAAATGACTCCATGGTAAGATCTCCAACCTTTAATTGAATTGAATGGTCTCGTGTGCCTCGATGGTGAGCTGCTTCACTCTTTCAGCAAATGCTGTGCTATTGTGTACGGTTCGCTCTGTCGTCCCCACCAAATGCTTCAAAATGTTTGCCAAAAACTTGGATAGCGCATATGACGGACCTGTAGCTTTGACCTGTAGTTTGATGTTTGTCGACTTTGACCTGTAGACCTGTAGTTTGACCCACTCTTGTGTAAACGAAGCAGGCATTCCGTACTTTGAACAACGAGTCCACATAATATATCACACAAGGTTTTTATTCGGACAAATTGCCCCCTCCCACCTCCAATCCCTCCAAACCACCCCTCTCCCACACCCCCCCCCCTCCACTTCCAACCCCCTCTGGTTCCCCCCCCCCCCCATTTTATCCCCCCCTAAAACCAACCTCCTTCCCGCATTCACCTTTACCGCATAGGGCCACATGTGATGATCTTGATAATGTGACAATTTTATTTTGTCTTAAAAATTTTTTGGCTTTAATATATTTACAGTTTTAATTTAATTTACAATTTAATTGTTTGCAAGTTTAACTTTTGATTAAATGTAATGATTGTTCCGGATTTTCTCAACACTTGCGTTATAATCCAGCATTGCTTACAGGATTATTTTGAGCTGTTAATATGCGGTTGATTTTTGAATTTGGTCGGTAACGTCTCCGTTCACGAGAGCGGTGTGATACGGTTTCATTGGCTGTCCAGCATTGACCACCCCACTTTGCATATACCCCGCCCACTGTGCATGTAAGGGGATGTTGAGATGATTTTATCACTCTTGAGGAAGATTAACGGAGGCGTGTGGCTTCACATGTTGTTAATCGAAACGTTGAGTCATTGTTTGTTCAATTAAAGGTTGGAGATCTTACCATGGAGTCATATATATATATATATATATATATATATATATATATATATATATATATATATATATATATATATATATATATATATATATACGTATATATATATATATATATATATATATATATATATATATATATATATATATATATATATATATATATATATATATAGATAGATATATATATATATATATATATATATATATATATAGATATATATATATATATATATATATATAGATATATATATATATATATATATAGATATATATAGATATATATATATATATATATATATAGATATATATATATATATATATAGATATATATAGATATATATATATATAGATATATATATATATATATATAGATATATATATATAGATATATATATATATATAGATATATATATATAGATATATATATATATATAGATATATATATATATATATATATGTATATATATATATATATATATATATATATATATATATATATAAATATATACATATATATATATACATATATATAAATATACATATATACACACTTTATACCTCTTCAAAATATTATTACAAAAATTTGCCAATTTGATTCATACAGTTGCATAAAGAAGTAAATGTATTTTACTTGCAAGATGTAGGGCACCCCTTTATATGAACTTTTCTCGAGCATTACTTGGTTCCTCCTAAGAACACAAGGATAGTCCAGCATGCACACGAGATTTTTTGAATGTCCTTTAATTTATAATGTTTGGCATTTTCTACAAGCCATGGAATGTGCCTTCTTTTCTAGAGTTTGCCACATGCCACAAAACATATAATGGGCTTTTTCTATGCCCCTGGCATTTTCCCCAAGAATAGATGTATACTGGGGCCATAGCTAACCTCACCCGAAGGAAGGAGATAACCTTACATCCTGCTGAGCTCTTATTACAGTGAAAAACATGTCCGTCCACTGGTGGGTTGTCTAGCTGAGGTTTGGCTAAAAACAGATCGATCTATAGATCTACAGCAAAGGACACCAAAATCTTCCTCATTGGAGGCAAAGTGAATAGGAATGGCTTGTCAGAATTTTGACCTGGAGAAAACAAAAAGACAACAGACTGCATTATTAGAAACCTTTCAATAGTAAAAAAAATTCATGGATAAGGACGTCATCAAAATGGAAGAGTTACTTACATAGCGAATACCGGCAAGGCGCTTCGCAACATGGTAATACGTGCCATGGATGTAGAAAACAGACATGTGCAACTGATGCAGAGAGGCGAGGAATTGTCTGAGGGTCTGCACTATTTGCAACGAATTGTCACGCCCAGCACCAACAGCAGTTGAGCCAAGCAGCCAGGGCCACACTCTCCCCAGAATGTTTTGCAAATAGCTTCCTGGCCAAGGAAGGCTGGAGTATCTGGAAACAGGACTGGTGAATCGCAGGAAGCTCATTGGATCAGCATCTCGGCGTTCCTATAATGAAGTACAAATGACGATGTGACACACATTCAGTAAAATAGAGATTATTACATGACTAATGCTAAATAAATTGGTTTAAAATATTTCATATGATAATGTTGTTTTTGGGAAAACGAGCAATAGTTTAAAAAGGCTTCAGAGACAATAGATGTTCGAGAGGTTTCTTAGAACTTTTGTAGATATGTATTAAGTCCGTGTGGCTAGGATAAGGTGTTTTTAGTCCTACCACGATGAGATGACATTATCCAATTAAGATGGTAGTTAGAGGGAAGGTGTCTCTTCCCTTCCATTAATATATGTTGAAAAGAGAGGCTGGATAAGAGAAAGGTGTGAGATGACGCGTGCAGGGCAGTGATTGGCACGCAAGACGGTGATTGGTTCGCTTTGCACTGCAGCGAGAGCCTTATTTGGTCAGCACTGCTGTCTCACTACGTTGGGGGGCAGGTAGGGGGCACCCATTGGTTTATTGGTGTGGCTGCCATGTTGAGCCCATCAAGGATAGTGATTCGACCACACTCCCTCGGCAGGTCGGACCATATTGGGCACGGTCTCTGTCTATCGATTGGCGGAGGGGAGGATGTGAGCGGAAATAAAACCGAGAGTTACGCACTCGAGTGTTCTTCTTCACGGTCGGGGTTCTTCTGCATGGTCGGGGTTCTTCTTCATGGTCGGGGTTCTTCTTCATCATTCTTGTTTTCTCATTTGATCTTCATCTCTTTTGGTCTGCACTTTCAGCTCTTCGCTCCTCACTCTGCCCCGATTAGGTTCTCCACAACGTGGGACAGCTCCACACTTCTCTTCTACCTATGTCCTGTCAGGACTCCAATTCACTCCTCCACTACATATTCAATTCCTGCTGCTGCCCAAGATCTACACCCTGCCTTTTCATCCCTCTTGCCCGGTTTATATGCGCACGATCATTGTGGATGTGGCGATGTAGCCGAGTTTGTTAGCAGTCCACCTGCGATGCGGCAGATAAGGTTTTGCAATTGCTTGTGTGTGTGTGTGTGTGTGTGTGTGTGTGTGTGTGTGTGTGTGTGTGGTGTGTGTGTGTGTGTGTGTGTGTGTGTGTGTGTGTGTGTGTGTGTGTGTCCAGGCCATAACGTTTTTTTTTACCATTTGAGCTTTTGTCATCATATTTTCAACAAACTTTTATTTTGAGAATATGGAGAAAATAATTAATAATTGAGTCAAAATGTGAAAGGGCAAAGTCATAGTGACTATAAATAGCCCTTATTCGCCCCGCCGCAGCACGTCCAGCACAAGACGCCCCATTTTTTAATCGCTTCTGTGTTTCTTTATTCATTTACCATTGAACTTCAATGTGTATGTCCAGGCCATAACATCTTCACTAATTGAGCTTTTTATCAAATCTTCAAGAACCCTTAATTATGAGAACATGGAGAACACAAATTAATAAAATGCAAAAAAAAATTTTAACTGTCGTTTTCGTCGTCGAGTTTAGATTGAGGCACAAAGTGGACGAGGACGAGCTTTGCATTTTGAGATGCCTCCTTACCTCCGCCACCGAAGGTGGATGGAGGTTATGTTTACACCCCTGTCTGTTTGTCTGTCTGTCTGTGGGCAGGATGTCTCAAAACGTTTTGGACAGATTGGCCAAATCTGGTGGACAGGTTTGGTGTGTGACGAGAACCAATTGATTTGAATCTGGATCCGGTTACAAGGATTTTCTTTTTTAAAATTGATTGATTCTTCACCATTGAGAGATGGGGCCAAAAACGATGATATGTAGCACGATATTTCAAAAAGTTGTGAATGGGTTATGACAAAAGTTGGTGTACGCGTTGGTTAGGTGAGAAGAACAATCTGATTCGAGTTTGGTGTGTGACAAGGACGAATGGTCCGGATGCAGATCCAGCCCGTCAGTGGGATACAAAACATAAACTGCTTCGCCTCGTCGGAGATATGCGCTCTACCAAGGTGGGTAAAGCTTCTTACCTTTAGGGCCAGCAGGGCTCGCTCGAATCGTGCCAGCACCCTGTCGAGCATGTAAGGCACAATTACGTGAAGAATGACAAACGGCAAGCGTCGCCATGCGGAAGGAACACGAGACGTGCCAGCCTCCACCTGCACAGCACCTGCATACTCCTCACCAAGGTCTGGTTGCCTGGAAGGAATGCACAGAAATTTAGGTTGGCAACCTGTAAATCCGGGCCTTCGCAAAAAAACAGGAGTCATCGAGGGTGTTCCCAAATTACAATACGCTCGACTCTTCCTCCCTTAATAATTACTCAATTACTGTTACATTTGCATTTTCCTCGTATTGAAGGTAGAGAGAGGACCTTGTACATATCTAATCGAGGACGAGGATATTTGGAGGCATCAGTGTGCTTTTAAAATGAATTACAAGGACATTCAACAGATGACGGACAAATTAACATTTGCATATCAACTTGGGGTCACAGTACAATGGCATAAGTGCTCAGATGGGAGCGCCAAAGAGGAGAACCCAAATTTCAAGTTCTCTGAACATTCTCCATAATTCCCTGCCCCCAAATACAGACCTACTAATGTGGTGAGTCCAAAATACGAGAGATCTGACAGCAGTTCTAGCTCACGTCTCCAGCGTAACCATTTCCTGGTTCCTGTAAAACACGGGGCAAAAGGGCAAAATCACGACAACTCTCCATGGCTCTTCTCACAAAAATCAATGTAACCACGAGGTGAAGTTCCCACGATATCTTTCGATGAAGAGTTGGCAAGTCATTGCCAGCAGCTTGGTCAAATTCAAAACACCTGTCTTACCTGGGGGCTCCCCACAACTACTCGCCCCTAACGATTAAACCATGCCACCAAATTGAGACATGATAGCCAACCTGTGTATTGAAGAAACATAACGATGATACAATACAAAACAGCATTGTGTTACCCCCTTTTAATGTCAGGATCATATACATAGAAAACATATTATCCGACATTTGTTTGCAAAGGATAGTTGAATGTTTTCACTTGTACAGACATTGCAAGTGTGGTATGGGTACCAATGTGAAAATGTTTATTTATGCCTCTCAAGACCAATGTCTTCAACAACCATTGAAAACAACTGTGTAGTGCCATCAAATAATACCGCAAGCTAAACCACAACTCAATATACACATATATTTCATCATTGCGTGGCCAAAAATAATTTTGACCTCGACTTTAAAAGAGAAGTTACTGTTGGGTATTGATTGGCAATAGAGATTGTAGAGTGACTTTGAAATGAAAAAAATGTCCACAAAATATGTTTGGCATTGAAACAAAACTCAACCTACAAAGAAACTCGTCAAGAGTCCTATCAAAGGTCATCGGGGAAACCATTATATTACTTCCACCACCGAAGGTAAACAGAGGATATGTTTTTACCCCAGCTTGTGTTGTCTGTATGTGAGCAGGATATCTCAAAGTAATGGATGGATCCCTTTAACTTTTCGATTTTATCGAAATGGGGGGAGAGGAGGGGAGGAGGGAAGGGGAGGGGAGAGGGGGCATGGGGGGCAGGGGGGACTGGGGTAAGGGGGAGGGAGGTGGGGAAGGGGAACGGAGGGGGGAGAGGGGGAAGGGGGGACGGGAGGAGTGGAGGGGGAGGCAGGGGGGGAAAGGGGGAAAGGGGAGGGGGAAGGGGGAGGCGGGGGGGGAATGGAGAGGGTGGGGGGGGGGGGAAGGGGAGGGAGGGGGGAGGGAGGCAGGAGAGGAAGGGGATTCATCACCTTTTCGTTGAATGTGGTGAATATGGCGTTCATCACGTTTCTGAGTTGTCTGGTGATTGTTTTGTATTTATTTATGCGAATGTGTACTTGTATATAACTGTCATTAATTTTAAAAGGCTTCGGCACTATCGAGCGATTAAAAAAAAAAACTCCAGAAAAACGAACTTTTTTTCTTCAATTTTTTTTATTTCTTATTTTTGCCTAAAACACTCCCAGGCACTCACTGATGAACCTCTGAAAGTTTGACGAAGATCCGTTCAGCCATCTCTGAGAAAAATGGCAACACACACAGACCAACAGCTCTCTTATATAGCAGCAGATGATGCATTTATTGAGAGATGGTGATTTAATTATTTCCAAAATGGATTCCTTTACACCTCTAGGCTCTAGCGAACTACTTTTTCTCTGTCTAAGATGACCACTTGACTGGTATCAAAGCTGTGACCATGTAGGTTCAATTGTGTATATACAGAAGAGTTCACGCCTCCTCATGAGCTGGACGATATTGTTGGGTCATACAGGCCTTAAGAGTTTGCCGAGTTTCTCCTATGTAGGTCTCAGTGCATGATGGGTCTCCACACCTGATGCCATACACCAAGATGTGTTTCCTATCCTTCCGGATGTTGTCCTCAACATGAACAAACTGGCTGCGAATAATTCTGTAGGGTTTGCGATTTCATGTCACATACATGGGACAAGGCAATAACATCTTGTCCACACCGTCGCCAACCAACACGTGATGCCGGGTTGGTCTACAGACCAACTCACCCTACCAACGGTGGAAGGTCTCAAGCTTCTTCTGCACTTCAACATGTTCCGTGACCAAGGCCAGTGCATTCTCGCCAAAACGTCGCCTTTACCGACGAGTAAATCCAGCTTTTTTCGGTTATAAACTTTTACTCCTTTAATTCGACTGGATGAATAATAACAACCTCCATCGGTTTATGAGACCACTATTTTTATAGTTTTTTTTAAATAGTACTAAGACCACTATTTTTATAGTTTTTTTTGTAGTACTAAGACCACTATTTTTATAGTTTTTTTTATAGTACTAAGACCACTATTTTTATAGTTTTTTTTTATAGTACTAAGACCAACTATTTTTATAGTTTTTTTTATAGTACTAAGACCACTATTTTTATAGTTTTTTTCAAAGTACTAAGACCACTATTTTTATAGTTTTTTAAAATAGTACTAAGACCACTATTTTTATAGTTTTTTAAATAGTATTAGACCACTATTTTTATAGTTTTTTTTATAGTACTAAGACCACTATTTTTATATATTTTTTATAGTACTAAGACCACTATTTTTATAGTTTTTTTTATAGTTGTAAGACCACTATTTTTATATATTTTTATAGTACTAAGACCACTATTTTTATAGTTTTTTTGTATAGTACTAAGACCACTATTTTTATAGTTTTTTTTAATAGTACTAAGACCACTATTTTTATAGTTTTTTAAATAGTACTAAGAACACTATTTTTAGTTTTTTTTATAGTACTAAGACCACTATTTTTATAGTTTTTTTTATAGTACTAAGACCACTATTTTTATAGTTTTTTTATAGTACTAAGACCACTATTTTTATAGTTTTTTCCAAAGTACTAAGACCACTATTTTTATAGTTTTTTTAAATAGTACTAAGACCACTATTTTTATAGTTTTTTATAGTATTAAGACCACTATTTTTATAGTTTTTTTTATAGTACTAAGACCACTATTTTTATATATTTTTTATAGTACTAAGACCACTATTTTTATAGTTTTTTTAAATAGTACTAAGACCACTATTTTTATAGTTTTTTAAATAGTACTAAGACCACTATTTTTATAGTTTTTTTAATAGTACTAAGACAACTATTTTTATAGTTTTTTTTATAGTACTAAGACCACTATTTTTATCGTTTTTTTTATAGTTGTAAGACCACTATTTTAATATATTTTTATAGTACTAAGACCACTATTTTTATCGTTTTTTTTTATCGTACTGACCACTATTTTTATAGTTTTTTTTATCGTACTATGACCACTATTTTTAGTTTTTTTAATAGTACTAAGACCACTATTTTTATAGTTTTTTTTATAGTACTAAGACCACTATTTTTATAGTTTTTTTTATTGTACTAAGACCACTATTTTTATAGTTTTTTTTATAGTACTAAGACCACTATTTTTATAGTTTTTTAAAATAGTACTAAGACCACTATTTTTATAGTTTTTTTTATAGTACTACAACCACTATTTATATATATATTTAATAGTACTAAGACCACTATTTTTATAGTTTTTTTTAATAGTACTAAGACCACTATTTTTATAGTTTTTTTAAATAGTACTAAGACCACTATTTTTATAGTTTTTTAAATAGTACTAAGACCACTATTTTTATAGTTTTTTTGATAGTACTAAGACCACTATTTTTATAGTTTTTTTCAAAGTACTAAGACCACTATTTTTATAGGTTTTCTTAATAGTACTATGACCACTATTTTTATAGTTTTTTTTATAGTACTAAGACCACTATTTTTATAGTTTTTTTAATAGTAGTAAGACCACTATTTTTATATATTTTTATAGTACTAAGACCACTATTTTTATAGTCTTTTTGTATAGTACTAAGACCACTATTTTTAGAGTTTTTTTTATAGTACTAAGACCAATTTTTTTTAGTTTTTTTTATAGTACTAAGACCACTATTTTTATAGTTTTTTTTATAGTACTAAGACCACTATTTTTATAGTTTTTTTTAATAGTACTAAGACCACTATTTTTATAGTTTTTTTCAAAGTACTAAGACCTCTATTTTTATAGTTTTTTAAAATAGTACTAAGACCACTATTTTTATAGTTTTTTTTATAGTACTAAGACCACTATTTTTATAGTTTTTTAAAATAGTACTAAGACCACTATTTTTATAGTTTTTTTATAGTACTACAACCACTATTTATATATACTAGGGCATGCCCGTACTATATATATAGGACGTGCCCGTAAGTGCGTGATGTTACCGTACAATGAATGTATCGTCCCGACGCCGCAGCTCGGATGGCGCTGCAGTTAATCGGGCCCCCAAATTCCTCATCGACGATAACTAAACAATATATTATATGAATCGCACCGTACATACCTCCTTCTAGATCTTGTTCTTGTCTTGATATACTCACTCAGGCTCACTCTATCACGACTGAGTCCTCCCAGCTCCTCCAAATGGCGCCCGCTCGCCGCTACGTAAGTCCGGAAGTGACGTCCTCATTTGACTGTCCGGAAGGTCGCATATCGCAGGAAAGCGAAAGAATCGCAAATTAGTTTTAATTAGTTTTAAAACATCGTTTAACGCCAACATAGCGCCAACATAGTTTGCCGACGGGAAATAAATGAATACGCTCTCAAATGTGCCATCCGAGGCAGAGTGTGTTCGCCACGTTCGGCACACGTGATAGCTCACTGCTCTCTGATTGGTTGAATCGTTTTTTGGACATAGCTCGGTAACTACTTCTGCGATTAATTTAAAACCTTGAAAAGGCACATCCTCGGGTCCCCAGCAATATACCTGGCAAGTTTAAAGTATATCGGACCGGTAGTTGTCGAGAAACAGCGGTCACAGACAAACACACACACAGACACACACACACACACACACACACACACAGAGATTGCTGGAATTATAGATAGATATTTAATAGTACTAAGACCACTATTTTTATAGTTTTTTTTAATAGTACTAAGACCACTATTTTTATAGTTTTTTTAAATAGTACTAAGACCACTATTTTTATAGTTTTTTTAATAGTACTAAGACCACTATTTTTATAGTTTTTTTTATAGTACTAAGACCACTATTTTTATAGTTTTTTTCAAAGTACTAAGACCACTATTTTTATAGGTTTTCTTAATAGTACTATGACCACTATTTTTATAGTTTTTTTTATAGTACTAAGACCACTATTTTTATAGTTTTTTTAATAGTAGTAAGACCACAATTTTTATATATTTTTATAGTACTAAGACCACTATTTTTATAGTCTTTTTTTTATCGTACTGACCACTTTTTTAGAGTTTTTTTTATAGTACTAAGACCAATTTTTTTTAGTTTTTTTTATAGTACTAAGACCACTATTTTTATAGTTTTTTTTATAGTACTAAGACCACTATTTTTATAGTTTTTTTTAATAGTACTAAGACCACTATTTTTATAGTTTTTTTATAGTACTAAGACCACTATTTTTATAGTTTTTTTATAGTACTAAGACCACTATTTTTATAGTTTTTTTTATCATACTAAGACCACTATCTTTATAGTTTTTTTTAGACTACTAAGACCACTATTTTAATAGTTTTTAATAGTACTAAGACCACTATTTTTATACTTTTTATAGTACTAAGACCACTATTTTTATAGTTTTTTTTATAGTACAAAGACCACTATTTTTATAGTTTTTTTTATAGTACTAAGACCACTATTTTTATAGTATTTTATAGTACTAAGACCACTATTTTTATAGTTTTTTTTATAGAACTAAGACCACTATTTTTATAGTTTTTTTTATAGTACTAAGACCACTATTTTTATAGTTTCTTTTATAGTACTAAGACCACTATTTTTATAGTTTTTTTTATAGTACTAAGACCACTATTTTTATAGTTTCTTTTATAGTACTAAGACCACTATTTTTATAGTTTTTTTTATAGTACTAAGACCACTATTTTAATAGTTTTTTTATAGTACTAAGACCACTATTTTTATAGTTTTTTTTATAGTACTAAGACCACTATTTTTATAGTTTTTTTAATAGTACTAAGACCACTATTTTTATAGTTTTTTTATAGTATTAAGACCACTATTTTTATAGTTTTTTTATAGTACTACGACCACTATTTTTATATATTTTTTATAGTACTAAGACCACTATTTTTATAGTTTTTTTTAATAGTACTAAGACCACTATTTTTATAGTTTTTTAAATAGTACTAAGACCACTATTTTTATAGTTTTTTAAATAGTACTAAGACCACTATTTTTATAGTTTTTTTATAGTACTAAGACCACTATTTTTATAGTTTTTTTCAAAGTACTAAGACAACTATTTTTATAGGTTTTCTTAATAGTACTACGACCACTATTTTTATAGTTTTTTTTAATAGTACTAAGACCACTATTTTTATATATTTTTATAGTACTAAGACCACTATTTTTATAGTTTTTTTTAATATCGTACTGACCACTATTTTTATAGTTTTTTTTATCGTACTAAGACCACTATTTTTAGTTTTTTTTATAGTTACCAAGACCACTATTTTTATAGTTTTTTTTATAGTACTAAGACCACTATTTTTATAGTTTTTTTTATAGTACTAAGACCACTATTTTTATAGTTTTTTTTTATCGTACTGACCACTATTTTAAGTTTTTTTTATCGTACTAAGACCACTATTTGTCGTTTTTTTTATAGTACTAAGACCACTATTTTTATAGTTTTTTTTATAGTACTAAGACCACTATTTTTAGTTTTTTTAATAGTACTAAGACCACTATTTTTATAGTTTTTTTTTTATCCTACTGACCACTATTTTTATAGTTTTTTTATAGTACGAAGACCACTATTTTTAGTTTTTTTTATAGTACTAAGACCACTATTTTTATAGTTTTTTTTATAGTACTAAGATCACTATTTTTATAGTTTTTTTTATAGCGCTAAGACCACTATTTTTATAGTTTTTTTTTTATCGTACTGACCACTATTTTTATAGTTTTTTTTATTGTACTAAGACCACTATTTTTAGTTTTTTTTATAGTACTAAGACCACTATTTTTATAGTTTTTTTAATAGTACTAAGACCACTATTTTTATAGTTTTTTAAATAGTACTAAGACCACTATTTTTATAGTTTTTTTAATAGTACTAAGACCACTATTTTTATAGTTTTTTTTATAGTAGTAAGACCACTATTTATATATATATTTTTATAGTACTAAGACCACTATTTTTATAGTTTTTTTTAAAAACGTACTGACCACTATTTTTATAGTTTTTTAAATCGTACTAAGACCACTATTTTTAGTTTTTTTTATAGTACTAAGACCACTATTTTTATAGTTTTTTTTATAGTACTAAGACCACTATTTTTATAGTTTTTTTATAGTACTAAGACCACTATTTTTATAGTTTTTTTTATCATACTAAGACCACTATTTTTAGTTTTTTTATAGTACTAAGACCACTATTTTTATAGTTTTTTTTATTGTAGTAAGACCACTATTTTTATAGTTTTTTTTAATAGTACTAAGACCACTATTTTTAGTTTTTTTTATAGTACTAAGACCACTATTTTTATAGTTTTTTTTATAGTACTAAGACCACTATTTTAATAGTTTTTTTTATAGTACTAAGACCACTATCTTTATAGTTTTTTTTAGACTACTAAGACCACTATTTTAATAGTTTTTTATAGTACTAAGACCACTATTTTTATACTTTTTTATAGTACGAAGACCACTATTTTTATAGTTTTTTTTATAGTACTAAGACCACTATTTTTATATATTTTTTTATAGTACTAAGACCACCATTTTTATAGTTTTTTATAGTACTAAGACCACTATTTTTATAGTTTTTTATAGTACTAAGACCACTATTTTTATAGTTTTTTTTATAGTACTAAGACCACTATTTTTATAGTTTCTTTTATAGTACTAAGACCACTATTTTTACCTCCGCCACCAAAGGTGGATGGAGGTTATGTTTTCACGCGTCTGTTAACAAGATATCTCAAAAAGTTGTGGACGGATTCAAACGAAATTTGGCAGAGAGGTAGCGTATGCGACAAGGACGAAATGGTTAGATTTTGGTGAAGATCCGGATCCGGCTAGTAGAATTTTTATGTGATTCTTCACCATTGGGAGATGGGGCTAAAAACGAAATATAGCAGGACATCTCAAAAGGTTGTGGACGGATTCGGATGAAACTTCGTGGATAGATTGGGTATGTGACAAGACCGAACCGATTTGATTTTGGTGAAGATCTGAATATGGATTCGGATATGAGAATTATTTAATTTTGTAAGTGTTTCTTCACCATTGAGAGATAGGGCCAAAAACGACATATAACATAGTTTTAAAGGTTGTGGAGAGTTATGACAAAACTAGGTGGATGGGTTTGTTAGGTGACAAGAACAAGCTGATTAGATTTTGGGGCAGGTCCGAATCCAGATTCAGCCTATCAGTGGGATATAAACCATAAACTGTTCAGCCTGGCAGGGGTATGAGCTCTACAAAGTGCCGTTCTAGTCTTTAATCTGCATTATGAGAATGCACTTTCATTGGGCGGTGTATATTACACCGCTGCCACGATCGCTGCGAACAAAACATGCATTACCTCATTTCCTTTACATGATTCTAATCAAAATGTACCTTTGTTTCCTGAAAAGGGTACCTTCATTTAATAATAGAAGATGTTTTGTTCAGTCTACAAATGTACACAAGAGGCCCGTATGGCCTGTTCCAAGTCGAGGCATATTTGAGCAAGCTCAAACATAATGGCGGCTTCCATGAGGTGAAAGCGGCCTTACAAAGATGGCATGCCGCCACGTTGGTAAGGCTTATTTTGTTTTTTCATGATGAGAACCCCATTAATTATCTTCAACAGGGGTGTTTAAATTTACCCAAATACACAGTTTTCATTCATGTACTCCCTTGGAGTTCCCTTAACGTGCATGCAAAGTTTTGGGCCATAAGGATTCATGGTTTTGGAGTCATGGAGGAGGCACACACATGGACACATGCTTTCCCTTTTATTATTAGTGCCCTACCAGTTTCACTGGAGGGAACTATAGGTTTGCTTTCCGTCTGTCTGTCCGTCCGTCCCAGGGAGGGGAGAGATGGGGGGGGGGGGGGGGGGGGGGAGGAGGTGGAAGGGCGGTTCACAAAGATAATGTTGTGTTATGCTTTATGCTTTATGACCACATACACAAATATATACATACACACACACACACACACACCAACACAAATTGTTGTAATGTCGTAATTAACTTGTTTTTTTCACATAGGATACCATATTTGACGATCGGAGCTCTCCATCTCACCAAGGCTAAAATTAGCCTTTTTATAAAGCATCATATATATGATCTACCTCAGAGATGGTGACAGGTGGTAGCTCGTGCGTTCACAAGTTATGAATTGTGAGAAAGTGACTGTTTAATATGATCCTATAAAGTTTTGGTGCAATTAACTTTGGGAGCTCAGAGGAGTAAGGTCACAATCACCCATTGCTTCGCTGAATATGGAAAGGTTGGAGCGAGTATAGCCTTTCATAAGTATGCTTATACGCTTAGTTATAAGAATGTCATTTCTTTAAATTTTCACATTTCACTCCAGATTTAGACAGTTATTTAGTCACCCAGCTCCAATCCTCAAATCCCAAATTCACCACCAGTCACCCAGCTTAAGAATTATATTATTATGTTTGTGGGGGTAGGTAATAAAATACCTTATAGTCAGGTTCACTATGTTTTTACGTTCAAAATCATGGTAGATTAGCAAACCTATACATTTTTGGAAACGTTATTACATGGAAAATCTGAAAATCAATGTTTACATTTGCCAATTCCGACCAATTTGATTCGACCAATTCGACCAATTCGACCATTCGACCAATCGCTTCGATCGACCATTCGACCATTCGACCAATTCGATCGATTCGATTCGATTCGATTCATCGAGTTCGATTCGATCGACCATTCGACCAATTCGATTTGCCAATCAATTTGACCGACCTTTGCTTGTGTGGAACGGACTGTGAAAACGATGTGGACTATATTGTCGGATACGACACACAGGACAGTGATGACGAACTCTAAATGGCATATTCTGTAATCGTGTATGTTTGATGCCTTTGACTGCCTGTGTATATTTTGTCATTGACTGCCTGTGTAGATGTGAAGTTATACTGACTGCATGTGTATATATGGTTTTGCTGACTGCCTGAGTAGTGTAATAATGTTGCTTCTGGGACACCTCCGTTTAACATGTGAAATCCCTATCTAATGTCATTTACCCCCTTGTCTTTTTCAAAAATCATAAACACCTCTATTTCTCCCACCCTCATCTTTATGAACCTTTTGTCTGTAGTACCTATCCTTAATGTTGTTCATTAGACCACTCAAACACTACAAATATTTGTTTTCTCTTATAGACCTATCATCCTTCTTCTACATATCATCTGGCAGATTAATCTTTGACCCACTCAAACATTGACCCATTCACTTCCATATTAATTCTTTCCCTCCCTCATTGCCCCTAAACACCTATATTTCTCTCACCCTGTTCTTTACGAACCTTCTAACCTTTTGACATGTTATCCTTATTCATTAGACCACTTAAACACCTGTGATCCTTCTGACCTCATGGACCTTTTAACCTTTTACTCTTAATATCATCTGGTGAATATAACCCACTCAAACAACGACCCTACAAATATTTGTTTATGCGTGGGAAATAATTTAATTCTCCTACAACTCTCTTCACCATCTAATATATTAACAAAAAATATGTTTGAGTTTGGTTCTTTATTAAGATATTTTAACTGAGCTAAGATAAAATGGTAAACCTCCCTCAATGTTCTTGCTTGAGCGCCTCCAGTGCCACATACCATTTTTAAATTAAAGTATATATTTTCCTGACAACCATCAAAGTTTTCCGTCCACTCAAAAATATTTCCATCTTTTTTACCCAATTCACCGGTATTTAAATTAATTCTCTTATTTGTTTTGTGAACTTTTTTACCAGTTGCCTTTTCAATTATACCTATTTGATATTTTTCACATTCATTATGTTTTCCATTTATATACCAAGGTTGATTACACCTCCACTCTTTAGTCTGGTTGATACTTGGTTCTATCATTTATATAATAGTAAAAAAGGCGGCGGTAGCCCGTTAAAATCCCCAACCCCCCCCCTTTTTAACTTATCACTTATATATATCTTATCACTTATATATATCTTATCACTTATGTATATCTTATCACTTATATATATATCTTATCACTTATATATATATCTTATCACTTATATACTTATATAACCATAAGGGAGACTATCAATTCCATTTTCTAAAATAAACCTCTTATCATCAAAAGCCCCCAATGCTTTCTTATTTATCTCTTCTGAATATAATTGATGTTTATAACTTCTTATTCCATTAATCTTTCTAAACTCTTCTTTCTTTGTTGTTAAACAGTTATAATAATCCTTAAAGTTTATTGTTTCTTTAATAACATTTTTCTTTACACCTTTTAACTTCTTATCAGTCTTTTCAACGTTATTCACAATGTATTTATAAGCATAAGCCTTTGACCTCAATCCCACAAATTCACTCATAACATTTCCTCCTAATTCATCCTTGAACTTTCCAATCACCTTTTTATTTTTAGAAGAGAACAACTCACTCTCTGGACTGTAATTACTCGTGTCATAGATATTAATGTCTCTTTTCATGTCTGAATAAACATCGTTGGTATTAATTTTCAAAATAAAACTATCTGTATCCATATAAAGTAGATTAACATCATTTTGATATTTCTTCCTCAAGTTATTATAAAAGTAATCATACATTAATGACTTTGATAAATCAAGAATTGTTGTTCCAATATAAATAGGTTTGTTCATTTCAATACTCTCTTTAATCAAATGGATCGCACAAAAGTTCTCAGTAAAGACCTCAGCTCGAGTAAAACTCGGTCTATTAATTAATTTTGATGCTTGTTCCCAAGATGTTGATAGTCTGATATTTTGTCTTTTCCTCACATTCTCCATAGTCTTACCAAAGACCGCATTATTCATCAATTTATAAAAGTCTTTCTCAAAATCTGTTTTTGACTCTGTTCTTCTTTGTGTATTAAAATCAATGTACCCCTTTAACCAATGACTTTGATTGAACTTTAGAACCCTATGGATCTTCTCTACTCTTAGACCTTTTGATAAATATTGTCGCAAATTTCTTTGGTGTAGAACATAATTTTTCTTGTTATATAATGTAGTAAGTAATTTTTCTGTTGATTCACCTATATCAAACGATCGTTGATAATCACTCAACCATTCTTTCTTTGGACTTGCTTTCTCACAAGCAAATGGGAGATCTTTGTGTAGGTTATGGAGTTCCTCTGGATATTTTAAATCAATTTCAAAATAATAACCAACTTTTTCTTCATCCAATTCTTTTTGTGTAGAGATACATACATCTTGTAAAACGTTTTTGTAGTCTTTTTCCTTTACCCATCTAAGTTTTCCATAAGGAAGAGCCTGAGACATTGCCCAGCCATACAGGTTGTTCGCGTCATAGTACATCAAGTAAGAACTCTCTTTCGTTGGATCATAATTTGGAAGATATTTGTTATTTGCTTTTGCGTATCTACTCGAGCAGACTTGTGAAATTCCACCTCTTTTTGCCTTTTCAATCATCAAAAGCATATCAACATCGGTTATCAAATCCAAATCTTGTTTTGTCATTTTCAACATCGCACTCCAGGCCAATCCAGGTGCTGTGTAGTAGTGAGCAGGATCCAATCCATATCCAGTGCGACAAACAGATCTAAAGGCTTCAAATACATCGGCCAATAAAAGCACATCAGTTTTGAGATACAAATCGTGATACTCGCCAAGATTCTTGATGTTATATTTTTCCCAAACATTTTGTGCGTGTACATAATCTTTATCAGATATATGACTATTATTTAATTTGTTATAGAAATTTTCTTTTGAAGGAAGTTGTGTTTCATTGAATCTCTCAAATGAGTCCATATAGTCATAGGGGTAAATTCCCTTTTGTGTTAGAAAATCTTTATCTAAAAAATACTCTGAAAGACATGGAAACTCTTTTAGATTTTGAACCAAGTTAACCAATGGACTTGCCATGAATTTAAATGTATCAAGAAATCTGATATGAGTAATAGGAGATGTGTGAATTGTTTTTGTGAATGAAATGTATTTCTGATCCGTGTTTGGAATTGCTGAGATACTTCCAGAAGTCTTTGAGAGTTCCTTGATAAATAGATGTGTATCATAATGAGCGTTGTTATGAAGAAAGACAGGAATGAAAGAGGGGAGTTGATAATTAATATTACAACTTTGATGAGCCGGACCTCTATATTTACCAGTGAGATGACAATGGTCTCTAACCTTTAGACCTTTACCAATTTTCTCCTCACAAATATGACAGACATTGTTTTTTATAAATTCCCTTTTTTCTTTACTTGTTAAGGACATTGGTTTATTGGTTTCTCTCATTATCTTGGTTAATCGAACACAGTCTTTTTCTAGTCGTTTCACAAACTCCTCTGGGGTATTTGAGCCTCTATACATCTCTAACTTGTTATATTTATCACCAACGGATGATTTGATATAATAACAAAAACCACAAGGAGTATGTTTTTGATATTTATTTGTGTATGATTCTTTTGGATCTTGAGAAGCAGTATCAATTTTTTCTAAAATACTTTCAAAATCAGCATATATAACAAATGGATGTTTGATCTTTTTATTTTCATCTTTGAATGTGATCTTTGAGCCTTCTTTAGGCATATTGATTACCGTTGATTTATGTTCGCCACAATAATTTGAATGTTTATCTAATCTTTCTTGTGAATTGAAGAAGTTAAGACAACGCAAACAAATATATATTTTATTTGTTCTCTTACAGACTTGTGGTTTTATTAATTTAGCAATATCTTTGATGTATGTATAATGTGAATTTTCATCTGAATTAAAATATAGAAGATTAATATGAGTTTGTTTACAATTGTCAGAAAGCTTTAAAACCTGAATGTTGTTTGTTTCTGTTAGACCATAAACATTAACTGATAAATTATTCATCTTTTCAAATTTAGGAATATCATTTAAAGTCATCGGAAACTTTAGATCTTTCGTATTTAATGTATTCTCATATTTTTTATAATGAGATACTCTTTCATCATGAAAATGTGGAGGATGTAAGTGTGCTAAAATAGACCAGAGAAAACATTTATTGTCTTTATTTTTGATATTGATAACTGCTTTTCTATTTTTGATAACACTGGGTAAATCAATGTAAGAAGAAGCTTTTAGAGGATCTGATTTAAGAATATGAATGTCTATGTAAATAATTTTTCCTATATTGAATCCACTTCCTACGATTGAATTATCCACATCTTGCTCTTGTTTAATAAGTTCATCATAGACTCCTGATGTTTTAAAATCTTGATATGAAGATATAAAGTGTGGCTCAGTTCTCATGTATGGTGCATCTATAACTCCTTCATCCTTTGTCATTTCTAATTTTACTCCCATATAAAATTTAAGTGGTTTCATTTCCTTTAGTGTTTTTTCAATCAACGTTTGAACAGCAGGTTTAACTATTTCTACAGCATCAACTATAGACTCTGGTTCAGGAGGTTTGAAGTTAAAGACTCTTATTTTAATATGTCCTTTGAATGCTCCATCAGAGTTTTTAGTTGTGATAAAATTTGATAAATGTAGATTTGTTTTAAGATGTATTTTGAAGCCTTTCTTGAGGATATTTTTATTACATGTAGAACAGTGTTTTGTTTCAGGTGGAAGAGGGGAAAGTTTGTTTAAAATGTTGTATGTATGTTTTGCGGTGAGAATATGTTGTTTATAATATTTTACTTCCTTCTCGCAAGTATCA
This sequence comes from Myxine glutinosa, assembly GCF_964187855.1. Lineage (NCBI taxonomy): Eukaryota > Metazoa > Chordata > Myxini > Myxiniformes > Myxinidae > Myxine > Myxine glutinosa. The sequence continues at coordinate 26,637,913 of NC_136264.1, forward strand.
CAATAAACCATATTTATAGCGTGAGAAAACGTGGTGTTTTATATATATCACTGTGCTTAAAATAAAACACTTTTGAGCTTTACAGCTCCGTTTTATATATATCGCTGTGCTTAAACTAAAACACTTTTTCACTCAGAATCATCTAAGTCATAACTATCACATGAATACTCAGAATCATACTCAGAGTCATCAATAAAGCTACTCTCATAACTATCATTTGAGCACAAACTATTAGTATCATAACTATCATCTGTGTTCAATGAAATACTATCATCACCATCGTCCAAGTTCAATGAAATACTATCATCACTATCGTCTGAGTTCAATGAAATAGTAAAATCTTCACTGCTGTATTGACTCATATTTAATTAGCAAGAAAAATATTCCCATCAATATCTATATACTTTCTTTCATTAACAGATTCAATCTCTACAATTTTTATATCAAAAGTTATCTTTAAATAATCTCTAACTATCATAGAACGAAATGACATTTCACCAGAAATATTAACATCATTCATTTTACTTAGATCTACACCCTTTGGATTATTAAAGAAAATACAAATGTCTCCTCTAGAATTATTAATGGTCTTATCATTCTTTTTCAAAGTATCGTGGTCAATCACTTTTTCAAGCTTTGAATAAATTGCCAGGAGTAGAGGAGAAACTTTTGTTAGATTTACTTTAATGGATGTCTTTCCAGGTATAGTTAGAGCTCTTCCTTTAAATGAAATAGAGGGGCTCATGTTATTTTCCATAACTGGTTTTACCCAAAAATTTCCATATTTATCTTTGTTCAATTTAACATCTTTGACATATTTTTCTATATCTTCCACCGAAGTAGAGATTGATTGAAATTTGTCTTTTGTGCTTTGAAACATTGTATTTATTAATGAATAAACTTGCGTTTAGTTTAAGTAAAAATTTACCACATAAATATGATAAGTTCTGAAGGATATTTAGAATTTCCAGACTCTCCATATGATAAATTAGAGAATTGTCCGGCTTGTGATAGAGTGGGGCTTAATGATGAGGATTCATATAAACAATGTATTTTCTGTGATTTAATTTTAATTAATGATAATAAGAAATATAAAAAAATATATAACTCTTTTAAATTAGAACCAAAAATGAATTACTTTACAAGATTAATAAGAGAGATGAATGTTAAGTATTGTGATGATAATACACCATTTCTTTCAAGGGAAGAGACTAATTGTATTGAGGAAATGTATAAGGGTTTAATGATATTTATTATTCAAAATAATTTTAATGGAAATGTTAATACAAGATACTATATAAATAAAATAATGGATTATTTTGAAATTAAACCCGAACTCAGGATAAAATATAGAGTTTCTCAAATAGCTCAAAAAAAGTTGGATAACTTGTTTTCCAAATATATAAATGAATGATTTTTTACCCGTTTGGGAAAATAAGATAAAATTTAATAACCATAAAAACATTCCAAATTCATTGAGATGTCTAATAGTTGGTTCAAGCGGATGTGGAAAAACCTGTTTACTTTTAAAGATGCTCCTTGGTTCTAATTTTTTAGATTATGATAATTTAATAATTTTTACAAAGTCAAGTTTTCAACCCGAGTATCAACTACTCTCACAGGGTTTTAATGCGGGTCTTAAAAAGGAAGACATTATCGGTTTATTTAAACTTCAAAACAAACTAAATGATTATAATATTGATGATATAATACAATTATTTTGTGATACACAGAAATCAAAATCGAAACCCATAACTTGTATTCTCAGTGATAATACGGATGATATACCTTCACCTCAAGATTTAGATAAATCAAAAAAGAACCTTGTCATCTTTGATGATTGTGTTAATGAGAGAAACCAAACAGTAATGGATAGCTACTATACAAGAGGGAGACATTCTTCTTGTAATTGTATATATCTTAGTCAATCATATTTTCAACTCCCTCGACGCTCAATAAGAAACAATGCCAATACTTTTATTTTATTTAAGTTAAATTCAATAGATGTAAATAATTTTTGGAGAGATAATTGCTCTACGTTATGTAGTAAAAAAGAATTTGAAAATTATATGAAACACACGATTGGAAAATATAAATATATTGTTGTGAAACAAGATGAGATACTAAATGATATTTTTCAATAAATAAATACAGAAAATGAATACTGAAGAAAGAGAAAGAAAGTTTAAGGAACATCAACAATTAGTTTCAAAAGTTGTTAAACAACAGGAAGAGATAAAGAAGAAACGGAGACAGAAACTAACTGGTGAAGAAGCCTTTGAAAGAAAACAAGAGAAATTCTTTAAACCACTTTTGAAAACTCAACACCCTACAGTTCCCACGGTAGAATTTACTCCGAAAAAACTTCAAATGCTCAAAGATTTTAGTCAGATAACAAAACAAGAACTTGGTGAATTAGAATATGATGACGAGGGATTATTTCGGAAACTTGAGCAGGTAAATCAACCCCCTAATTATGTTGTGGAAGCTCTTCAAAACAATGAATATTCTGCGGGTTCAAAAACCAGAGCAGGTCTCATTCCAACAGAAGAACCAGCAGTGTTTCATCTTGTGGAAGAAAAGGTATTGATATTTAATGATGAATTGATGTTCTTGAGTTCTACTCAACCAAATGTTAAATTAACTCCAAGATTAATGTTTCTTCTAACAAACCCCGGATTCAGCGGTTCAAAATATTTTGAGGAACCACTTGATATGGAAAGAGAGGAAGATAGGGTATATATTGAGTTGTTAAATACACTTGATTATGGAGTTTCTGTTGCTGGTAAAAGTAAGAAGAATGAGAAGGAGAAACATATTATTGATGCTTTAAGTAAGCTTGGTTCGGGTGTTAGTTTTCTTCCAAATGACCCATCACAATTAGTTAATAGGCTATTATTGTTATTAGGTAGTAAGAAGGCTGGAAACAACAATTGTTTTAATGAATCCTCAGCCATTTTAGATCAGTTGATGAACATGAAAATAATTAATAAATGTCAATACAAAGATATTTTATTAGATATTAAATAAGATGAGAAGCACAATTCTTAGTTTTAATTTCACAACGAGCGATTACACAGCTTCATTCCCTTACCCACTACAACTTGACCCCCTTACCTCATATGAGGCATCTTTGTTGTCAATGGAAACTTACAATACCCTTTTTAATATCACAGAGAAAAACAACAAGTTTAGTTATAATCCAGGCACTGCCTACAAAACTATAACTGTTTCACCTGGAGCTTACGAGATTTCTCAAATATCTTCAGAAGTCTCTCGCCTTATGAAAGAAAAAGGTGATGAACCAAAAAATATTGTAATAGATATTCAAACACACACTTCAAAATCAACTATTAAACTGAAAAATAATTATAAAGTTGATTTCACGATTGAAAATTCGTTCAGAGAGCTATTGGGTTTCTCTTCAAAAAAGATTGAAAATAACGGGACGTTTTACAGTGATAATGTTATCCAAATATCCTCCGGTATAAATTCAGTATTAATTCATTGTGATTTGATTGATGGTGCTTATAACGATGGAATAAGAACAAATACAATATTTTCATTCAGTGCATACTCAACCCCGATTGGTTATAAATTTAATATGGAACCAAAAAATCTTGTCTATTTACCTGTGTCAGGAAAAACCATATACAGAGTAAATTTTAGGATAACCGACCAAGATAATCGTATGATATCCTTTAATGATGAAATTATATCCATCAGAATTCACCTACGTGAAGTTTTTCAATAAATAAATAATGGTTATTGTAAGAAAACACGAGTTGGGAAAATATAAAATAATTACAGGGGAGGGCATGTTCCTTTCACCAGACTATACAAGGTATGTGGGTAAAGGATACTATAAACCTAAGAGACAACGGGGTGTGGGTCATCAATTTCGAAATAAAGGAGATGGGATAATTGATACTCTAATGGGTATTGGTTCAACCATTCTTAAACATAAAGACCTAATTGGTTCAACTGCTTCTCTCATGGGAAATGTAGCAGGTGTTGTAAAGAGTATAAAAGATGCTCAAAAGGAGTCCCATAAATTACAAGCAATCAAAGAAATTAAAAAAGGTAAAACTCAACTATCTTCACAAGAACGACAAAAAATCATTAAAATACTTGGGTCAGGGTTTCAACAATTTTAATACTATATAAATACAAGTATGGAAGCGATTGATAGTATCTATGATTTGGATGATACGATTATCATTTCAAACTCTACTAAAAAGGAAGACTATTTTAAGGTAAATGCTATTACAGGAACCGACTGGAATTCAAACGGAACAAAAAGTTTTGAAATAAATAATCAACAAACTTACTTGAATATAGCTGATAGTTTCTTGCTGTGTAAATTTAAATTCACTAAGGCTGCGAATAATACTAATGCTACACTCGTAAATGATTTCTTCTGGAAAATGTTTGACAGTGTTCGCCTGTATATTGGAACACAAGAGGTTGAAGCGGTTGATTATGTCTCTGCTACATCTGAAATGATGAAATTTACACTATATTCGTTTGGTGATAGAATGGGTAAGGGAGCTGTTGAAGGCTTTATTCCTGATATGTCAACGGGAACAAACACAGACCCTGGTTATAGTCAAAGGAAGTCAATGTATAATGATGACGCAAAAGCTGAGAATAGTTTTACCGTAGCAGTACCTCTTAAAGGTATATTTGGATTTTGTGATTATGATAAAGTTTTGTATGGTCTTAAAATTAGATTTCAACTACAAAGGAATGATAATGTAAATAGATTGCTTTTTGGGGCTGAAAATGCTTTTGGCGACAATAATAAATTTGTTATTAATGATTTGTGTTGGTATATCAATGAATATACTCCTAATCTTAAAACGGAGGAGATGTTAAATAGAAGACTTAACTCAAAGAAACCGCTAAATGTATCATACCTTAAAAGAAGATGTCAACACGTTAAACTGGAACACACTACCTACACTTGGAATTTGGGTGTTCTTGAAGGAAAGCCACGATACCTATGGCTCATTTTTAAAAAACCAGATGGAGAGGAGGGTACTAATAAGAATAATGCGCTGAGTGATAATGCTAAGGTGAAACAACTTCGGGTTTCTCTTGATGGCACATTTTATCCGCGAGATAGATTGGAAATTGATTGGGAAAAAAATGATTATGCGGAAGCCTACAAGTCCTACCAAAAAGTGTGTGAAAGTAATGGTAATAATGATCCTATTTTGGATATGGTTGCATTTAAAGGTTTATATACAATCTACGCAATTGACCTGAGTTCTCAAAAGGAAACTATAAAGTCTAATCGAGTGGATACTTCTCTATACATTGAAAGAGGGGAGAATGAAGAAGTTGATGCTTATTGTTTGCTTTTGGAGGAAACAGAATTACAGATTAATACAGATAATGGTGTTATGATTAATATCACATAGGTTTTTTCTCATAAATAAATGGTAGGGGTATATGTTAATCAAATCAATCTTAATAAATTAACATCTTGTATTCAAAATCAAAAGCCTTGTATTATTAATGTTAATACAATTCAAAGAAAAGGAGCTGTAAGAATTGATGTTTTACTCACACACACACAAGTAAAAACACTAAATGATGTTGGATCACTTAAAATTAAAATGACGAAACCTATGTTAAAGAAATATTCAATAGACGAGTCAAGAGGAGGATTTCTCCCGTTTCTAATTCCTTTATTTGCTGGTTTAAGTGCGGCGGGAGCATTGACTGGTGGTATTTCAGCAGCGGTAAAAACTGCTAACGAAAGGAAGGCACAACTAAAAGCTCAAAAAGAATTGGAAAGACATAACAAGGAGTTGGAGAAACAAATTAGTGGAAGTGGTGTAATTGTAGATTTTGCTCAAAAACTTGAAAGTCTACCTGATAAAGCTAGATTGTTGGTTGGTGATATGCTTTCCTCTATCGCTCAAGCGGGTGTTAAACTAACTAAACGGGGTAATGGATTGTATCTTTCTCATAAATAAATGGATAAATGGTTTAAACAATTTGGAAAGAATACAACGTCAAATATAGAACTAGCCAAGTATTGTAAAACACTAAAAATTGATAATGTGGTAATCTGTATGAGAGATGAATTAATACATATAAATAAGAATACAAAGAATATTATTATGAATTTAGACACACAGAATGGTTCTCATTGGGTTTGTATTCATAATAGTCAGGATAAATATTATTTTGATAGTTATGGTATGCCACCACCTGTTGAAGTAATACAATTCTTACAGAATGGTGTTTATCAAACATTTCAAGTTCAAGAAATTAATTCTAAATGTTGTGGTCAATTATGTTTATATGTATTATTTCAACTCAACAATAATGAAAATTTTTATGATATCATTTTTAATCTAATATAAATGACTTATGTTGGAAAAGATGGTTCTATCTTTGGAAAATCCTCTCAGGATATTGATTTATCAAATTATTATACAAAGGCACAGGCTGAACGACAAAAATATAGTGTAAGTAAAAATATTAATATGAAGAATACTTATAAATTAATCAATTATCCAAACCCTACAGATGCGAATGACTTAATTAGATTAAGTGATTTATCACAATATATATTTTTAAAGAAAACAGCACGTTTTGTGAAAGAAGTAAAATTTACAACTACAACACCTGGTTATACTGACCATACACCTTTCCTCATTGAATTTAACTACCTGCTTACAATTGAATTTTATAAAGAAGGACATTTAGTTAATATGCGAATTAATAAATGGGGGTATGATATGCCTGATTTAGGGTATAATTGGTCTTTTTCAATAAACATAGAAGACCTACATGATTTAAATCAGTCTCGTAAAGAAGAATATTATCCACTTGGTGAGGATAAGGATTTATGTGGAAGTACAATTAGTAAACAACAAATACGTGATTTTAAGAAAAGAAAAATATATGATAGTATAGCGATGGTTCACATGACAAAGAAGGAAGGTAATGAGATAAGGATAGAAAGCCGAGGAATACAAACCGATTTGGTAGTGGGAAGATGGGGTGGTATTACCTGTCATAATATTAATCTCACATATATTTCTGATACATAAATGGCAGGAAGAAGACTACAAGAGAATTATAATTTTTGTATTCAAGGATACCTACAAGAAAAGGGTGCTCGGTATTACATACCTTATGATTTGGAGCATATACATGGGAATTTTGTCATTAAAAACTGGCCTTATACTGATATTGTTAAACCCACAAATAGAGACTTGTTTAAAATATTAAATAAAAATGAACTTCTCAAAGTTATGAAATATAAAACTCTTTTAGAAATCGTCAACAAATCTTATTGGTATCCTATTATGAGAAAAATAATTATAGATACAAGAATATCTCAAAATCCAGATGAGTATATGTATAATATTCTTTGGGGTTCAAACTCAAGGGTAGCAAGGGATGAGGAAGGAGTTGAAGAAGAGAAGGAGGAAAGAGAGAAAAAGGAGAAGGAGGAAAGGGAGAGGGAGGAGAAGGAGGAGAGGGAGAAAAAGGAGGAGAAGGAGGAGAGGGAGAAAAATGAGAAGGAGGAAAGGGAGAAAAGGGAGAAGGAGGAAAGGGAGAAAAGGGAGAAAAAGGAGAAGGAGGAGAGGGAGAAAATGGAGGAGGAGGAGAGGGAGCAAAGAGAGAGGGAGGAAAAATATAAAAAGATGGAAATCATTGAGATTCATAAAAGATTGAGTGTATTAAAGCAAATAAATCAATCTCAACGCACCGAAGAGGAAATTAAAGAATTAACAACTCTTATGAAGATAATGGTTTCAAAAATAAGAACGTCAATGTCTTCAATTTCAGGGAGGAGATTTAAACGAGAAAGTGGTGAAGAAGAAGAAGAAGAAGAAGGAAAAGATTATGTGATTGATGATGTTGGTGTCATTGACTTTAGTTAGTTTTTATTTGTAAATAAATGGAGGAGAGAGTGAAGGCATTCCTTAGGATTCTTTATGTTTTAAAAATAAAGATTGAAATGTATATGTTGAAAACCAAAAAGGTTTTGATACTCTGTCGGAATTTTTCTGATAAATAAATATGAGTTATTGTCTCAAATGTAAAAAGAAAACTAAATCTAAAAATATCTCTTATGTTAAAGCTAAAAATAATAGAGTTTATCAAAAAGGAATATGTCAAGTATGTGGCTCTAAAAAGTGCCAATTCATCTCTCCTAAAAGAGGAGGAGACATACAAAAGTTTCTGTCAGGAAGTAAATTTACAACAACTGGAATTCCAGGGGAATTACACCTTCCAGGGTATTCTTTCTGTGGTCCAGGAACAAACTTGGATAAAAGATTAGATGAGGCTGACAATCCTAAACCTTGGTCTAAACCTACAAATAGGGTTGACGAAGTGTGTATGAAGCATGATATTGCTTATGGGAAAACCACTACGTTGACTGAAAAACATAAAGCCGACAGCGAAATGTTGTATAATTTGTCTTTGATACAAAATCCAACGTTGAGAGAGAAAGTTGATAGGTTTATTGTGAGAAATTTGATAAATGCTAAATTGAAACTTGGTCTTGGTTATTCCTCAAAAAACTATTAGGCTCTAATGATGTCATCAAGACTGAGGAGCTTTTGGCTGAAGAATTACACAAACCTATAATCACAAAGTTTAAAAGAAGGAAGGTTTATTCTAAATACACTGACCACATATGGTCCGCTGATTTAATTGAATTGAATAATGACAGGGGATACAGGTATGCTTTAACCGTTATTGATTTGAGGAGTAGATTTGCCTGGGTTGTCCCTTTAAAAAATAAAAGGGGTGATACTTTAATGTTAGCCTTTAAGCTAATATTTGATCGGGATAAAAGGAAACCAAAGAAGTTATGGACTGATGAGGGAACAGAGTTCTATAACAAAATATTCATGAAATTTCTTAAGGGGAAGGGTATTAAATTATACAGCACCTTTAATGAAGGAAAGGCAGTTGTTATTGAGCGTTTTAATCGTACTTTAAAAGAGAAATTATATAAAAAATTCACACAACTCGGTTCTCAAAAATGGGTGTATTTAATTCAGGATATTGTAGATAATTACAATAATACAGTTCATTCATCAACACAATCAAAACCATCAGAAACATTTACAAAATTAGAATATGAAAAGGAGATTAATTTGAGAAAGCCCAAGTTTAAAGTTGGTGATATTGTAAGAATATACAAATGGAAAAGTCATTTTGAGAAAGGTTATACACAAAAATGGACTCGTGAATTATTTAAAATCATTGATGTAATGGATACAGTCCCTTGGACCTACAAATTATATGATTTAAATGGAGAAGAAATCTTGGGTTCATTTTACTCACAAGAATTACAAAAAACACAAGTAAGCAGATAATACCCTTGAAAATAATAAATAAATAAATAAAATGTAATGGGGATACGTTTTTAAATCTGTGAACCCCAAACACAGAATCCCACAACTTTTTAGTTGGGGCTTAACTTTTGTGTGTGTATAATGGGGATACGTTTTTAAATCTGTGAACCCCAAACACAGAATCCCACAACTTTTTAGTTGGGGCTTAACTTTTGTGTGTGTATAATGGGGATACGTTTTTAAATCTGTGAACCCCAAACACAGAATCCCACAACTTTTTAGTTGGGGCTTAACTTTTGTGTGTGTATAATGGGGATACGTTTTTAAATCTGTGAACCCCAAACACAGAATCCCACAACTTTTTAGTTGGGGCTTAACTTTTGTGTGTGTATAATGGGGATACGTTTTTAAATCTGTGAACCCCAAACACAGAATCCCACAACTTTTTAGTTGGGGCTTAACTTTTGTGTGTGTATAATGGGGATACGTTTTTAAATCTGTGAACCCCAAACACAGAATCCCACAACTTTTTAGTTGGGGCTTAACTTTTGTGTGTGTGTGTATGTGCGAGTGAGTCATAATAATATACAAACCCTAACCCAACCCAAGCCCTAACCCAACCCCATCCCTAACCCAAACCCATCCCTAACCCAACCCATCCCTAACCCAACCCCATCCCTAACCCAACCCCATCCCTAACCCAACCCCATCCCTAACCCAACCCCATCCCTAACCCAACCCCATCCCTAACCCAACCCCAACCCTAACCCAACCCCATCCCTAACCCAACCCCATCCCTAACCCAACCCATCCCTAACCCTCACATTCAAAATCCCAACCCTAACCCAATCCCATCCCTAACCCAACCCCAACCCTAACCCTCACATTCAAAATCCCAACCCTAACCCAACCCATCCCTAACCCAACCCCATCCCTAACCCAACCCCATCCCTAACCCAACCCCAACCCTAACCCTCACATTCAAAATCCCAACCCTAACCCAACCCCATCCCTAACCCTCACATTCAAAATCCCACCCAAACCCTAACATAATCTTTCTTTTCTTCTTTTTTAAATACGTATTTCTTTTTTTTTTTTTTCCTCTTCCTCCAATTCTGTCTTTCAAGGCTTTTAAGTTTGAAGAAGTAGAAATGGGAAGAAAGAATTTTCCAGCATTTTCTTCCTCGAACTTTCTTGATATTGCTTAAATCAAGCGTCATTAAATAAAGAACATTGTTCATTGCTTTAGAATCCAAAGAGTCTCCAAGAGGAACCCCACAGGTAGAGTCTCCAAAATAAAACCAACTTTCCAAGTTCCCAAGGTATAACCACATTCCTGTTGAGCCTCCAAGATAGGTATCACATTCCGAGTCATCAAAACAAAACCCCCATTCCGAGTCTCCAAAAATATAACCATCTTTCCAAGTCCCCAAGGTAAAACCACAATTTTCAGAAATATTGGGGGTTTCCGTGATAAGTCTCACATAGTATAACTGCGGACCATCAGGGAAAACTTCCCTTTCCCAATTTTTTAGGGTTTCTATGATGTGTCTCACATAGTATAACTGCGGACCATCAGGGAGAATTCCCATTTCACAATTTTTTAGGGTTTCTATGATGTGTCTCACATAGTATAACTGCGGACCATCAGGGAGAACTCTCCTTGCCCAATTTTTTAGGGTTTCTATGATGTGTCTCACATAGTATAACTGCGGACCATCAGGGAGAACTCTCCTTGCCCAATTTTTTAGGGTTTCTATGATGTGTCTCACATAGTATAACTGCGGACCATCAGGGAGAACTCTCCTTTCCCAATTTTCAGAAATTTGTGGGTCTCCAATGTATGACTTGTATTCTGGCTCATCAAGGTAGAACTTGTTCAGTGGGTTTTGTTTTGATAACTCACAACAAGTATCATCATGGTAAAACTCTTTTTCAGGATTTTGTGGATCTCCAAGGTATAACTCTTTGGCTGGGTCATCAAGGTAGAACTCGTTCTGGGGGTCTTGGTTGTTCAAAATGTCTTCAAACAAAAAAATAACTTCATCCCAAGTTGTGTTAAAAGCAGAATTTTCATTTCGTATCTCAGATACAATTTCCTGTGAAAGAAAATAACAATGTATTAATTTAATACAATATTTTTTATTTGTATAAATCAAGCTCTATGAATATTAAAATAAACTTTGTTAACTCTTACACGAGTCTCATCTTAAAAAAAAAAAAAAAATAAATAAAAAAAAAATTTAAATAAATAAATAAATAAATAAACAAACTTACCTCCATTGATAAGAGGTTCGAGTCCAGTTCATCAATCTGAAGGTTGAGTTCTACACAGGTAGTAGGACTCCATGGAATAGCAAAGTTATCCCATTCCATTTCGGCATAGTAGTCCATTCTCAAGTGAAGCAGAAAGCGTGTTTGAAAAAGCCTGTGTGGTCGGTGCCTTTTATAAGGACTGGGTGTGTCTTCCTGTGGAAATTCCCTGGGCGTGTCTTAACTGGAAATGATGTGATGGAAATTCCCTGAAAATGATGTAATGTATTACCTGGAAATGATACAATGCTGAAGAGTTTATAAAGTGGGTGGGACTTAGCAAAAGTGGGAGGAGCTTAGCAAAAGTGGGCGGGGCTTAGTAAAAAGTGGGCGGGGCTTAGTAAAAATGGGTGTGGTTTACCAAAAAGTGGGCGGAGCTTACCAAAAAATGGTATGTGGCACTGGAGGCGCTCAAACAAGAACATTGAGGGAGGTTTACCATTTTATCTTAGCTCAGTTAAAATATCTTAATAAAGAACCAAACTCAAACATATTTTTTGTTAATATATTAGATGGTGAAGAGAGTTGTAGGAGAATTAAATTATTTCCCACGCATAAACAAATATTTGTAGGGTCGTTGTTTGAGTGGGTTATATTCACCAGATGATATTAAGAGTAAAAGGTTAAAAGGTCCATGAGGTCAGAAGGATCACAGGTGTTTAAGTGGTCTAATGAATAAGGATAACATGTCAAAAGGTTAGAAGGTTCGTAAAGAACAGGGTGAGAGAAATATAGGTGTTTAGGGGCAATGAGGGAGGGAAAGAATTAATATGGAAGTGAATGGGTCAATGTTTGAGTGGGTCAAAGATTAATCTGCCAGATGATATGTAGAAGAAGGATGATAGGTCTATAAGAGAAAACAAATATTTGTAGTGTTTGAGTGGTCTAATGAACAACATTAAGGATAGGTACTACAGACAAAAGGTTCATAAAGATGAGGGTGGGAGAAATAGAGGTGTTTATGATTTTTGAAAAAGACAAGGGGGTAAATGACATTAGATAGGGATTTCACATGTTAAACGGAGGTGTCCCAGAAGCAACATTATTACACTACTTGCCTGTGTATGTTTGGTGATATGAATTATTGTGACACATTTTGATGTTATTAACTGCCTGTTCAAAATGATAACATGTATTTGATTATGCAACTTATCGCGAATATAAAGACAGTATTTTGCAATTCAAAACCTTTGATTCGTGTCTTACCATTCCCCATAGCACTAATTTGATACTTTCATTGGATTCCTTGTCCCTGAAAATATAGGTTTAGTATATATTTTAAAGTTTTTAGGGTAATTAGAGGCAGAAATAGAACAAAATATGTATTTTACAGTGGCCATACAGGTATCTCTCCAAATGTAAACATTGATTTTTAGTTTCCTTATGCTATAACCTTTCCAAAAATGTATAGGTTTGCTAATCTACCATGATTTTGAACGAAATATAATTTATTGACATAGTGAACCTGACTATTAGTGAAGTCAGGATTGTGTAAATTAGCATGGACCTTGTGAAGTGAAGGAGAAGCCCACCTCGATGTAACTAAGTAGGGAATCTGCATAGAATAAGATCGTATATGTGTCTCCATACGAGAGGTGCAGCTATGCTAATTAGGTAGGGCTTAAGGATAATCCCTAGTGTGTAATTGCCCCTGTGATTTGTCTTTTATGCTTTATTTCATCATAAAAGACCGCCATTACAACAACAACTAGATGGTATTCATAGAATACTTACCCTACACAGTCAACTTTGTGCGAGTGAACTCTTTTGTTTTTGAAGGTTTTTTTTTCTTTGTTCCAATATGGCTGCCAGACCACGTGACATAAATTTATATTCTCTAATATAATTGTTGCGTAGATCATGCTCAATAAATTTCAAAATGATCAGACTAAGCGTTGTCCCTGTTAGTTTAAGATGTCATAATGAAGGCACCAATGACGTCATCATTGACATATCTTATTCCTCATGGGGAGTACTTGACAATGAGGCATGTTTCAATTTTTTCCATGGAGAGGGGTCGGAGATATCGAGGGGCAAAGTTTTTCGGTTTTTGCAAGATGGCGCCTTTACCGCTGTACTATGATGTCATAATTATCATTAAAATATTCTACAATAAGAGGCACTCCCATGGTGAAAATTTTGTGTCAATCGGTCCAAGAATTGCAGAGAAACAAAGTCATACTGATCGAATCGAGCGTTGTACTTGCCGAATTATGACGTCATTATTACGGTACTGATGACATCATCATTAACATATCTTATTCTCCAAGGGGAGTGCTTGACATTGAGCCATATTTCAATTTTTTCCATGGAGTGGTTTGGGAGATATAGAGATGTAACGTTTTACCAAGATGGCGTCTGTACCACATGACCTATGACATCATAATTATCAGCAAAAAACTCTACAGGCAGAGGTGCTTCTATGGTAAAATTTCATGTCAATCGGACCAACGGTTGCCGAGAAAATGTATTTTTAAAATGCAGACACGGCACACGTACCCACCTCGATGTAACCTCGGCACAGGTATGTAACCAAATGCTTAACCCCGCTTTTCGCTTCACGAGCGCAGGGTAATTACAATGACGGCCATCGCACCGTCATGCTGACAGTGTAACCGGACATTACCATATCGGGCAAGTAAACCCCGCCACACAACTGCCGATGTCATCTGAACATTCCCGAAGGACGGCTAGACTCCGCCTCCAAGGACTGGTAACTGAGAAACCACGCCCCAAGCTTTGTGACTGGTTAAGGAGCCATGGGATTATGTAATGGGACGTCAGGATTGGTCAGGGAGTGACATCAGCGAGGGACAAAGGAGGGTGCACCCTTCCCCGTCTGGCTCTCTTGGTCCTGGGCTGTGTAGCGAGCAGGAGCATTTTTTGGCTCTCTCTCTCTCTGTGCTGGACTTTGATGCAGGCGGTCACGTGACTCGTGTGCGCTCTTGGAAAAAGACTGAGCAAGAGCGGTTCAGTGCATTTGGCATCACGAGAAGTACCGTTGGGACGTCGAGGACGCGACTCCGCACCAGTTTGTGCGCATCCCGCGCGGTGGTTTGGAGGCGACGAACGCCAAGCCCCCTCGTTGAGACCAGAGTTAAGTGCCGGCTGGCAGGAACATCATTTATTTTTACTTCCGTTTGCCCCTTGTTTGTATACGAGTCTAAATGGAGACGTCTTAAATTAGGAAATAGTTTTTACCTCATATTCATTTTAATTGCTTCATGATTATTTTCATTAAATCCTTTATTTTTGCATTTCATTCTTGTATTGTGGATTTTGCTTGTCCCGTATTTGTGTTTGTGGGTCGAGTAATAAAAACCCCGTGGCGGCCGTCCGATCAAATAAGGCTTCGGGCCTTTCCCGTGCGCGCCAAAGATAATCCCGCCAAGTTTTGAAATACCCCTCGGAGTTAAAGCAACGTTCAGCTATCTGTCCAAGGCTGGTCTTCATCGGCTACGAACTTGACAATATACTTTAATTCGTCAATGAGAGTACATCATTGTTTCAAGGCAAGGCATATTTGAATAGGCCGAAAGAAAACGGCAGCTAAGACCCCTGCAATGTGAAGTTGGGCTGACCAGGGATAAAGCCAGTTTTTGTTTTAATAATGCCATTAATTTTATCTTCCAAAAGGATGTTTAAATTTACCCAAACAACCCGTTTTCATTCATGCACTCCCGTGGAGTTTGATAAGTATGCATGCAAAGTTTAGGGCCACAAGGTCTCATGGTTTTGGAGTTATTGAGACGACACATTGACTGACACACACACACACACACATTCTCTTTTATTGTTATAGAAGATGACTTGTAATAGCCACTACCGAATAATTAAAATTGTGAATATGAGACTCACAAAGATATCTTAGGCTTACCCGGTGGACGCATGATATTTCTTCCTGACAATTTTAGATGGATTCATGGATTCAAGCCGGCTTTCCAGCCAAAGGGTTTGAAGGCTTAATATGCATGCAGCTTCATTACATTTCAAATTTGTAGGTCATTGAAAAATGAAAAGCAGCAATACACACCAAATATCAACTGGCAGACTTCTCCCAAGGTGCCTCGGAGCCAGCCACTATAATACCCATCCTTTTGTGCTACTCGTACGATTTCTGCCTGCTGTGCTGCAAACAGGGGCATCCCAAAAGCGTGGCATGCGTCTCTTAACTGACATCAACATGTGCAGGTACTTATCCTACGAACGAAGGAAAGAAAAATGGGAAAATTAGCAAATTTGACTTGTATTCCACATCGACTTATACACCAAAAATGTGGTAAATAAACCAAAAACAAAATTCCATAAGGGATAATAGAAAGTATTCGTTTATTTCCTAGTTAGCCATTGGAAGAATTACAATGCTTACATTAGTAAAAAAAAAAAAAAAAAAATCAATAGAGGAGAAAATATTTTATTAACAGATTAATTCAAGGAGAAATTTAAAGATTTGTAAATTTGTAGATTTCTAAAGCTTGGTGGACTTAAAACAACCAAGCGTACAAGCCTACAGACAGGGCCTGTATGCCTCAAGCCATATTAGTCACGAGATTTGCAAAAGTGCTGAGTGCAGACTTGGCATGGAATGCGAGATCAGAAATGGAAACACGAGCAGCTGAGGAATAGGTCACGGATGATGGTGCAAACCTGAAATCGGAGCCACCTTCTGCATCGGTGGAAAATGGCAAATGCTTGTGCAACTTCCCAATACATGCCTTGTGATGTATATGTATCCATTGCATCCTGCTTTGGCGCTCACCGATATCTACCCCAAATAATCAATCGCATTGCAAGGTAAAAGCCAGATGGTAAAGAGCATGCACTTGTAGCACGCAGAGCCCCAAGTGGAGTAGCAAAGAGATATTATGATCACCGAGCCCCTCTTGTATAACCAGACTATAATTAAACTATTATATACGAGTAAGTCAGCCCCAATGTGTTGCTGCCTTTGCGTAATGAAATGTCATCACATCGCCAAAGACTGCAATGAATAAAAAAACGTCAAGTTCATCTCCTTGGAGAGCCACCGCAAGGATATCAATCAAAAGGTCTCCCGTCTGGTTTTGAAACCATGTTGCACAACCCATCTCCTTCGTGAATGCTCTGGCCTGGACAATGCAAAATGTGACTGAATGATTATGAATCATCCTGTTGAAGATCCCAGCTGGTTTCAGTGTCAAACACGTACAACGGTAGTTGCTTGGTTCGCTGAGGTTGCTTTTCTCTGGAATTTGAATCAACACACACACACACACACTTTCTACTTCTCAAAACCTCTTTAAACCAGTCTATTTTGGTCCACTTCAGGACGAAGGCCTGCCTCAATTCATGTTGAGGAGGTCTTTGGACACCCTCACCCTGCTTGCTCAGCTGTGAGTTGGAAGGTGTGCAGCCATGGAAATATAAATAGCAGCCCAGCAGAGAAAGAAACAATCTTTAACCACCAGATCAATCAGCCATTTAGAAATAGGTAATAAATCGAGCAGGATGTTATCTAGCCACTTCCTTTGCACACTTCCGCAAGTCAATACCATCAAGTCCTGCCGCCTGTTGCTCGACAGTCTTCTCCAATCCATCTGAGCTAAATGCCCGAGTTAACTTGCCATTGTGCGATCTACAATGCTCTCAATGGACCTCTCATCAACGGTCACATCGGGTGACACTGGTACTAGCGAGGTGAAGTACTTGACTCCAGCCATTCTGTGCATCTATCCTAGGGCGTCCTGCATTGCAGTCTTCCACAACTTGTGGCCTTTCTGCCCGTGGTGATTAGAGGTGGCGCAAGCCAGAAAACCTTTAAAGGTCCACAGACACGGAATCTCACTCAAAATGCATTTGATGTCATCCAAATGAGTCTTTTTATGGTGAATTCAAATATGGCATTGATTTTTTGTTATATTCACTCTGAAACATTAAAAATGAAAGAAAACCGAACCACTTGGGAACGCTCCTAAAAATTCTGCCCCATACCTCAAAGCCGATGACGTAATCCATGTGACGTCACCTCCAGAACGCAGCTCGCTCGCAAGCTCCACGTGCATTTGCTTGATATAAATCAAACACTTATTTTAACTCCGATTTACATTCCGTTTCCACTTTTAGTGAGAAGTAGGGGTCTGTGAAACCATTCATAAACTTTATTTGGTGCAAATCGGATATTTTTAGCTGAGTTACCTCAGACCGTGAGTTGTTAATTATATAATTCACACATAGTTGAATATGTGCAGGCCGCTCCACGGAGCGACCTTGCGGGCTTATCAACGAGGCGAGGCGTGACACACATGTGCCTCAGCATACCTCAGATCAAGATCAAGCAAATCAAAAGTAGAGTACGTACAAATTACACGGAACGGATCGCGGGCCGAAGCATAGCGAATCGAGATGGCATGGACTTCGTTCTGGAGATGACGTCACCGGTCACGTGACCTGCGGTTCGCTGAACTCCACTTTTTTGAGGGGCGGGGTATAACAAGTTGTGAAAAACACTACAAATGTTCAAAATATTGGTCTAATTATCCCATTGTTGATTTAAAAAAAGAAACATGGGTGATTTCTTCACTAGGAAGGTCAAGTTAATATATAAATAACCAGAAACTTTTGAATTACATGGGACCTTTAAGGTTGTCTGGCTTGGGCCACCAACGGAAGGATTCAAATCCCTCGGAAGGATGACAGGCTGAGTCAACCCCCCTGGCGTTAATTCAGCAATCGACCAGGATTCAAACCCAGGATCCCAAGCCGGCACCCTAACCGCTAAGCCAACACCAGGCTATTATCTCCTCCTAAAGGGTTGGGAAAAAATTCACCAAACTAGGTAGTTATGATCAACATGGCACGAAGGTGCGAGAACAGTATCATTTTTGGCCCCGGCCCCTGGGGCCTGAGGGCATTAAAGGATCAAATGCCAAAAATGCATTTGCCAGCATAATATAAAATGAAACTTTGTATACGCAATCATCATCGGGGGACGCATGAAATAGGTGTCGATTTATTGGATTTGACCTCCCTCACCCTCCCCAAGGTATGGGGACTTAGGGTCACAAGTCAAAACAGAAGATCGTT
Source organism: Myxine glutinosa (assembly GCF_964187855.1). Taxonomy (NCBI): domain Eukaryota; kingdom Metazoa; phylum Chordata; class Myxini; order Myxiniformes; family Myxinidae; genus Myxine; species Myxine glutinosa. The sequence continues at coordinate 26,656,629 of NC_136264.1, forward strand.
TTTAACACAAAATTTGATATTGGGTCATTCCTGGTGGAACGTTTTACCATCTTTCAACTTTGCTTCAGGTGGGAAGAGTGGGGATTTGTGATGGCGTGTCATTCCACGACTTCACTCTAGTTTTTTTTGGTAAGGAGCATCTATTTATAAGTCGCATAGCAAAGGGGTAATGGGGTAAGGTGGAGGATGGGGCAGTGAGGGGCTAAAATGAAACGTTTTAACTGAGAAAAGGAAGGAGAATGAATAATAAAGAGGTGGGGGTGGGGGGGGGGGGGAGTAGGAGTGTTTGGGAGTGTGAAAGGATATGAGTGTATGTGAGAGTGATAGGACAGGAGTGTATGTGAGTGTGACAGGATAGGAGTGTATGTGAGTGTGACAGGATAGGAGTGTATGTGAGTGTGACAGGATATGAATGTATGTGAGTGTGACAGGATAGGAGTGTATGTGAGTGTGACAGGCTAGGAGTGTATGTGAGTGTGACAGGATAGGAGTGTATGTGAGGGTGAGGATATGAATGTATGTGAGTGTGACAGGATTTATTTATTTAGTTTATTTTTTTGGATACAAGATCGAGGCTCATGTAAGAGCTAACATCAATCACCAAAAAAAAAAAACGGACACACAAAACATATAAAAAAGGAAGTGGGAGACGAGATGGGGAGAGAGAGGGAAGCACACAAGTACAACAGCAGAGAACAGGGACATCGGGAGATCTGTGGGACAGAGGGGGCTTGGGGGAAGGAGGCATGGGAAGGCGGGGAGGGGGGGGGGGGGGTGAGTGGCAAAGTATAAAACACATGGACACTGCTGGAACTTCCAGGAAAGAAGTCGGTATTTCCCAAAAAAGGTGGATTTGGGGTGAATTAACGGGGGTAGAAGAGATCAAGGTTTTGGATGGGAGAAGATAAGAGATGGTGGTGAACAGCTGTTTTAAAGATCTGGAGGGAGGGGTGGGATTGAAGAGAGTGAGGGAGTTTGTTCCAGAGGTGGGAGAAAAGAGGAATGAAGGAGTGAAGGTGAGCAGAGGGTCTTGATTTTGGCAGATTAACCATAAGAGGGTTGCAGGCAGATCTTGTGCAACCTTTAGGAATATTTGGGGGACAGAGCCCAGAGAGAGCAGGAGGAGCAAGGCCGGAGAGGAGTCGGTAAAAGACAGAAAGACCACCAACCTGCCTGCGGTGAGTAAGTGAAAGGCCCACGGAGGTAGCTTCATCACGGGAGATTCCAATGATTCTGAACGCTTTGGTTTCAAGTGTGAAGACGAGCTAGGTTTTAGGCAGGAGCACCAGCCCAGAGGGAAGAGCAGTATTCCATTGAGCTGTGGATGAAAGCCTTGTATGTGGTGAGGAGCTCAGGTGTGCCAAGGAAGGACTTCACACGACGGAGGATGCCCAGTTGGCGACTGGCTTTGGAGGCCAGATTTGAAATGTTGTTTTCCCAGGAAAGATCATGGCAGATAGTGAGACCCAAAAGCTTGAGTGACAGAACTTCTTGGAGAGGATTATTCAGAAAGTAGATGGGAGGGTTGTCCAGTCGGTCTTTTCGGAGAGACATCGTAAGAGTGTGAGATTTGTCAGGATTGAAAGACATGTTCCACTTGTTTGCACAGTCTGTGATTTTGTCCAGGTCTTCAGGGAGTGAGGAGGCTGCAGACTGCCGATCTGAGGGATGAGGAATGGAGCGGCAGAGAGTGGAGTCATCAGCAAAGAGATAGAGAGGATTTTCAAGAGAGTCGGAGAGATCATTGATGAAAACCAGAAATAGCACAGGGCCCAGAACACTGCCTTGGGGAACTCCAGCCTGAACAGGAAGAGGAGATGAGAGAAACCCATTCAGGGCCACACGTTGACAATGACCAGAGAGGAAGTCCGCAAGCCATGTATGGAGATTTGCATGGATACCAAAGGAGGAGAGTTTGGTGAGCAGAGCGGGGTGCCAGACCGTATTGAAGGCACGTGATATGTCGAGGGAGACAGCTCTAATTTCCTGTTTGGCATTGAGGACCTCCATCCATTGTTGAGACAGCAGAAGCAGCATGTCCAGAGTAGAATGACCTGGTCTGAAACCAAATTGATGATCAGAGATCAAGCCATTGGAGAAGAGGAAAGATTTCATATCCAAAGCAATGATGGATTCCATGACTTCACTGATAATTGGGAGAAGGCTGATTGGTCTGTAGTTGCTAGGATCTGTTTTTGCACCTTTTTTGTGTAAAGCGGTGATGTCGGCTGATTTCCAAGCAGATGGCAGATGACCTTGAGCAAAAGAGATGGTGAAGAGAACAGAGAGAGGGAGTGAAAGAGCGGAAGAACAGGATTTTAGGACCCGTGGGCTGATGCCGTCAGGTCCAGTTGCATAATCAGAATTGAGGGTTGACAGAAACTTTTCCACCTTGTCAGGAGGAAAGGACACAGAGTCCAGCAAAAGCTGGGTACGACTGGGTACGGTGGGTACAGAGAGGGATGGGTTTGGGACACAAGATTTAGAGGCAAACACAGAGTTGAGGCATTGAGCTTTTTCACGTGCGGAGTCAGCTGTGTAGCCGTTTGAGGTAAAGGAGGGGATGGAGGGGGAACAAACACCAGAAACAGATTTGACCAACAGGATTTGGAAGAGGGAGACAGATAAGAGAGTTCGGTCTTGAGAACGGAGAGATATTGTTTCCTGGCTCTCCTGAGGGTGGATACACACTTGTTTCGGGCTTTGTGAAAGGAAATGAGATTTCCTTCCGTTGGATTTGCTTTCCAGGAGGCGAAGGCAAGTTGTTTCTGGGCAACAGCCTCACCACAAGATTCCGTGTAACATGGATGGGAGGAAGGGTATGACAACTGAAGGCGAGATGGGATAAATCTGTGCATGAGAGAGAGCAATTTACTTTGGAATAATTGCCAGGATGAATTGATGTCAGAGGCGGTGGAGATGGGAGACCAGTCCAGATGATTGATGGCTGCTTGAAGACCGAGCCAGTTGGTCTGAGTGAAATGCCAGACTCGTCGACGCTGAGGAGGCTCTCTGAGAATGGTCAGAGAGATGTCCACTTTAACAAGCACATGATCAGATGAGCCGAATGGAGCAGAAGAAGAGCAGAAGACATTTTCAGGGAAGTTAGTCATAACCAAGTCCAGAAGAGAAGATGCTCCGTTGACTGAGATCCGGGTCGGGAAATTGACAGATTGTGTCAGTCCCAGTGAGTCGCAGAAGTCCTTGGCTGAGAAGCCATGGCTGGTGAGAGAGGTACCCACACCCAGCCAACTGGCATGGTGACGATTGAAATCACCACATATGAGGAAGAGAGAATGTGAATATGAATGTATGTGAGTGTGACAGGATATGAATGTATGAGGGTGAGGATATGAATGTATGTGAGGGTGAGGATATGAATGTATGTGAGGGTGAGGATATGAATGTATGTGAGGGTGATGATATGAGTGTATGGAAGGGTGAGGATATGAATGTATGTGAGGGTGATGATATGAGTGTATGGGAGGGTGAGGATATGAATGTATGTGAGGGTGACAGGATATGAATGTGTGTGAGGGTGAGGATATGAATGTATGTGAGGGTGACAGGATATGAATGTGTGTGAGGGTGAGGATATGAATGTATGTGAGGGTGATGATATGAGTGTATGGGTGGGTGATGATATGAGTGTATGTGAGGGTGACAGGATATGAATGTGTGTGAGGGTGAGGATATGAATGTATGTGAGGGTGATGATATGAGTGTATGGGTGGGTGATGATATGAGTGTATGTGAGTGTGACAGGATATGAATGTATGTGAGTGTGACAGGATATGAATGTATGGGCGGGTGATGATATGAATGTATGTGAGTGTGACAGGATATGAATGTATGTGAGGGTGATGATATGAGTGTATGGGAGGGTGATGATATGAATGTATGTGAGTGTGACAGGATATGAATGTATGTGAGGGTGATGATATGAGTGTATGGGTGGGTGATGATATGAATGTATGTGAGTGTGACAGGATATGAATGTATGGGAGGGTGATGATATGAATGTATGTGAGTGTGACAGGATATGAATGTATATGAGGGTGATGATATGAGTGTATGGGAGGGTGATTATATGAATGTATGTGAGTGTGACAGGATATGAATGTATGTGAGGGTGATGATATGAGTGTATGGGAGGGTGAGGATAGGAGTGTATGGGAGGGTGAGGATAGGAGTGAATGTGAGTGTGACAGGATAGGAGTGAATGTGAGTGTGACAGGATATGAATGTATGGGAGGGTGAGGATAGGAGTGTATGGGAGGGTGAGGAGAGGAGTGAATGTGAGTGTGACAGGATACGAATGTATGGGAGGGTGAGGATAGGAGTGAATGTGAGTGTGACAGGATACGAATGTATGGGAGGGTGAGGATAGGAGTGAATGTGAGTGTGACAGGATACGAATGTATGGGAGGGTGAGGATAGGAGTGAATGTGAGTGTGACAGGATACGAATGTATGGGAGGGTGAGGATAGGAGTGAATGTGAGTGTGACAGAATATGAATGTATGGGAGGGTGAGGATAGGAGTGTATGTGAGTGTGACAGGATATGAATGTATGGGAGGGTGAGGACAGGAGTGAATGTGAGTGTGACAGGATATGAATGTATGGGAGGGTGAGGATAGGAGTGTATGTGAGTGTGACAGGATATGAATGTATGGGAGAGTGAGGATAGGAGTGTATGTGAGTGTGACAGGATATGAATGTATGGGAGGGTGAGGATAGGAGTGTATCTTTTGCAAAGCTCGCCGTTCCGTATCAGCAGTTTCGTTGGAGTGCTTGCTTGAGTGCTGAAGCCATTTGGCGAACACTCTACAAGAACCTTGGTAACTGAACACACCCCGGGTTCGATGCCCGACCAGACTGTCCGATTGGCGCTTCACAAGTCGGGCTCCGCACATTATTGATTACGTCATCATACAGCGGGAGTTAAGCCGGGTGTTCCGTCTGCGAGCATTCGCTGGCGGAGACAATCGAGTCCACAATGCACATTGCGTTTCGAAAAGAGTCGGCCATTGTGTGCCGGAACCCAAGTTAAATTCGAAATTCTTGCCCTGATTACCAACAGGTAAGTACACAGGTAAAACCACCCGGCATATCCTCTCCTTGTAATGACGTAGGCCTACTACTTACGTCAGTGCGGACCCTGAAGGACGACGAACTCGAACGGTATCATGATGTCATAGCTTCACGCAATCATATCCCCGGTCCACCTCAGCCCAGGTACACCGCACATGGAGGCAAAATCTCTTGACATACAATGGTCCGTCTCGCTTCCGGAAACTACCGCAACCAGGCAAACAACAGCACATAATGAGAGAATCGGGGGCGAGGAAACAAAATATTGTTAAAACTTAAAACATTATTTGAGGTGAGCTGACCTGCCTGACGTGGACCAGCACATTCTATAACTGAAGAAGAAGAAGCCGTTTCGTAGTTATTGCTGTTTTATTGTTGTCATGTTAAGTTCAGTTATCCTCCTTTCCGTACTCACTGCATCATTATACAGCAAAGTATTCAGTAACTCATACATCTTTTGTATATGCTTAGGTTTATACGAGTGTGTGTTGGTCATTGTGTTCATGAATAAAGGAACGTCTTACAAAGGCGGTGTGTTAGTTGGGTTTTGGGTAGCTTAGTGGTCTCTCTCTTTTTTAACAGATTAAATTCTATCTTTTGACAAAATAGTTGGTATTGAATCATGTACAATTTGTGCATATAATAATAGCGTATTGTAAAAAGTGCAATGATTTTGCGAAAAAAATAAAGATTAATAAACCCGTGTTTCGCCGTTTCGTTTCGGAGACGTTGTCTCTCCCTTGTTCTCCAGGCAAGGCTGAGGTAATATGTGTCGATATTAATTTCTGTCTTTATCTCCATACTTGTCATTTACACAATGAAAGTTTTACATGGTTTAAGTTTTATGATTATATCCGAAATAAGTAACTGATTTTTTTCTTCCATTTAAGAAAGGAAGTACATCTCGGAAAATCACCAGCTCGGTTGGTTCTTCCGTTTGTCGTCCCTCTGTAGTCTGTACCAAATCCAATTTGATGGCACACAAGCAGTGGAATAATTAAATAATGATTCCAAATTTGATGGGACACAGGCAGCGGAGTAATGAAATAATGATTCCAAATTTTATGGTACACAAGCAGTGGAATAATTAAATAATGATTCCAAATTTGATGGTACACAAGCAGCGGAGTAATTAAATAATGATTCCAAATTTGATGGTACACAAGCAGCGGAGTAATAAAATAATGATTCCAAATTTGATGGGACACAGGTAGCGGAGTAATTAAATAATGATTCCAAATTTGATGGTACACAAGCAGTGGAATAATTAAATAATTCCAAATTTGATGGTACACAAGCAGCGGAGTAATTAAATAATGATTCCAAATTTGATGGTACACAAGCAGCGGAGTAATAAAATCATGATTCCAAATTTGATGGGACACAGGCAGAGGAGTAATTAAATAATGATTCCAAATTTGATGGTACACAAGCAGTGGAATAATTAAATAATGATTCCAAATTTGATGGGACACAGGCAGCGGAGTAATTAAATAATGATTCCAAATTTTATGGTACACAAGCAGCGGAGTAATTAAATAATGATTCCAAATTTGATGGTACGTCAGCAGTGGAATAATAAAATAATGATTCAAATTTGATGGGACACAGGCAGCAGAGTAATTAAATAATGATTCCAAATTTTATGGTACACAAGCAGTGGAATAATTAAATAATGATTCCAAATTTGATGGTACACAAGCAGCGGAGTAATTAAATAATGATTCCAAATTTGATGGTACACAGGCAGCGGAGTAATTAAATAATGATTCTAAATTTTATGGTACACAAGCAGTGGAATAATTAAATAATGATTCCAAATTTGATGGTACACAAGCAGCGGAGTCATTAAATAATGATTCCAAATTTGATGGTACACAAGCAGCGGAGTAATTAAATAATGATTCCAAATTTGATGGTACACAAGCAGCGGAGTAATTAAATAATGATTCCAAATTTGATGGTACACAAGCAGCGGAGTAATTAAATAATGATTCCAAATTTGATGGGACACAGGCAGCGGAGTAATTAAATAATGATTCCAAATTTGATGGTACACAAGCAGTGGAATAATTAAATAATGATTCCAAATTTGATGGTACACAAGCAGCGGAGTAATTAAATAAAGATTCCAAATTTGATGGGACACAGGCAGCGGAGTAATTAAATAATGATTCCAAATTTGATGGTACACAAGCAGTGGAATAATTAAATAATGATTCCAAATTTGATGGTACACAGGCAGCGGAGTAATTAAATAATGATTCCAAATTTTATGGTACACAAGCAGTGGAATAATTAAATAATGATTCCAAATGTGATGGTAGACAAGCAGCGGAGTAATTAAATAATGATTCCGAATTTTATGGTGCACAAGCAGCGTAATAATTAAATAATGATTCCAAATTTCATCGTACACAAGCTATGGAATAATTAAATAATGATTCCAAATTTCATCGTACACAAGCTATGGAATAATTAAATCATGATTCGAAATTTGATGGTACACAATTAGCGTAATAATTAAATCATGATTCCAAATTTGATAGTAGACAGTGGAAAATTAAATAATGATTCCAAATTTGATGGTACACAAGCAGCGTAATAATTAAATAATGATTCCAAATTTGATGGTACACAAGCAGCGTAATAATTAAATAATGATTCCAAATTCGATTGTACACAAGCAGCGTAATAATTAAATAATGATTCCAAATTTGATGGTACACAAGCAGCGTAATAATTAAATAATGATTCCAAATTTGATGGTACACAAGCAGCGTAATAATGAAATAATGATTCCAAATTCGATTGTACACAAGCAGCGTAATAATTAAATAATGATTCCAAATTTTATGGTACACAAGCAGCGTAATAATGAAATAATGATTCCAAATTTGATGGTACATAAGCGGCGAAATAATTCAATAATGATTCCAAATTTGATGGTACAAGACAACAGGCATTTTAAGGCCATTTTCCCTGCTAGAGTGGGGGTTAGCCTTGCGGTCCCCATGACAATCTTCTCCATTTTGCCATATTTTCTGCATCTCTCCTTGTTAACCCCCTTGCCCGCATTTTGATGGTACACAAGCAGCGTAATAATTAAATAATGATTCCAAATTTGATGGTACGCAAGCAGTGGAGTAATTAAATAATGATTCCAAATTTGATGGTGCACAAGCAGCGAAGTAATTAAATAATAATTCCAATTTTAATGGTGCACAAGCATGGAGTAATTAAATAATTATTCCAAATTTGATGGTACGCAAGCAGCGAAGTAATTAAATAATAATTCCAATTTTAATGGTGCATAAGCAGTGGAGTAATTAAATAATTATTCCAATTTTAATGGTACACAAGCAGTGGAGTAATTAAATAATGATTCCAATTATTTTAATGGTGCACAAGCAGTGGAGTAATTAAATAATTATTCCAATTTTAATGGTACACAAGCAGTGGAGTAATTAAATAATAATTCCAATTTTAATGGTATACAAGCAGCAGAGTAATTAAATAATGATTCTAATTTTAATGGTGCAGAAGCAGCGGAGTAATTAAATAATAATTCCAATTTTAATGGTGCACAAGCAGTGGAGTAATTAAATAATAATTCCAATTTTAATTGTATACAAGCAGTCGAGTATTTAAATAATGATTCCAAATTTGATGGTACACAAGCAGTGGAGTAATTAAATAATGATTCCAATTTTAATGGTGCACAAGCAGTCGAGTATTTAAATAATGATTCCAAATTTGATGGTACACAAGCAGTGGAATAATTAAATAATGATTCCAAATGTGATGGTAGACAAGCAGCGGAGTAATTAAATAATGATTCCGAATTTTATGGTGCACGAGCAGCGTAATAATTAAATAATGATTCCAAATTTCATCGTACGTACACAAGCTATGGAAGAATTAAATAATGATTCCAAATTTCATCGTACACAAGCTATGGAATAATTAAATCATGATTCGAAATTTGATGGTACACAATTAGCGTAATAATTAAATCATGATTCCAAATTTGATAGTAGACTGTGGAAAATTAAATAATGATTCCAGATTTGATGGTACACAAGCAGCGTAATAATTAAATAATGATTCCAAATTTGATGGTACACAAGCAGCGTAATAATGAAATAATGATTCCAAATTTGATGGTACAAAAGCGGCGTAATAATTAAATAATGATTCCAAATTTGATGGTACACAAGCAGCGTAATAATGAAATAATGATTCCAAATTTGATGGTACAAAAGCGGCGTAATAATTAAATAATGATTCCAAATTTGATGGTACACAAGACAACACATCTTGAAAAATAAGCGAAGAACCAACTTCTAATCTGGTGTGTGGGTGTATCTAAAGCCTAGGTCACACATCGGCGGATTTGTCGGCGACTACTGGCGACTGAAAAAATCGCCACCACCCGCCGACAATCGTAATGAAACCGTAATGGACGGTCGCCTGTAGTCGTGGTTATCCTCCCCAGGTCGCCTGCAGTCGGCAAGAGCCGCAAAGGGGCAAAATAATTTTTAAAATGTTTAAAAACGGCGCGCTCAGTCGCAATCGAAAAAAATCCGCCATGCTGTCGCGATGGAACCGCCATGCTGTCGTCGGTATCCGTAATAACACCGTAAAGCGGCCGCAACCCAGTCGCTCATAGTTTTCCGCAATCGCCCCACCAGCTAGCACGGCAGAGATGCGAATGCCATACGGCCTTCCTGCGGCATCTTCCCGACTACGGGCCGACACTGTTGCGGCTGCGTATCGACTACAGAAGAACTGCCACGTCTCCCCTGCGGCTATGGGAGACTGACGACGACAGCAGTCGGACTAGTGGCGGCCGAGTTACGGCCATTGGCGACACAGATACGACTGCCTGGCGACTGCATTACGACATACCACGATTCCATGGCAAGACAGGATGGTGTGAGGGTCTCCGTGGAGTGAGGTCCTGTGGTGCCGACAAGGATATGGCTTTATTGTTTGGACTTGGGACTTTTGGGAACTTTATTTTTGGGACTTTGGTCCTTTGGAAACTTTATTTATGGGACTTGGGACCAGTGGAAATAATTTGTTGGACTTTATTTCCATTCTCTCTCCCTGCAGAAAAGTTTGATTATTACATTACAATGATACATCTTTATTAACTTTCTTATTGTACATCAAACATCTTTATGCTTCATGTCATACATCATTGAAGTGAATAAAGTGAAATGTAAAATAGAGAAATAAAGATTTAAAAAGTTGTGTGAATCGTCTCCAATCGCCGGCGGTCTTATTGCAGTCTTGCGGACGTCGGAGTAAACCGCCACCCGGCCCCAATGCAGTCGCCGCGATCCGCCATCGGTCGTAATCTAGCCGCCAGACTGTCGCCACGCTGCCGCCGTGCATCCCCAATGCAGTCGTCGTCGATCTTCGACAGTCGCCATCCCACTCGGGGCGTCGTCGCAATGCAGGCGCAATGTGGCCGCCTGCAGTCGCCATACTGCCGCCTGACCATATTTGACCGCCCGAAATCGCCAGTAGTCGCCGAAAAATCTTGATCGCCGGCAGTCGCCAGTAGTCGCCAAAATATCCGCCTATGTGTGACCTAGGCATAAGCATAAGGAAGAACAACAACAACAACAGGCATTTTAAGGCCATGTTCCCTGCTAGAGCGGGGGTTAGCCTTGCGGTCCCCATGACAATCTTCTCCATTTTGCCCTATTTTCTGCATCTCCCCTTGTTAACCCCCTTGCCCGCATTTTGATGGTACACAAGCAGCGTAATAATTAAATAATGATTCCAAATTTGATGGTACACAAGCAGCGTAATAATTAGCGCATTCTCGGAGTGTGTCCCATTACCAAGCAGCTTGATAGTGCTTGCCAAGCCAGCCGTTCCGTATCAACAGTTTCAAATGGAGTGCTTGCTTGAGTGCTTCAGCCCTTTGACGAGCGCTCTTCAAGAAACTTGGTAACAACACTCAATGCCAGCCCAATCGTTACCTCCACGACCGAAGGTGGATGAATGGACGTTGTGGTTTCACCCCTGTCTGCCTGTTTGTTGGTGAGCACGATATCTTAAAAAGTTGTGGATGAGTTGTGACAAAACTTGGTGAATGAGGTGGTTAGGTGACAAGAACAAGCCGATTCGATTTTGGTTCAGGTCCGAATCCAGATCCGACCCTATGAGTGGATATAAAATGTAAACTGTTCATCGTGTGCTCTCTGCCGAGTGCAGTTCTAGTTTACAATCAATGGTGTCTGTAATTGGCCCTTTGATCCAAACAGTATACACGATGTTCAATATCGATGCGATACTGGACTTTACTATTTTTGCCATCTTCATTCACTATTACATTTTCCATATTATACGGTATATTCTTTCGATATCCTAAAAAACGTAGTTTTCTTATTTGTTCGAATATATTTCTACGTGTTGGTGTAAGATTAAAATCGATAACATAATCCGCTGCTTGTGATTGGGTGGTCAACCAGTACCGATTTTCATTAGCACCTTCAGGGAGGAGCGTATGTCGAGGGAGGAGCGTATGTCGAGGGAGGAGCCTATGTCGAGGGAGGAGCCTATGTCGAGGGACGAGCCTATGTCGAGGGAGGAGCGTATGTCGAGGGAGGAGCGTATGTCGAGGGAGGAGCGTATGTCGAGGGAGGAGCGTATGTCGAGGGAGGAGCGTATGTCGAGGGAGGAGCGTATGTCGAGGGAGGAGCGTGTATTTACAGTGAAGGTTGTGTTCAGCCATGACACTGGTATTGATGTAAGTTAAGTACAAAACTCGTTAAGGGTTTTGTGTAAAGATGACAAATGTTAACATGGTAAACGGTGATTAATGGAGTATACCATGTTTATAATACCTGTGTGTGTGGTGCGAATAGGTTGTATACGCGGATTTTCCAGGCTATTCGAGTGAATGGTGTCTGTAATCCGAAGGTGTCGATGCTACTGTATTTACCATACACGTGCTAAAATCGTCCTCGTTACCTCGTTCTGAATGATGGCGTTTTAGTGTCCATGCGTAAACGTACACGAGATGAAGTAAATAGGTGTGGATGTGACACAAACATGACGGGCGAAGTGTCCTTTTGAATTGACCCTGTCCTTGTATACAGGTGATGCTGCCTGGAACATTATGGACACTGGCGAGGCCTCCGGTTGTTTTCTGCTGTTTTCAAAGGGAGTTCTTTAAAGGTGACTCCAGTTTTGTTGAACAATGAATGCGGAATAATTTGAATGCTGAAAGTTGTCTCCATGCAGTCGTTGTCCTTCACATACTCTTCATAATTCTCTGTTCAGGAGCCTGCTTGTGGAGGAACCCAATGAGTAAAAGCCCACCCCCTGATCGCTGGAATGAGAAGCGGGCGATGTTTGGATTGTATGACAACGTTGGTATTTTGGGTAAGGATGGGAGATCGACCTACCCTCTGCTTTATTTTATTATATTGAAGGAGCTGTGGGGCTCCCACGTCGATCGGAAGAATGGACGCGACAAAAAGCTAGAATTCATCCGAGTTGCTTTAATGAAATCAAACACTCAGGCACTCTGAAAACCCGTTTATCGGTCAGCAATATATATCTATTCTCCCAGGGGGTTTGCCCAGGCCCGGCGCCAGGGGGCGTGGCCCAGCGTCCCGACCGAGGCCTGGCAAGTTGAGCGCGGGCCTGCCCGGGCGTCCTGGACGAGCCCGGCATGGTGATCGCTCCGCGTCCTTGATAGGTGCAAGGCGATTGTGAAAACCCAGCGGCAGCCTCTACACACGTCCCCCCAGAATCGACTTGCACCGGCAGGGTCAATTTGAGGGGGGTCCTGATGACCCGGCCGAAGCGACCCCTGGCGGGTCGTGGGAGGGGGTCCGGTGAGGTGGTGGGCGGTCGAGTGGGGGGCACCGTGGACGGGGGGCGGCCTCGCCGCGGCGGAAGGGCCACCCGTGGTGGGTGGTCGACGTCCACGTGCGCCGCCTTGAGGCGGTCCACTGCAATCCGGTCCGACCTGCCGCCGATGTCGATGACGAACGACTTGTCGTCCCGTCGCAGCACCCGGAAGGGCCCGTCGTACGGCGGCTGGAGTGGCCACCGATGTGCGTCGTGACGCACAAAAACATACTCCGCTGTGCGGAGTGCTGGGGGGACGTAGGACTGGGGGTCACCGTGGTGGGATGTTGGCACGGGGGCAAACCGTCGGGCGGCCTCCTGGAGGTCCGAGCGCTGGTGAGCTGCGGACCAGGGACTGGTAGCGTCGGGCACGAATTCGCCCGGGACGCGTAGCACCTGGCCATAGACAAGCTCGGCGGTGGATGCCTGGAGGTCCTCCTTGGGGGCCGTGCGAAGGCCCAAAAGGACCCACGGCAGCCGGTCGGCCCAACCGCCGTCTTGAAGGCCGGCCATGAGCGCGGCCTTCATGGAGCGGTGGAATCGCTCGCACAACCCGTTTGCTTGGGGGTGGTAGGCCGTAGTACGGTGGAGCTTGACCCCCAGGTTGCGGGCGACCGCGCCCCACAGCTCGGAGGTGAACTGTGGTCCGCGGTCTGACGAGATGTCCGCCGGTGCGCCGAAGCGGGCGACCCAGGTGGTGATGAAAGCCTGCGCCACGTCGGCGGTGGTGGTGGAGACGAGGGGAACGGCCTCCGGCCACCTGGTGGTCCTGTCCACCATGGTGAGCAGGTGTGTGAACCCCCGTGACGGGGGGAGGGGGCCCACCAGATCCACGTTGACGTGGTCGAAACGTCGTTCGGGCACGGTGAAAGGTGCCAGCGGGGCCTGGGTGTGTCGGTGGACCTTGGCCCGTTGGCAGGCCGTGCAGGTGCTGGTCCAATCGCGGACGTCCCGACGAAGGCCGTGCCAGACGAAACGCGCCGACACCAGCTTCTGGGAAGCTTTCCGGCTCGGGTGGGAAAGGCCGTGGAGGGAGGCGAAGATGCGGCGTTGCCAGGTGACGGGCACGATGGGGCGAGGCTGGCCTTGGGAGACGTCGCAGAGCAGGACAGTGTCCGCGCAGGGGATGTCGGCCAGGCGGAGGCCCGTGTCCGCCGCCCGGAGGGCTTGCACCGTGGTGTCGGTGGTTTGGTCCGCCGCCATAAGCGCAAAATCCACGCCCAGGTGGACCGCGTTCGCGCTGGCCCGGGAAAGACAGTCGGCCACGGCGTTATTTTTGCCGGCGACGTGCCGGATGTCCGTGGTAAACTCCGACACGGCGGAGAGGTGGCGCTGTTGGCGGGCCGACCATGGCTCCGTGACCTTGGCCATGGCGTAAACCAACGGCTTGTGGTCGACGAACGCCGTGAAAGGTCGGCCCTCCAGGAGGTGGCGGAAATGGCGGACGGCCAGGTGTAGACCGAGGAGCTCCCGGTCAAACGTGCTGTATTTGAGCTCGTTCGGCCGGAGCTGCCGGCTGAAAAAAGCGAGTGGCTGCCAAACCCCGTTCACCCATTGCTCATGTACGGCGCCCACCGCGTAGTCGGAGGCATCCGTGGTGAGGGCGATGGGAGCGTTGAGCACCGGGTGAGCGAGCAGTGTTGCGTCGGCGAGGGCCCGCTTTGAGCGTTGGAAGGCCGCATCCATTGCTGCGGACCAGGCGATGTCGTGCTTGGCCGGCTTGCCCCGGAGGGCTTCGTAGAGGGGCCGCATGAGTTGAGCCGCGCGGGGCACGAAGCGGTGATAAAAATTCACCATTCCCAGGAATTCCTGCAGGGCCTTTATGGTGCGGGGACGCGGGAACGTGGTGATGGCCTCGACCTTGGTTGGCAGCGGCACGGCCCCGTTCTTGGTGATGTGGTGGCCCAAAAAATCAACGGCCGTCGTGCCGAAGTGGCATTTGGCCGGGTTGACGATGAGGCCGTGCTCGCTGAGGCGCCCGAACAGTGTTCGGAGGTGGAGGAGGTGCTCGGCCCGGGACGTGCTGGCGACGAGGATGTCGTCCAGGTAAACGAAAAGGAACGGCAGGTCATGCAGCACGCCGTCCATCAAGCGCTGGAACGCCTGAGCCGCGTTCTTGAGACCAAACGGCATCCGCAAGAATTCGAATAAGCCGAACGGCGTGATGACTGCCGTTTTAGGGACGTCGGCCGCCCTGACAGGTACCTGGTGATATCCCCGTATGAGATCAATTTTCGAAAAAATGACCCGTCCCGCCAGACGGGCGGAGAAGTCTTGGATATGCGGGATCGGGTACCTGTCGGGGGTGGTAGCGTCATTGAGACGGCGGTAGTCGCCACACGGGCGCCATCCACCCCCCGGCTTTGGCACGATGTGCAGTGGCGAGGCCCACGCGCTATCGGAGCGCCGCACGATGCCGAGGTGCTCCAACGCGTCGAATTCGGCCTTCGCTACGGCGAGCTTGGCTGGGTCGAGGCGGCGGGCCCTGGCGTAGACCGGCGGGCCCGTGGTTGGTATGTGGTGCTCGATCCCATGCCGTACTGCAACGGCCGAAAACGTCGGCCGCGTGAGGGCCGGGAACTCCGTGAGCAGGCGAGCAAACTCGTTCGCCGCCGGGACGGTGCATGCCAGCTCGGTCGGCGCGGAGCTGCTCAATGTGCATACCAGGGAGCTGAAGGTTTCAGCGTTGATTAAACGACGCCGTTGGACGTCCACCAGCAGTCCGTGTGCGCAGAGGAAGTCGGCGCCTAGCAGAGCCATGGGCACGTTGGCGGTTACAAACGTCCAAGCAAAGCGTTGGCCGCCGAAGCAGAGGGTGACGTTGCGCGGGCCGAAGGTGCGGATAGTCGATCCGTTGGCCGCAACCAAGGAGGGGCCGCAAACCGCGGATTGCCTGTCCTGGTCAGAGGCGGGTATGACGCTCAGTTGGGCGCCGGTGTCGCACAGGAAGCGCCGTCCGGACGCTTTATCCATGATGAACAGTAAGTTGCCCGTGTGGCCGGCGCTCATGGCTGGTAATGAACGCCGGCCCGGCCGTTTCCCGGCCTGCCGAAGGTGCACGGGGGTCGGCATGTTCGGGCCTTCTGTCCGAACCTGGCATGATAGTAACACCACGCTTGGTCAGGTGGAGGCCTCGGTCGTCGTGCTGGAGGTGGTCGGCTCGGTAGAGCGGCCGCCAATTGCGTCGGCAGTTCGGCCGTCGACCGTGCCGGGTGCTCGGGCGCCATGGGTGTTGCGTCGGACGGCGGTGGGTCCCATGTCGCCGCTGCGATGCGCTGTCCTGCGGCGGAGATCTTGTCGGCTTCTCTGGCAAGGGCCCGGGGATCTGTGATCGTCGTGCTTGCCAGGGCGAGGCGTACCGGGTTAGGCAGCTGACGGAAGAACAGCTCCCGGAACAGGAATGCTGGAGAGTGCTCGCCAAGCAGTGAAAGCATGTAGTCCATTCGCTCGGAAGGGCGCGTGTCGCCGAGCTCAGGCAGTTCGAGCAGGCGCCGTGCGCGTTCCGCCGATTGGAGGGCGAAAGCATCGAGGAGCAGCTTCTTAATCGCGCCGTATTTGTCAGCGGCTGGCGGGCTTTCGAGGAGGCTCAGGGCGCGGGCCGCGGTAGCCGACCCGAGCGCAGCTACCACATGGTGGAAGCGGGTGTCGTCGGCCGTGATGCCTCGCAGGGCGAACAGGGACTCCGCCTGTGCGAACCAAACCGCCGCGTGAGCCTCCCAGAAGGTAGGCAGTTTAAGGGCGACTGCCGTGTCCATGTCGATAGGTCACCAATGAAGGAGCTGGGGCTCCCACGTCGATCGGAAGAATGGACGCGACAAAAAGCTAGAATTCATCCGAGTTGCTTTAATGAAATCAAACACTCAGGCACTCTGAAAACCCGTTTATCGGTCAGCAATATATATCTATTCTCCCAGGGGGTTTGCCCAGGCCCGGCGCCAGGGGGCGTGGCCCAGCGTCCTGGCTGCGGCCTGGCAAGTTGAGTGCGGGCCTGCCCGGGCGTCCTGGACGAGCCCGGCATGGTGATCGCTCCGCGTCCTTGATAGGTGCAAGGCGATTGTGAAAACCCAGCGGCAGCCGCTACAATATCTCGTTATAAAGGGTCCCCAGACTGTAAAGGTAGGCCGGCTTTACACACGAGATCCGAACCTTTCCATTAAATCTCCTTGCTATCTTTCTCTCTGCCATGTATCCCTCCTCCGCACATTCACATCCACCTGAATCCTCCTCCGCACATTCACATCCACCTGAATCCTCCTCCGCACATTCACATCCACCTGAATCCTCCTCCGCACATTCACATCCACCTGAATCCTCCTCCGCACATTCACATCCACCTGAATCCTCCTCCGCACATTCACCTGAATCCTCCTTCGCACATTCACATCCGCCTGAATCCTCCGCACATTCACATCCACCTGAATCCTCCTCCGCACCTTTGCCTCTGACTTACCATCCCCCATCAGTCCCGCCCCACCCCAGGTACTCAAACCTATGTCATTGTCTGATCTCCTTCCCCTCTAACCTGGTATTCATTTCTTTTCTCTGCTGCCCGACCCACATCGCCTCCATCTTCTCCATACTCAACTCCAGCCCATGTTTCCCAAATGCCTTCTTCCACTCCCCCAGTACTTCCTGCATTTCCCACCTACTCTCCACCACAATATCCTCCCCAGAATACCCCTCATGTTTACCTTCCTGCTTACCAGCTCCACCACCATGATAAATAGCAGTGAGCTGAGCACACTTCCCTGCCTCAAACCGATGTTCACATTGAACTCCTCCGACATTCCAGGACCAACCAAAACTCTTCCCTTCATTCCCTTGTGCACCCCTTCCACCAACCGAAGTACTGCTTCAAGCACTCCCATTCATCTCAGTGTCATCACCATCTCGGCCGTCTCCACGTTCACAAATCCCAATGCTAATTCACCTTGAACCTCCAACCTCTTCTCCACCGGCTGTCTGTCGTTCCCCTACCCTTTCTAACCCCCTGCTGCTCTTCTCCAATGTCCTTCTTCACACTTCCTTATCCTCCCATCCAGAACCCTCTCCAGCACCTTCACTTCATGACACGACTAAGGAGCGTAATGCCCCTGTGCTTCCCCAGACCTTGAACATCGCTCTTCCCCTTTCATATCGGCACAATTAAACCTGTCCTCCAATCCTCCAGAATCAAACCCTCTCTCCTCCGTACATACATCAGCCTCTTCGTCCAATTGACCCAGACAGACTTCTCCCTCCATAATTATCGTCTCTGCACACACCTCATCAAGGCCTGGTGTTCTTCCCTTATTCATTCTCTGCAATGCCGGCTGCATCTCCTCCTCCAACTCCACTTTCCCCTCTACATAACACTGTAGCTCCAGCTCACCACCGCCCTCCCTGGTTCAACCACCCCCCCCCCCCCCCCCCCCGAAATATCCTTCCCACACCTTCAACACTGCTCCCCTCTCTGTCACTGGTCTCCCGCCACCATCCTTGATCACCGCCCCGCCCCTTCATGTCCTTACGATTCTCATCCTTGTCACAAACCAATTCATAGATCTTCTTCTTCCTACCATCCTCTTCCAACTTTGTTGTACACCTGCTCTTCCATATCATTCCTCACCTTGTCCACAGTTCTCCTTGCTGCTTTCTTCTTCTGCCCATAAAAAGTGCGGCCACTACACATCTGATTGCCTCCCTCTATCGTTGATCTTCTCTATCCTCTTCCAAACCTCATTCTTTTCACCAACTGCCTTCACTACTTCCTCCGTCCACCATACTTGGTTTCCATCCCTCGATGATGCAACCTTTCCTGACGTCCTTCCAAACAAAACTTCTGCAATACCTCTCAGTACTTCTACCATTCCTCCTCCAAACCTTCTGCTTCTTCGCTAAGTTTCTCATACCTGGCCCTCACCCTCTCCTTGTACCGTATGGTGACGTTTCCCCTACTTTTGCCCCACCTAATAACTTTCCGACCCCTGCTCTTAACCTTCCTCCTTTTCTTCATCGGTACTACAAACACCACAGGCTTGCACTGGCTGGTAACATGCTCTCCCGCTACTGCCTTGCAATCCTTAACGCTCCACAACTGTCACTTCCTTACCACCACTAAATCCTGTTCTGTGCTGTCTACTCCAATGGGTAATCTTGCGGTTTTCCCGCTTTTGAAAGAATAAACCAGCTATGGCCATCCCATTACTCTCCACCAGCTCTCCACCCTCTCTATTCCTCGTTCCCCAACCACATTTACCAACACATTCCTCTTCACCCGGCTCTGCTACTCCCACATGCGCGTTGAAGTCCTCTGCAATGCACAGCATCACCTCCATCTTAAACATTCCCATCATCCTCTCGAGTGCGTCCCTGAATTCCTGCTTCTCCACCCCAGTCCTTCCCGTTTGTGGCCCATAACCCGATATAACACACACCTTGTGCCTCTGCATCACCACTCAGGTCATAACTATCCAGCCCTCCCACCTTTCCACTCTAACCACCTGCTTGCAGATCTCTTCCGATACTATTATTCCCACACCATTACTCCTTACATCCACACCCACTTGCAACAGCTTGTATCCTCCTCCCTTTCCATTTGGTCTTCTGCACACACAACAATTCCAACCTCCTTTGCCTCATCTCCACCACCTCGACCCCTCTCCCCTCCATTGATCCCACATTTAAACTACCTCGCTGGACCTCAACTTTGAATCACTGCCTGCCTGGCAGAGCTAGTCCCATCTTCATTAGTTTGGGACGTTCAGGTCATCATAGGCAGTGCTACCTGGGCTGACCTATGATGTCATACCCTTTTGAATGACAGTGGGTAGAGGCATTTGGAAGTCAATGTATTTTAAAATAACTATATATTGTAACAATATGGTAGATCTATTAATGATGGACATGCAAAAGTATGATTGTATCCAATCGGTTTGATTTAATTTCAATTAATTTAATGTTCCTTTTTAAACTAGAATGGCACTCGTAGAGTGCATAGTCTCGCCTCGCGCTCATTCTGAACCAAAATATCATTGTTAACTGAACACGCTACTATTAAGGCCCGCATACTCATATCATCCATGCACCCTATTATGTCACATACATTGCCATTATCCATCACTTTATTGATTATTCGGATATTTAACAACGTTAAGGCAAAATTACGAATGAAAGTGAACATGAAAAATAATTCAAACTGTATTCCCCATGGCTAGTCGCTGATATACAAGATCGAGACTCGTGTAAGAGCAAGCACATTAAACACAAAAAACATAAACGGACACATAAAACATATAATAAAGGGAGTAGGAGACAAGATGGGGAGAGAGAGGGAAGCACACAAGTACAACAGTAGAGAACAGGGACATCAGGAGATCTGTGGGAGGGAGAGGGAGGGGCGTACATGGTATAAAACAAATTGACACTACCAGGAATTTCAGGAATGAAGTCTGAGATTGAAAGACGTGGATTTGGGGTGAATTAACGGGGGTAGAAGAGATCAAGGTTTTGGATGGGGGAAGATAAGAGATGGTGGTGGACAGCTGTTTGAAAGACCTGGAGGGAGGAGTAGGATTGAAGAGAGTGAGGGAGTTTGTTCCAGAGGCGGGAGTAAAGAGGAATGAAGGAGTGAAGGTGAGCAGAGTCTTGATTTTGGCAATTTCACCAGAAGAGGGTTGCTGGCAGATCTTGTGCGACCTGTAGGAATATTTGGGGGAGCAAGGCCGGAGAGGAGTCGGTAGAAGACAGAAAGACCAACTGCCTGCGGTGAGTGAGTGAAAGGCCCTCAGAATCAGCTTCATCACGGGAGAGTCCAATGATTCTGAAAGCTTTGCTTTCTACAGCGTGAAGCCGAGCTAGGTGTGAGGCAGGAGCACCGCCCCAGAGGGGAGAACAGTATTCCATCAAGCTGCGGATGAAAGCCTTGTATGTGGTGAGGAGCTCAGGTGTGCCAAGGAAAGTTGACTTTCTGAACCAATTTTGAGAGTTTCTGAAAGATATGACTTTCAAGATAGTATGAAAAATTGGTGAAGCCTTGCCCTAACCACAGGGGTTCCCAATGTTGTGGCCGTGGCGATACAAAAAATGGGATCGTGAAGCCACTTACTCAGGCCTTTTGTATTATCGTGCTGCAGCAACTGCAACAAGTTCTTCCTGCATATGATGCTGTTGCCTCCCCAAGAGGTATTTGGTCCAATCATTTTTATCACTGACTGAGAAGTTTGTTTAGACTCACTATCTCACTATCTGACATGATCTTTCCTGGGAAAACCACATTTCCAAGCTGGCCTCCAAAGCCAGTCGCCGACTGGGCATCCTCCGTCGTGCGAAGTCCTTCCTAGGCACACCTGAGCTCCTCACCACATACAAGGCTTTCATCCGCAGCTCAATGGAACACTGTTCTCCCCTATGGGCCGGTGCTCATGCCTCACACCTAGCTCGGCTTCACGCTGTTTAAACCAAAGCTTTCAGAATCATTGGAATCTCCCACGATGAAGCTATCTCCGAGGGCCTTTCACTCACTCACTCACCGCAGGCAGGTAGGTGGTCTTTCTGTCTTCTACCGACTCCTCTCCGGCCTTGCTCCCCCATCTCTATCTGTGCTCTGTCCCCCAAATATTCCTACAGATCACACAAGATCTGCAAGCAACCCTCTTATGGTTAAACTGCCGAAATCTAGGCTCTCTGCTCACCTTCACTCGTTCATTCCCCTTTTCTCTCACCTCTGGAACAAACTCCCCCACTCCCTTCAATCCCACTCCTCCCTCCAGGTCTTTAAAACAGCTGTTCACCACCATCTCGTCTTCCCCCATCCATAACCTTGATCTTTTCTACCCCCGCTAATTCACCCCAGATCCACTTTTTTTGAAATTCCAACTTCTTTCCTGGAAGTCCTTGCAGTGTTCATATGTTTTATACCTCTCCCACCCCCCTTCCCATGCCCCCCCCCCAAGCCCTCTCCCTCCCACAGATCTCTCGATGTCCCTGCTCTCAAATGTTGTGTTTGTTTCCTTCCACCTCTCTCCCCATCTTGTCTACCGCTCCCCTTATTATATGTTTTATGTGTCGGTTTTTTCTTTCTGTGTGATTAGTGTTCGCTCTTTCACGAGCCTTGATCTTGTATACAAAAAAAAAAAGAAAAAAAAAAAGACCACTTGCTGGAACCCAACCCTAACTTAAGGATGAGCTAATATGGAAAATTGGTTGTTGTAGTAGTAGTAGTAGTTCTGAATTTTGACTAAATCTTAACCCCAAGATGCTATGTCAGTTTATTATTGGATTTGCATCGACTATTCAATTTGGGAAATATTACTTAGTCTTCGTGGATTAAACGTTGGTCTTAAGAGACATGCCAATTGGTACGTATTGTTCGTCACGATGATGGGTACAAAGAGTATCACCACAATGCAGTCAGTGGGTTGAATTTGAAAACATAGATGCATGTCCCCTTTCAATGCACCTTACCGGGATGCTTGCCTGTTTCTGTCTCCAGGTGATTTCAAAACGCATCCAAAACAGCTGATCCGTGGTCCAAATTGGATAAAGGGCTGGAAGGGGAATGAGCTGCGACGCTGTGTGCGCAAACTCAAGTGGGTTGGAAACCGCATGTTTGTCGAAGATAAACACCAACTGGAGAAACGCATTAAGTACCTGTTTAAAATCGTCAACTTCCGGAACAAACAGAAGTGAAAGGCCGATCTCGCCTCCCCCTTCACGTGTGGCATCGCACTCTTTCTCCGTGTTCCTTGCAGGAATGTTGTTGCGCACACACATGATTAAATCAACAAAAATGTTTATCTGGCAAACAATTGTGATAAATCATCACACTGGTTTAGGGAAAGGCCCAACACTCCTGAGGATCAAATGGAGTCTCGTGTGTTATTCCAGGTGTTTTTTTTTAAATAACTTTGTTATAAAGGGTGTTCTTCATAATATTGCCAACAACGATTTTGACACCACTCCTTGTGGACGTCCTGTGGAATAATTACGTTACATTTAAATGGAGATTGCCCAATAAAATGAGCCATTAGCTTGATCAATGTAATTGGCTGTTCTGCTAGTTCCCAAGTTCATGCTGTGCCAACTTGGTTCCAATCAGTCTCCACTCACCGAGGTATGGGATTGGTTCCTGTTAGTGTTTACATTTAGGATGTGCTGGATCTATTCATAAAGTTTGACAGCAGCACCATGACGTCAAAGCCACGGTATCATTGTGGTTACCTGTTGTGCATCGCATGCCTTCAAGATGGCAGCCGGGTTGTAACTGACTGATGACCTATGACTGACTGATGACTGACCTATTTTGGGGGTCAAACCTGGATCCACTTTGACCCCCGGTAGACCCTCTTAAACCCTAATATTTTTAATGTCGTGAACAAACTTTTGTGCCAAAGTATCACAATATACACCGTGAACAAACTACACCTGTCGTCCAAATATAATTTGTGCCAAATCTGGTCACAATCCCATCAGCAGTTTCGGAGAAGAAGTTGCAAGTGTTTACGGACTGACGACGCGTCATCCCATAGGCTCCCCGGAACTACGTTCCAGGTGAGCTAAAAATTTTAACTGTCAAGTAGGCCTACAAATTTTATATATCATGCTTTCCTGCACCACTTAGTTTGTTTGTCATGTGTACATCAAAAGTTATAAAAGTTAAGAGGGACGAGGACTTTATGGACGCCCTGTGCAGTATATCCTGTAAATGCAGCCAATGTGCTTCAGCCGCTGTAGTTGCTTGTCCCAGTGCACTAGAAGCAATGCTTGCAATTTGTGCACCAGCATTTGGTGACACGCCCTTCCAACCCAACCTTTGTTCATCTGCAAAACGTTCATTCATTTTAACGCACAATAACTATTTTTAAGATTCTTGCTCGTGCTCGTGGGACGTAGATCTGGTTTGGTCTTGGTCTGGATCCAACTCAAAGCTTGCTGCTATGGTAAAACATTTCGTGCAAAAACAGAGTTCAACAATGTATTTATTCGGATCCAGCACAAAAAATGGTCAATAATTATCCATCGTCTCAACATCTCAGGATAAGTAGTCAAAGAAACACCAAAAAGGTCCACCTGGACTCGAGGTGTGCGGGTGAGCACAGGGCTGCAGAACAGACTTCGTCGTTAGTTTGTAACACCACAAAGAAAAAAACCAAGCAACGAAATAAAGTATGAAATTAAGCATCGGTGCAGCTGCAATGAATCTATAAACAAAGGCTTCAACGAGCGACCTTAACCTGAACACATAATGCAACAATCGACAAACGGTTCACGACGATAATGATGGAATGCATGAAGAGGAATGTAGGAGAGTGAAAAAAAAAATCAATGTCACAAGCAAAATCCAACTGGTTAATTGACTCGAGAACACGAGAGTGGTCACTTCAAACCAGGTCTCGCAATCTGATTTCCGTACATCGTCGTGCTATCGGATGACCCGAACGAGTCCCTGCTCCTCACCGCTACCCACTAATAGTGCAAAAATCAAACGGCCCGATCTCACCTCCGCAACAGAACTGACATCACGCGGTGCAAGTGCTTCTCGCTGCTAAAAGGTATCAGCAGAGGGAATTGGTTTACATAGGGCACAGTGATCTAATTTTCCAAGCATTTGTTTGAAATACCCAAGTTTAAATTGCAAATTGAATATTAGTAAATTACCAAAAAGTTTACTGCAGCAGCAATCGGAGCTCCGGTTCGTGAGACGATGCATTGCGGCCTCCTTGATCAGCTGTTGCGAGCACTGTGGGCTGAAATACACTCCATTTCTCTGTTCGGCCGACGTGGGCAACATAGTACGTGTCGTTATTAGTCGTTTTCATTGCACTCAAAAAGAGGTGGCTGATGATTCAAGAAAAAAACATCCGACGACTATACTTCATGGTAGGCCTTTTAAAAGCAGAGGTTTTTCTAATCGACGAGCGAAATGTACCTCCAAAAGCTGGCTACGGTGGGCCGAGCATGGAGGAAATGAGCAAGATGGAATCGAAGAAGGTTTCGAACAAAAAAATGGGAATTTTCTAAATAAACACTGTGCTTCATCTTACCGAACTAGCGAATCGTGCTTACATCACCACACAATGCTATCCTATTGTTAAACCCACACAACTAGCGCGTGATATTTCGATCACAAATTTGTATTGCTTGGACTTGGTCCGAAGAGGTACAAAAAAAAAGTTAAAGAAAATGGAAAAGGCCGTAGCTGCCTTGATATACGCCCTAATCGTACGCATCCCCGTCATGTTTTATCCGAAGTATCGGTATGCTCCACCTTCCAACAACACGAGAGCACGTCACATGTGCATAACATATCCATGTGACACCAAAATCTATCCTCCGGTTAAACATCAAGTGGTTTAACTCGAAATGTGGGCCCATGTGAAGTTGAGCTTGAACAGCGTTGGTCCCACAAGCTGCATCACCTAATCCTTGGAAAGCCAATGACATCTCAAAAATGTAAACAAATGTTTGCTTTGCTCGTGATGAAGCCCAATATTCACAGTCGTAAAGAAACTACACAAGTGCTAGCAAGTGGCGAGTTGGCAGCCGTTGTGGCTTCACACGCAAACAGGAGGACAATTTCAAACTACGTTTTACGTTTGACGCAGGCCTCATGCTCTTTAGTGCGAATGAGAGATAAAAATGGACCAAACAAAGACAAACATGAGACAAAGAAAAGTGGTTTCACTTTCAGAAGGAATCGCACTCGCAAAAGTATAAGAAGTGCCTTCAGTGCAAATTTCGATTGGTAAGGAGGGTAGATACAAAAGAGAAAATAAATAATGAAAGAAGAAGAAGAAGTGAACAACGGCCCACAGCCTGATACATGGAAACAAAAGCACAGCAATATTGAACTAATTTCAATCCTTTCCATCTCAACGTTTGTGTTTTTCACAATCAAATTTTTTTTTAAATCTAGGCCAGAAAATTTAGCAAGCTTGTGCATTTTATTTACGTACATAAAAGCGTGGACTCGTCTTCCTCAAGTTTGTTAATGGCGAGTTTAAAGACCTTCAGAATAAACCTGATCCAGTCAAGGTGTCGACGTGCGAACATGTTCAAAGGAGTCTCAGGGATATCGGGAAACGAAAGATCTTCCAATGGCGAATTTAAACATCTTCAGAGGAAACCTGAGCCGGTCAAGGCGTCTACTACATGCGACATGTTTCGAGGAGTCTCGGATATCAGGCAACGTAAAGGAAAAGGTAATTGGTCCAAATCCTCCGACACATTATATTATGGCAGCGCACCGTGCCATTTCTAGCCGTGATGTCGATCCGTTCTAGACCGCGGCCTGACGTTTGCTCTAAATGTTGTCTTAGTTCCAACGAGACCATGTAAAAGCATATCAAAGTAAAAGCTAAGAGGTTCAAACCAGGTCAGTTTCCAACCACCTTTATCTACTCTTGTGTGAAGCCAGTTAACGTCGCGATATTTTCGGGGTCAATGATACGTCACTGGCCTTATCTCGCTCATGCTTGATATGCAAGCACTCCAGTATACAAGTCCAAGTGTTTCGGTGCTAATGCTAACCTGCGGTTTGATAGAGCTGGTCATCTCATGGTGTACCTGCAAGGAAAACAAAATAAACCATTCTCAAGTAAACAAAAAGAGCTAAAAATAATTGACAACAATGGAAGCAAAATGCTTCCTTGAAGAATATTCAACTGCAGGTTCTAGAGAGCTCGTTGAAGAACCTGACAGGCCTGCTGGTAGCTGCTGGTGTTGAAAGGTGCCAGCATGCCAGATGAAACAAAGTCTAGGAATACGCGCAGTGGGCAGTGCTCATGTGCTGGGCGCGACCTGCAAAACGACGTGCGGGAGGTCACGTCTTCTCCGTCGTAGAGGATGCGGATAGCGTGCGACTCGACCCGGCCAACACCCGGACCCTTCCGCCACAGCTCGAAGACGAGACGAGCTGCATAACGAGGGAAAGGTGCATCGTGTAGACCGAGTGCATTTAGCATCGGTTCCAGCGTGGTGTCGTGCCCGGAGCAGAGGGAAAGGCGTGGAGCAAGGTGCCCCTCGGCGATGCGCTGGAGGTGACTGGCCGTGCGATTGAGCATTGGGTACATGGCGAGCAAAGCAAATCGTTGGTACATTGCGCCACGCTTGCTCTTGCGCTCCTCCGTGAGCTGATGTTGCCGAAGCAGGCGAAAGGAAGCAGATTTGAGACAGCCACGTTGCCGGCATGGAAGTTGCTGCCCATGACAGAACAATGCAAGCAGTGGATCCACAGAAAGGGTGGATTTGGCTTGTGCAACAGAGAGGTCCAGAAGCTCGGCTAAAGCCTTGTAGAAGATATCAGGGGCCTGGGCACGATTCAAAGCCCGCTCTTGCTCGGTACGCTCAAGGTAAAGGCCTCGCGCAGGGCAATCGCAAGCAGTACCGCAATAGTAGACGGATGCTTGACTGCGAACATGCATTGAAGACCAGGGAAACATGGGTCGCAGGCCATAGAGTAATGCCATAGCGCTTTGCAGTGTACGTGACCTCGGCGTCGTCTCGACGTGAGGTGGTGGGTCTACATCAGCAAAGAGGCCTCCATGATTGTCGTAGGCCTGACGCAAGTATTCGCCATTCATTATGTGCTGCACCAGGCCTAGAAAGAGGTGCGCAACATTAGAGACTTAAATCAATCCACGAGACTTGTACTTGTACTCTCAAGCGTGAACAGCATTTTCCTCAGAGCTTTGACAAGCTAACAAGGAGCATAATGAAAAATGGGAATGGCTGCGATGCATTTATTGCCTTGTGTGAGGGGATAAAACTTGTGATAAACAGTCCTTGAATAACGGAAGAAGGTGTAGCACATGGGAATGGTTGGATAGTGAAGAGTGGGATAACAGCATGATAACCTAAAACACAAGTACACGTCGCTTTGCCACTTGGTATATATGAATGAATGATCGTTTTAAGGCCATTTTCCCCACTAGAGTGGGGGTTAGCCTTGCGGGCCCCATGACAATCATGGTTCCCTGTTTGAGGCAATGTTTTTATGGCCGGATGCCCTTCCTGACGCCAACCCTTAGTCGCCTCTTAGGATGCGCATGGATACGGTGTACCTATTCTAAATCGGGGTACACACCGTGATCATTCATCCCAGCAAGCTGGTACTCAATTTACCAACCTCGGAAGGATGACAAGCTGAGTCAACCCCCCCTGGCGTTAATTCAGCGATCGACCGGGATTCGAACCCAGGATCCTAGGATCCCAAGCTGGCACCCTAACCGCTAACCCTTGGTATTCCAACTAAATCGACCCAACGCAAGGGATACTCGCCACTTGCCATTCACCCAGCCCGACTGATGCACGTGATAGCAGCCGGCTCGTGACAACGAACCGATCTTTACAACGCTCGTGTCTCCATCCAACTACGTGATGCTAGGGACTCCACCTGTAGTCCAAAAAGTGTTTTTACTCATATTCAATAAGCACTGAAGAATGTTATTCTTTACTTTCTGCAGAATATAAAAAACGTTTGTTATTTTTGCTGATAATTTCCATGCCTGCAGTATTTTGCTTCGGTGATCCAATCAAGGCCGACGCCCAGAGGTGAATGCATATCATAAATGAGAGCGGCACCCAGTAGAGCGCATACCTTCGCTAGGCTGAACAGTTTTTGTTTTGGATCCACTGAGACCGCATCTGGATCTGGACCCGAACCCGAACCCGACCCCAAATCTAATCGGCTTGTTCTTGTCACCTACCCAACTCATCCACCTAATTTTGTCATAATCCGTCCACAACCTTTTGAGATATCCTGTTCACAGACAGACAGGGGTGCAAGCATAACCTCCGTCCACCTTTGGTGGCGGAGGTAAAGACTATTGATTGCTGTCCTTTAATAGCTGGCACACTCCCATATTCAAAATCAAAACAAAAGGAATGATGACAAGGTAAATGCCGTACCTGTCTGCGTGAGCTGTCCAGTTTCACACTGCCTCACTGTAGGAAACAGTGGCAACGATGCCAATGCACCTTCAAGATGTGTCAGGTCTGCTTGCCTCATGTGCTGCACAAATGTGGCCAGTTGGTGATGGGTTGGTTCCCTGGGGACGCAGAGCAAAGTAATCATTTCAACATGGACAACTCAGAGGTTCTTATTCAATGGTAATTGTTTATTCTACATTGTTAATCTTATTATTGCCAAGAAAAAAAAAATTCAACAAAAGACTATCTCAGTTGTAAGATGTAACAACATTAATGGGAGGGTTGGGGGGTGGGGGGGGGAGTGGGAGGGAGAGGAGTCTTGGAATTAGTTTCAGGCCTTCATATTTACATAGTTCTTTGGACTGTTAAACCACCAATATTAAGTGTTTGTGATAGGATAAAGTTGTCTGGTGTGGCATACCTAGGTGGATGGCCTGACTCATTTTATCATAGTTAGCACCATTGTCTTGTCCTGTGTCCCCTGAGCCAGACCCGGCAGGAGCCCGTGAGAGGTGAGTACTCTCACTCTCCCACACATAAGTTTAAGTGGCTGGACTACAGCTCAATAAGTGTGCCACAGTATATCCCTCAGCTCAATAGGTGTGCCGCAGTATATCCCTCACCCTCTCTCTCTCTCACACACACACCATGAGGGGAGTAAGCGGAAGAAGCTCCGGCCCTCTGACGTTCAACGGATGGGGGACGGACCTTCCCGCACAGTTGCCCCTGCGTGGCAGCGAGCAAAGTGGCACACCATTGACCTGCGCTACTTGGTGGCCATGGCGCCGAGTGTGTCAAGATCGGCACCGTCAATTGGCCAGGTCTGTATCCATGCATAAGTGTGTACTCTGGGCACTGATGGCAACGCCTTGAGGGTTGTGAAGGAGTGTGTGGGTCCAGACATGGGCGCTGTGTCCTCACTCTCTGATTTTCTTTGGCCGCCCCATGACAGAGGTATGCTACGCTCCCAAGCCACATTGCTGAATTTCACCAACAAACAGCTAATGCTCCCCCCCTCTTCCGCTTTCCGTATGTAATATGTAGATGGTCCCAGTAAAAGTATCAGTAATATCGAAGTAGGAAAAAAAGGAAACATTTTTTGCAAGCTGCACATCAAGATTACCTCTCAGGTTTGATATCGCATGCAATATCAGGCTGGGATACTCCAGGCAGGGAAGAGAGGGGGTAACGATCGCCATGCCGAATCATCACAACAATGCTGGCCAGATGATAGCCTGGTGGTACGTGACCTGCAGGGCAGTGGATGTTCAAAGGGGTTATGAAGAGGAAGCCCGTTTTAATGGTTATCGCTAACCGATTGTTAGAACACAGTGAAAGATTGACGAGATTGGACAACAACACACAACAGGCATTTTAAGGCAATTTTCCCTGCAAGAGCGGGGGTTAGCCTTGCGGTCCCCATGACAATGTTCTCCATTTTGCCCTATTTTCTGCATCTCCCCTTGTTAACCCCCTTGCCCGCATTTCTTCTTCGACCATCTTCAGCCAAGTCTTTCTCGGTCTTCCCCGTCCTCTACTTCCTTCTACATTCATTTCCATCACTCTTTTCAACCAGTTACTTTCATCCTTCCTCAACACATGACCAAACCATCTCAACCTGTTTCTCTTCACAGCATCCATCACAGGCTCTATTCCCATCATCTTTCGCAATTCATCATTTGTCTTCCTCTCTCTCAACGATACTCCAGACATCCACCGAACCATTTGCATTTCCACCCTTTCCAGCCTTCGTTGCTGCTCTACGTTCATTACCCATGTCTCACTCCCATAAATCATAACACTTCTCACACATGCAGCATACACCTTTCCCTTCAGCTTCAATGACACCCCCCTCCTCGTCAGCACGCCAATCAGTTCCCAAAACTTCTTCCATGCACATCTCACTCGAGCAACCGTTGCCGAGTCTGATCCACCTTCTCCATTCAGCATGTCTCCAAGGTAATAAAATGTTTTCACACCTTCCAGCTTCACGCCATCTCCAAGATCCAACTCAACATTTCCTCCATCTGCAGCTCCCTCTGTGCACACCTTACACTTGAATGTAGCTGCCACACTGGTTAATGACCCTCTCAAACCACTACATTTTTGATGAACCCACTCAGCGCACATTGTACATTGAATGGAATTCACTCCGACACCCTTCCTGCACACAGCACACGGCCACTTCCCAGTTCTTTCCACCTCACCACATGCTTTACCACTTGCCATCACCTTCGTTTTTCCGATATTCACCTTCAGACCTTTTGTCTCCATACATTCCCTCCACTTGTTCATCTTCTCCTTCAGTTCATCCATACTTTCTGCAATCAACACCAGATCATCTGCATACAACAACTCCCACGGTAAACCCTCCTTTACGTTCTGAGCCAGCACCTCCATCACAGCTACAAATAGTAGTGGACTTAGTACCGACCCCTGATGCACTCCCACCTTCACCTCAAACTCACCACTGTTCCCGTCCTTCGTCCTCACAGCTGTGCGCGCTCTTTTGTACATTGCCATCACTACTCTGATCAACCATTCCTCCACTCCTAACTTCCTCAATGCCCATGTCACTACTTCACGTGGAACCCTATCGAATGCTTTCTCCAGATCAACAAACCCAAGAAACAACTTTTCCTCTTCTCCATATACTTCTCCTGCAACTGCCTCACAATAAAAAGCACGTCTGTCGTTCCTCTTCCTGGCAAAAATCCAAACTGCATTTCGTCAATCTTCACTTTCTTCCTTATCCTCCTCTCCAACACCCTTTCCAATACCTTCATTCCATGCTCCAATAACTTTATCGCTCGATACGAGCCACAGTCCAGAGGGTCACCTTCCCCTTGTATAGAGGGACGAGGGTACTCAGTTCCCAATGCACTGGAATGCGGCCTTCTTTCACCACCAGATTGCAGATCTCTGCCATTCTCTTCACACCCCAATTTCCCGCTGCCTTCAACATATCTCCCACAACTCCCGTCGGCCCTCCCGCTTTTCTACTCTTCATTGCTTTTATCGCTTCCTCAACTTCCTTCTCGGTTATCTTCTCTGCCGGTCCTAAAACTGGGTTACTCTCGATGTTGCCATCCCATTCATTCTCTGTATTCAACAGCATTTCCATATATCTCTTCCATCTTCCTTTAATTCCATCTGGGTCCACAACGATTTGTCCCACTTCATCCTTCAAGCAACTCACCCCCATCACATCACACCACTCTTTCGCTATCTGCTTTGCAATCCTGAATACCGCTCGCTGACCCTCTTTCGAATCCAAGCGTTCTCCGAACATTTTCCTGCATGCCTCCTGTGCCTTTGCTACCTCTTTCTTTGCGGCCTTCTTGGCTGCCTTATAACTTTCATGCTCTGCCTTTTCTGCCCCCATAACCTTTGCCTTCTGCCACTCCTTGAACTTCTTCCTCTTCTCGTCAATCTTCTTTCCAACTTCATCATCCCACCACCATGTTTCCGAGTGCCTCGGTGGTCCTTTTGTCCATCTGCATACCTCATCAACGGCTCCCAACAGACTATCTTTCATTGACATCCAACCACTTTCAAGCTCAACCACATCATCCTCCACCATACTCAGCCTCTCTTTTAATGCCTCCCTCACTGTCACCTCTTTCAACCTCCACACCTTCATTCTCGGTTGGTACTTCACCCGCCGAGCTCTCCTCGCACCTTTCACCCTTATGTCGCAGACAACCAAGTGGTGCTGTGAAACAGCCTCCTCCCCCGGGATAACCTTTGTGTCCCGGAGGTGCCCACTATCTCGCCAACGCACCAGCAGGTAGTCAACGGTTGTCGTCGACCCACCTGACGTGTATGTAACAAGCTTATTATCCTCTTTCTGGAACTGAGTATTACAAATCAACAAATCAGCTCCATCAGCAAACTCCAAAATCCTTTCACCTTCTCCATTTCTCACACCATATCCGTAACCCCCATGAACTCCCTCAAAACCGTCCATACTCCTTCCCACATGTCCATTTAGGTCTCCTCCTTCCACAACAACTTCCTCATCTTTCAGGTTTTCCATCAGCTTCTCTATCGCACACCAGAACCTGTCCTTCTCTTCATCGCTCCGACCAACCTGCGGAGCATATCCCGAGATGACGTTCACCAAGAGCTTTCCAATCATCATTTTCACCATCATCAACCTATCACTCACTCTAGTCACCCTCACCACACTGTCTACAAACTCCTCAGAAAACAGGACACCAACACCATTCACGCCCTCTGGGCACCCTTGCCACACAAACTTGTATTTCTGTCCCTGCCTACCCTTCACCATTCTCACACCACTTCCCTTCCATCTCGTCTCCTGCACACAACATATGTCCACTCTTCTTCTGACCAATACTTCCACCACTTCTCCTGATCTCCCTGTCATTGTCCCTACATTCCATGTCCCAAACCTCAGAAACCGATCTCCACGTCGGGCATCAGACGTTTCGTCGTCATAAATGGAATGATTTCCACACTTGCTTCGATCGTGTTCCCCACCTTGAGTTTTGACGAGAGGGAGTGGGGTCCCCCACGGGGTATTTCGGGCTGTACCCTGCCCATATGTAGTCGTAATTGTCATGGTTCTCTTTTTGAGGCAATGTTTTTATGGCCGGATGCCCTTCCTGACGCCAACCCTTTTAGTCGCCTCTTGCGACACGCAGGGATACGGTGTACCTATTCTAAACCGGGGTACACACCGGTATATGACGAGATTGGACGAAGCACTTAATATTATCAACACCCAAAAATCATCCAAATGCCATAGAAAAGGGGGTGGGGGTGTCGGTCTGAAGTGATGTCCATGTGTAAAAAGCAATGGATATTTTGAATTTGTTTGTCTAGATTTCAGGTAGGCAAGACACATATTACGATGTGTTGGGTCAATGCAGTTAGGTAGGTGCTGTCGGTTTGTTCCCGCAAGCCCATGTTTTCTCATTTATGATTTCCCATTTATATTTTCCCAAGCCCATGTTTTCCCACATGGTCCATCGTATTTAAATCAGGAGATTGACTTGGCCAGTCTAAAAACTTCCACTTTCCCCCCTGATGAACTCCTTGGTTGAGTTGGCAGTGTGCGTTTTGGGTCATTGTCTTGCTGCATGGTGAAGTGCCGCCCAATGAGTTTGGAGGAATTTTCTTGTACATAGGCAGACAAATGGATGTGAGATGTACAAAAAAAGAGAACCATGACAATTACAACTACATATGGGCAGTGTACAGCCCGAAGTGGAGATCGGTTGCTGAGGTTTGGGACATGGAATGTAGGGACAATGACAGGGAGATCAGGAGAAGTGGTGGAAGTATTGGTCAGAAGAAGAGTAGACATATGTTGTGTGCAAGAGACGAGATGGAAGGGAAGTGGTGTGAGAATGGTGAAGGGTAGGCAGAGACAGAAATACAAGTTTGTGTGGCAAGGGTGCCTGGAGGGCGTGAATGGTGTTGGTGTCCTGTTTTCTGAGGAGTTTGTAGACAGTGTGGTGAGTGTGACTAGAGTGAGTGATAGGTTGATGATGGTGAAAATGATGATTGGAAAGCTCTTGGTGAACGTCATCTCGGGATATGCTCCGCAGGTTGGTCGAAGCGATGAAGAGAAGGACAAGTTCTGGTGTGCGATAGAGAAGCTGATGGAAAACGTGAAAGATGAGGAAGTTGTTGTGGTAGGAGGAGACCTAAATGGACATGTGGGAAGGAGTATGGATGGTTTTGACGGAGTTCATGGGGGTTACGGATATGGTGTGAGAAATGGAGAAGGTGAAAGGATTTTGGAGTTTGCTGATGGAGCTGATTTGTTGATTTGTAATACTCAGTTCCAGAAAGAGGATAATAAGCTTGTTACATACACGTCAGGTGGGTCGACGACAACCGTTGACTAGTGAAGCTGGAAGGTGTGAAAACATTTTGCTACCTCGGAGACATGCTGAATGGAGAAGGTGGATCAGACTCGGCAACGGTTGCTCGAGTGAGATGTGCATGGAAGAAGTTTCGGGAATTGAGTGGCGTGCTGATGATGAGGGGAGTGTCGTTGAAGCTGAAGGGAAAGGTGTATGCTGCATGTGTGAGAAGTGTTATGATTTATGGGAGCGAGACATGGGTAATGAACGTAGAGCAGCAACGAAGGATGGAAAGGGTGGAAATGTGAATGGTTCGATGGATGTGCGGAGTATCGTTGAGAGAGAGGAAGACAAATGATGAATTGCGAAAGATGATGGGAATAGAGCCTGTGATTGATGCTGTGAAGAGGAACAGGTTGAGATGGTTTGGTCATGTGTTGAGGAAGGATGAAAGTGACTGGTTGAGAAGAGTGATGGAAATGAATGTATAAGGAAGTAGAGGACGGGGAAGACCGAGAAAGACCGAGAAAGACTTGGCTAAATATGGTGGAAGAAGAAATGCGGGCAAGGGGGTTAACAAGGAGAGATGCAGAAAATAGGGCAAAATGGAGAAGATTGTCATGGGGACCGCAAGGCTAACCCCCGCTCTAGTAGGGAAAATGGCCTTTAAAATGCATGTTGTTGTTCTGTTGTGTATCATCTTCAGTTCCTTACTTTCTCCACACTTTTGCCTTTCCATCGCTTTGGTAAAGGTTTATCTTTGTCTCACCTGTCCATAAAACTTTGAATAAAGAACTCACTGGCTCTACTATGTACTACTTGGCAAATTCTAATCTGGTCTTTCTATTTTTGATGCTGATGAGAGGTTTGCATCTTGCAGTGTAGCCTTTGTAATTCTGCTGTGAAGGTCTTCTGCAAACGGTAGCTTGTGATACTTTCATCCCTGTACTCTGAAGGTTGTTGGTGATGTCACTGACAGATGTTTGAGGGCTTTTCTTCACAGCTCTGATTATTTTTCGTCATCAACTGCAGTTGTTTTCCTTGGCCGACCTGTCCGTTGTCGATTGCCAAGTACACTAGTGGTTTGTTTCTTTGTCAAGATATTCCAAATTGTTGGATAACCGCAAATTGCAATCTCTACAGTCTGGAGTACTGGCTCCCACTGCACTGGTCGACGACTCTGAGTCTGCTCACAGGGCAGGTGAGAAACTGTTTGGAACATTCTGCAATGATCGGATGTTGAGTGACCAGATATCTTTCAAATCGACAGTCCACAGAAACTCTAGACAGGACTTCAGTAACCCACCACAAGTCATGGGTGAACACAACGACTAGGTCACCAAATCGGATGCAATGGAAAACAGGGCAATGGCATCTATCATCACTCTACAGACAAATCAGCCTGCTCCCAATCATCAGCAAGGTCATGGAATCCATCATTGCTTCGGATATCAAATCTTTCATCTTCTCCAATGGCTTGAACTCTGATCATCAATTTGGTTTCAGACCAGGTCACTCTACTCTGGACATACTCCTTCTGCTGTCTCAACAATGGATGGAGGTCCTCAATGCCAAATAGGAAATCAGAGCTGTCTCCCTTGACATATCCCGTGCCTCCGATACGGTCTGGCACCCCACCATGCTCACCAAACTCTCCTCCTATGGTATTCATGGAAACCTCCACGCATGGCTTGCAGACTTCCTCACCGGTCGCAGTCAACGTGTGGCCCTGAATGGATTTCTATCATCTCCCCTCCCTGTCCAGGCTGGAGTTCCTCAAGGCAGTGTTCTGGGCCCTGTGCTATTTTTGGACCACGGTCCCCGAAAAAAAGGCCGGGGGAAAAAATGGCCTCTAAAGGTGGTTTTTTTATTGATGATCTCTCCGACTCTCTGGAAAATCCTTTATATCTTTTTGCTGATGACTCTACTCTCTGCCGCTCCATATCTCAACCCTCAGATCGGCAGGCAGCAGCCTCTTCACTCTCTGCAGACCTGGATAACATCACAAACTGGTCACAAACAAGTGGAACATGTCTTTCAATCCTGACAAATCTCACACTCTCACTTTGTCTCTCTGAAAAGACCGTCTGGACAACCATCTAATTTCTCAACAATCCTCTCAAAGAAGTTCTGTCACTCAAGCTTTTGGGTCTCACTATCTGCCATGATCTTTCCTGGGAAAACCACATTTCCAAGCTGGCGGCCAAAGCCAGTCGCCGACTGGGCATTCTCCGTCGTGCGAATTCCTTCCTTGGCACACACAAGGCTTTCATCTGCAGCTCAATTGAATACTGCTCTCGCCTCTGGGCTGGTGCTCTCCCCTCACACCTAGCTCGGCTTCATGCGGTTGAAACCAAAGCATTCAGAATCATTGGAATCTCCCGTGATGAAGCTGATTCTGAGGGCCTTTCACTGCAGGCAGGTTGGTGGTCTTTCTGTCTTCTACCGACTCCTCTCCAGTCTAGCTCCCCCTGCTCTCTCGGTGCTCTGTCCCCCAAATATTCCTACAGGTCGCACAAGATCTGCCAGCAACCCTCTTATGGTTAAACTGCCAAAATCAAGACTCTCTTTTCTCCCGCCTCTGGAACAATCTCCCACACTCTCTTCAATCCCTCTCCTCCCTCCAGGTCTTTAAAACAGCTGTTCACCACCATCTCTTATCTTCCCCCATCCAAAACCTTGATCTTTTCTACACCCATTAAAACACCCCAAGTCCGCCTTTTTCAATCCCCAACTTCTTTCCTGACATTCCTAGTCGTGTTCATTTGCTTTATACCGTGTACCCCTCCTTCCTCCCACAGCCCTCCCCCTTCCACCAAAAGAACGACACAAAAATAGGCACATACGTACCTGTGCATTAAAAAAAATAAAGATTTAAAAACTCACCATATCTAAGGAATACCTTTAAAATTGGGACACTGAAACAAACAACAAAAACATTCCATCCTGTTCAAAGCCCGCCAGGTTGAGCACACCTTCGAGTATGTTCAACAGTACATCCCTGCAAGCACTTACCCTCAAGACCCTGTACAGTATGGTTAGGCCGGTTGCAGTATCGATGCGACTCGTACATGGCATCCAATTCAGATGGTGGAATCACCAGGTCCACCAAGACACGCTTGCGCAGCTTACCCTGGTCACTAGTATACAGACCAGCAGGCAGTGGCAGAAGGTGCACTGCAAACAGAGAAGAATGGGCTTCAAGTTTCTTAGACGAACTCAGACGAACAAGTTTCTTCGACGAACAAGTTTCTTAGACGAAGTTTCTTCAAGTTTCTCCCTCTAATATATGGATTTCAATCCATATATTAGAGGGAAAGTACAGCGCCTTCAAAAAGTATTCACACCCCCTGACTTTTTCCCACATTTTGTTGTGTTACAGCCTGAATTTAAAATGGATTAAATTGAGATTTTTTTTGTCGCTGATCGACACATAACACCCCAAAATATAAATGTGGAATTTTTTTTCCAGAAATTTTTTACAAAATAATTAAAAATGAGAAGCTGAAATGTCTTGAGTCAATAAGTATTCAACCCCTTTGCTATGACACTCCAAATTGAGCTCAGGTGCATCCAATTTACGTTGATCAGATCCGATCCAATTTCCTTTGATCATCCTTGCGATGTCTCCACAACTTGATTGGAGTCCACTTGTGGCCAATTCAATTGATTGGACATGATTTAGAAAGAAACACACCTTTATATACTGTATATGTATACATATACGTATATATACTAGCTGAGGTACCCGGCTTCGCCCGGGTTGAATAAGAATAATACAAATATATGATGAAAAGAACATGTATATTTTAGAGCAATATCACAGTACATTTCCTACATGACGTTTTGTCAATTTTCAATTTCTCAAAACCTCTTGGAATACAACATTTCTGGTTTTCTTACTTGGTGCCAAGACATAAAGATTGCTTGGTTTTCCAACCCTTGAGCAGCCCACGTACAGCTGGCCATGGGAAGTACCCGGCATTGCCGGGCGGGGGAAGGGAGGGGAGGAGGAAGGGGAGGGGAACGGGGGGGCGGGGAGGAGAGGGTGGGGAGGGGAGAAGAGGGGGGGAGGGGAGAAGAGGGGCGGAGGGGAGAAGAGGGAGGAGGGGAGAAGAGGAGGGAGGGGGAGGAGGAGAGGGGAGAAGAGGAGGGAGGGGGAGGAGGAGAGGGGAGGGGGAGGAGGGAGGTGAGGGGGGGGGAGGAGGAGAGGGGGGGGGGGAGGAGGAGAGGGGAGGGGGAGGGGGGAGGTGAGGGGGGGAGGAGGGGGGAGGTGAGGGGGAGGGGGAAGGGGGAGGGGGAGGGGTGAAGGGGGAGGGGTGAAGGGGGAGGGGGAGGGGGAGGAGGGAGGTGAGGGGGAGGGGGAGGGGGGGAGGGGAGGGGGAGGGGGGAGGTGAGGCGGAGGGGAGGGGAGGGGGGAGGGGTAGGAGGGGAGGGGAGGGGGGGAGGTGAGGGGGA
The DNA here is from genome assembly GCF_964187855.1 of Myxine glutinosa. Taxonomy (NCBI): domain Eukaryota; kingdom Metazoa; phylum Chordata; class Myxini; order Myxiniformes; family Myxinidae; genus Myxine; species Myxine glutinosa. The sequence continues at coordinate 26,695,811 of NC_136264.1, forward strand.
GGGGGGAGGTGAGGGGGAGGGGGGAGGGGAGGAGGGGAGGTGAGGGGGAGGGTGAGGGGAGAGGAGGGAGTGTGAGGGGGGAGGGGAGGGGGGAGGGGAGGGGGAGGAGGAGGGGGTGGTGAGGGGGGAGGGGAGGGGGGAGTGGATGGGGAGGGGAAAGGGAGGGGGGGAATGGAGGGGGAAGGGGGGAGGGAGGGGGGAGGGGGGAGGGGGGAGGGAGGGGGGAGGGAGGGGGGAGGGGGGAGGGAGGGGGGAGGGGGGAGGGAGGGGGGAGGGGAGGGGAGGGGGAGGGGGGAACGGCTAGCTTGGCAAGCGATAGCAGGCTTTTTACTTTTATTTTTACCTCAATGAGGGCTATATATATAGTCCGTGCTTGGAGCCTTCAAGTTCAACATAAAGTTTTTTTATGAAAAATAATGCAGATGTATAACAATCCACCAATGCAAGTTCAGAAATGAATGCAGATCCTTTACTTTGCGATACAAACGCAATTCCCGCCATTTCCACTCACGATCGAGGTCTCCACAGTGACCGCGCCTCTTCTTCCTCCTACAACTTCGTCTCACTTCTTTCACTCAAAATGCACGAAATTCTGCCGCATGAAATTATGTAGAGGCCTCGTCGGGGGGATATAAGGTAGATAAGGAAGGCGTTGTAACAGAAGAATCAAAATAAAAGTGGAAGAACATAATGAAATGGGAGCTATTCTGGACCCACAGCCAAACCCGACAAACCATTGCAATACACCCCGAACGTCTAGCGCCGCCACAAACTACGCCATGGAATTGCAGCTGGCGCGTTTTTTTAAACCATTGATATTAAAATAAAACGTAGCCTAAAACCACCGGGATTTTATGCTGATTCCGAATCTGTGTCTAAAACTTTTCTCCGATGTGTAGTTCTTGAGTTATAAGCGAACATCCAGACAGACACACACACACACAGACACTCCTCCTTTATATATAGAGATATATATATATATATATATCAGGTCCCACAGTTGATAGTGCAAGTCAGAGCAAAACTCTACCATGAAGTCCAAGGGATTGTCCATAGAACTCGGGGATAGAATTGTGAGCAGGCATAGATCTGGGGAAGGGTATAAAACAATTTCTAGAGTGTTGAAAGTTCCCAAGAGTACAGTGAGCTCCATCATCAGGAAATGGAAAGGATGTGGAACTACAGAGACTCCTAGAGCTGGCCATCCGACCAAACTGAGCAACTGAGCAAGAATGAACATGGTCAGGTAGGTGACCAAAAACCCAATGACCACTCTGACAGAACTACAGCGTTCCTTGACTGAGATGGGAGAACCTGCCAGAGGGAGAACAGCCTCTACAGCACTTCACAAATCTAGGCTTTAAGGGAGAGTGTCCAGACGGAATCTACTCCTGAGAAAAAGGCACATGAGAGCATGCCTGAAGTTTGCAAAAAGGCACGAGAAGGACTCTGAGCACGAGGCAAAATATTTTGTAGTCTGATGAGATTAAAATTGAACTCTTTGGTCCGAATGTAAAGCACTACGTGTGGTAGGAACCGAGCACAGTTCATCACCCATCTGACACCATCCCTACCAGGAAGCGTGGCAGCATCATGCTATGAGGATGCTTTTCAGTGGCAGAGACTGGGAGACTTGTAAGGGCAGAGGGAACAATGAATGGAGCCAAATACAGGCAAATCCTTGAGGAGAACCTGCTTCAGAGTGCAATAGACCTCAGGCTGTGGCGTAAATTTACGTTCCAACAAGCATACAGCCAAAGCAACACTGGAATAGCTTCAGAACAAGAATGTGAAAGTCTCCAAGTCTGGGCTTTGGCTGGGCCACTCAAATCCTTGAATCCTGGCTGGGCTGGGCCAAACAGTTCAATCTTGGTTTCATCAGACCACAGAATCTTGTTCCTCACAGTCTGAGAGTCCTTTAAGTGCTTTTTTGCCATCTCCAAGCGGGCTTTCATGTGTCTTTCACTGAGGAGAGGCTTCCGTCTGGCCACTCTGCCATAAAGCCCAGATCAGTGGAGTGTTGCAGTGATGGTTGTCCTTCTGGAAGTTTCTCCCATCTCCACACAGGATCTCTGGAGCTCAGCCACAGTGACCATCGGGTTCTTGGTCACCTCTCTTCCCAAGGCCCTTCTCCCCCGATTGCTCAGTTTGGCCGGGCGGCCAACTCCAGGAAGAGTCCTGGTTGTTCCAAACTTCTTCCATTTAAGAATTATGGAGGTCACTGTGCTCTTGGGAACCTTCAATGCAGCAGAGATTTTTTTGTCGGCTTCCCCAGATCTGTGCCTCGACACAATCCTGTCTCTGAGCTCTGTAGGCAGTTCCTTCGACCTCATGGCTTGGTTTTTGCTCTGATATGCATTGTCAGCTGTGAGACTTTATATAGAGAGGTGTGTGCCTTTCCAAATCATGTCCAATCAATTGAATTTACCACAGGTGGACTCCAATCAAGGTGTCGAAACATCTCAAAGATGATCAAGAGAAATGGGAGGCACCTGAGCTAAATTTCAAGTGTCATAGCAAAGGGTATGAATACTTATGTCAATGTGAGATTTCAGTTTTTTCTTTTTAATAAATTTGCAAAACTTTCTAAAACCCTGTTTTCTCTTTGTCATTTTGGGGTATTGAGTGTAGATTGATGAGGGAAAAAATGAATTTAAACGATTTCAGCATAAGGCTGCAACATAACAAAATGTGAAAAAAGTGAAGGGGTCTGAATACTTTCTGAATGCACTGTATGCACATTAGCAGTACGCATGTATTTGCCTCATGTATGCAACCCAGGTTATTGTTGTTGTTTTTTGGGGGGGGGGGGGGGAGCAATTAAGGCAGTGGTCTGTTGCCTATACACCACCCAAATAAAGGAATGTTTCAGAAGAATGTGTTGCATGCTTGGAACAAGATCACCTGTCGGGTGGGTACTCTGCTATGGTATTAATAATCATAAATCATAAAGATAACCAGAACGGCACTCAGTAGAGAGCATACCTCCACCTGGTTGGCCATATCACTCAATGGTGAAGAATCACTAAAAATTCTCCTAGTTGGATCCGGATTCGGATCTTCACCAAAATGTAATTGATTCTTCCTTGTCACACACACAACCTGTCCAATAAGTTTCGTCCAAATCCATCCATAACCTTTTGAGATATTTTGTTCACAAACGGACAGACAAACAGACAGACAGACAGACAGGGGTGAAAACATAACCTCCATCCACCTTTGGTGGCAGAGGTAATAACATGACCTGCCTGGACACTCCCATAGGACTTCTAGTATCTCCAATACAATAGCATCATGTGTGATGCACTTCACAGACAAGATCAATGTGGCCGAAGGACACGTGCTATATGGAACAAGAGAATGCAAAGAAATGACACAGTGCTGGGTGTTGGAAGAAAGGAGATAAACTTACAGAACTGCAGGCTCAGGCTAAGCACTGCAAGAAGTGCAGCAAGACATAGAAGCAGCACAAAGCGACTACGGAAACCCATCATGCCTGGTTAAACCTCGCCGTAAAATGCCACGGTGATAGCTATTGCATCGTGAAGAGGTAGAACATTACCTGCACAGGACAACACCCACAAACATAGCATCAGTTTTTGTAATTCACTTGGGGTTAAGTTAAACTAATAACAACTATCATTGTGCAGACAAGAGGAACTCAAAACAAAGAATGAATGGCACTGTGCAATGAGAAGTGGGTTTTTAGCTCTTTCACGAGCCTCGATCCTGTATACAAAAAAAAAAAAAAGTGAAAATGTCTGGATGCAGTATGGGAATAAATTGTACCGGAGGGAAAACGAAGATACAAAGACAACTTGGGATGAGACGGGAAAATGAATGGTGAAGGAAAATGAAATTAACAGCTTAGACAATAGCCAACAACTGGACAATTTATCTTGTACAATTTGAATCCCAAACTGTCTTCAATTTCATTTTATGGACTACCATTTCTACCCATGATATTTTCTATCCAAATTAACCCTCCGATATATCCAGAATATTTGTCTCAGGTGACTACGTTCCTCCCTCCTCTCACCCATTCTGTTGCTCGTCACGTTCACCTGTTGTCCCACCCTTTGCAAGTTGCCTTTCTTCCCTCTGTCACATCACCGTCCGAATCTTTAATGAGCTGAGAATTTTAATTTTAATAATTACTAATTGTTCTTTTCACTGTACATCAATGGTAATCATGGACAACATTGATGTACAGCAGTGGAAGTGAATGGGCAATGAACAAGTTTTATCAATGAACCAAAGTTCATTCATTCATTCGAATACTGTCTATTTTTGAACCACTGGCTGTTTCGATCTCTCATCAGGGTCCACAGAAGATACTTCCAGGAAAACAGGATTTGCACATTTTAAACTATGGATAAAGGGAGATTTGAACTCTGCACATTTTAAACTCTGGATAATAATAATAATAATAATAATGCATTTATTTTATATAGCGCTTTTCAGGAAGCCCAAAGACGCTTTGACAGAGTGCAAAACATAACGCATAGCAAAACATAAAGACAATTGCAAAAAAAGAAGAATCAATAGGGAAATATTCAAAGCACAAAGGAGGGAGAAGGAGAGGAGATAGTCAGGGGTTAGATGCTGTGGGTTAAATGTTGAATGCAGTGTTGAACAGGTGGGTCTTGAGTGATGTTTTGAATGTGGTGAGTGAGGAGGAGTCTCTGATGGTGTGAGGTAGCGAGTTCCAGAGGGTGGGAGCAGCGATGGAGAAGGCCCTGTCCCCCCAGGATCTAAATTTGGTCCGGATGGGGGGGGGGTCAGGAGGTTGGTACCAGCAGAGCGGAGGTTGCGGGTGGGAGTGTGTCTGGAGAGGAGGTCAGCCAGGTAGGATGGGGCCAGGTTATGGAGGGCTTTGTAGGTCAAGAGGAGGATTTTGTACTGGATTCTCTGGGAGATGGGGAGCCAGTGAAGCTTGTAAAGGACGGGGGTGATGTGGTCACGGGTCCGGGAATGGGTGAGTAGACGGGCAGCGGAGTTCTGAATGTATTGGAGTTTATTGGTGATTGTTGAGGGTGAACCATAAAGGAGGCTATTGCAGTAGTCCAGACGGGAAGTGATGAAGGCGTGGATGAGGGTTTCTGCAGCCACAGAGGAGAGGGATGGACGGAGACGGGCGATGTTTTTCAGGTGGAAGAAGGCTGTCTTTGTGATCTGTTTAGTGTATTTGTCGAAGGAGAGGGTTTGGTCAAAGATGATGCCAAGATTCCGGATGTGAGGGGAGGTGGACACTGGGAAACCGTCGATGTTGAGGGCAAAGTTATGGGTGGACTTGGTGAGCGTTTTTGGGCCAATGATGATTATTTCAGATTTATCACAGTTAAGTTTGAGGAAGTTGATTTGAAGCCAGGATTTTATTTCAGTGATGCAGTTTGTCAGGATAGAGTGGGTGGCGGTGGAGATGGACTTGGTGGAGATGAAAAGCTGGATGTCATCGGCGAAGCAGTGGAATTGGAGACCATGACGGCGGATTAAGTGACCGAGGGGGGACAGGTAAAGGATAAAGAGGAGGGGGCCAAGAACTGAACCTTGGGGGACACCTTGGGGGAGGGGAGCAGTGGGGGATTTGCAGTTATTGATGGAGATGAACTGACGTCTGTCAGAGAGGTATGATTTAATCCAAGAGAGGGCAGTGCCGGTAATGTTAAAGGTGGTTTCAAGTCGGGTGAGGAGGATGGTGTGATCGATGGTGTCAAAGGCAGCGCTGAGGTCGAGGAGGATGAGAATGTTGAGGTTGCCAGCATCAGAGGAGAGGAGAAGGTCGTTGGTGATTTTGAGGAGAGCAGTTTCAGTACTGTGGTTGGACCGGAATCCGGATTGGAATGTTTCATACAGGTTATTGGCAGAGAGGTGATGCTTGAGTTGAGTGGCTACAGCGCGTTCCAAAACCTTTGACAGAAAGGGTAGGTTGGAGATGGGTCTGAAGTTATTTAGGGTGTCAGGGTTTAGTCCAGGTTTTTTCAGAATGGGGGTAACAGCAGCAATTTTGAGGGATGGTGGGACGATGCCTGTAGACAGGGAGGAGTTTATTGTTGCAATAAGGTGAGATTTGAACTCTGCACATTTTAAACTGTGGATTAAGTGAGATTTGAACTCTGCACATTTTAAACTCTGGATTAAGCAAGATTTGAATTCTGCACATTTTAAACTCTGAATTAAGCAAGATTTGAACTCTGCACATTTTAAATTCTGAATTAAGCGAGATTTGAACTCTGCACAGTTTAAACTCTGGATTAAGTGAGATTTGATCTCTGCACATTTTAAACTCTGAATTAAGCAAGATTTTAACTCTGCACATTTTAAACTGTGGATTAAGTGAGATTTGAACTCTGCACATTTGAAACTCTGAATTAAGCGAGATTTGAACTCTGTACATTTCAAACTCTGCACATTTTAAACTATGGATTAAGTGAGATTTGAGCTCTGCACATTTTAAACTCTGGATTAAGCGAGATTTGAATTCTGCACATTTGAAACTCTGGATTAAGTGAGATTTGAGCTCTGCACATTTTAAACTCTGGATTAAGTGAGATTTGAACTCTGAACATTTTAAAATCTGGATTAAGTGAGATTTGAACTCTGCACATTTTAAACTCTGGATTAAGTGAGATTTCAGCTCTGCACATTTTAAACTCTGGATTCAGTGAGATTTGAACTCTGCACATTTTAAACACCTGGATTAAGCAACATTTGAACTCTGCACATTTTAAACACCTGGATTAAGCAACATTTGAGCTCTGCACATTTTAAACTCTGAATTAAGCAAGATTTGAACTCTGCACATTTTAAACTCTGGATTAAGCGAGATTTGAACTCTGCACATTTTAAATTCTGAATTAAGCGAGATTTGAACTCTGCACATTTTAAACACCTGGATTAAGTGAGATTTGAATTCTGCACATTTTAACCTCTGGATTAAGTGAGATTTGAACTCTATACATTTTAAACTATGGATTAAGTGAGATTTGAGCTCTGCACATTTTAAACTCTGGATTAAGCGAGATTTGAATTCTGCACATTTTAAACTCTGGATTAAGTGAGATTTGAGCTCTGCACATTTTAAACTCTGAATTAAGCAAGATTTTAACTCTGCACAGTTTTAAACTCTGGATTAAGCAAGATTTGAGCTCTGCACATTTTAAATTCTGAATTAAGCGAGATTTGAAGTCTGCACATTTTAAACTCTGGATTAAGTGAGATTTGATCTCTGCACATTTTAAATTCTGAATTAAGCGAGATTTGAACTCTGCACATTTTAAACACATGGATTAAGCAACATTTGAACTCTGCACATTTTAAACACCTGGATTAAGTGAGATTTGAACTCTGCATATTTTAAATTCTGAATTAAGCGAGATTTGAACTCTGCACATTTTAAACACCTGGATTAAGTGAGATTTTAACTCTGCATATTTTAAACTGTGGATTAAGTGAGATTTGAACTCTGCACATTTTAAACACCTGGATTAAGCAAGATTTTAACTCTGCACATTTTAAACTCTGGATTCAGTGAGATTTGAACTCTGCACATTTTAAACTCTGGATTAAGCAAGATTTGAGCTCTGCACATTTTAAACTCTGAATTAAGCAAGGTTTGAACTCTGCACATTTTAAACTCTGGATTAAGTGAGATTTGATCTCTGCACATTTTAAATTCTGAATTAAGCGAGATTTGAACTCTGCACATTTTAAACTCTGGATTAAGTGAGATTTGATCTCTGCACATTTTAAACTCTGGATTAAGCGAGATTTGAACTCTGCACATTTTAAATTCTGAATTAAGCAAGATTTGAACTCTGCACATTTTAAATTCTGAATTAAGCGAGATTTGAACTCTGCACATTTTAAACTCTGAATTAAGTGAGATTTGAACTCTGCACGTTTTAAACTCTGGATTAAGTGAGATTTGAACTCTGCACATTTTAAACTCTGGATTAAGTGAGATTTGATCTCTGCACATTTTAAACTCTGGATTAAGCAAGATTTGAGCTCTGCACATTTTAAATTCTGAATTAAGCGAGATTTGAACTCTGCACATTTTAAACTCTGAATTAAGTGAGATTTGAACTCTGCACGTTTTAAACTCTGGATTAAGTGAGATTTGAACTCTGCACATTTTAAACTCTGGATTAAGTGAGATTTGATCTCTGCACATTTTAAACTCTGGATTAAGCAAGATTTGAGCTCTACACATTTTAAATTCTGAATTAAGCGAGATTTGAACTCTGCACATTTTAAACTCTGGATTAAGCGAGATTTGAACTCTGCACAGTTTAAACTCTGGATTAAGCGAGATTTGAACTCTGCACATTTTAAATTCTGAATTAAGCGAGATTTGAACTCTGCACATTTTAAACTCTGAATTAAGCGAGATTTGAACTCTGCACATTTTAAACTCTGGATTAAGTGAGATTTGATCTCTGCACATTTTAAATTCTGAATTAAGCGAGATTTGAACTCTGCACATTTTAAACTCTGGATTAAGCGAGATTTGAACTCTGCACAGTTTAAACTCTGGATTAAGCGAGATTTGAACTCTGCACATTTTAAATTCTGAATTAAGCGAGATTTGAACTCTGCACATTTTAAACTCTGAATTAAGTGAGATTTGAACTCTGCACATTTTAAACTCTGGATTAAGCGAGATTTGAACTCTGCACATTTTAAACTCTGAATTAAGCGAGATTTGAACTCTGCACATTTTAAACTCTGGATTAAGTGAGATTTGATCTCTGCACATTTTAAACCCTGGATTAAGTGAGATTTGGACTCTGCACATTTTAAACTCTGGATTAAACAATATTTGATAGATGACAAGAAGAGTCATTGAGTGAAGGTACAAAGGACAAGCATGTGAGACCAGAAAAATAAATGATCAACTGTGGTGTTTTGGACTCGGTGGTTCCCTAGACAAGGTAAAGTGGAAATTACCAGATGAAGGTGAGAGATCAGATACGCAATGCAAAGACCCAAAGACCAACAAGTTAGTGGAAGAGTAATACTAATAAACTGAGCTCGGGTACATGCCCGAGAGCGCTAATGGAGAATACCAATTGAAAAAGACATTTGGTTCTCGTATCTAACCGCAAGTGCAAGGTGGGAGAAGGAAGTGCCAGACCATAGTGCAGAGCTGCACTTGAAGGAATTGCATCGTATTTTGTATGGCTGAGAGTGAAAGACAAGTCTGTATTTACTGACATTATACAAGGTACAAAGGCGTTTATGAGACAGCAAACACATACGTAGCTGCACACTCTGGTTCCAAAACAAAAGCTTGCATAATACTGGGTGATAGATGAGAATTAGTGAAGGATGAAAGGAGTTAAGGGAAAGATTTGGTGAGGGACAAGAAGTGTCCAAGTAAACAGACTGTCAGGGACAAAAAAGGTCAAGGAACAAGGGATCATGCACAAGGACAATAAGGGGTGATGAACAAGGAGAAAAAGGGATGACAGACAAGAATAGATGAGAGACAAAAAGGGATGAGATATAAGAAGGGATGAGAGAAGAAGGGATGAGATATAAGAAGGGATGAGCGAAGAAGGGATGAGATATAAGAATGGATGAGAGACAAGAATGGATGAGAGACAAAAATGGATGAGAGACAAAAATGGATGAGAGACAAGAATGGATGAGAGACAAGAATGGATAAGAGACAAGAATGGATGAGAGACAAGAATGGATAAGAGACAAGAATGGATGAGGGACAAGAATGGATGAGGGACAAGAATGGATGAGGTACAAGAATGGACGAGGGACAAGAATGGACGAGGGACAAGAATGGATGAGGGACAAGAATGGATGAGGGACAAGAATGGATGAGGGACAAGAATGGATGAGGAACAAGAATGGATGAGGGACAAGAATGGATGAGAGACAAGAAGGGATGAGAGACAAAAAGGGATGCGATATAAGAAGGGATGAGAGAAGAAGGGATGAGATATAAGAATGGATGAGAGACACGGAATGGATGAGAGACAAGAATGGATGAGAGACAAGTGAGAGACAAGAATGGATGAGAGACAAGAATGGATGAGGGACAAGAATGGATGAGGGACAAGAATGGATGAGAAAAGAATGGATGAGAAAAGAATGGATGAGCAAAGAAGGGATGAAATAAGAAGGGATGGGATAAGAAGGGATGAGATAAGGAGGGATGCCATAAGGAGGGATGAGATAAGAAGGGATGAGAGAAGAAGGGATGAGAGATGAAGGGATGAGATAATAATGGATGAGATAATAATGGATGAGATAATAATGGATGAGATAATAATGGATGAGATAATAATGGATGAGATAAGAATGGATGAGATAAGAAGGGATGAGATAAGAATGGATGAGATAAGAATGGATGAGATAAGAATTGATGAGATAAGAATGGATAAGATAAGAAGGGATGAGATGAGAAGGGATGAGATAAGAAGGGATGAGAGAAGAAGGGATGAGAGAAGAAGGGATGAGATAAGAAGGGATGAGCGAAGAAGGGATGAAATAAGAATGGATGAGATAAGAAGGGATGAGATAAGAAGGGATGAGATAAGGATGGATGAGATAATAACAATAATAATAATAAAGGAGTCTTAGGAGATATGATAAAGGAGATAATAATAAAGGAGATAAGAAGGGATGAGATAAGAAGGGATTAGATAAGAAGGGATGAGATAAGAAGGGATGAGATAAGAAGGGATGAGATAAGAAGGGATGAGATAAGAAGGGATGAGATAAGAAGGGATGAGATAAGAAGGGATGAAATAAGAATGGATGAGATAAGAAGGGATGAGATAAGAAGGGATGAGATAATAAGGGATGAGATAAGGATGGATGAGATAATAACAATAATAATAATAAAGGAGTCTTAGGAGATATGATAAAGGAGATAATAATAAAGGAGATAAGTAGGGATGAGATAAGAAGGGATGAGAAAAGGATGGATTAGAGAAGAAGGGATAAGATAAGAAGGGATGAGAGAAGAAGGGATGGGATAATAAGGGATGAGATAAGGATGGATGAGAGAAAAAGGGATGAGACAAGAATGGATGAGATAAGGATGGATGAGAGAAGAAGGGATGAGAGAAGAAGGGATGAGAGAAGAAGGGATGAGAGAAGAAGGGATGAGAGAAGAAGGGATGAGAGAAGAATGGATGAGAGAAGAAGGGATGAGAGAAGAAGGGATGAGAGAAGAAGGGATGAGAGAAGAATGGATGAGATAAGAAGGGATGAGCGAAGAAGGGATGAAATAAGAATGGATGAGATAAGAAGGGATGAGATAAGAAGGGATAAGATAAGAAGGGATTAGATAAGAAGGGATGAGATAAGAAGGGATGAGCGAAGAAGGGATGAAATAAGAATGGATGAGATAAGAAGGGATGAGATAAGAAGGGATGAGATAAAAAGGGATGAGATAAGAAGGGATGAGATAAGGATGGATGAGATAATAACAATAATAATAATAAAGGAGTCTTAGGAGATATGATAAAGGAGATAATAATAAAGGAGATAAGAAGGGATGAGATAAGAAGGGATGAGAGAAAAAGGGATGAGACAAGAATGGATGAGAGAAGAAGAGATGGGATAATAAGGGATGAGATAAGGATGGATGAGAGAAAAAGGGATGAGACAAGAATGGATGAGATAAGGATGGATGAGAGAAGAAGGGATGAGAGAAGAAGGGATGAGAGAAGAACGGATGAGAGAAGAAGGGATGAGAGAAGAAGGGATGAGAGAAGAAGGGATGAGAGAAGAAGGGATGAGAGAAGAATGGATGAGATAAGAATGGATGGGATAAGGATGGATGGGATAAGGATGGATGAGATAAGGGATAAGATAAGAAGGGATGAGATAAGGGATGAGATAAGAAGGGATGAGAGAAGAAGGGATGAGAGAAGAATGGATGAGATAAGAATGGATGATATAAGGATGGATGGGATAAGAATGGATGAGATAAGGGATAAGATAAGAAGGGATGAGATAAGGGATGAGATAAGAAGGGATGAGAGAAGAAGGGATGAGAGAAGAATGGATGAGATAAGAATGGATGATATAAGGATGGATGAGAGAAGAATGGATGAGAGAAGAATGGATGAGATAAGAAGGGATGAGAGAAGAAGGGATGATATAAGGGATGAGAGAAGAAGGGATGAGAGAACAAGGGATGAGATAAGGGATGAGAGAAGAAGGGATGAGAGAAGAAGGGATGAGAGAAGAATGGATGAGAGAAGAATGGATGATATAAGGATGGATGAGAGAAGAATGGATGAGAGAAGAATGGATGAGAGAAGAATGCATGAGATAAGAATGGATGATATAAGGATGGATGAGAGAAGAATGGATGAGAGAAGAATGGATGAGATAAGAATGGATGATATAAGGATGGATGAGAGAAGAATGGATGAGAGAAGAATGGATGAGATAAGAATGGATGATATAAGGATGGATGAGAGAAGAATGGATGAGAGAAGAATGGATGAGATAAGAAGGGATGAGAGAAGAAGGGATGAGAGAAGAAGGGATGAGAGAAGAAGGGATGAGAGAAGAATGGATGAGATAAGAATGGATGATATAAGGATGGATGAGAGAAGAATGGATGAGAGAAGAATGGATGAGATAAGAATGGATGAGATAAGAATGGATGAGATAAGAATGGATGATATAAGGATGGATGAAAGAAGAATGGATGAGAGAAGAATGGATGAGATAAGAAGGGATGAGAGAAGAAGGGATGAGAGAAGAAGGGATGAGAGAAGAATGGATGAGAGAAGAATGGATGAGATAAGAATGGATGACATAAGGATGGATGAGAGAAGAACGGATGAGAGAAGAATGGATGAGATAAGGGATGAGAGAAGGAGGGATGAGATAAGGGATGAGAGAAGGAGGGATGAGATAAGGGATGAGAGAAGGAGGGATGATAAGAATAGATGAGATAAGAATGGATGAGATAAAATGGATGAGATAAGAATGGATGAGATAAGAATGGATGAGATAAGAATGGATGAGATAAGAATGGATGAAAGAAGGGATGAGATAAGAATGGATGAGATAAGGATGGATGAGATAAGAAGGGATGAGATAAGAAGGGATGAGAGAAGGGATGAGAGAAGAAGGGATGAGAGAAAAAGGGATGAGATAAGAATGGATGAGAGAAGAAGGGATGAGAGAAAAAGGGATGAGATAAGAATGGATGAGAGAAGAATGGATGAGATAAGAATGGATGAGATAAGGATGGATGAGATAAGAAGGGATGAGATAAGAAGGGATGAGAGAAGGGATGAGAGAAGAAGGGATGAGAGAAAAAGGGATGAGATAAGAATGGATGAGAGAAGAATGGATGAGATAAGAATGGATGAGATAAGAATGGATGAGATAAGGGATAAGATAAGAAGGGATGAGATGAGAGATAAGATAAGAAGGGATGAGATAAGGGATGAGAGAAGGAGGGATGATAAGAATAGATGAGATAAGAATGGATGAGATAAAATGGATGAGATAAGAATGGATGAGATAAGAATGGATGAGATAAGAATGGATGAGATAAGAATGGATGAAAGAAGGGATGAGATGAGAATGGATGAGATAAGGATGGATGAGATAAGAAGGGATGAGATAAGAAGGGATGAGAGAAGGGATGAGAGAAGAAGGGATGAGAGAAAAAGGGATGAGATAAGAATGGATGAGAGAAGGGATGAGAGAAAAAGGGATGAGATAAGAATGGATGAGAGAAGAATGGATGAGATAAGAAGGGATGAGATAAGAAGGGATGAGATAAGAAGGGATGAGAGAAGGGATGAGAGAAGAAGGGATGAGAGAAAAAGGGATGATATAAGAATGGATGAGAAGGGATGAGAGAAAAAGGGATGAGATAAAAATGGATGAGATAAGAATGGATGGGATAAGGGATAAGATAAGAAGGGATGAGATAAGGGATGAGATAAGAAGGGATGAGAGAAGATAGGATGAGAGAAGAAGGGATGAGAGAAGGGATGAGATAAGAATGGATGAGATAAGGATGGATGAGATAAGGATGGATGAGATAAGGATGGATGAGATAAGGATGGATGAGAGAAGAATGGATGAGAAGAATGGATGAGATAAGGGATAAGATAAGAAGGGATGAGATAAGGGATGAGATAAGAAGGGATGAGAGAAGAAGGGATGAGAGAAGAAGGGATGAGAGAAGAAGGGATGAGATAAGGGATGAGATAAGAAGGGATGAGAGAAGAAGGGATGAGAGAAGAAGGGATGAGAGAAGAAGGGATGAGAGAAGAAGGGATGAGAGAAGAAGGGATGAGAGAAGAAGGGATGAGAGAAGAAGGGATGAGAGAAGAAGGGATGAGATAAGAATGGATGAGATAAGAATGGATGAGATAAGAATGGATGAGATAAGAATGGATGGGATAAGGATGGATGAGATAAGGGATAAGATAAGAAGGGATGAGATAAGAAGGGATGAGAAAATAAGGGATGAGAGAAGAATGGATGAGATAAGAATGGATGATATAAGGATGGATGAGAGAAGAATGGATGAGAGAAGAATGGATGAGATAAGAATGGATGATATAAGGATGGATGAGAGAAGAATGGATGAGAGAAGAATGGATGAGATAAGAAGGGATGAGAGAAGAAGGGATGAGATAAGAATGGATGAGATAAGAATGGATGATATAAGGATGGATGAGAGAAGAATGGATGAGAAAAGAATGGATGACATAAGGATGGATGAGAGAAGAATGGATGAGAGAAGAATCGATGAGAGAAGAATGGATGAGATAAGAAGGGATGAGAGAAGAAGGGATGAGAGAAGAAGGGATGAGAGAAGAATGGATGAGATAAGAATGGATGATATAAGAATGGATGAGAGAAGAATGGATGAGAGAAGAATGGATGAGATAAGAGATAAGATAAGAAGGGATGAGATAAGGGATGAGAGAAGGAGGGATGATAAGAATAGATGAGATAAGAATGGATGAGATAAGAATGGATGAGATAAGAATGGATGAGATAAGAATGGATGAAAGAAGGGATGAGATAAGAATGGATGAGATAAGGATGGATGAGATAAAGGATAAGATAAGAAGGGATGAGAGAAGAATGGATGAGATAAGAATGGATGAGAGAAGAATGGATGAGATAAGAAGGGATGAGATAAGAAGGGATGAGAGAAGGGATGAGAGAAGAAGGGATGAGAGAAAAAGGGATGAGAGAAAAAGGGATGAGATAAGAATGGATGAGAGAAGGGATGAGAGAAAAAGGGATGAGATAAAAATGGATGAGATAAGAATGGATGGGATAAGGGATAAGATAAGAAGGGATGAGATAAGGGATGAGATAAGAAGGGATGAGAGAAGATGGGATGAGAGAAGAAGGGATGAGAGAAGAAGGGATGAGATAAGAATGGATGAGTTAAGGATGGATGAGATTTTTTTTTTTTTTTTTTTTTTTTTTTTTTTTTTTTTTTTTTTTTTTTTGTATACAAGATCGAGGCTCGTGAAAGAGCGAACATTAATCACACAGAAAGACAAACAGACACATAAAACAAATAACATCGGGAACGGTAGACAAGATGGGGAGAGAGGGGGAAGGACACAAACACAACATTTGAGAGCAGGGACCGAGAGACATGGAGACATCGAGAGATCTGAGAGAGGGCGAGGGCTTTGGGGGGGGGGGGGCATGGGAAGGGGGCGGTGGGAGAGGTATAAAACATATGGACACTGCCAGGACTTCCAGGAAAGAAGTTGGAATTTCAAACAAGGTGGATCTGGGGTGAATTAGCGGGGGTAGAAAAGATCAAGGTTTTGGATGGGGGAAGATAAGAGATGGTGGTGAACAGCTGTTTTAAAGACCTGGAGGGAGGAGTGGGATTGAAGGGAGTGAGGGAGTTTGTTCCAGAGGCGGGAGAAAAGAGGAATGAAAGAGTGAAGGTGAGCAGAGAGCCGAGATTTCGGCAGTTTAACCATCAGAGGGTTGCTGGCAGATCTTGTGCGACCTGTAGGAATATTTGGGGGACAGAGCACGGAGAGAGCTGGGGGTGCAAGGCCGGAGAGGAGTCGGTAGAAGACAGAAAGACCACCTACCTGCCTGCGGTGAGTGAGTGAAAGGCCCTCAGAGATAGCTTCATCGCGGGAGATTCCAATAATTCTGAGATAAGGATGGATGAGATAAGAATGGATGAGAGAAGAATGGATGAGAGAAGGGATAAGATAAGAAGGGATGAGATAAGGGATGAGATAAGAAGGGATGAGAGAAGAAGGGATGAGAGAAGAAGGGATGAGATAAGGGATGAGATAAGAAGGGATGAGAGAAGAAGGGATGAGAGAAGAAGGGATGAGAGAAGAATGGATGAGATAAGAATGGATGAGATAAGAATGGATGAGATAAGGGATAAGATAAGAAGGGATGAGATAAGGGATGAGATAAGAAGGGATGAGATAAGAATGGATGATATAAGGATGGATGAGAGAAGAATGGATGAGAGAAGAATGGATGAGATAAGAAGGGATGAGAGAAGAAGGGATGATATAAGGGATAAGATAAGAAGGGATGAGATAAGGGATGAGAGAAGAAGGGATGAGAGAAGAATGGATGAGAGAAGAATGGATGAGAGAAGAATGGATGATATAAGGATGGATGAGAGAAGAATGGATGAGAGAAGAATGGATGAGATAAGAATGGATGATATAAGGATGGATGAGAGAAGAATGGATGAGAGAAGAATGGATGAGATAAGAAGGGATGAGAGAAGAAGGGATGAGAGAAGAAGGGATGAGAGAAGAATGGATGAGATAAGAATGGATGATATAAGGATGGATGAGAGAACAATGGATGAGAGAAGAATGGATGAGATAAGGGATAAGATAAGAAGGGATGAGATAAGGGATGAGAGAAGAATGGATGAGATAAGGATGGATGAGAGAAGAATGGATGAGATAAGGGATAAGATAAGAAGGGATGAGATAAGGGATGAGAGAAGAATGGATGAGATAAGGATGGATGAGAGAAGAATGGATGAGATAAGGGATAAGATAAGAAGGGATGAGACAAGGGATGAGAGAAGGAGGGATGATAAGAATGGATGAGATAAGAATGGATGAGATAAGAATGGATGAAAGAAGGGATGAGATAAGGGATAAGATAAGAAGGGATGAGAGAAGAATGGATGAGATAAGAATGGATGAGATAAGGGATGAGATAAGAATGGATGAGATAAGGGATGAGATAAGAATGGATGAGAGAATGGATGAGAGAATGGATGAGATAAGGGATGAGATAAGAATGGATGAGATAAGAAGGGATGAGATAAGAAGGGATGAGATAAGGGATGAGATAAGGGATGAGATAAGGGATGAGATAAGGGATGAGATAAGAAGGGATGAGATAAGGGATGAGATAAGAATGGATGAGAGAATGGATGAGATAAGAATGGATGAGATAAGAAGGGATGAGAGAATGGATGAGATAAGGGATGAGGTAAGAATGGATGAGATAAGGGATGAGAGAATGGATGAGAGAATGGATGAGATAAGAATGGATGAGATAAGGGATGAGAGAATGGATGAGAGAATGGATGAGATAAGGGATGAGATAAGAAGGGATGAGATAAGGGATGAGATAAGAATGGATGAGATAAGAAGGGATGAGAGAATGGATGAGAGAATGGATGAGATAAGAATGGATGAGATAAGAATGGATGAGATAAGAAGGGATGAGAGAATGGATGAGATAAGGGATGAGATAAGAATGGATGAGATAAGGGATGAGATAAGAATGGATGAGAGAATGGATGAGATAAGGGATGAGATAAGAATGGATGAGATAAGAAGGGATGAGATAAGAAGGGATGAGATAAGGGATGAGATAAGAATGGATGAGATAAGGGATGAGATATTGAATGGATGAGATAAGAAGCGATGAGAGACATGAGTGAGTGTTGGACAAAGCGCAGGTGAGGGACAATGGAAACCGGGACAAGATGCAGACAGGGCACCAGCTGTGTGTTTAAAAAAAAAAGGACGACATTTTCCAGCTCGACGCCATCACCTCTTTCTTGTCTTCGTACCGATCTCATCGTCCTCAGCACAGTTATCCTGAGCCTCGGCTCGGCACCTTTCACTTATTTCTATTGCCACGCACAAGAGACGCATCCACAGGCAAAACGCGCACGACAGCAGGGTCTTATTCTTCCGCTTCTTCTTCTTCTTCTTCTTAATCATTCACCTGTCTGACGGCGGATTCATTCAAATTATCAAACCTTCCCTCGCAATGAAGTGAGGTAAAAATTAAAATTCCACCTCAAACAACATAATCGCTTATTTATATTCATTTAATTTTTCACATTAATTGGCAAGTGCTTCATTTTTCATTAATAACACCAGTTGGTGTTGGGTTTATTTATGTTTTAATAAAGGCTATTGCTCTGATCCTCTCACACACATTACTACATTTAAGCCATACATGTTCAAACAGCCTGAGAAGCCAATGAAGCATAGACACTGCCATGCAAAGTGCAAACTCTCTTTTTATACGTAATATTTCTCATACAGTTTATATTTGTCATGTAGATTCATTTTAAAAAATTATATTCGAGCCTGATTGTAAAAAATTACGATGATGGTAGATGGAACCAGTACTGCTAACCTGTAACATTCATACACCGCCCAATACTTGCATCGCTCGCTCTTTTCATAATTCATCAAAGCCATTCATGTTTCTCGAGATTGTGAAGAATACTAGCGTAGAGTCTTTTTACCGACGAAATTAAAATCGGATTTGAAGTCGTAATTCTGGTTCAATTCAATGAGCTCGGTGGTGGCTTAAACTTAAAGTTGTGCCCCAGCGCAACACCACGTGGGTTGACTCAGTCTGTCATCCATCGGAGGTCGACAAAATTAGTAGCAGCTTGCTGAGAAAGTGAGCTGGTCGAATTACCTGCGTGGGAGTGACGACCTGTCAAGGATTGTGTCCCGCTCAGGTCTAACCCGAAACCAATGGCACCCTCTTGCGTCTGACGGCGCCAGGACGACCATCCATCCCATTCGAGTCAATTCCAGTTCTGTGCAGTTACGTGACATATTTGTCGATATAATTAACATTAATGTCAGATGAAGGCTTTTAATTATAAATGGCCATTTAAATATGTTCATTTTAATTCAAGTGAAGAGAATGAAGCAAAAAAATTCTTTCCAATAATCTCATATTGTTATTGAAGAGCGCGGTGCTACGCGCGCGACTTGCTACCAAGGAGGAAGCGGACAACGCACTAACGCAGTAAGTTTATTGTTCTTTATTAAAAGAGGTCACTGTAGCACTGGCGGCTGGCGCGCTCCGGGCTGCGCGCCCGGTGTATATCCTGAGGCCACGCCTACCCCTCGGCGTGGCCGCCGCCCACTTGGTGCGCGGAATGATGTCACCACGCCAGTGAGCTTCCGTGTCCGCCACACGCGCCCCCCCAGAATTCCCGCCACCTGGAGGGCCAGTTTGCGGGGCAAACGGATGACCCGGCCGAAACGCCCTCTGGCGACCGGCGGGGTGCAGGGATGCCAGGTGGGATGCCCCCGGCTGTACCTGGGATGGGTGCCGGACCGGGGGGCGGCGTGCCTGCGGTGCTGGGCGGTGCCGGGGGTCTGCCCGCAGGGAGGCGGCCCCGACGCGGGGGCCGAGCCACCGGCGGTGGGTGGTCCACATCGAGGTGGGCCGGCTTGAGGCGGTCTATGGAGACCAGGTCAGGAGTGCCGCCGATGTCCAGGGTGAAATGTTCACCCCAGTCTCCAGCATGCGGAAAGGCCCGTCGTACGGGGGCCGCAGTGGTGTCCGGTGGGCGTCGTGCCGGACAAAGACGTACTCCGCGGTGCGAAGCTCCGAGGCGACGTGTGTAGGAGGGTGCCCGTGGTGCGCCGTCGGCACCGGGGCGAACCTCCGGGCTGTCTCCTGCAGCGCAGAACGCTCCTGCGCCGCGGACCATGGTGCCGTGGGGTCGGGGAGGAACTCGCCCGGCACCCGCAGCGGTTGTCCAAAAACCAACTCCGCCGCGGAGGCGCGCAGGTCGTCCTTGGGCACCGTCCGGAGGCCCAACAGGACCCAGGGGAGCCTGTCGACCCAGCCGCCGTCGCGGAGGGTGGCCCGGAGCGCGGCCTTCAAGGAGCGGTGGAAGCGCTCGCACAGGCCGTTGGCCTGGGGGCGGTAGGCCGTGGTTCGGTGCAGCTGGACCCCGAGCCCCCGCGCGACCGCCCCCCAGGTGAACTGAGGGCCGCGGTCGGACGAGATGTCCGAGGGGGCGCCGAACCGGGCGACCCAGGTGGCGATGAACGCCTGTGCGACGTCCGCCGCCGTCGTCGTCGCCAAAGGCACGGCCTCCGGCCACCGGGTGGTGCGGTCCACCATGGTGAGGACATGGGTGAAACCCTGCGAGTGGGGCAGAGGTCCCACCAGGTCCACGTGAACGTGGTCGAACCGACGTTCCGGCACCGTAAACGGGGCCAAGGGGGCCTGGGTGTGTCGGTGCACCTTTGCGTGCTGGCACGCGAGGCACGTCCTGGTCCAGCCGCGGACGGCCTTCCGGAGGCCATGCCAGACAAACTTGTCGGCGACCAACCTCTGGGAGTCCTTCGTGCCCGGGTGGGACAGGCCGTGGATGGCGTCAAAAACCTGGCGCTGCCAGCCTGCGGGCACGATGGGGCGAGGCCGCCCGAGGGAGACGTCGCAAACGAGGGCCGTGCTCGCGCCGTCGAAGGGCACCTCGGTGACGCGGAGGCCCGTGACGGCGGTCCGCAGGGCCTGGACCCCGGGGACTGTGTGGGTGACGGTCCGGGAAAGGCAATCGGCCACCGGGTTGTCCTTTCCCGCGACGTGCCGGATGTCCGTCGTGTACTCGGACACGGCCGCGAGGTGACGCTGTTGCCTGGCCGACCACGGCTCGGCGACCTTGCCCATCGCGAAAACCAGCGGCTTGTGGTCGACGAAGGCCGTGAACGCACGGCCCTCGAGCAGATGGCAGAAGTGCCTGACCGCCAGGTGAAGCCCAAGCAACTCGCGGTCGAAGGTGCTGTAACGGCGTTCGGGCGGGCGAAGCTGCCGGCTGAAGAACGCCAGCGGTTGCCAGGCACCACGCACCCATTGCTCGTACACCGCGCCCACCGCGTAGTCCGAGGCGTCGGAGGTGAGGGCGATCGGTGCATCGAGCGCCGGGTGCGCGAGCATGGTGGCGTTGGCCAAGGCGAGCTTCGTGCCCGAGAACGCCACGTCCATCTGCTCGGTCCAGGTAACGTCACCTTTGCCCGGCTTCCCTCGAAGGGCCTCGTGTAAGGGGCGCAGGAGCTGGGCGATGCGGGGCAGGAACCGATGGTAAAAGTTTACCATGCCCAGGAACTCCTGGAGCCCCTTGATCGTGCGGGGGCGCGGAAACCCCTTCACCGCCTCCACCTTGGCCGGTAGGGGGACGGCCCCGTGCCTGGTGACGCGGTGCCCCAAAAAGTCGATGCTGGTGACGCCAAACCGGCACTTGGCGGGGTTCACGATCAGGCCGTGCTGGCCCAGACGTTCGAAGAGCGTGCGGAGGTGATGAAGGTGCTCTTCGCGGGACGCGCTGGCGACGAGGATGTTGTCCAGGTAGACGTACAAAAAATCCAAGCCGCGCAAGACGCTGTCCATTAGGCGCTGGAACGCCTGAGCCGCATTTTTCAAACCGAAGGGCATCCGAAGAAATTCGAAAAGCCTGAACGGCGTGATGACAGCCGTCTTCGGGATGTCCTCCGGCCTGACAGGAACCTGATGGTAGCCGCGCACGAGGTCCACCTTTGAAAAGAAGGACATCCCCGCCAACTGGGCGGAGAAGTCCTGTATGTGGGGAAGTCCGCCGGGCTTGGGCACGATGTGGAGCGGGGACGCCCACGCGCTCTCGGAGCGCCGCACGACTCCGCGCCACGCCGCACGGCTTGTGACTCCCAGAATTCGGGGAGCTTGATGGAGACCGCGTTGGTTGCCATTGTTGCGGCGGTTTCGGGTGGTCAGTGACGGCTGACTCGAATGTCGGAGGTCACCAATGAAGTGCGCGGTGCTACGCGCGCGACTTGCTACCAAGGAGGAAGCGGACAACGCGGTAAGTTTATTGTTCTTTATTAAAAGAGGTCACTGTAGCACTGGCGCGCTCCGGGCTGCGCGCCCGGTGTATATCCTGAGGCCACGCCTACCCCTCGGCGTGGCCGCCGCCCACTTGGTGCACGGAATGATGTCACCACGCCAGTGAGCTTCCGTGTCCACCACAATATATTCATTCGTTCATTTCTGACTGGCAGTGGATGCCATTTATCAGAATCGAATTCCCCATGTTTTTCTCTCATTAAATCATACAAATAACTCCAGAGAAAAAAAACAAATCAACAGGAAAATTACCTGTTCGTTTTATTCCTTATTTATATTTATTCATTGTTTTGTTCGTGGAACGTTTCTTTCTAATTCTACTTCAGAAAACTCTAAATTGCTGTGATAATGATTCTTGTGAGAGAAATTGATCCGTTTAACGTCGTTTTACTTAACGTCGTGTTTTCAACAACATAAGCACTGTAATATGTACTGTGCTGTCCTCCTTAGCGTCACTGTACGTAATTTGTTAGTCAAACTCCATTCATGAACGATGTGGGAGTCAGGGAATAGCCTCCAAGCTCCAAGTGTTTTCAATGAAGCCACCCAAGCATGTAGTCGATGAACAAGGAGTAAAAAAGCAATGATGCTCAAGACGTAACAACGAGGATTGGGAGGGATTAACTCCGATAATATGACCCTACTTCAAAGCCGCAATGAGCCGGCGAAGCCAAAGCCTCGATTGAACTTTTTCGCAATTGTTTATGCATACTTCCGCATCCGCAAGATGGCGGCCTCCATGGAGCAATTTGGTGGGTCAAAGCTTCGAAATTCTCAAAGGATCCAGCAAAATCTGGCTTTTCAACATAATACGCGTTCATTCACAACACCGGCTTCGCCGGCTATAAGTTATGGAACGCTCAGAGACATCACTTCCTCTTAGGTCACAGCCTGTTGCATCACTTCCTGTTACATTAACACAAATGGCCAGCTGGGGGCACCGACACACAAAGGTGCACAAAATATGTGTACAAGAGGCAGAGAGGTAGTCGACTTTAGACGTAGCAGTAGAGGTAGTCGACTGTGACCCCTTTACCTTTTGATGCATTTAGTTAGACCCTTTTAGAACTTTTGTAACCCCTTAAACTCCCGAAGAGTCTCAACCCCCCCCCCCCCCCACTCCCCCCCCTTCCCTTTTCCCGAGGGAGTTGAGACCACTTCTTGAAATATAGAAAGCTCATTTATTTAATTAAGTCTGCATGTAGGAAGCACCGAGTAGTTGTGTAAGTAATGTCAAATGTCAGTAAGTAATGTCAGTGTTTAGGCATATCCCCCTCGTGTATGTATATATATTGTTGCGGAATCCCCGAAGCCCGTTCCCGTTACAAAGGGGAGATTAAACCCCTTTTTCCCCCCTGGGTCTTCGGGTCCACGAGATCGAGTCGCCACTTCCGGGCAAACGTGGAAAAGGGTTTCGGTACAAATTCGCACGTACCTTTGGTACCCACGCCGCAACGGAAGCAGGGATCGAGCCTCGCATGAGCCACGCTTAATCGAGTACGCCCGAGTGGAATGCGTATCACATGACTCGTGCTGTTACTTTTCTATTGGAACCCGGTTAGAGCGGTTTTATTCGTACCATGCGAAGCCAATGATGGAAGAGACAGGACGGTCAAATCAGAAGGAAGAACAGAATTTATTTACACTATATACAATGATTTGAAGAAGGATAGGGACACAGAGCAGAGCTCAGTCAGTCTTACTTATTCCCAGACAAATGGGCCCACTCACATACACGGGAAGATGGAGGAAGGATGTTCGCGTGCCAAACGCACCTGCCTCGGTCGCTCCGGGAACAGCTCACTCGTGGTGTAGCCCTCTGGCGGTCACGGCACGTATCCAGGCGAAGGCAGGCAGGAGGAAAATCGCGCGTCTGTGGCCCGGCGCAGGTCGTTCTTTACAGCGCGCGATTAATACTGTGCAGAGCGCGGGGAACAGGGCAAAGTTCGTGTACAACGAGGCAATTCAATTCGTTCTGCCTTCTCGTGCCGTTCGTTCTCTTGATCTCGTACGTTCTGCCATCTTGGAACTCTGAACTCTCCACTCAACTCTTGGGCTGCGCAACTCATCTGCCGTCTCCTGCCGTCTCAACTCAGAACTCAACTGCCGTCTGTGCTCAACTGCCGCGTTCTCTGGTGGGGGGAATCGGAGCCGGGTTATATGGCTCCGCCCCGGCCCGACTCGAAGGTTCCCAACCCCGCCCCCCGCCGCCATGGTAAGCCACTCCCCTTGAGCCCTGATTGGTGGCTCGTGCTTACCGATGTCTCTCAATCCTCCCCCGCCTTCCTTCGGCCTCGGTCGACTTGTTCAGGCCTGCCGCGTGGTATTTCAGCGCTAAACCAAAAGCATCGAAGCAAAGCGCCAAAAGGACACCTAATCTCACTGGCCTACTCAATGCAAAACTAAACACAGGAAAGGACCTACGCTTACATTTACTAAGAAATAACTGAATTATCGCGAGGCTTCATGTTGTGGTGTAACTAACTAAGAGGGGAAATTAACCTTTATTTCAAAACCGCAACACTACACCCCTCCCTCGTCAGACTCGTCCCCGAGTCGAAACCAATGGAATGACCGGTAGAGAGTGACATGCAAAATTAACCTTACTTTTAAATGTGACGCATAGATGTGGTTCCCCCTAACATTTACTCTGACCCGTGTGTGCGACAGTTTTAGCACTAAATATGTCCCTCCTTTTGCGTTGAGCATCTACCTAACAGTTTCACGTCCATAACTACCCGAGTATTTTCGGAATTTTCAAACTAAACACATAGCCGGTGGGCAGCATTCTTAAATTTACAAGCACAGAACTTAACTTTATTTACAATGCTATGACCCAGGACCTGTTCTTTTTGGAAGAGAAGATTGGAGGGGAGAGAAAACACAGCCAAAACACACTCATAAATGACACTTGCTGCTTGCCTCTTGCATCTTGCTTCTTGCTTCTTCTGTGTGCATATATCAAACCGGCTGGCCCCCTGACCGGCATACAGCCCATTTTAAACTTCAGGGCCATCTAAACTTGCACATCTTCTTATGCCTAGCACACAATAATAAAATGCACAAAAATGCTTTTTTTTTTTTTCTTGCCAGGCAGGGCCACTCCCATGTGGTCCAACTGCGTGGCATTGGTGCCACTCAAACAAGTGGTCCGAAGGTGCAAGATGATTTTGCAGCAAAATGCTGCACAGCAGAGGTGCAAGGCCACAAGGCTTGTGGTCCTTTCGTGTGATAAGGTGCAGCAAAAGGTTTGTGGCAGCAAAGTGCTGCACAGGTCGGCTGCACAGGTGCAACAAAGGTGCAGCAAAAGGATACGGCAGCAAGGTGCTGCACAGGTCAGCTGCACTGATGAAACACGGACAGGGCAGCAAGGTGCAGAAGGGATGCTGCACAGGTCGATGGTGCTGCACAGTTCGGCCTCCAAAATGGTCCTGGGGTGGGGGGAGAGACAAGGCACAACAAGCAAGCGGAAAGCACACAGTGGCACATAGAAAAACAAGGTAACGCGGCACGAGGTACGCGGAAGAGCGAGCAGAGCAGGCTCGTCCCTAACTGTCCGTACCCCCCACCGTTGGCTACACTACCCTAGCCCCCCTTGTATTTACAATCCGTCTCTACATCTTGTCTCCCATATCCCCCGCTATGCCAAATTCGTCTCCCAATCCCTCCCAAGAAGGAAGAGATGGAACAAACACAATGTCACTCTTACGTCGTGATGCGTCTTACCCCTCAACAGTTCACAGAGCCTTACGATGTGCAGTTCGTCCTCCTCGGTGAATGGATGTGGATGGTGTGAAGGGATTTCTCATCCTAACTACTCTACTGACATTTACTCTTTTACACTACCCAGGGTCGTACCCTGCCAATTGGCCTCTTTAAACTATGTGGTTCTAAGAACCCGAATTCCCATTGCCCACACTGCGGTGCCCTCTGAATTTGGGTCTTACTCCCACAAATTTTCTCACTGTGCCCTCGCACAATTTCGGGGCTGGGTCGTGTGGCTCCACTAGCAGGTCTACCTACCTGCGCACCTCCACCACTGAAGCCACCACCCGAGCTTACCTGCTCCTCACGACTACCTAACTGGGGAAGGCCCTCCCTGGCACTTACCCCCTTTGCCCACCTTGGCATTGGGCAACCCGGGTCCTCTCCTGGAATCCTCGGGCCCCACTCACAACTACACTAACTGGCTCCCAGAGCCTACCTGCGGCCTCACCTGGCCGACAAACTACCAGTGGCGGAGTGCCCCAATAACCATACGCACCAATTAAGCTACACGCCCAGCCATTCTACAGACTCATGCACCCAACAAAACACTACTTGCTACTGCCTGCATCACAGGTGTCAATATCCATGCAAATTTACCTACGCCCTCTACCTGGCTTTACACTACCCTCCCCCGGGCTTTCGCGAATGGGTTCCACTCTCCCCCCCCCCATTCACTCCTTCGCACCATGCGCTCCTCACCAATCATTCCACACCAACTACTTCCACACCATTTATTCGCACCCCTTTTGTGCTCACACACGTCAACACAATTCCTCAAACACTACAACACAACTCCGTTTATTTTCCACACACAATTCCTCATGCACACAGCATCATCTACCTAACTAAGTTCCCCTACAACTCGTGCTTCCCTCGTCGTCCCTTTACACTATGCACTCCCTCTTCTTTATCAACCACCTAAACTCTCTACGTCACCTCTATAGTCCAGGTGTCATGACTTAATTCTTGTCCCTACTGTCTTCTAAATCCCTAACATTATCCTAGCCCTCCCTCGGCTAGCTTCGGTGCCCCATTGAGGTAACCATTGCTGGCACCTCCATGTGCCTATCACTGCCATCCCCCTAAACTAATGCTCATGGGCCCACCGTGTGAGGAATGGTGACACTACCATTCCCCCACATGGGGTATACTACTCTCATCAATCCACTACACTCGAGCCTCTCCATGTGGATGTATCTTGTCACAGCCCGACCTCGAAGGGCCGAGCGATCCATTCAGGTGGTTGGTCGCCTGTATGGGGTGTCCGTCCGGCATTTTCGATCCAAGGGGGGAGGTATGGATGGGCCGAGGTGCAGGGCTCCATCCCTGCACGGGGCCTCGTGGTCCCATGCACGGTGACCCAGCCGGCCATGGTCGGAGCACCGCACCCGACAGGGCGTGCGGCTCCGAAATCTCCTACCTCCCTTTAACCTCGCCGGCAATTTGCCGCCACGGCACAGCACCAACCATACAGTGCGGGGGCCGGTACGAATCGTGCACGCCGGTCCTTGTGAGACCGACGCAGCACAGATTCCCTCCGGTCCCTGCAGCACACAACTCACCGGGGGCTCGCGTCTGCTACACGTCCCGCTAGGCGCTACCCCCCCCCCCCCCCCGGTCGGTGTCGATGCTTGAGCCGCATCCTCACACCTCGTGACCCACTTCACATTCGCACACCCAGGCACCCCCGCACCTCCCACACACTCCGTTACACACTCTTTCCGCACACAGTCCGGTGTGCATTCTCCCTCACACTCTGTTATTGCACCCCCTGGTGCACACCACCCAGGCACACTCACGCCTTCCACACACTTCAGTACACACTTTTCTTCTACGCACTCGGCCCTCGCACTCTCGGCCATCGCACTATCTTTTTCCACACTCTCAGGTGTGCACTCCTCCTTCGCACACTCAATCATCGCACACCCTGGTGCACACTCTTTCTCCATGCACTCTTCTCGTACACATTCCGTAACACGCTCTGGTGTGCACTCCTGCACACACTCCTTCACCGCACAACCAGGCAAACACGCGCCTCCCACACACTTCGTTGTGCATTCTCGCTCACACTCCTCGGCCATCGCACACTCTTTTTCCACACCCCCAGGTGCGCACTCTGCCGTTACACACTCCGTAACACACTCTCTCGTACACCGCACAATGGACCTTCCACGAACGCCCGAGTCTCGCCTCTGTCCCAAGCGCGCCAAAAACCCGTTCGCGCCAAACACATTTGCGCCATTTTCGCAACTCACCTCGGGGACCTCCTTCCCCGGCAGAACCTGCAAACCTTTTATTGAATTAGCAAGTCCGGCATCACGGTGCAAATACAAACTTTGTGCGGGTTCCATTTATTTCTCCCGCGACTTATTCTCTGGCTCTCCCGTCTCTTCAGCCCCAATGGTTTCTTTTTCTTCGGCGATCGCCGGCGCCCATGAAATTTTCTTTTGCAACTCAACCCTCGCTGGCGCCCCCGAAATTTATTTGTCCAATTCGCCGATCATCGGCTCTTCTACACCTCGTATCACGACTCCCATAGCCCCGGTCAACTTGGCTGTCCTTTGCTCAAGCTCGCTCCCCACGCGTTCCTCGCTCTTGGTCTTTGCGCAAGGTCTTTGCTTCGCTTCAGCCATCTTCACTGCATTCAGACGTTTATCTGGTGTGTGTGTGTGTGCAACGTGGCTTTTGAAGGTTAATTTGCGGTTCGCCGACTGTGAGCCCTGAAACGTCCATACCCGAGGGTGTGATTTCCCAGTCGCCTGGAGGGTGCCTTTGGATTTCCCCGTCGCCTTGAGGGCACCTTTGCGCAGCTTTGGCCACGTGACTGTGACTGTCATCCGAACGGGATTCTGGTCTCGATTGGACATTGTTCTGACGATCGCTGGAGCGGATCGACTTGGGCTTGAAGCCGGAAGCAACTTTGGCTTGAAGCCGGGATTAGAGACATTTGGGAATCTTCTTCTTTTCGCTCACTTGGAGCACAGTGAGTTATATTGTACGAACCTGATGGTACCATCATAGGATATATATATTGATTGTACTTTTGATTACTATTGTTGTTGTACTGTTATTCTTGTGTGATCTTAATACAATACTTGTTTGTTTGTAACAATTGGTGTGGCTTCACCATTGATCTTTGACATACAGAATAACACATTTTTCTGCCGTGACTCCTCTCGGGGCTCGGAGGTACACCGTGACCAGGGGGTTTGGGGAGGAGCACGTAACACTAACTAAGAGGGGAAATTAACCTTTTTTTCAAAACCGCAACTATATATATATATATATATATATATATATATATATATATATATATATACATACATATATATATATATATATATATATATATACATATATATGTACGTATGTATGTATGTATATATATATATATATATATATATATATATATATATATATATATATATATATATATATATACAGTGGTACCTCGGCTTACGAGTTTAATCCGTTCCGTGACGGAGCTCGTAAGCCAAATCGCTCGTAAGTCAAAGCAAATTTTCCCATTCAAATGCATTGAAATGCTATTAATCCGTTCCAGCCTCAAAAAAAAAACACCAATTTTTTTTGTTAGGTGCTTTTAAATAACAAAAATGTACTTTATAAATAACAAATAATGTATAAACAAGCACGACCTCGTATATACTGTACATAATACAAGAGAATGTAAAGAAATAAACTGGTTTTATTAAGCAGAGGAGAAGAGCATGCCAGGTGAGGTGTGCGTGTTGTCGACTTGGCGAGGCAGTACGATCGTACTCCTTCTACGATATGTACGATTTTGAAGCAGAAGGAGTCCATAAAGGCTATAACGCCAGCCAAGGGCGTTACGATTATTTCAAAGCTCCGGACCTCTATCCATGAAGATATGGAGAAGTTGTTGTTTGTGTGGTTGAAGGAGAAGCAGCTCGCAGGAGATACCGTGACCGAGAGCATCATGTGTTTGAAAAGATTGAAACTCGGATATCGAGCACGGACCACGAGGTGTTTTTTCTTTTTTCTTAATCTCGGTTTCAGTGAACTTTTGCTCTGTGCTCACGTGTACTGTACCTGTACCTGTAATGGTACGTCAGAGGATGGCACCTGTTGTCATCATATTAAGTGCAAGATGTTCTGCATCGTAAGTTGGTACACCGTGGTCTTTCGGCGGTGTTTAAGCCGGCCGTCTTGGCTTCTGTCACCATTGGCATTGAGTCTTTCGATGTAGGTAGGTCGTTGTGTGCCGGTGCCTTGGCCGAATTCCTTCATTGCTGCATTGTTAGCTCACCTGGTTTTTTATACCACATCTTTGGTTATCGGACCAGCGAATGACGTCATCTCCAAAGTATGGCTTATTCTCACTTGTCTTGGACGATCTTCTACTTCTAGCCTTCCACCGTGCATTTGGTGTCCACTGTACTTACTGTACAGTGCCTGGTAAAATTGATGTAATGGGTTTTTGACCGTCAACGCCATGAACCGTCATGAACCGTCATGAACCGTCATGAACCGTCATGAACCGTCATGAACCGTCATGAACCGTCAACGCCATGAACCGCTAACACTCAAAAGCCCATTTATCGCGCCTTATAAAGCAAAACGCAAACCGAAAGCCATGCCTCTCAAGCGAGGCGTGCTTCCGTGGTCACGTGATCCACAGGTGTAGCTCATTATACCCGCACGCGCGACACGCTTTGGCGGTCACGTGACCAGCCACTCTGGAGGCGGGGATCCCCGCCGATGACGTCACCGGCTGGAGCAAGGAGATTCCTCGCTCATGTATTTCGACGATTGCGTGTTTTATATCCAAGCAGAGATGCTTTCACGGCAAGATAACCACGTGACCGGAACCGGAAGCCACAACCGGAAAATTCAAAAAAATAAATTTTTTGAGCTCGTACATCGGATCTCGGCTCGTATCCCAAAGCAACAAACCGCCCGAGCGACGGCTCGTATCCCGAAAAACTCGTACGTTGGGGCACTCGTAAGCCGAGGTACCACTGTATATATATATATATATATATATATATTGTTACGGAACCCAACGTCGGCCTCTTTTCCCCTTATCGAGGGGGGATTAATCCCCTCGTCTATGACTGACCGACGTGGTCCTGGGGGTATGACATCACGCCCGGTCGGCGCTGGGTAGGGTATTAGGCCCAACTGTCCTATGACCTAAATACCAGCGCCTCTCGGTACGTGAGGAAATACTCCCGCTCACGGCCGCAGCGTAATAGATTGGTTGCGCCGAGCGAAGCGAACTGCGGCATGAGCCATTTATCGAAGGGGCTAAACCCGATTCCTATGCGTCGGCCGAATCGCGCCATGTATACTCAATTTGGAGACCTCTAAAGCGACCGAATGTGAAGAAGAGGACAAAGTAGGAAGAACAGGGATTTATTATTATTTACACACAACTAAAGGAAGAAAAGCAATCAAAGTAATATACAAGGAAATGGAAGAATCAGAAGGACACAGGGCAATTTCTAGCTTATCTATGCAGTCTTACTTAAACCCAGGGACAAGACACACAAAACAAACTCACATACATGAATGGGGAATTTCAGAGTGGATTGGCTGGAGGGAGAGGAAGGTAGGACCACAAGGCTGGAAGGTTTGGCAGGGCGCACAGCTAGCAGGTCCTTTCCGGGCTGGGAGCGAGCAGGGCGGCGGCGGCACACGTATCTCGTCCTTCCTCGACACGCCTCGGGCTCTTTTGTCATCTGCTGCGGTCCTCTCCTCCCTCAAAATCGTCTGATGCGTCTCTCTCCCTGAATCCTCTCTTGCGCGATTTTCGCACGCATATATCATACCTCAAGCGTGGGTGTGACACGCCCTCATCTGTTTCGGTACCGCCCTCCCCCGTGCTCTGTTTCGTGACCTTATATGGCAATGCCACGGGCTTGTCTCCTTATTTGTGCATGGAGCCGAATGGCGCGCCCCTCGTGGCGAGCCACGGGCTTGTCTCCTTATTTGGGCATGGGGCCGAACAGCCCCGCCCCTCCTGTCCAAACAGAGCACGGAGCACATATTCATTATAGCAGCGAACGCCGCTTCCAAAGCCAGGCCAGTTGAGGGGGCGCGCACCCCACGCTTGTTAAATTGCGTTACCCAGAGAGGGAGAGTTCGGCTGGGAAAGGTAATTATTGAAGGGGAGCTATCCTTATTTGATTCGGTGCAACGCAATGAATTAGTGGACCACAGAGCCTTATACTGACATTTACTAAGGACATAACTATTGAGGGGAAACTTATGATTGGCTACGTGTGTGCGATGGCCTAACTAAGGACGACCTTTGACCTTTACAATTGGAGGTATTTACAAGGAATATTTACAGCAAATTACACACACAGTTCCCAAATCCTCAACAATATATTGTTGCGGATATGAGGACTGTATATTTTTTTGATTGTGTGAATTATTATTATTGTTTATTCTGCGCCCCCTGCCTCCGGAGCTGTGTAAAGGTAAAAGGGCATCCCATAATTAGTCCACAAGCATACACGTCAGCCAATAATAGAATACCCCTGTTCGATAGTTATATCTTATTCTGTGTTTTAGGGTAAGGCTGTGTCTCCCATTAATTGAAGTACTCCATTGCACCAGTGAAAGAGATAGATTCCCTTCATTCCCATTCCCAAAACCTCCATTCCCCCTTTTCGTCGTTTGGCAATTACCTCCCCTCCAATAACCGCCATTGACCACGAGGCAGGGTCAGAGAAGAAAGGCGTGTCTCCACCTCGTCATAGAGGGGAGGAGTGAGCCAGCCCCACTCGACCAACCATGAGCCAGGGGTTTGGCTAGAGAGGGCGGAGGAAGAGCGATCGGGGAGGTTCGCAAAGGTTGAGGGGCGGGGCCTATATAACCCACAGCGCGACGCTCCCCCAGGAGTTGAGAAGAGAGAGGGTCCAAGAAGCAGAGCTGAGTTGTGTGGTTTTGGTCATCAGTGGTTGCGTTGTGGTGGTCAGTGGTTGCGTTGTTTGCGTTGAGTGGTCGGTGGTGAGGAGTGATTGGACCAAGAGAACATCCAAGGAGAGGACATCCCAGAAAGCACAAAGCCTGTTGTAATCCTGGAAGAGCAGCGGCGGCCACAGCAGCAACAACCCCCAACAGCCGCTTGGGGCCTGGACGGCGATTTTGAGCAGGGCCGCGAAGGAACGGCGGCTGCTAAACGCGCCAATCGTGCTGCACAATACAGCTCCAAGCCATCCTCTCCATCCAGCCAACTCCTGTCATCATTCCCCGTGTGAGTCTGTCTTTTGTTTGTTCTGTCCCGGGGTTAATTAAGACTGTAGGTAAGCTAGTATTTGCACTGTGTCACCTGCGTCTTATGTGTTGTAAATAAACGTGACTGCTTTCTTTTTGCTTATGTGTGTAAATAGTAAATAAATTTAGTAGTATTTCCAAACCTTTCTTTGCCTTCGTCTTCCTCTTTGCATTCGTCGTTTTAGTCTTTTCCAGATTGGGCAGCTGCGGTGCGATACGGCCAAAGTTCTGGGTGAATCGGGTGAGTCGGGGAACAACTGTTCGGTCGCGGAGCCTTCGCTCGGCAAACAACATCCTAAACCGCGATCAGTAACAATATATATATCTGTGCAGTGTCTGTGGTGTCTTGTCTTGTCACTGAACTACTCCTTCAAACTTTTGTGAAATCGTACCAAACTTCTGGTATGCACCTATCTCTCCTGTGTGTATGTCCTAAGGCTATTTTTTTGTTTTTACATATTTATTTTTTTTGAAAGAATTTTTTTTTTTACTTAAATCTACAACTTCATTGTTTAGAAAATGTAATATCACGTACATTACAAATATATTTGTGCAAAATAATTGTTTGTATTGGTACGTTATGGGGGGTAGGCAATGAAATACCTTAGTCCAAGTAGAAGTGTATAGATTACCATGCTCCGTATGTCGCGATGAAGAAGAAGAACCCCCATGTACCACAAGTGGGTATCCGTTTGGACCGGATGTCGTGTAAGAGTGTATCTTAGGTTACAGGATTATCTTATCTTATCCTTTACAGGAAGAAACATCGGCCAGCAGAGCAGGAGCAGAAACCAGAAGAACCGGTCAACAGTTTGTTTTTTTATTTGAAATGTGTGCAATGAGCACTGGATGGTGCTTTGGTGTTTTTCTGGTGCTTATTGGTGCTGATGGTGCTTTGGTGCTTTGTGATGCTCTTGTGCTCGGGGGTGCACTGCAATATCAATTGTGCATCCCCGGGCACCTGAGTATGGTGTATCGGTGCAGTGCAGTGCATGCTCTTCCTCTTTTTCAGATCTTTTCTTTTTGTCTCACCAAAATGACAGGTCCTGGGTTGCAGTGTAAATACAAATTAGTGTTTTGTAAATAATGCTCCCCACCGGCTTTATGTATAGTTTGAGAACCATTCCGCAATTCGGTTATCCTGTGGGTGTGAGTCTGTTAGGTAGGATGCAACGCAGCAGGGGGACATACTTAATTGTTGTAAAACTGTCGTACTCAGGGTAAGGTTAATAGTAGAGGGCTACTACACCTGAGTGTCACATTAAGTAAAGTTGGTTCGGGTCGAGACGACCCTAGAGGAAAAACGGGTGCTGTGTTACGGTTTTTAGAACCTTCACTAGTAAATTTTAGTAAATGCATCCCTTATAAATGTTCCCCTGTAAACATCCCCATCGATTGGTTTGTTAAAGATCGCACCCTAGTTAGTCCATGAACAACACGTAGCGAACCATAGGACCTCTTCGTAGTTATTTCATTATTATGTGTTTCAGTTAAGGATCTGTTCCCAGTAGTTGAATCTAGAGTCCCTGTATATAGAGAGTTGTGTCAACTCAAATTTGGACGCCATTTTGTGTCTAAGTGTGTCGGATTAGATATACATGTACATTCGCGATATGGGGTGATATATTCTAAACCTGCTAAAAAAAAATTTACTACACATATTTAGTCTTATTATTACATACAGGTGATATTTGTTTTGTAAAAACTCAGCTATTGCCGTGAAAAAGAGCTGTGTGGTGATATTAAAAGTGGTATGGCAATGCATATTACAAGCCAACACTGCATATAAGAGCTAACATTATAAGTAAGACAAACCAATGCTGTCGTTCTCTGAATTTTAATAACTTTTAGAAAGGAGTGTGGGCATATCCAATATTTTTAAAAGGGTGCCGAGAGCAATTCCGGTGTAGGACTTCCAGCCGACATATAGTCTAACACACTTAAAACAAATTCTGTACGTGGTATTGCCATATTTCTATAGTGTACAACCTTAGTTTTATCTAAGGGATAACAGCTTTTGAAAGTTGAGCCAGTTTTAAATGTGGGTACACAAATACACCTGTTTTACTGCATTAATCACCTAGAAATATTGTATGTTTTGGGAACGATAGCTGTCACCAGGTTAAATATATAGGGATTGTCCAATGTGCAAAATCTTCCATCACTACAATTTGGCCATAAATCCCGGGGTGGGAAATATTTGAGCAAATATGCCACAAGACGCATGAGCACTGTACAAAGCAAACAATAACTCGTCAAATTTTGGACGTATGGATGGCTGCACAACCCGCAAAAAAATTGAGCAGGGTTCTTCCCACGGAAATGCATTTTTGGTCAGCTCCTTGAAGATTATAAACAAACACAAATCACTTCCCTTTAAAAGGGTTTTCAACGGACAGACAACCAAAAAAAATACGAGCAGATAGAATTGCTTTTGAACATCGATCATCAAGCGGCGTGGGCCTACCTGGCAGAGTCTCGAGGAGTCGATCGCTTTCCAGCTCTTTCGTCTGACTTTCGCTTCCCAAATTTGTCTTCTGACTTTATCACTTGGAAATCTATACATCTTATATTTCCCAGATTGGTTTGAACAACCAAAAGCAGAACAACCAGTCATTTTGTTTGGCAATAAACAACATTCCCGTACCAAGCTGACGTTCATGCACGGTGAAGTTAGACACAAAATGGCGCCACGAAATCACGTGACCAGACATCTCGGGTCAGCGCATGGCGCAACTCTCTTTATACAGGGACTCTAGTTGAATCTGCGTTGCATTAATGAAATAAGAGTAGGCTCCAAAGTTCCCTTCAAAAGCGGTGTGAGTGGTTTTCTATCTCCCCACAAGACGCCATTGCCCATGTGCTTCATCTCGGGGAAGAAGGGGGCGGAGCCGCCAGATCACGGGCGTGGCACGGCGACACACCACCCGAGGCAGAGTCAGCGAGCCCCCACCAGCCAACCAGGGCTGACGAAAGACCATCGGGGGCGTGGCTCCATGAAGCGCGCATTGATTTGCAACACGCGTAATATAAGCGCGGGCGCGAAGCCTTTTTAGGAGTTGGAAGAAGGCAGAGAGAGTCGAGTGAGAAGGAGATAAACGAGAATTGACTTGGGTTGGAGACGGCGCTTGGTGGGGTCTGGCTGTGAGAGACGAAGCTGCGCGGAGCTGCTTCGGAAAGCCCCGACCGTGTGAAACCGAATACGTGGAGCTGCCGCTGGCTGTTCGCTTCCAGCCCGGAGCGTGGACCTGGAGCGGACCTTCTTGCTGTGCCTTGGCCCGAACCTTCCAGCCCGGCTGTCCCACTTGGACCCTTCTCCTTCTTCCATCCATTCCTGCCTGCTATTCCCTTGTCGTGTAAGTCTGTTTGTCCGTCCTGTTTGTTGTCTGGGGTATAATATAAGATTGTTTTAAGGTTTGCCCTGTGTCTTCTTCTTCTTCTGTATATTACTTTCGTTCCCCCTCTTCTTTTGTTTTGTAAATAATTAATAAATTACACCTGTTCCTTCTTATTCTTTGGGTTTTCCTGTCATCCAGTCACTTTAGTGTTTTCCCTGATTGAATACCTATGGCACGATTTGGCCAACGCTCGGAATCGGGTTAGTCTTTTGTTAACGGCTCGAGCCGCGGATTGCTAAACCGCTCGGCAAATACCATCTTGTCCGTGGTTCGAGCGGTACTTGTCTCCCTGTTTTGCGGAGGGATTGGTAAAGGTATTCGGGAGAAAACCTTGACCAATAACCCTGATCAATTCCACCCCGCAAAAGAGCGTTACAAGTACCAGGACAAGAGACGGCCAGCTTAACAGGCCAAGGGGATTAACCCCCCCCCCCCCTTGCTAAGGGGAGTGCCGTCTCTGAGATCCGTAACAATATATACATAATTAACCCAAAGAAACACACTGCTAACTCTATGACCTGATGCTGACGTCATGTACATAAAGTATGCCAACCCATCACCTCCAACCAACAACTGATGTGCCAACACATCACCAAATCAGTATGGTCGGAGGTAAAGTGTTGACATAATTTATGTACACGACGTCAGCGTCAGGTCATGGAGTCAGTGTGCTTCTTTGATTTAATTTTATATTCCTGCCTGCAAATCACCTGACTGGTGGTCAACAGAGCAGAGACAATGTGCTCGCATGGCAGGAAACACTTGTTGCTGGCGGGTGGTGCAGCAAGCGCTGTGATGGGACTTGACTGGTGATCTGCTGCCTCGTCAAGTTAGGGGGTGCGATGTAATATATATATATATATTTTATTTTTTTTGAAATGGAAATTGCCTGAAACAAGGCATGAAGCCACTCTAGAGCTAATGGAAGGTTAGAAAACGATAAGGATAAAGCAAAACAAAATGAAAATAAATAAATAAGGAAAAAATAACAAGAAAACATCCAAGACATAGGAAGTAGCAGAAGTCAGGTAAAATGTGACTAAAGCCCAAAGATATAGGAAGTATGACTTTAAAGCGCAGTGTTACGCGCGCTGTTTGTAAACAAGGAGGAAGCGGACAACGCGGTAATTTGTAAGAGTCTTTATTCAAGAGCTCACTGTAACACTGAACTCTCAGGGCTGCACGCCCCGTGTATATCGTGAGGCCACGCCTCTCTCCCGGGCGTGGCCCACCCCCACTTGGTGTGCGGGGTGATGTCACCACGTCAGTGCTTTCGTGTCCGCCACACACGCCCCCCCAGAATCCCCGCACACCTGAAGGGCCAGTTTGCGGGGCAAACGGATGACCCGGCCGAAGCGCCCCCTGGCGACTGGCGGCGTCTGGGATGCAGGGATGCCATCTGGGATGCCTCCGGCTGCCCCTGGGATGGGTGCAGGACCGGGGGCGGCGTGGCGGCTGGGCGGTGCCGGGGGTCTGCCCGCAGGGGGGCGGCCCCGACGCGGGGGTTGGGCCACTGGCGGTGGATGGTCCACGTCGAGGTGCGCCGGCTTGAGGCGGTCCACAGAAACGCGGTCAGGAGTACCGCCAATGTCCAGGGTGAAGTGCTTCACCCCGGTCTCCAGCACGCGGAAAGGCCCGTCGTACGGGGGCCGCAGTGGTGTCCGGTGGGCATCGTGGCGGACGAAGACGTACTCCGCCGTGCGAAGCTCCGGGGCGACGTGCGTCGGTGGGTGCCCGTGGCGTGCCGTTGGCACCGGGGCGAACCTCTGGGCGGTCTCCTGCAGAGCGGAGCGCTGCTGTGCCGCGGACCATGGTGCCGTGGAGTCGGGGAGGAACTCGCCCGGCACCCGCAGCGGTTGCCCGAAGACCAACTCCGCCGCAGATGCGCGGAGGTCCTTCTTGGGCGCCGTCCGGAGGCCCAGCAGGACCCAGGGGAGCCTGTCGACCCAGCCGCCGTCGCGGAGGGTGGCCCGGAGCGCGGCCTTCAATGAGCGGTGAAATCGCTCACACAGGCCGTTAGCCTGGGGGTGGTAGGCTGTGGTTCGGTGCAGCCGGACCCCGAGCCCCTGCGCGACCGCCCCCCAGAGCTCCGAGGTGAACTAGGGGCCGCGGTCGGACGAGATGTCTGAGGGGGCGCCGAACTGGGCGACCCAGGTGGCGATGAAAGCCTGCGCGACGTCCGCCGCCGTCTTCGACGCCAAGGGCACGGCCTCCGGCCACCGGGTGGTGCGGTCCACCATGGTGAGGACGGGGGTGAAACCCCGCGAGGGGGGCAGAGGTCCCACCAGGTCCACGTGGACGTGGTCAAACCGGCGTTCCGGCACCGTAAACGGGGCCAACGGGGCCTGGGTGTGCCGGTGCACCTTGGCGCGCTGGCACGCAAGGCACGTCCTGGCCCAGCCGCGGACGGCCTTCCGGAGGCCATGCCAGACGAATTTGTCGGCGATCAACCTTTGGGAGGCCCTCGCGCCCAGGTGGGACAGGCCGTGGATGGCGTCAAACACCTGGCGCTGCCAGCCCGCGGGCACGATGGGGCGAGGCCGCCCGAGGGAGACGCCGCACAAGAGGGCCGCGCCCACGCCGTCGAACGGCACCTCGGTGACGCGGAAGCCCGTGACGGCGGTCCGCAAGGCCTGGACGTCGGGGTCAGCGGCCTGGTCCGCTGCCATCCGGGCATAGTCGATGCCGAGGTGGACTGCGTGGGCGACGGCCCGGGAAAGGCAATCCGCCACCGGGTTGTCCTTCCCCGCGACGTGCCGGATGTCCGTCGTGTACTCGGACACGGCCGAGAGGTGACGCTGCTGCCGGGCCGACCACGGCTCGGTGACCTTGCCCATCGCGAAGACCAGCGGCTTGTGGTCGACGAAGGCCGTGAATGCACGGCCCTCGAGCAGATGGCGGAAGTGCCTGACCGCCAAGTGAAGCCCGAGCAACTCACGGTCGAAGGTACTGTAACGGCGTTCGGGCGGGCGAAGCTGCCGGCTAAAGAACGCCAGCGGTTGCCAAGCTCCACGCACCCATTGCTCGTGCACCGCGCCCAGCGTGTAGTCGGAGGCGTCGGTGGTGAGGGCGATCGGCGCATCGGGCGCCGGGTGCGCGAGCATGGTGGCGTTAGCCAAGGCGAGCTTCGCGCCCGTGAACGCCGCGTCCATCTGCTCGGTCCAGGTGACGTCGCCTTTGCCCGGCTTACCTCGGAGAGCTTCGTGCAGGGGGCGCAGGAGCTGGGCGATACGGGGCAGGAACCGATGGTAAAAGTTCACCATGCCCAGGAACTCCTGCAGCCCCTGATCGTGCGGGGGCGCGGAAACCCCTTCACCGCCTCCACCTTGGCCGGCAGGGGGACGGCTCCGTGCCTGGTGACGCGGTGCCACAGAAAATCGAGTTCGGCGATGCCGAACCGGCACTTTGCGGGGTTCACAATCAGGCCATGCTGGCCCAGGCGTTCGAAGAGCGTGCAGAGGTGGTGTAGGTGCTCTTCACGGGACGCGCTGGCGACGAGGATATCGTCCAGGTAGACGTATACAAAATCCAAGTCGCGCAGGACGCTGTCCATCAGCCGCTGGAACGCCTGAGCCGCATTCTTCAGACCGAAGGGCATCCGCAGGAATTCGAAGAGTCCGAACGGCGTGATGACCACCGTCTTCGGGACGTCCTCCGGCCTGACGGGGACCTGATGGTAACCGCGTATGAGGTCCACCTTCGAGAAGAAGGACATGCCCGCCAAACGGGCGGAAAAGTCCTGAATGTGGGGGACAGGGTAGCGGTCGGGGGTGGTGGCGTCATTGAGACGGCGATAGTCCCCGCACGGTCGCCATCCCCCGCCGGGCTTCGGCACGATGTGCAGCGGCGACGCCCAAGCACTCTCCGAGCGCCGAACGATGCCGAGTCGCTCCAGGGTAGCGAACCCCGCTTTTGCCACCGCCAGCTTCGTCGGCTCGAGGCGGCGTGCCCGGGCGTAGACCGGTGGCCCGACGGTGGGGATGTGATGGGCCACCCCGTGCTTGACGGCCCCCGCCGAGAAGGTGGGCCGCGTGAGGGCCGGGAAGCCGGCGAGGAGGCGGGTGAATTCGTCCGCTGCCGGAAGCGTACAGATCAACGTGGCCGGAACCGAACCGTTCAGCAAGCCGCTTGGCAAGCCGCTCGGTGAGCCGCTCAGTGGGCTGCTCGACGAGCTGGGCAGCACACAAGTGAGCGAGCTGAATGTCTTGGCCTGGACAAGACGTCTGTGCTTTACGTCGACCAGGAGCCCATTTGCGCACAGGAAGTCCGCGCCAAGCAATGCCATGGGCACGTCGGCGGTGACGAACGACCATCGGAAAACCTGCCCTCCGAACCGCAGAGAGAGGCAGCGTTTTCCGTACGTACGGATGGGCGTCCCGTTTGCGGCAAGCAGCGCGGGGCTCCCGCCCGCGGCGTGCTTGTCCGGCGTACCGGCAGGAACGACACTCACCTGCGCTCCTGTGTCGCACAGGTAACGGCGCCCGGATAAGGTGTCCGTGATGAACAGCAGGCTGTTCGAACGGCCGGCGCTCATTGCCACTATCGAGCGCCGGCCCGGGCGTTTCCCGACCTGTTGAAGGAGCTTGGCGGATGACACTGTCGAGCCTCGTGGCCGAACTTGGCGTGGAACCAGCACCAGGTGGTGGAGCTGGAGGAGTGCGGCTGGCTCCGCCAGGCCGGCGGAGTTGGCGGTGTTCCCCGCGGTGGCGGTTTTCGCCGCGGCGGTGGGCGGGGCGTGGCGGCGGCCACGAGGTGCGTATCAGCATGCTGCGTATGCTGTGTAAGCTGATGCTGTGGATCAGCATCATCAGCAGCATCAGCCTCGAAGTCCGTGACGGCCGCACCGACTCTCGCCCGCGTGTCCGAAGCCGCGAAGTACCTGTCCGCCGCGGTGGCCAATGCTCGGGGTTCCGTTAGCACGGTCCCGGCCAACGCGAGGCGTACCTTTGCTGGAAGTTGGCGACGGAAAAGCGCCCGGAATAGAGAACCAGGGGCTTCGTCGCCCAACAGTGACAGCATATGGTCCATTCGGACCGACGGGCGCGTGTCGCCGAGCTCGGGGAGATCCAGGAGGCGGTCGGCC
This sequence comes from Myxine glutinosa, assembly GCF_964187855.1. Classification (NCBI taxonomy): domain Eukaryota; kingdom Metazoa; phylum Chordata; class Myxini; order Myxiniformes; family Myxinidae; genus Myxine; species Myxine glutinosa. Next base: position 26,737,478 of record NC_136264.1, read on the forward strand.
CGTGCGTCCTCCGTGAGGCCGAACGTGGCTAGGAGCATCCGCTTGAGTGCCTCGTACTTGTGGCCGTCCGGTGGGTGGCGAAGGACGGACACAACTCGAGCGGCCGTGCCGGGCCCGAGGGAGGCGACGACGTGGTAGTAGCGCGTGTCGTCGTGGGTGAGGCGCCAAAGCTGAAACTGGGCTTCGGCTTGGACGAACCAAACTTCGGCCTGGGCCTCCCAAAATTCGGGAAGTTTAATCGACATCGCGTTGTTGGCCATGGCAATGGCGTCGTGTTTGGAAGGATCGCTACGGCAGATCCAACGTCGAGGGTCACCAGTAAAGCGCGGTGTTACGCGCGCTGTTTGTAAACAAGGAGGAAGCGGACAACGCGGTAATTTGTAAGAGTCTTTATTCAAGAGCTCACTGTAACACTGAACTCTCAGGGCTGCGCGCCCCGTGTATATCGTGAGGCCACGCCTCTCTCCCGGGCGTGGCCCACCCCCACTCGGTGTGCGGGGTGATGTCACCACGTCAGTGCTTTCGTGTCCGCCACAACTTGACATTACTCGTGAGGCAGAATAGATCATAGGATAGCGGGAAGCACGTTACAGGTAGTGAATTCCATCGCGAGATAGCATGAGGGATAAAACTTTCTGCACAGCCTCTGGCTCTGCACTTTGGATCAGCTGTAGCCTATGGTGGTGCAGAGATGGCAAACTGCGTCTGGCATCCAAACACTCGTACGGGAGGAACCAAGTTAGAAAGTCCAACAGAACATTTGCCATGAAAATATGTGTAGAACAAACCAAGAGTGGCAACTGACCTGCGGTGAGAGCGGTTGAAGAGTTGAAGCCATCTCTGCACCAACCAGGTTGACTATGCGTTTCTGGAGTCTATATCAAGTAAAGATAAGTGTCAGGCCGGTGCTCCAGCCCAAATGTGCCAACAGTACTCCATGAGGGGACATATAGTCGTCTTATACAGGTACAAAACAGCCTCGGGAGGTAAATACCTCTGCGCTCGGTAAAGACAACCAACTCGCTTCCAAGCACTTTTAGCAATACCAGAAATGTACTGATCTCAACGGAGGTTAGAGGAGATGTCCAGACCAAGATGCTGAAGCTCGCTCAGATGATTCTGTTGAGGTTGAAGACCCCATGTGCAAAGAAGGGAAAGACCTGCTTCTAGAGCGACATATGGACAACAGTTTGTGTATCCAATTAGCTGTTGTAAAGAATCTGTAGCTACAGTTTCACGAACCACCTCATTTGAACATGGGCCTCAGTCTTTCATGGGCCTCAAGCCTCTTAAATGTCAATCTGGATACTGTATTTAAATGTGGCTGCAACAGCTGTTCTCGTGTCAGCAGGTGGCGTCCGAACCACTAATTATATCTTGTTTTTCGAGCACATGGTTTCTTTTGAAACAGTACAAGAATATACACGGAGCAAGGCCATTTGGTCCATCAAGCATTTTCTGGGTCGAAGGAACTTTTTAGGGACCATAATTATCTATTGTTTATTGTCCTCCAAATCAGAAGTTATAGAAGCCAAAGGGAATTGGAAAACTACTCCCAGAATTTGAAGACTATTCGCACATGGAAGCACGCATCCTCCTATATAGTATTCACTCACCAATTCTGTTATTCATTCACTTGTACCAACAGCTTGTATCATTTGCTGAGCGTTCAAATCTTCGTTTTTGATAAACTCACATGGCCATATCCATATTTTGTTTGTCACAAGCTATGGGACTCCAATGCAGACCTAGACACCAAGACAGGCACATCCGCATGCAGTACCAATAGGTCAGCAGAGCCCAGCTGCTCCAAGATGTCTTCCAAATTTAAACTGTAGCCAAGAAAGTTCAATGATCATGATCAACTGGTTCAACGGAGTGGAGAATACTCAGGTTTTTGTCTTGGAAGAGAATCTGTTCCAGAAAAGGTCTTGCACAACCAATGCGACTTTCAACAGAGCTCCGCAGGGCCTGCAGTTAAAGGCAAGAAGATGAAGCAACAATGCAACACAAGTCCCTCCATGGATGTAAACAACTACTTACAATATACAGTGGTTATAGGGAGTACATGTGAGCTGGTGTCCGATCTCTCACCTTGCACACCTACAGGTGGTCAAATGTAAGGCACTCAGAGTAAGTAATAGGTATACCTATTTGTACTGGGTGACAGGGACTGCTTTTTACCAAACATTTTATGTTCACCTTCTCACCTCAATCTTTTCAGGTAGCAACCTACCGTCATCTCCTATTGTCTCCCGTGTGGACCGATCATCTTTCTGTTCACCCTGAACTTTCTCCTCTGTCCACCATTGACAATGTTTTCTCTTTGTTGTTCTATCCGTTAGTCTCTCATCTGTCTATATCATCCTCTGTCTCATTCTGCCGTGTCATTTGTACATGAAGGCAATTGTAGGAAATTGAAATTGTACATGAAGTTGAAATTTGTTGAAGTTGAAATTTCAAAATTGAGATTTGTACATGAAGGCATTTCGTCAATTGGTGTAATCCCATGGGGGTGTAAACACCAATTTTGTGACCGAATATGTAAATTCTTAAAATTTCAGGTGAATTGGATGAAAATTGACGATTGGTCCCAGAGCTGGTTCACCAAACAAAAAGTAGCAGCTGATTATTTAATTTTAGATATAAAGCTCAAGGCTGCATAAAAATCATCAATTTCAATATTTCTCCTCGCCAGAGGAGAGGGTATTGCATTTGAGTCAGTTTGTCAGTTTGTCCGTTTGTCTGTTTGTTTGTCTGCACAGAATCAATATGATTTTCTCTGCAACCGTTAGTCCGATTGACAGGAAATTTTCACCATAGGTGCAACTCCACCTGTATAATTTTTAAATGATAATTATGTCGTCATAAGTCACGTGGTTTGGCCGCCATCTTAGGAAAATCGAAAAACTTTTCACCTCTATATCTCGGAAAGTGCTGAATAGAAAGAATTGAGACATGGCTCATTGTAAAGAACTCTCCATGGGAAATAAAAGATGTTCATGATAATGTCATAGGTGCCTCCGTTATGACGTCATAATTCGACAAGTACAAAACTTCATCTGATCAAGATGAAATTTCTTGAGCATAATCTAGGAATAAATTAGTTTCGAAAAAAAATAATGATGACGTCATCGGTCACGTGGTTCGGCCGCCATTTTTGTTTTAACACAAAAGCCTTAAAAACACTGAAAATACATCCTGGCGAGGGTTTGCAATCTTTGATTGCTCTTTATTGTTATAAAACTGTTTGTTATTTTGAGCGTACCGAAGACAATTGAATACAAACGGAGGAGGACGGACTTTGCATTCTCACATGCTTTCTAGTTAGATTTTGAGTATCTAATTGCCCTTATCACGTGCATGACACACACATGTATCATGGGGATTTATGGATCACACGGATGTGTGGGATTTCCTTAGTTGCCTATTTTTTTTAATACAACCATTAACTTATGCATATAGTTATGTACTACAAGTTAAAAACCAGTTGGAGCTGATGCTGCCTGTGGCCAGTGCAATGATCTCATAGGAAAAATACAACCAAGCCAATGGGGGTACCATTTGCCAAGAACCTCGAATAAGCAATCTCCCACTCCTGGCACCACCCCAGGCTCACAGATCGGTATAGTAGGATGGCTGAAGGCGTACTCGAGCAAATGTATATCCTTCGTGGAAGGTGTGAGGGAGAGGGGGGCATATTGCCATCCATGGTGCCCACCCTGCACCTAGACTACCAGTGTGGGCACAACCATGACCACCATTGACCTTGGATGCACCGAAGCTTGTATCCTTCCATTTTCATTGAATGCTTGGAGCACTAACTTTCAAAATGCTTCCAATCATCTAATGTATGTGGACCTTGTTTGAGAAAATCAAAATGTACACCAAAAGGGAGGTTGACCAAAGTGGACCTATTTATTAATGAATTCCCTGCTGCATGTACACACAGTTGTCCCATACACGTTCACACGGTTGAAGTAGGGGATGGAGTGGGGGACTCTCAAAATCCCACCATTGTGGTTGCATACGTAATAAATAGATGCCTCTTTTTTTCCACGTCACACAAATTCATGCAATGTAAATTGACTGCACTGTACAGTGTACATACACCGTGCACATAATTAGGATACTAACCATTATGTTCATGGTTCATACCCTCCTTAAATGGAATGGGACGGAAATAAATGAAACGTATCAAGTTATCGATTCCCAAAAAAGAAACCAAACACTCCCCATGTGGATGTTCGGCGCGTGCAGGGAAAACCTCCGTGACGTCACAGCGAAGGAGGGAAGACCCCGCGACGTGAACGTGGAGCGCTAGGTGTCGCAATTTAATTTTTCGGTTCGTCTTTTATCCAACAATTGTTTTAGGTCATCCGCATGACTGTGATTATTTTGAGAGACTATACATAGGGAGTGTAATACCAGTAGGTGTAATACCATGTGGTGTAAAACCAAGGGGTGTAAAACCAGGTGGTGTAATATACCAAGGGGTGTAACACCAGGTGGTGTAAAACCAGGGGTGTAATACTATGGGATGTAAAACCAGGGGGTGTAATATCATGGTGTGTAATGCCATGTGGTGTAAAATCAGGGGGTGTCATACCAGGGGGTGTAATACAAGGGGGTGTAATACCAGGGAGTGTAATACCAGGGGCTGTAATACCAGGGGGTGTCATACCAGGGGGTGTAATACCAGGGGGTGTAATACCAGGGGGTGTCATACCAGGGGGTGTAATACCAGGGGGTGTCATACCAGGGGGTGTAATACCAGGGGGTGTAATACCAGGGGGTGTCATACCAGGGGGTGTAATACCAGGGGGTGTCATACCAGAGAGTGTAATACCAGGGGGTGTAATACCAGGGGGTGTCATACCAGGGGGTGTCATACTAGGGGGTGTAATACCAGGGGGTGTAATACCAGGGGGTGTAATACCAGGGGGTGGCATACCAGGGGGTGTAATACCAGGGGGTGTAATACCAGGGGGTGTCATACCAGGTGGTGTAATATACCAAGGGGTGTAACACCAGGTGGTGTAAAACCAGGGGTGTAATACTATGGGATGTAAAACCAGGGGGTGTAATATCATGGTGTGTAATGCCATGTGGTGTAAAATCAGGGGGTGTCATACCAGGGGGTGTAATACAAGGGGGTGTAATACCAGGGAGTGTAATACCAGGGGCTGTAATACCAGGGGGTGTCATACCAGGGGGTGTAATACCAGGGGGTGTAATACCAGGGGGTGTCATACCAGGGGGTGTAATACCAGGGGGTGTCATACCAGGGGGTGTAATACCAGGGGGTGTAATACCAGGGGGTGTCATACCAGGGGGTGTAATACCAGGGGGTGTCATACCAGAGAGTGTAATACCAGGGGGTGTAATACCAGGGGGTGTCATACCAGGGGGTGTCATACTAGGGGGTGTAATACCAGGGGGTGTAATACCAGGGGGTGTAATACCAGGGGGTGGCATACCAGGGGGTGTAATACCAGCACATCATTCGAAACCGTTGATAAGGAACGGCTGGCTTTGCAAGCTCTAGCGAGCTGCTTGGTAATTGAACACTGCAGCCCCAGATTTCGTTCAAATGAGCAACCAAAGAATAATTAAAGAGCAACTAAATGTAGGGCATTATCCCCTCGTTGGAGGGGAAGCCCAGAGTTTGTAGCAGGTACTTTGTGTGTATCCCGATTATGTTTGTGCGCATCTATAGTATGTTTGTGTTCATCCCTAGTATGTTTGTGTTTATCCCTAGTAAGTCTGTGTGCATTCTTAGCATGTTTGTATGCATCTTTAACATGTTTGTGTGCATCCCCAGTTTGTTTGTGTGCATCCCTAGTATGTTTGTGTGCATCCCTAGTATGTTTGTGTGCATCCCCAGTATGTTTGTGTGCATCCCTAGTATGTTTGTGTGCATCCCCAGTATGTTTGCATACATCCCTAGTATGTTTGTGTGCATCCCTAGTATGTTTGTGTGCATCCCCAGTATGTTTGTGTGCATCCCTAGTATGTTTGTGTGCATCCCCAGTATGTTTGTGTGCATCCCTAGTATGTTTGTGTGCATCCCCAGTATGTTTGCATACATCCCTAGTATGATTGTGTGTATCCCCAGTCTGTTTGTATGCATCCCTAGTATGTTTGCATACATCCCTAGTATGATTGTGTGCATCCCTAGTATGTTTGTATGCATCCCTAGTATGTTTGCATACATCCCTAGTATGATTGTGTGTATCCCCAGTCTGTTTGTATACATCCCTAGTATGTTTGCATACATCCCTAGTATGATTGTGTGCATCCCCAGTATGTTTGCATACATCCCTAGTATGTTTGTGTGCATCCCTAGTATGTTTGTGTGCATCCCCAGTATGTTTGTGTGCATCCCTAGTATGTTTGTGTGCATCCCCAGTATGTTTGCATACATCCCTAGTATGATTGTGTGTATCCCCAGTCTGTTTGTATGCATCCCTAGTATGTTTGCATACATCCCTAGTATGATTGTGTGCATCCCTAGTATGTTTGTATGCATCCCTAGTATGTTTGCATACATCCCTAGTATGATTGTGTGCATCCCTAGTATGTTTGTATGCATCCCTAGTATGTTTGTGTGTATCCCTAGTATGTTTGTGTGCATTCTTAGCATGTTTGTGTACATCCTTAGCATGTTTGTATGCATCCCCAGTGTGTTTGTGTGCATCCCAAGTGTGTTTGTGTGCATCCCAAGTGTGGTTGTGTGCATCGCCAGTATGTGTGCATACATCCCTAGTATGACTGTGTGCATCCGTGGTATGTTTGTATGCATCCCTAGTATGTTTGTGTGTATCCCCAGTATGTTTGCATACATCCCTAGTATGTTTGTGTGCATCCCCAGTATGGTTGCATACATCCCTAGTGTGATTGTGTGCATCCCTAATATGTTTGCATACATCCCTAGTGTGATTGTGTGCATCCCTAATATGTTTGTATGCATCCCTAGTATGTTTGTATGCATCCCTAGTATATTTGTGTGCATCCCTAGTATGTTTGTGTGTATCCCCAGTATGTTTGCATACATCCCTAGTATGATTGTGTGCATCCCTAGTATGTTTGTATGCATCCCTAGTATGATTGTGTGTATCCGCAGTATGTTTGCATACATCCCTAGTATGTTTGTGTGCATCCCCAGTATTTTTGCATACATTCCTAGTGAAGCGCGGTGCTACGCGCGCTTACTTGTACAATAAGAAGGAAGCGGACAACGCGGTAAGTTTAAGTGTCTTTATTAAAAGAGTTCACTGGAGCACTGGCGCGCTCCGGGCTGCGCAGCCGGTGTATATCCCGCGGCCACGCCTACCCCTTGGGCGTGGCCGCCACCCACTTGGTGCGTGGAATGATGCCCTCACGCCAGTGAGCTTTCGTGTCCGCCACACGCGCCCCCCCAGAATTCCCGCGCACCTGGAGGGCCAGTTTGCGGGGCAAACGAATGACCCGGCCGAAGCGCCCTCTGGCGACCGGCGGCGTCCAGGGTGCAGGGATGCCAGCTGGGATGCCTCCGGCTGCACCCGGGATGGGTGCAGGGCCGGGGGGCGGCGTGCCGGCGGTACTGGGCGGTGCCGGGGGTCCGCCCGAAGGGGGGCGGCCCCGATGCGGGGGCCGAGCCACCGGCGGTGGGTGGTCCACGTCGAGGTGGGCCGGCTTGAGGCGATCCACTGAGACGCGGTCGGGAGTACCGCCAATGTCCAAGGTGAAGTGCTTCGCCCCGGTCTCCAGCATGCGGAAAGGCCCGTCGTACAGGGGCCGCAGTGGTGTCCGGTGGGCGTTGTGCCGGACGAAGACGTACTCCGCGGTGCGAAGCTCCGGGGCGACGTGCGTAGGCGGGTGCCCGTGGTGCGCCGTCGGCACCGGGGCGAACCTCCGGGCTGTCTCCTGCAGCGCGGAGCGCTCCTGCGCCGTGGACCATGGTGCCGTGGGGTCGGGGAGGAACTCGCCCGGCACCCGCAGCGGTTGTCCGAAGACCAACTCCGCCGCGGATGCACGCAGGTCGTCCTTGGGCGCCGTCCGGAAGCCCAGCAGGACCCAGGGGAGCCTGTCGACCCAGCCGCCGTCGCGGAGGGTGGCCCGGAGCGCGGCCTTCAACGAGCGGTGGAACCGCTCGCACAGGCCGTTGGCCTGGGGGTGGTAGGCCGTGGTTCGGTGCAGCTGGACCCCGAGCCCCCGCACGACCGCCCCCCAGAGCTCCGAAGTGAACTGGGGGCCGCGGTCGGACGAGATGTCCGAGGGGGCGCCGAACCGGGCGACCCAGGTGGCGATGAACGCCTGTGCGACGTCCGCCGCCGTCGTCGCCGCCAAAGGCACGGCCTCCGGCCACCGGGTGGTGCGGTCCACCATGGTCAGGACATGGGTGAAACCCCGCGAGGGGGGCAGAGGTCCCACCAGGTCCACGTGTACGTGGTCGAACCTTCGTTCCGGCACCGTGAACGGGGCCAATGGGGCCTGGGTGTGCCTGTGCACCTTCGCGCACTGGCACGCGAGGCACGTCCTGGTCCAGCTGCGGACGGCCTTCCGGAGGCCATGCCAGACAAACTTGTCGGCGACCAACCTCTGGGAGGCCTTCGTGCCCGGGTGGGACAGGCCGTGGATGGCGTCAAAAACCTGGCGCTGCCAGCCCGCGGGCACGATGGGGCGAGGCCGCCCGAGGGAGACGTCGCACAAGAGGGCCGCGCCGTCGAATGGCACCTCGGTGACGCGGAGGCCCATGATGGCGGTTCGCAAGGCCTGGACGCCGGGGTCGGCGGCCTGGTCCGCCGCCATCCGGGCATAGTCGATGCCAAGGTGGACTGCGTGGGCGACGGACCGGGAAAGGCAATCCGCCACCGGGTTGTCCTTCTACGCGATGTGCCGGATGTCCGTTGTATATTCGGACACGGCCGAGAGGTGACGCTGCTGCCGGGCCGACCACGGCTCGGCGACCTTGCCCATCGCGAAGACCAGTGGCTTGTGGTCGACGAAGGCCGTGAACGCACGGCCCTCGAGCAGATGGTGGAAGTGCCTGACCGCCAGGTGAAGCCCGAGCAACTCTCGGTCGAAGGTACTATAGCGGCGTTCGGGCGGGCGAAGCTGCCGGCTGAAGAACGCCAGCGGTTGCCAAGCACCACGCACCCATTGCTCGTGCACCGCGCCCACCGCGTCGTCCGAGGCATCGGTGGTGAGGGCGATCGGTGCATCGGGCGCCGGGTGCGCGAGCATGGTGGCGTTGGCCAAGGCGAGCTTCGCGCCGACGAACGCCGCGTCCATCTGCTCGGTCCAGGTAACGTCACCTTTGCCCGGCTTCCCCCAGAGGGCCTCGTGCAAGGGGCGCAGGAGCTGGGCGATGCGGGGCAGGAACCGATGGTAAAAGTTCACCATGCCCAGGAACTCCTGGAGCCCCTTGATCGTGCGGGGGTGCGGAAACCCCTCACCGCCTCCACCTTGGCCTGTAGGGGGACGGCCCCGTGCCTGGTGATGCGATGCCCCAAAAAGTCGATGTCGGCGACGCCGAACCGGCACTTGGCGGGGTTCACGATGAGGCCATGCTGGCCCAGACGTTCGAAGAGCGTGCGGAGATGGTGAAGGTGCTCTTCGCGGGACGCGCTGGCGACGAGGATGTCGTCCAGGTAGACGTACAAAAAACCTAAGTCGCGCAAGACGCTGTCCATTAGTCGCTGGAATGCCTGAGCCGCATTCTTCAAACCGAAGGGCATCCGAAGAAATTCGAAAAGCCCAAACGGCGTGATGACCGCCGTCTTCGGGATGTCCTCAGGCCTGACGGGGACCTGATGGTAGCCGCGTATGAGGTCCACCTTCGAAAAGAAGGACATGCCCGCCAACCGGGCGGAGAAGTCCTGGATGTGGGGGACGGGGTAGCGGTCGGGGGTGGTGGCGTCGTTGAGGCGCCGGTAGTCCCCGCACGGCCGCCATCCCCTGCCGGGCTTTGGCACGATGTGAAGCGGCGACGCCCAAGCACTCTCGGAGCGCCGCACGATGCCGAGCCGCTCCAGCGTAGCGAACTCCGCTTTAGCTACCGCGAGCTTCGTCGGCTCGAGGCGGCGTGCCCGGGCGTAGACCGGTGGCCCGGCGGTGGGGATGTGGTGTTCCACCCCGTGCTTAACGGCCCCCGCCGAGAAGGTGGGCCGCGTGAGAGCCGGGAAACCCGTGAGGAGGCGGGTGAATTCGTTCGCTGCCGGAAGCGTACAGATGAACCTGGCCGGAACCGAACCGCTCAGCAAGCCGCTCGGCGAGCCGCTCGATGAGCCGCTCCGGGAGCTGCTCAACGAGGCGGGCAGCGCGCACGCGAGCGAGCTGAATGTCTCAGCCTGGACAAGCCTTCTGTGCTTTACGTCGACCAACAGGCCATTGGCACAGAGGAAGTCCGCGCCGAGCAGTGCCATAGGCACGTCGGCAGTGACGAACGACCACCGGAAAACCTGCCCTCCGAACCGCAGAGAAAGGCAGCGTTTTCCGTATGTGCGAATGGACGTACCGTTGGCGGCAAGCAGCGCGGGGCCCCGGCCCGCGGACTGCTTGTCGGACGTACCGGCGGGAATGACACTCACCTGCACTCCCGTGTCGCACAGGTAACGGCGCCCGGATAAGGTGTCCGTGATGAACAGTAGGCTGTTTGCACGGCCGGCACTCAGTGCCACTACCGAGGGCCGGCCCGGGCGTTTCCCAAACTGCCGAATGAGCACGGCGGGCGACATTGCCGAGCCTTGTGGCCGAACTGGTCGTGGAAAAAACACCAGGTTTGCGGCGAAGGCGGCGGAGGCCGCGGTTTTCTCCGCGGCGGCGGCGGTGGGCGGGGCGTGGCGGCGGACATGAAATGCGCATCAGCCTCGAGATCCACAAGGTGTGGTGCATCAGCATCAGGGTCAGCATCAGCATCAGCCCCGATAGCCGCGACGGCCGCGCCAAAACTCGCCTGCGCGTCCAAAGCCGCGAAGAACCTGTCGGCCTCGGCAGCGAGAGCTCGGGGTTCCGTCGTCGCAGAACCGGCCAACGCGAGGCGGACTCGTGCCGGCAGCTGGCGTCGAAACAACGCCCGGAATAGAGCGTCCTGGGTTTCGTCGCCCAAACAACGACAGCATATGGTCCATGCGGACCGACGGTCGCATATCACCGAGTCCGGGGAGGTCCAGGAGGCGGTTGGCCCGAGCGTCCACCGTGAGGCCGAACGTGGCGAGGAGGAGACGCTTGATCGCCTCGTACCTGCCGTCGGCCGGTGGGTTCCTCAGGACCGACACGACGCGGCCGGCCGTGCCGGGCCCGAGGGAGGCGACCACGTGGCAGTACCTTGTCTCGTCCACCGTGATGCCTCGAAGTCGGAACTGAGCTTCCGCCTGCAGGAACCATACTTCAGCTTGCGTCTCCCAGAACTCGGGGAGTTTGATCGTAACCGTGTTGTTTGCCATTGCGATGGCGTATTCGGTCGGTCAGCGACGGCTGATCCAACGTCGGAGGGTCACCAAATGAAGCGCGGTGCTACGCGCGCTTACTTGTACAATAAGAAGGAAGCGGACAACGCGGTAAGTTTAAGTGTCTTTATTAAAAGAGTTCACTGTAGCACTGGCGCGCTCCGGGCTGCGCACCCGGTGTATATCCCGCGGCCACGCCTACCCCTCGGGCGTGGCCGCCGCCCACTTGGTGCGTGGAATGATGCCCTCACGCCAGTGAGCTTTCGTGTCCGCCACACTCGTATGATTGTGTCCATCCCTAGCATGTTTGTGTGCATCCCCAGTATGTTTGCATACATCCCTAGTATGTTTGCATACATCCCTAGTATGTTTGTGTGCATCCCTAGTATGTTTGTGTGCATCCCCAGTATGTTTGTGTGCATCCCTAGTATGTTTGTGTGCATCCCCAGTATGTTTGCATACATCCCTAGTATGATTGTGTGTATCCCCAGTCTCTTTGTATGCATCCCTAGTATGTTTGCATGTGGGCAAACAAGTGGAACATGTCTTTCAATCCTGACAAATCTCACACTCTTACGATGTCTCTCCGAAAAGACCAACTGGACAACCCTCCCATCCACTTTCTGAATAATCCTCTCCAAGAAGTTCTGTCACTCAAGCTTTTGGGTCTCACTATCTGCCATGATCTTTCCTGGGAAAACCACATTTCAAATCTGGCCTCCAAAGCCAGTCGCCGACTGGGCATCCTCCGTCGTGTGAAGTCCTTCCTTAGCACACCTGAGCGCCTCACCACATACAAGGCTTTCATCTGCAGCTCAATGGAATACTGCTCTCCCCTCTGGGCTGGTGCTCCTGCCTCACACGTAGCTCAGCTTCACTCTGTTGAAACCAAAGCGTTCAGAATCATTGGAATCTCCCGCGATGAAGCTAACTCCAAGGGCCTTTCACTTACTCACCGCAGGCAGGTTGGTGGTCTTTCCGTCTTCTACCGACTCCTCTCTTGCCTTGCCCGAGAGGAGTCGGTCTCTCTGGGCTCTGTCCCAGCTCTCTCTGGGCTCTGTCCCCCAAATATTCCTACAGGTCGCACAAGATCTGCCTGCATCCCTCTTATGGTTAAACTGCCAAAATCAAGACTCTCTGCTCACCTTCACTCCTTCATTCCTCTTTTCTCCCGCCTCTGGAAAAAACTCCCTCACTCTCTTCAATCCCACTCCACCCTCCAGGTCTTTAAAACAGCTGTTCACTACCATCTCTTATCTTCCCCCATCCAAAACCTTGATCTTTTCTATCCCCGCTAATTCCAGCCCAATTCCACTTTTTTGAAATACCAACTTCTGTCCTGGAAGTCCTTGGTGTCCTTGTGTTTTATACTCCTCTCCGCCCCCCCCCCCCCGTACCCACGCATCCTCCCCCCAAGCCCTCTCCCTCCCTCACATCTCCCTGCTCTTAAAGGTTGTGTGCTCTCAAGTGTTTGTGTGCTTCCCCTTGTCTTGTCTTCCGCTCCCTCTTTTTATATATTTTGTTTGTCTCGTTGATTTGTTTGTGAAGTAAATGTCAGCTCTTTCACGAGCCTCGATTCAGTATACAAAAAAAAATAAAAAATCCCTAGTATGATTGTGTGCATCACTAGTATGTTTGTATGCATCCCTAATATATTTGCATACATCCCTAGTATGTTTGTGTGTATCCCCAGTATGTTTGCATACATCCCTAGTATGATTGTGTGCATCCCTAGTATGTTTGTATGCATCCCTAGTATGTTTGTGTGCATCCCTAGTATGTTTGTGTGCACCCTTAGCATGTTTGTGTACATCCTTAGCATGTTTGTGTGCATCCCCAGTGTGTTTGTGCACATTTGATATTTGAACATTTAAGAAGGCATTTGATATAAGGTACCACATAGGAGGCTGCAGTTCACCAAGGTGAGGGCTTGTGGAGTGGCTGGACAGGTAGCTATGGGGTCGTGTACCCCGTTCCCCAGGGTGGCAACACTTATTTTAACCAATTTATTGAAGCATCTCAAATTAACTGGGAATGCCATGGCAATATTGTTTTGCACTGGGGTGCATGGGGCAACCTCTACCTGGGGAAGGGGAAAGAAGGCTTGTATTTGTGTCCTCATATCATATTTTTGCAGCATTTCAAATCATCCTAGATTGCAAAAAGAACAACCCATTGAAAACAGGTGCCAAGATAGTTATTATATAATAAAATTATATTATTCTTTAATCATTAATAACAGAATACGACTTCTCCCCCCTGCAACATTTAACACTACCGATCACCACTGGCCGAAATACAAGTGTACACCCATGAATGAATCCATATCTCCTTATTCCATGTGCAGTCGTTGCCAAAATTATTGGCACCCTTGCACTTTTTTCAAATAACTCAAAATTTTCTCTAAAAAAAAGTTTTAATTGACAACAGTATTTGGTCTCCACAATTATTTATTTCACTCTTAATATTACAGAACCTTTGTTTTTTGAATTGGAACTTAATATATCCTTCTAAATCAGAAAATAAAAATAAATGGCATTGACAAAATTATTGACACCCTCAATTTAATATTTGGTAGCACAGCATTTGGACAAAATAACTGCAGTCAAGCGCTTCCTATAGCCATGAATGAGCTTCCTACACCTCTCTGCTGGTAGTTTGACCCACTCTTCTTGTGCAAACTGCTCCAGTTCTTCCAGATTTGAAGGGTGCCTTCTCCCAACTGCTGTTTTCAGATCTCCCCACAGGTGTTCAATGGGATTTAGATCTCGACTCATTGCTGCCACTTCAGAACAGTCTAGCGTTTTGTCTTGAACCATTCCTGGGTGATTCTTGAAGTGTGTTTGGGGGTCATTGTCCCGCTGCATGACCCATCATCTTCGCCAGAGACCTAGCTTTCTGACACAAGGTTGACCATTGTGTTCCAAAATGCCTTGGTCATCTCCTGATTTCATGATGCCATGCACTCATTCAAGGCACCCAGTGCCAGAGGTAGCACAGCAACACCAAAACATCACTGAACCTCTCTCATGTTTGACTGTAGGGAAGGTGTTCTTTTCTTTGAAGGCTTCATTTTGTTTTCTGTAAACATAGAGATGATGTGCTTCACAAAAAAGCTCTAATTTGGTCTCATCTGTCCACAGGACATTCTCCCAGAAGGATTTTGGCGTGTTCAGGTGTGTTTTGGAAAACTCCAGTTGGGCATTCTCAGCAGTGAGGTCCTCCTGGGTCTCCTACCATATAACCCCCTTTCATTGAGTTGGTGACGGATGGTGAGAGTTTAAACTGTCGTACCTTGTGTATGAAGGTCAGCTTGAATCTGTTTGGCAGTTGATCGAGGTGCTTTCTCCACCATTCGAACAATCCTTCGCTGCAATCTTCAATCGAGTTTTCTTTTGCAGCCATGTCCAGAGAGGTTGGCTACAGTGCCATGGGACTTAAACTTCCTGATAACATTGCTTACGGTGGACACAGGAACATCAAGGTCTCTTGAGATGGACTTGTAGCCTTTAGACTGTCCAATGTCCATGCTTGGCTACAATCTTGTGTCTGACCTCCACAGACAATTCTCTGGTTTTCTTTCTTTTCTCCATGGTCATTGCGGTACACACAGTGACACAAAATAGCAGAATGACTCCTTTTCTCTATTCAAACTGGTTGAATGAGTGATTCTTTATATTGCAGGCACCTGCAACTCACCACAGGTGAGTTCATTTCCAAAGTAAAGGAGAATCACCTGCTTGAAATCGAATTATTTCTAACAACTTCTAAAAGGTGTCAATAACATTATCCGGGTCATTATAGGATTTCTGTGTGGAATAAGCTAAGATTTAGTAATTTTTCAGCTTTTTTTGTTTTGTTCCACTGCAAACCAAAGAAATACATATGCGGATACCAATTTATTTATTTTTTTTTCAACGGTTTTCTGGAAGAAACGGTGCATTATTTGAAAAAAATTACAAGGGTACCAATATTTTTGGCCACGACAGTGTATCTGTGCATGCAGTAAACTTATCAGCGATCATTGTTCAATGGTTCCCATGCCCTCCTTCATACAATGATTATAATCAGTGTTCCAAACATAGCATGTTCTAATGTTCGTTGTGTCCAATTCTTTATGCCAGTATTTGTCGTTCACTTGCAGTTGGTTGTGATATTTACAACAGATACAGACATATCTACCACATATAAAACACAATGTGTGTTTTTTGTGTTTGTACAGATGTCTGTCCCCTTCCATAAGAGTGGGTTTTAAAGATCAATCTTTTAACACGGATGTGTGTTCACTGCGGTCTATTTTTGAGGATGAAACAAACTCGGAAAACATATTCCATAAAAGAGTAATTATGTCTCTTCTATTGAAGATGTAGACGGTGGCTTGCAAACCGAGCTTCAAGGGCGGTGTACAGAAGCTTTAAAAAAAAAACAATAAATACAAGGAGCAGGGAGGTGAAATTTGCTGCAAGTGATGTGAAACATGCACAGAGTAAAACGAGTGTTCATTTACATCCGGATGATGATGTCTAATAAATAAAGAAGATATAAGCACAATTGACACTAGGCCGAGGCTTCAGACTTCAGATACATGCTCACAAGGCTGCAGCGTTGAATTAACTGTTCCAACCCGTCATATTTGACTGGATTTTTACTTGTAATAATAGAATGTATCAAAATCTACCCGTGTGTCGAGCAAACCAGAATAAAACTAGATGGTAGTTCATAGCATACTTATACCCCAAGCAGTCTTGAGAAGGAGTTGGTGCGAGCCGAATGGTCTGTTTTTTAAATCTCCGGCCATTACACTTTGTGTAATTTACCATGTAAGTTCTGAGAGGGCGGGCGTCATCCAAGTAATATGTGCTGTATCAAATGTTCATGTAACATGTATGTGGTAAAGTTTTAATTTCCTCCGTTGAACAGTTTTTGATGTACACTCTTAACGAAATGCAGACACAAATGTACGCGATCGGTTGCTTAACCCCGCTTTTCGCTTCGTGGTAGAAACCACTCATAGAGCGACACTGGGCAAAACAGAAAAAGTAGAACTGCACTGAGTAGAGTGCAAACCTCCGCCAGGCTGAACAGTTTATGTTTTGTATCCCACTGATAGGCCGGATCTGGATCAAAATCGAATCGGCTTGTTCTTGGTACCTAACCAATTCAAATCCACTACTTTTGTCATAAATCGTCCTCAACTTTTCGAGATATAATATGATATATATGTAGTTTTTGACCCTATCTCTCAATTTTACAACTTAGACCTGTCGACCTTTTGACCTCAAAATTGTTGGTGGTTGAATTAGGTGACCTGATATGCAAATCTTCTTCAAATGTCAAGTCATTTGGATGAAAATTGACAATTTTAGAAATTTGGCGGGCGACGGTAAATCCTCATCAAAATTAGTCAATTTTTTTTTTTTTTTTGTATACAAGATCGAGGCTCATGTAAGAGCGAACATTGATCACAAAAATACAAACTGACACATAAAACATATGATAAAGGGAGCGGGAGACAAGATGGGGAGAGGGAAAGGAAGCACACAAGTACAACATTTGAGAGCAGGGACATCGGGAGATCTGTGGGAGGGAGAGGGCTTGGGGGTAGGAGGCATGGGAAGGGGGGGGGGGGGAGGGGTTGGAGAGGTCAAAAATACATGGACACTGCTAGGACTTCCAGGAAGTAAATCGGTATTTCAAAAAAGAGGATCTGGGGTGAATTAACGGGGGTAGAAAAGATCAAGTTTTTGGATGGGAGAAGATAAGAGATGGTGGTGAACAGCTGTTTTAAAGACCTGGAGGGAGGAGTGGGATTGAAGAGAGTGAGGGAGTTTGTTCAAGAAGCGGGAGAAAAGAGGAATGAAAGAGTGAAGGTGAGCAGAGAGTCTTGATTTTGGCAGTTTAACCATAAGAAGATTGCAGGCAGATCTTGTGCAACCTGTAGGAATATTTGGGGGACAGAGCGCAGACAGAGCTGGGGGAGCAAGGCCGGAGAGGAGTCGGATGGAAGTCGGATGGAAATTTCCGATCAGATGGAAATTGAAAATTTTAGACATTCGGACCATGATCACCTCAAAATAAGTTAATGATTGAATTCAGTGACCAGATATGTAAATCCTTATCAAATTTCATGTCAATCGGATGGAAATTGAAAATTTTAGAAATTTGGACCATGTTCACCTCAAAATAAGTTAATGATTGAATTCAGGGACCAGATGTGTAAATCCTTATCAAATTTCATGTCAATCAGATGGAAATTGAAAATTTTAGAAATTTGGACCATGTTCACCTCAAAATAAGTTGATGATTGAATTCAATGACCAGATATGTAAATCCTCATCAAATTTCATGTCAATCGGATGGAAATTGAAAATTTTAGAAATTTGGACCATGTTCACCTCAAAATAAGTTAATGATTGAATTCAGTGACCAGATGTGTAAATCCTCATCAAATTTCATGTCAATCGGATGGAAATTGAAAATTTTAGAAATTTGGACCATGTTCACCTCAAAATAAGTTAATGATTGAATTCAGGGACCAGATGTGTAAATCCTCATCAAATTTCATGTCAATCGGATGGAAATTGAAAATTTTAGAAATTTGGACCATGTTCACCTCAAAATAAGTTAATGATTGAATTCAGGGACCAGATATGTAAATCCTCATCAAATTTCATGTCAATCGGATGGAAATTGAAAATTTTAGAAATTTGGACCATGTTCACCTCAAAATAAGTGAATGATTGAATACAGGGACCAGATATGTAAATCCTC
Organism: Myxine glutinosa; assembly: GCF_964187855.1. Classification (NCBI taxonomy): domain Eukaryota; kingdom Metazoa; phylum Chordata; class Myxini; order Myxiniformes; family Myxinidae; genus Myxine; species Myxine glutinosa. Next base: position 26,755,681 of record NC_136264.1, read on the forward strand.
ATCAAATTTCATGTCAATCAGCTGGAAATTGAAAATTTTAGAAATTTGGACCATGTTCACCTCAAAATAAGTTGATGATTGAATTCAGGGACCAGATATGTAAATCCTCATCAAATTTCATGTCAATCGGATGGAAATTGAAAATTTTAGAAATTTGGACCATGTTCACCTCAAAATAAGTTGATGATTGAATTCAGGGACCAGATATGTAAATCCTCATCAAATTTCATGTCAATCAGCTGGAAATTGAAAATTTTGGACATTTGGACCTTGTTCACCTCAAAATAAGTTGATGATTGAATTCAATGACCAGATATGTAAATCCTCATCAAATTTCATGTCAATCAGCTGGAAATTGAAAATTTTGGACATTTGGACCATGTTCACCTCAAAATAAGTTGATGATTGAATTCAGTGACCAGATATGTAAATCCTCATCAAATTTCATGTCAATCAGCTGGAAATTGAAAATTTTGGACATTTGGACCTTGTTCACCTCAAAATAAGTTGATGATTGAATTCAGGGACCAGATATGTAAATCCTCATCAAATTTCATGTCAATCAGCTGGAAATTGAAAATTTTGGACATTTGGACCTTGTTCACCTCAAAATAAGTTGATGATTGAATTCAGTGACCAGATGTGTAAATCCTCATCAAATTTCATGTCAATCGGATGAAAATTGAGGATTTTAGAAATCTGGCCTACGTTGACCTCAACAGGGTGACGGATATATTAAATGGTCATTTGACATGTGATGAAGTTTCCACTACCTCCACTGAATGGTTTTCGATGTTCGCTCTTAACAACATGCAGACAGGTACGCGACCCGCGAGCGCAGGGTAAAATGTTTTCCCGGAAAATTCCACCAATTCACGGCTCGGATTTTGAAGAAGAAGAATACGTATGAGTAAGAAGAACACCAGAGCGTATGACGAAGCGAGCTGTGTTGAATGGGCGGGGACTCTGCGAATGATATATTCGTGTGAGGGCAGCGCGATCATTTGCTCATGTTGGTTGCTGGTCATGGCGCATCGAGACACGTTAACGCATTTGTTTGCAGGAGGGTATGTATGTACCATACTTTGCTTCGTTTTCGGTATTCGGTGCATTTGCGGCCATGTACATTCGCGTAGCTGGTATGTGGTTATCGATGACGAATGGGACTTGGCTGACGAGATCGTGGATGAGTTGTATATCGCGAGTGTGTGAGGCCATTTGTAGTGAGAGATTACCGTTTGTTGTTGTGTTAATGCAGTCGACGAGATGATTAGTTTAGGTGTTCGTTTAACGCTCGTCACCGTATTATGTACCTTCAGGACATAATACGGTGGTTGACAAGAAATTGGAGGGAAAATGGCCACGGCACTTGCCCGAAGGTTTAATTTCACGAAACGTACACAGTGGGGAATGTTTATGTTCAGATGAATGCACACGGGACAGCCAACGGAACCCCAAATCTCTCCCTATCTCCGACACTCCTCCCTCCCTCCTCCACTCCCCCCACCCGCCTTTCGAGAACGACGTGATCCGCGATGCAGCGCCCCCCTGCTATCACTGAAGTAGAAATCGGTTGTATGGTTTGAATTTGATCTGGATCGCTCAGGAATCGACGAGACAGTAACAACTGAGTATTGGAACGTCCCTCAGCTGGGCAGGTGGAACAAGCAGGGGACGCAGGCGGCGGTGAGTGCAGCAATCGCAGGCGGCGGTGAGTGTGCAGCAATCGCAGGCGGCGGTGAGTGTGCAGCAATCGCAGGCGGCGGTGAGTGTGCAGCAATCGCGTGCGGCGGTGAGTGTGCAGCAATCACAGGCGGCTGTGAGTGCAGCAATCGCAGGCGGCGGTGGGTGCAGCAATCGCAGGCGGCGGTGAGTGCAGCGATCGCAGGCGGCGGTGAGTGTGCAGCGATCGCAGGCGGCGGTGAGTGTGCAGCGATCGCAGGCGGCGGTGAGTGTGCAGCAATCGCCGGCTGCGGTGAGTGTGCAGCAATCACGGGCTGCGGGGAGGGCGCAGCAATCACAGGCTGCAGTGAGGGCGCAGCAATCACAGGCTGCAGTGAGGGCGCAGCAAGCGCAGGCGGCGGTGAGGGCGCAGCAAGCGCAGGCGGAGGTGGGGTGCAGCAATCGCAGGCGGCGGTGAGTGTGCAGCAATCACAGGGGGCGGTGAGTGTGCCGCAATCACAGGTGGCGGTGAGTGTGCAGCAATCGCAGGCGGCGGTGAGGGCGCAGCAATCGCAGGCTGCGGTGAGGGCGCAGCAATCGCAGGCTGCGGTGAGGGCGCAGCAATCGCAGGCTGCGGTGAGGGCGCAGCAATCGCAGGCTGCGGTGAGGGCGCAGCAATCGCAGGCTGCGGTGAGGGCGCAGCAATCGCAGGCTGCGGTGAGGGCGCAGCAATCGCAGGCTGCGGTGAGGGCGCAGCAATCGCAGGCTGCGGTGAGGGCACAGCAATCGCAGGCTGCGGTGAGGGTGCAGCAAGCGCATGCGGCGATGATGGTGCATCAAACGCGGGTGGGGGTGAGGGTGCAGCAAGCGCGGGTGGCGGTGAGGGAGCAGCAAGCGCCGGCGGCGGTGATGGCGCAGCAAGCGCAGGCGGGGGTGACGGCGCAGCAAGCGCAGGCCGCGGCGAGGGCGCAGGCCGCGGCGAGGGCGCAGCAAGCGCAGGCCGCGGCGAGGGCGCAGCAAGCGCAGGCCGCGGCGAGGGCGCAGCAAGCGCAGGCCGCGGCGAGGGCGCAGCAAGTGTCTTGCTTAACATCCACATAGGAGACAGTACTCTTTGTGATTCAGCGCTCTGCTGCTTGCGAAACACCAATGAGCCAGTGTCTGGGCAGGTCAATAATTGAATCCAGACAAGACATGTGTGCTACCTTTGCACTCACTATCTTGTCAAGCGTTACCTTTTGAACTTTACATTTCTTCTACCTGAAGTCCTGAAGTAGAATGCACTTCGAGTGCTGATGTTGATGGTATTTTGGACTCATTGTCCTGCGATGTTCCATCGTTGTGGTTGTTTAACTTTGGAATAACTTCTTTCCTAACCAGAATGACCGCGCTGTAGTCACAACCTGCAACACAAAATATATATATATTTTCTGCCTCCACTGTCCACTCAACTCTCTTATCTTTGCTGTTGAAGTTATCATGCAATTCATCTCCGAGGGTCTCATGGTTTGGTTCAATTTGGATTACGAGTATGCTGGACAGCTGTGTCTGGTTTCAGGCAACAAGTGCACCACTCCGTACAGGAGCAGCAGGAAGGGTCATGTTTATTATCCTTTATGGGGTATATAGATTACAGTAGATCAGTGTTCTGGCCTCAAGAATGCCATAGGTGTATTTGGTTAGCAAGTTTCTGCCCTTCTGCTCTCATACGGCCTTGATTAAACCTTACTAATAATTTTACACAAGACTCAAAGCCAACGGAAATATGACGCATTAAGCCGGACAGTGGATTATAATCAGCGGAGGCCCATATATGCCTAATGTACTGGGCCCCTGGAACAAAATGGCGGCCATTTCCTCTGGACACTATGGTGAGTTGAGTCGAGCAACAAATGTTGATGTGGTCTAGCAGCTGTCCCGACCAATGGGTGCACATTTCAAAAATCTACTACCAACAAGAATAACAACAGCAACTCGAAGCTCTTTTCGACCTGTGACATGTCGCAGGTAAAAATCAGGCACAGGTGTTCTCTTCCACTTTGTGGGATAGCCTCGCTACACCTTCACCTGCTCCGGCTATCGTTGTTAAACAGTATCTCGGGCTTGTACTTATTAGAATTGTTGAAAATGGCGATGGTGGAGGTGCTGTCCTCTTGGATTCTCATGTCTCAGATAGGTATGAAATTGTCAGCAATAATTTCTCTTGTATTTTGCATAATGGCACGACAGGTAGAAAACCCGAGAATGAGACGTCATACTCGTAGAAGAACATTTTCACTCTGGAATGTACCACCAAACTGCTGCAGGCCCATAGCCACCGGAGAGATTGGGGGTTAGGGTGGGGGGAGGAGGGGATTTCACCCCCTCTAGAATCTCACCGACCAAATAGAACAAAGGTTAACAGGAGAAAAATCCTTGAGCCTTTCGAATGGGCTGAGGTAGACCAGACCATGGTCTCAGGTGTAAACCCTCAACTTCATTAATCTAAGGGAGAGAGTAATTGACCGTGGTGTGTTTTATTTTTTTACAGAGGGTTTTGCCTCTGCTTTTAACTTTCTATCATCGGAGTCCACATATCTTAAATACAACTCCGGTACAAGGGGTAGAATTTTATTTGACCGGCTCTTGCAGAAGAAGCCCATCGTCTTGAGTTGTTTTGATGCGAATTTTAAAAAGAAAGCCCCTTTTGAATTTGTCCTCCCCCCTTCCCCTTCCCCACCTACCCTCTTCTCCACCCTCTCCATCCCTGAATGCTCCGGCTGGCTACCGGCCTGGACTGCTGACATTTCAAAACGTCCAAACGAGCACGAGTTACAAGTCGGATTTATTTTACTGATTGTGCTGAAACTTTTGTGAACTGAGCTATGGATTGTTGGTTTTGGGTACATCGGGCACAGTGGTGGCTTGTTGGTTAGGACACTGGACTAGCATCCCAGAAGGTGTGGGTACAAATCCAGGTGAAGGCAGAATTTTTGGGATTTGAATTATCAGCTTCAAGAAGTCGAGTTGGTTTCATGAGAAGGTATCCTCGGTTGAAAACCCAGCTGGCTCGGCAACGACCTTCAGGGTCGGAACCATCTGCCCCACCCCACGTTGTCTGGTGACATGTCCACGCACTGTCGTTGACCATTATTCCCTTACCCTGTTATAGGAAGTCGTTTTGAATGACTAGTGTATGGATCTATGGCAATTGTTAAAGTACTTGCAAGTACAAGTCTCTTGTACTTGCAACAAAAACAAAAAGGACCTTCCTTGTCCGGGCAATTGTTAAACGACCATCCTGATTCGGGCAATTGTTAAACGACCATCCTGGTCCGGGCAATTGTTAAACGACCATCCTGGTCCGGGCAATTGTTAAACGACCATCCTGATCCGGGAAATTGTTAAACGACCATCCTGATTCGGGCAATTGTTAAACGACCGTCCTAATCTAGTTTATTCCAAACCAATTGTTGCACTCCCATGGTATTCTTGATGATGCACACAGTGTGTGCTTGTCCTTTGAATGGAAGTCATTCTTAGCAAACTTCGCACTCAGTGACTTTCAGCACTGGAGTCAATATTATTTCCAGTCGTCATATTGTTTTGGTATGATAACGATGTTTGCTGTTGTATAATATGTCGCAGTTGTTCGTACATTCCATTCCGGGTTGTTCATCTGTTTATTTTGTTCCATCAAAGGACATCATCGAGCCAATGGCTGTCTGACAGTTGGAATTTGGCAGGGAGCGTTGACAGTCACCGACCTTCAAACCATTTGATCCCAGGGAGTGGATCTGGTGCTTTTTTATTTTTTATTTTATTTTATATAATTGACATCCATGACACATCACTGTTCATCACGGCACCGATCGTTGTGAATTGCTTCTCCAGACTTGACAATGTTTCGAATTGCACAGTCCAAAGTTTTTTTTGAAACATTTTAAAAGCACCACCGTTTGCTCGATACTCGACTGTTGTACGTAGACGAGCAAGAACCACACGACGTTTCTTAAATTGCCTTTTGGTGACGAAATGTTGACCATGAATTTTTATTTCTTGCTTGTGGAAGATGAGCCCTTTATTTCCAAAGAATTGAGTTTTGAGGCAATTTCTGTGACATTGAAGCAACATTGCCATTCCAACATTTTATGGCTACATTGCCATTCCAGCATTTTATGGCTACATTGCCATTCCAGCATTTTATGGCTACATTGCCATTCCAACATTTTATGGCTACATTGCCATTCCAACATTTTATGGCTACATTGCCATTCCAACATTTTATGGCTACATTGCCATTCCAACATTTTATGGCTACATTGCCATTCCAACATTTTATGACTACATTGCCATTCCAACATTTTATAGCTACATTGCCATTCCAACATTTTATGGCTACATTGCCATTCCAACATTTTATGGCTACATTGCCATTCCAACATTTTATGGCTACATTGTCATTCCAACATTTTATGGCTACATTGCTATTCCAACATTTTATGGCTACATTGCTATTCCAACATTTTATGGCTACATTGCCATTCCAACATTTTATGGCTACATTGCCATTCCAACATTTTATGGCTACATTGCCATTCCAACATTTTATGGCTACATTGCCATTCCGACATTTTATGGCTACATTGCCATTCCGACATTTTATGGCTACATTGCCATTCCAACATTTTATGGCTACATTACCATTCCAACATTTTATGGCTACATTGTCATTCCAACATTTTATGGCTACATTGCTATTCCAACATTTTATGGCTACTTTGCCATTCCAACATTTTATGGCTACTTTGCCGTTCCAACATTTTATGGCAACATTGCTGTTCCAACATTTTATGGCTACATTGCCATTCCAACATTTTATGGCTACATTGCCATTCCAACATTTTATGGCTACATTGCCATTCCAACATTTTATGGCTACATTGCCATTCCAACATTTTATGGCTACATTGTCATTCCAACATTTTATGGCTACATTGCTATTCCAACATTTTATGGCTACTTTGCCATTCCAACATTTTATGGCTACTTTGCCATTCCAACATTTTATGGCTACATTGCCATTCCAACATTTTATGGCTACATTGCCATTCCAACATTTTATGGCAACATTGCCATTCCAACATTTTATGGCAACATTGCTATTCCAACATTTTATGGCTACATTGCCATTCCAACATTTTATGGCTACATTGCCATTCCAACATTTTATGGCTACATTGCCATTCCAACATTTTATGGCAACATTGCCATTCCAACATTTTATGGCTACATTCCCTTTTTTTTTTTTGTTTTTTTTTTTTTGGTATACTCAATCGAGGCTCGTGAAAGAGCTAACATTTACTTCACAAACAAATCAACCAGACAAACAAAATACCCAAAAAGAGGGAGCGGAAGACAAGATGGGGAGAGAAGGGGAAGCACACAAACACAACATCCGAGAGCAGGGAGATGTGTGGAAGGGAGTGGGCCCGGGTGGAGGAGGCATGGGAAGGGGGGGGGGAGGAGGCATGGGAAGGGGGGGGGGGGAGGCGGCATGGGAAGGGGGGGGGGGAGGAGGCATGGGAAGGGGGGGGGAGGAGGCATGGGAAGGGGAGGGGGAGGAGGCATGGGAAGGGGAGGGGGAGGAGGCATGGGAAGGGGAGGGGGAGGAGGCATGGGAAGGGGAGGGGGAGGAGGCATGGGAAGGGGGGGGAGGAGGCATGGGAAGGGGGGGGAGGAGGCATGGGAAGGGGGGGGAGGAGGCATGGGAAGGGGGGGGGAGGCATGGGAAGGGGGGGGGGAGGAGGCATGGGAAGGGGGGGGAGGGGGCATGGGAAGGGGGGGGAGGAGGCATGGGAAGGGGGGGAGGGGAGGAGGGAGAAGTATAAAACACAAGGACACCAAGGACTTCCTGGACAGAAGTTGGTATTTCAAGCTACATTTTATGGCATCCAACATTTTATGGTAACATTGCTACTCCAACATTTTATGGCTACATTGCCATTCTAACATTTTATGGCAACATTGCTACTCCAACATTTTATGGCTACATTGCTACTTCATCAGTGTATGGGATAAGCCGGGTCAATTTGACCTTGAAGTATATTTTATTTCCTTGGCTCCTGCCCCTAGTACTTGCATGTTGACACTTATTGACCTGTTTTTTATTTATCTATTTGAGACCATGGAACATTTCCTTGAAATGGATTGAAAGTCCAGTATGCAATAATTGTAGTTTTTTATTTTTTTTAAACTTTGCTACCGAGGTTGGGTGGAGGTTGTTTTCACACCTGTCTGTCGGTTTGTGAACAGGATATCTCAAAAGGTTGTGGATGTGGATGGATTCTGACAATTTGATGGACACGTTGGGTACTTTGAGGACAAAATGATTAGATTTTGGTGAAGATCCGGATGCGGATCTGCAATTTTTAAAACTGATTCTTCACCATTGATGGGGCAAAAAACGACATATAGCACGATATCTCTAAAAGTTATGGACGACTTGTAACAAAACGAGGTGGACGAGTTGGTTTGGCGACAAGAAGTCGATCAGATTTTGGTTCAGGTTGGAATCAAGATCCGGCATATCGGTGGGATACAAAACAAGCTGTTCAGCCTCACGGAGGTATGCACTCTACAGAGTGCTGTTCTAGTTAAAACTTGTGTAAGTCATGCTTTTGTCATATGATGGTAACGTGATGTCATGCATCCCATGGAAATGTTAATAGTCGATTCAGGATGTCTGGATGATTCAGGATGTATTAATTTATTTATTTTTTAACCCCTAGTACGACATCGACTTGTACAGCTTCGCTGCCCTTTTGCCTGCTTGGCTGTGGCCATTTGGAATCTTGGCACAACGTTTGACATATAAACTGCCCTTGTTTGATTTGTACCCGTTGCCTGGAAATTAGCAACAAGTGTTTGCTTTGAGTAACGAGCATTCTCTCAATTTGTGGTTATCATGACCTGTCTGCAGCATGGAATTGTCAGGATAACCTCAAAAGCTCTTGTGCCGAGGTTCAAATTCCATGAAATGTTAGGACGCGTAGCCCAACAGCTTTACTGGGCCGTCTTGAGATCTTAGGGTCCTGAGTGATTCCCTGTTCATGCCATTGAATTAACACCGGGTGGGTTGACTTGGCCTTGATCCTCCTGAGGTCGGCAAAATGAGTATCAGCTGACTGGTAATGGGGGGCATTGCATCAGCGGCACAGCCTCACTTGCAGAAAATGATGCAGCCAAGCAGCAACAGTCTGCATACAAACCACCACCACTCTTCCTGCACTTATTCTTCCGAAGACACCTATGCTGCTTGAAAGTGCTTGTAAACACTATAATTTACACAGGAAAAATTTATCTTGAAAGTTTACCTTTTCATTTTAAACACCCTTCATTCCTTGAACCATATTATTTTAAAGAAGAAGAACCACCCACACCTCTTGGACTCTTTAATAACTCCAACATCAAGGTTCAGGAGGAGAGGGTCTTGCATGTGGGTCTGCTTGTTTGTCTGACTGTCCGCACAGAAAATGAGTTTGCGTTTCTCTGCAACTGTTGGTCCGATGGCCAAGAAATTGTCACCATAGGATCCCCCCTCTTGTATGATTTTTTAAAATGATAATTATGATGTCATAGGTCATGTGGTACGGGCTCCATCTTGGAGAAACTAAAAGACTTTGCACCTCTATATCTCTGAAACCGCTCCATGGGAAAAAAATTGAAACCTGGCTCATTGTCAAGTATTTCCCATGGGGAATAACGTATGTTCATGATGTCATCGGTGCCTTAATTATGACGTCATAATCTGGCAAGTCGAATGCTTGATCCGATCAGTTTGAATTTTATTGAGCACGATCTACACAAAAATTGCATGAAAATTAAATTGATGACCATAGTTCATGGGATTGAACATTCATCTACTTTGTCAATAAACCTCACAAAATACACCGTACAAACATGTCCTGGTGAGAGTCTGCAATCCCTGATTGCTCTTTCTGGTTACCCTCGCCTAAGGAGAGAGTATTGCATTTGAGTCCATCCGTCCGTCCGTCCGTCTGTCTGTGTCTGTCTGTCTTTGTTTTTGTCCGTACAGAATAAACATGATTTTATCTGTAACCGTTGGTCCGATTGACAGGAAATTTTCACCATAGGTGCAACTCCAGCTGTAGAATTTTTTTTTAATGATGAGTGACATCATAAGTCACGTGGTATGGGCGCCATCTTGGAAAAGCGGAAAAAAAATTGCACCTCTATAATCTCCAAAAGTGCTGCATAGAAAAAATTGAAACATGGCTCATTGTAAAGAACACTCCATGTGGAATAACATATGATGATGCCATAGGTTCCTCCATTATGACGTCATGATTCGACAAATACAAAACTTCACCCGATCAAGATGAAATTTCTTGAGCATCTCAGGATAAATTGGTGGAGAAAAAAAAATGACCATCGGTCACGTGGTTCGGCCGCCATATTTGTTTAAACACAAGCCTTAAAAACCACTGATAACACGTCTTGGCGAGGGACTGCAATCTCTGATTGTTCTTTCTAGTTTGGTACTGTATTTCTGATGGAAATTATTTCCTCGGTGATTTTTCACTTGGATTAAAAAAAAAAAAAAAATCTTTGAAACCTGGATGAAATGAGAAATAGCTAAACTATCAGCACCGCTGGTGGGATGATGTGATGTATGGAAAATTGCCATGTGTGCATGCTTGTTGGTGTTGTGTGGTGTTGTGAATGCTCGTCTTTCTAAAACTTTCTGGAAAAAAAAAAATATATATATATATATATATATATATATATTTTAAACAACCACAATATTGACCTTTTTATACAAAGTCCAGGCTCGTGGAAGAGCTAGAGCACGGACAAACGAAGGATGCGGGGTAGCGTCGGACGCATGGGATGGACCAAATTGATACAGAATCAGATCTGTTATTATACGGTGTCTTATGGCTTCTCGCAGACTATAATTAGTGACATTCTTTTAGTCTGTGGACAGCTTATCGTAGTTGGTATCTGTCCTGCAGGGTGCTTTGAAGCCTTTGATGCCCATTTATTTATTTTGTATACAATTTTATTTGGCAGGTGTGGTGGCACGGTCGGAGCAATTGTGACTTGCCCCCTGGAGGTGGTGAAGACGAGACTCCAATCGTCGGCGGTTACCGCAGTGACTCCAGCGTTTTACCGATCCACGGTTCTGTTTCAAGATATACCGCTTGCTGCATTCTCTACGGCTCAGCTCACCCGGCACGGTGCAGTCATTGTGCCCGGGCCGATTCTTTGTCTCAAGTAAGGCACACCATCAACGATCGCTAGCTTCCTTTTGGTGAAACTGTTTGGTACATCCAGATTACAAAGTACCCACGGACATCTTCGGAATGTTTCTGACTGGGAAGTTATGGCAATTTTATATTTTAGCCACCTATTTAATGGTAAAGCCACTGTGGGGTTCAGGTTACGTTGCCAAAAAAAAAATGGTTGGTCGAAAAGGATTTATTTTTACCGGTATATATTTATTAACTCAACTATGTCCAGCTGAGTTTTTGTCGACACCCAGTGCCCGTCGTCCGTCGTCTGTCTGTCTAAACAATTCGAGGTCTACGCTCTAACGGTCACAAATATTGATTAAATTTGATGAAACTTGTTATGCAGCATCTTTAAGACAAACTAGTTTGGGATTGCATTTGGGCGTTGTTATGCAGCCCGGTGTTGGCTTAGCGGTTAGGGTGCCGGCTTGGGATCCCAGAATCCTGGGTTCGAATCCCGATCGATCACTGAATTAACGCCAGGGGGGTTGACTCAGCCTGTCATCCTTCCGAGGTCGGCAAATTGAGTACCAGCTTGCTGGGATGAATGATCCTGGTGTGTACCCCGGCTTAGAATAGGTACACCGTATCCCTGCGCATCGTAAGAGGGATCAAGGGTTGGCGTCAAGAAGGGCATCCGGCCATAAAAACATTGACTCAAACAGGGAACCATGATTGTCATGGGGCCCGCAAGGCTAACCCCCGCTCTAGCGGGGAAAAATGGCCTTAAAACGATCATTCATAATTCATTCATTCATTCATTCATTTATGCCCAAAAATGGGTGCGGCAAGGTGGCCATATTGAAAAATCAATTTTTGTCATATATTTTTAGCACATATAAACTATATAGTTTGTGGTTCTATTATGCATATTCTAACCATATTGATATAGACCAGTTGAGTTCAGGTTCCCTGGAACCTCTCTAGTTTTTTGAGGTTTTGCTTTTGGTGTGATAAAATAAGTTGGATTCTGAGGGCAAACTATATTTTTTCCATTCATTGTCTACATGTGTACTTGTGTATTTTGTAATACGAGCTGCAGCCTAGTTCCACTTTGATTTACCTCAAGTTTAAACAAATGTGCAATTCGCGTATCTATTTGAGAAAAGTCACTTTTTGCAAATTACAAATTGCTGCCCTGAACACTGAGCCAAACGTCGGGCCTGGCCAGCTGGTTCATGAGAGATTTGGGCTAAAAACTTCTCCCACACCGACCCCACAATAATGTTAGAATAATTTTGCCTATTAAACAAACAAGAAGAAGAATGGTAAAGTTTTGATTTTTGCATTTTGAAGTTTGAGTCATGGTACAAAAGTTTGAGTCATGGTTTGACGTCCACCTACTAATACCGGCAGATGGGTCACAAAGTATAACCTCCACCCAAGGGCTGGAAAATGGATTGATGAATGAACCTGCCTGGGAAACACCGGGGTGACTGTTTATAGCTGGAACGGGATTCAAACCCAGGCCAGACGGTTCAGACGAGCGTGCGTATCTCTAGGCCATCCTGTCAGGCCCAGAACTTTATCATTGATGAATAACTCTTAATAGGCATTCTTTCACGAGGCCCTCACTTTTTTTTCCCGTCCTCACTTTTTCACCTTTATTCCATTTTTTCCAGACTTCGTCTGGAAATTTCCAGACTTTTTCGTTTCCCGACTTTTCCTTTTCCCGACTTTCGTTTCCAGACTTTTTCCAGACTTCGTTTCATTCCAGACTATGTCCAGCTGAGTTTTTGTCGACACCCAGTATCCGTCGTCTGTCGTCTGTCTGTCTGTAAACAATTCGACGTCTACGCTCTAAAAGTCACAAATATTGATTAAAATTGATGAAACTTGTTATGCAGCATCTTAAAGACATAAACTAGTTTGGGATTGTATTTGGGCGATGCATGCCCAAAAATGGGTGCGGCAGGGTGGCCATATTGAAAATCAATTTTTGTCATATATTTTTAGCACATATAAACTATATAGTTTGTGGTTCTATTATGCATATTCTAACCATATTGATATAGACCAGTTGAGTGCAGGTTCCCTGGAACCTCTAGTTTTTTTTGTTTGTTTTCTACACATTCCCATTGAGAATTTTTGAGAGCACCTACTCTAAATATATTTTAAAAAATTTACAATTTGTTTTGGGAGAATTGAGAATTTTTTTTAACAGTTACATGGTGATTGGATGGAAAAGCATTCCGAAACAAATTCTACAAGAATAGATTCCCATAACATAGTCGAGGACTGTTTCATGAATCGAGAATCAAAGTCCTTGACCTCGCTTCACTCGGCCGAATAGTTTTGAGAGGATGAACATTTGGTATCGTATTCTTTTCCAAATTCTTCAGACTCTATTCTATCAATATCCATCACTGTTGCTTTTGTTTCCCTTCCTTTGGACCCTTCAATTCCCCCCTCACCTCTGCTCTTTTCCTCTGAAGAGATCAGTGACTGTGTTTGTCTGAAGTAATGTCTGGTGTTTTTTCATGTATTTGTCTGCATGTTTGTATGTGATTTGTGTTGCTGCTCCTCCACGAACTTTTATACCCAGTTAAAAAAAAAAAAAAAGTCAGTGGATAATTGCACTTGTCCCAATTTCTGGTCATTCAAATTCAGGTACCAATCACAGGCCAAAGGATGCTGGAAAACAAAATGTGTTGCAAATCATCAAGCAGTTGTGCATTGAGACTTGTCAGCAAGTGGAAATTATCCTATTTCGGCAGATGAATCACCGCTCGTCCTGTTCCTGTAATGATTTCCACAACTGAAATTACAGCTGATCTGATGAGCGCCTGTATCGAAGAAGCGCAGCTGTCCAGGCATTTGTCAGAGAGATTTGACGTAACTAGGAACAAAGGTGTTCATGCTCCAATACCAGACATTGAATTTGCTTTTCTGGATCAAAATAAAGAACCGGAACTGTTCATGTATCTTGGGTCATTATTCAATCCACCTTCAGTTGCCATAGGATTGCCTTGACATCTATAACCAATGTACTATGCCCTACATTGAGTTTTGCACATCTTGTTTACGAGAAGACTTCAGTTTCATTCAAGCTTTTGAAACTTTCTGGATAGATTCGTTGGAACAGAAGTCAAGCTATTCCGTAAATCCACCGATGTGGCGGGATGGAGTAAAAATGCAAATCAGTGTTCCATCAACAATATTGGAGCTTTTCGAAAAGTGCTGATTGTGAAGTGGTAAAACTACTGCCATCAGAGGTATTGCATCTCCAGAAGATTCTAGAACAAAATAATAATAATAATGTACAAAAGGTCGTTATTAAAATAAATAACTGAAATCTATGAACATGGGTCACGGTTAGTATGACGTGGACATACAGTACCAACGAATTATTTATTTTCCTCAGAGAAATGCCTTCCTCGTAAGCAGCTTTCTCAGGTGTGATTGCAAGAAAGTGCCGGAGCGGTCTACCAATCAGCAATCAAACAATTCGTGAAGGAATATTTTTGTTCGAATATTTCTTGTTTGAGCTTTTGATCGTGTCGACCATCAGTACCTTTTTGAAGTACTTCAGTGGTTTGGACTTTCTTCTACCTTTATCTCATATATATTAAAATTATACATAATATTTATAGTGTGTTTGAGATAAACAATGGGCTTGTCGCACCTTTTTCCGTTAACAGTGGAATTTGACAAGGTTGCCCTCTCTCTCTCTGGGTGGCTCTATCCTCTCTGTCAAACCCCTGCTAGTTTCCTTGCTAGATTCACCGGGTTTGGTTCTTCTCATCTTGAATGATCCATCAAGGTGTTCGCATATGCCGATGATATTTGCGTGTTTGTGCAGTCCACAGGGGTGATTATTAGTCCCCTACCGGTGTACACCGGAGGGGACTATAGGTTTGCACGCCGTCCGTCAGTCAGTCTGTCAGTCCGTCACGCAAAGAACAGTTTTCCGAACTTTTTTTCTAAACGCTTAATGCTAATGATTTCAAACTTGGCACATGGTTTCCTCATGATAAGTTACAGGTCAAGTTCGAACTTCACGACGTTTCGATCATTTTTAACAAAGTTATGGCACTTTGAACTTTGGTAATTCTGATAATTCTGATGATCCTTAACTCAGTGCCATTTTAAGTTTTAATTTCCTTTAAAAACCAATTTCTCTGCAATAATAGTACCGATTGAGATAAAATTTTCACCATAGGATGGACTCTGTCTGTAGAATATTTTAATGGTAATTATGACGTCACAGGTCACGTGGGTCGGTCGCCATATTGTTTTTTTGTGAAAACACGAAAACACCTTTTTCTCTGCAACGGCTGAACAGATCGAGGCCAAACTGCAGGCAGAATCGCATACCCATGACGAACAAAAAAGTCAGCGAGCATGACGTCATGCGTCACATGGTTTCAGAGTTATGACGTTTTTAAGCATGAACCTTTGAAACCGAGCTTCTCCCTCATTTTTGATCCAATCGAGGGGAAACTTCACAGATCTGTTCAGCACTAAAATGTCCTTTTGGAATTTGCGATAAGGCACTTTGTTTGGCAGATATCGTTAATTAAACGAAAATATTTTTTAAAATGGATATCTCGTTTATTCTCGAGTTCTCAAGCCGCACTGCGCGTCCTCAGCCTCGTCTCGCGAACGTCAACAGCGCGACACCGCGCGCTTTCGGGAGGGCGGAGCCAAGCCGAGCAACATATATATATATATATATACACATCGATCATTGATCGTGAACCGGAAAATATAATAAATTACTGATGGTTTCAGAGTTATGACGTTTTTAAGCATGAACCTTTAAAACCGAGCCCCTCCCTCATTTTTGATCCAATCGAGGGGAAACTTCACAAATCTGTTCAGCATGTCAGTCTACTAAAATGTCCTTTTGGAATTTGCGATAGGGCACATGGTTTGGCAGATATCGTTAATTAAACGAATTTTTTTTTTTTTTTTAATGGATATCTCTTGAATCGCTAGTACCTCAGACCGTGAGTTGGTAATAATTTATATAATTCACACAGTGCAATACGTGCAGGCCGCTCCACGGAGCGACCTTGCGGGCTTATCAATGAGGCGAGGTGTGACACACGTGTCTCGGCATACCTCAGATCAAGTTTGAAAAACAGCATCAACCATGCATAAATTTGCATATTCGATCATTTTTGACAAAGTTATGGCACTTTGAACTTTGGTAGGGGACATGTATTGCAGCGCAATACTCAGAATGCTTGTTATATCTGGCGACCTGACATTTTTGCACGGCTCCGGCACTTCAAAATTTGGCACTACACTGCTGCCAGTACCCCAGTGATATTAACGCAATTGTTCATTGCTTATCCCCTCTTGATAACTAGAACCAATACTTCCTGCTCAGATTTCATGCATTATCAACGGCGTGAAATACCTTGTGTTGTTCTTGGGTGACGATGCTACACTAGCAAAGAAGTTTTTAGCAAACACTAGCAAACAAGCAAACAAACTAGCAAACAAACAAAACAAGCAAACAAGCAAACTAGCACTAGCAAACAAGTTTGGCTGGTTTGCTGGATTTTGTTGAGGGGAAATTGCGAAAATTGAAACTTTGTTTGCATAACTGTTCTATTGTGGAAATGTCTTGGTTATTAAAAGTTTGGAGGCCTCTACCCTATGGCACAGGTGAAAAAATGGAATAAAGGTGAAAAAGTGAGGACGGGGAAAAAAAAGTGAGGGCCTCGTGAAAGAATGCCTATTAAGAGTTATTCATCAATGATAAAGTTCTGGGCCTGACAGGATGGCCTAGAGATACGCACGCTCGTCTGAACCGTCTGGCCTGGGTTTGAATCCCGCTCCAGCTATAAACAGTCACCCCGGTGTTTCCCAGGCAGGTTCATTCATCAATCCATTTTCCAGCCCTTGGGTGGAGGTTATACTTTGTGACCCATCTGCCGGTATTAGTAGGTGGACGTCAAACCATGACTCAAACTTTTGTACCATGACTCAAACTTCAAAATGCAAAAATCAAAACTTTACCATTCTTCTTCTTGTTTGTTTAATAGGCAAAATTATTCTAACATTATTGTGGGGTCGGTGTGGGAGAAGTTTTTAGCCCAAATCTCTCATGAACCAGCTGGCCAGGCCCGACGTTTGGCTCACCCCAGGCCTCTACCCTTTTTTGTGCTGCATCCTCCAGTAGCGTTAAACTCCAGAAGTACTGTGGGTTTTTCTTTTGGAACGGAATACAATACAATGGAGGGTTTGATGGATAGACCTCTTGCCTTGCTCTCCCCTATTATTTTCCTAATTTTAAAGGTTTTTATAACCCTCCTGTACCACCACGACAGGGTGACTTCCAATGGATTAGTACAATGGATTCTCCCTTCCAGCCATTTATATTTCACCAGTTTTGAAACATCTTGGTGGATGTATGTTCATTTTGTAATGATCCTGAAAACCTATCTCACATTGATATTGAACTAGGGCATGCCCGTACTATATCTATATCTAAAATTATATCCCCCCCCTCTATTTACATGAAATGGTTTGGTCCAAAGCGAACGGCTTGCGAGTGGTGACAATCCCCCCCCTCTATTTACATGCAATGGTTTGGTCCAAAGCGAACGGCTTCCGGAGTTTGGTAAAGAAATCGCCATCGCGTGCACAAACGCGCAGGAAAGCGAATGAATCGCAAATTCGTTTTTATTAGTTGTAAAACATAGTTTAACGCCAACATAGTTTGCAAACGTGAAATAAATGAATACGCTCTCAAATGTGCCATCCGAGGCAGAGTGTGCCCGCCACGTTCGGCACACGCGATCGTTCGCTGCTCTCCGATTGGTTGAATCGTTTTTTGGACATAGCTCGGTAAGTAATTGTCCGATTAATATGAAACCTTGAAAAGGCACATCCTCGGGTCCCCAGCAATATACCTGGCAAGTTAAAAGTATATCGGACCCGTGGTTGTCGAGAAACAGCGGTCACAGACAGACAAACGTACAAACGTACAAACGTACAGAGATTACTGGAATTATAGATAGATGCAGTCAAGTTCAGTCAATCAAACTCCTGGGTCTTGCTATCAGCCATGATCTTTCTTGGGCACACTGCATTTCAAAGTTGGCCTCCAAAGCCAGCCACCAACTGAGCATCTTCGATCATCCAAATACCTTCCTTGGCACACCTGAACACCTGTCCACTTACAAGGCCTTCATCTGCAGTTTGATGGAGTACTGCTCTCTCATTTGGGGTGGCTCCCCTGCGTCGCATCTAGCTCAGCTTGATGCCGTCCAATCCAAGGCCTTTAACATCATTGGAATCTCAAACGACGAAGCTGAGTCGATGGGTCTGTCGCTTCGCCATCGCCGACAGGTCGGCAGTCCCTCTGTCTTCTACCGTCTCCTATATGGTCCTGCACCCTCTGCTCTTTCTGTGCTTCCTCCCCCTCAAGTTTCTGCAGGGCTCACAAGATCCACCATCAACCCCCTTCTGGTGAAACTACCTAAATCTAGGATCACTGCTCACCTCCACTCATCTGTTTCTATTTTTTCTCCACCTGTGGAACCAACTTGCTTATTCTCTTCAATCTCATTCGTCCCTCCACATCTTCAAGACAGCTGTTCAACACCATCTCGGATCGTCCCCAATCCAAAACCATGATCGTTTCTACCCTCGTTAACCTCACCCCAACCCCTCTTCCTTGCAAATTTCCTGTTTTGCCTCCTGAGAGTTCCCTTTTGTATCTATCTTGTCTAGCCCATGCATCCTCCCCATACCCATTGTTTGTCCACCTCGCCTTGTCTTGGCTTTCAACTCTGATGTTAGTGTTTCCTTCCCTCTCTCTGCTGTTCGTTTTGTTGTTGCGTCCTGATCCATTCGGTTTTTTTCTTTGGTTTTTTTTGTATGCTGAATCAAGGCTCGTGAAAGAGCTAACATTTATTTCACAAACAAATCAACCAGACAAACAAAATATATAAAAAGAGGGAGCGGAAGACAAGATGGGGAGAGAAGGGGAAGCACACAAACACAACATTTGAGAGCAGGGAGATGTGTGGGAGGGAGAGGGCTTGGGGGGGAGGAGGCTTGGGAAGGGGAGAAGTATAAAACACAAGGACACCAAGGACTTCCAGGACAGAAGTTGGTATTTAAAAAAAAATAATCGGTGGACAAGTACTAGCTTTTCCATGAGCCTCGACCATGTATCCAAAAAAAGAAGAAGAAAAAAGCCAATGGTTAGCTGCTTTGTTTCTTTTTCTCCAGGGTTGTTTTGTTTAGGTTTGATTGTGGATACTTGTGTGTGAATCTATGGTTTAGAGTTTAGACGTTTTACGTAGCAATTCCAATGCTGTTTCAGCCCATTTTCTGCTTGCTCGGGCGTAGATGGCAGCGTCGAGTCAAAGAAAAGGAAACTTGATGGTGTTTGAAGTAAATAATGGAAAAGCTTTGTTGTTATTTCAACCCCTTGTAATAAGTTGTGTTAAATCCGAGTTTGCTCTTTTTTTCAATAACAGGGAGTTTAGTTACTACAGTTTGAGGCCAAATTGTGAACAAGGGAAGGTATTTGTTTATTTTTAGAGAAATGTTTACATTTTTTGTGCAAGGTTTTGTGTCATATACTATATTAAGTTCAGGTATCTGTTTTTGTTTGTAATTTTCCTGGGGATGAGAATGTGAACCTCCTCTTTAGAGTTTTTTTTTTTTTTTTTTGTCTTCTCTGTTTTATAATAAAAAGATGCAAAAGTTAGTATTGGTTATTAATTTATAACATTTATTATAGTATTGCATGTGCAGTAAAATGGTGATATATATATATATATATATATATATATATATATATATATATATATATATATATATATATATATATATATACTGTATACTGTGTATATATATATATATATATATATATATATATATATACTGTATACTGTGTATATATATATATATATATATATATATATATATATATATATACATATATATATATATATATATATATATATATATATATATATATATATAGTGTGTGTGTCTATGTATACACATGAATGACTGCTCTGTTCTGGTTGGCTGCTGCTGAATCTAGGGCAAAGGGGAATGTGTGCGAGTGGGGTGCGATGAACATGCAGTGCCGGCGTGGTATCCGCTCTACTGGGGCATGCAGCGTGTGTGGCTGGCAATCTGCCCAAGCATGGCCCGCAGCCAATGGCACTGAAATGGCTTTGTTTGGCTGCGTGGCTGTTGCTTTGCATCACTTTCCTCACCCCCACCTCTCCCTCTGTTTTTTTTTTTTGTTTTTTTTTTTTTCTTCATTTCCACGTTTCTAAAATGGGTCCAGGTTGGAATGGCCATGAAACACAACAAAGTGGATGCATTATTTTTAAATTCCTGTGTCCAGGAGTTTTAGCTTTCACGAGCCTCGATTCAAGTATACAAAAAAAAAAAAAATGGAATTGGTTAATATAATGTCAGTGGAGCGTCCCTTTAATATGCAGATAAAGCAATATGCACATGTTTTTGTGGGTTCTTCAAGAGCACACTGGCATGAGTGATTCGTGCAGAAGCAGCAAGTCTCGTTTTCCATCCCATGTGTTCGGTCATCATTTTCCAATATATACCTTTGGGTCGTAAACTTTGCTTTGCTAGTTTTTTGTTGTTGCTACACAACTTTTAATTGTACAAAAGATCATAATTGCAACATATTGTTTATCTCTACTTTCAGTTTTACTTGGCCATGATGCGGTATTCCAATTTTCACGAGTCCAATGCTTATTAACGAAGGATTTGATCAAAAATACCTTGATCGAGGTATGTTAACCGCTGTGGGAAACCAGGAGAAGCTGATGTTTTTGGCATTAACCCTTCATCAGAGTAAAAGAAAAGTGTACATTTATCTCCCGTTTGTCAGCTTCTTCTTCGTCCTTCCCACGGTGGTTAGCATACCTCGATCTCCATCCTCTTGATTTCATCCACTGCTCTACCTGTCTGCTGATGCAGATCGACCCGAGCTTCCATTAACAAACGGGAAGTCTTGTCTCGGATTCTTATTTTGTTTGTGGTAAGGTATTTAAGGGTGGGAGCATTTAACGGTGCAAGGAAGGAAAGAGACTCGGGCTTAGTGGTTCTGCATGGTTGAAGCGATACACAGTACGGGTAGCGAGTTTAAGCCAAGTGAGTGGAGCAAAGTCTCATAACGTGTGGGGAAACTACAGCTGATAGTTCTGCATCAGAATGACCTTGGCTGCCAACCACAGTTTGATGTTTGTCCTCATTCCTAGTGCATTTTTCAGATGCATACCACACAGTATACCACACAGTATACCACACAGTATACCACACAGTATACCACACATGCTACAAGGAGGACGCTTGCAGCCTGTCGCCATATGTTAAACCTGCTGCTCCACTTGTTCAGTTATTGCTGTGCTTTGTTTAAAGTTTAAAGTAGGGAGAGTTAAGATTAAGGCTTGCTTGTTTCTATTCTTACGAGCACCATTTTGATTTTGTTTTGGTATTTTATAGATGTAGTAAAGACTTGCAATCAGACTCTGATGTCCAAACGTCCATAAAAGTTGTGATTTTTGGTCGAACGTCGGAGCCACCAAATCATCTTGGTGATCGGGGACATGGTGCCTGCCTAATGACTGTGGTTTTAGTGCGTTTTCCTACAGGTGTGGCCTAGCCTTCTGAATGCCATATCAACTGCCAGTCATCTAAAATTATATTTCTATAAAAATGTGAACAGCGGCACCTTGAAGGCCTACTCAAATTGTCTCTCTGTTTCTTGCAGAAATATACTGGAGAAGGAGGGTCCTCGGTCTTTGTTCCGTGGCTTGGGACCCAACTTGGTTGGAGTTGCTCCCTCGAGGTACTTGAGCTGAGATAATGTGGAGCTCATTCACACTGCAAAGCAAACTCTTCTGAGTATTATTTTCTCTTATTCTTATTCATTCATTGATATGCAGCACGAGGCTGTGGGATAGCATCATTGGCTGAGGGCCTGACTGTACCGCTGGTGCAGTGCCCTCTGCTGGTTGGGGCAGGAATTTGGACTTTTTAGCTTGTGTGGTGCTGGCTGGCTCACCTTCTCTTCGTGAAGGACTGTGGGATCTTTAACGTCCACTAACAAATGCCGGCAGATGGGATATCCATCTGAGGGACGGCATACATAGAAGTCATGTTCTTTACTACACATATCAATTAACACTGTCTTACTGTCATCTTTATAATTAGTATGAGGAAGAGAATTTGCAAATTGTAAAAAAAAAGAAATTTAAAAAAAGTACATTGGTAACTGTTTGTCTATGCTCTTCGGTTTTGAAATACAGAGCATACAGAGCGAAAAAGGAAGCATTTTAAAAGCTTTTGGTATGAGGCCAGGGTCCGGGTAGGCCAGGGTTCGAACCACCGAACTCCCAAACTGAGAGTTGATGCTCTCGCCAGTACACCACCAAATCTGGTTAAATATAGCGTACTTTTTTGGATCGGCCCGTGCTAATGACCAGTTCTGTGTGCAAAGCAGCCGCAGGTGTTAAATAGTGCAAGTGTTGCACACCGGTAACAACTTGTTCTTACAAAAAAAACGATTATGGTGTCCAATAAAGATAAATAAAATGTACTTGACTTCTTTTAAAGAAGTGATGTCCTATTGGCTCTTTCAGAAAACAAATATTAAGGGGTCTGATTTTTCTCATAACAGGAACTTTTCTGCACAAAATGTACAAATTATGGCGTAGCCTATATGACGAAGCATGTATATGTATATATATGTCCCTTAAAACGTATACCAATCAGAGCTGAGGATCTGGTCACACGACGGGGTGATGTGATTACATCTGATGTCATTACGGCGGCTGACTCTCCACACACCGCCATTTTGATTTATATGCCGTTCATGTCAAACCTGTCATATATCACAATCGACATGCTCTACCTTTACGTTTTTCATTCAGTGTGAAACGCAAACAAACCGATTGTTAAAATGACCATCAAATATCAAAAGCATAGATGTTACGGCTCTTCCAACAATACGGTACGTATAGGCCTTAGGCTTCATGCCTCACCTTCGGGCCGCTTCAGACAAATTAAGCCCAGGTTCCTTAATAGTCGTGCATTGTTTCAGTAGTATCGTTTTCGTAATAATAATAAGAATAATAATAATAATAAAGTCAATATCACCACAACAATTTAATCCCAATGTCGTCAATGGAAAGTTAATGAATTGAAGCGGTGTATGGTTCATGAACCAATGATAAGCGGTGTTCGGCACTAATATTAATAACCGAGGAAGTAAGGAGATAGCCTCGGTTTTTTGATAGTAATATCATTTCTGAAATAATAACAGTTAATATTATAGTAAATCTAATCGTAACACTAATCCCTTCATAGTTACTGGAGGTTAAAATGTATAATCTTCTGTATATGAAAGTAGCGGCAGTTTTGTGTCCAGCCGTCACGCTACGTCGTTACGTCTATGATGTCATTACGATGGCTGACTCCACTGATCGACATTTTAATATACCCGTTCACCCGTTCACCCGCTCACTACGGGAGCAGCAGGAAGGGTCATTCCTCTTTGGGGTATATAAGAATACAGCCTCTCTATGATCAGGTCTCAAGAACATTGGGTATGTGTTCATTTACCAAGGTTCTTGTGGAGAGATCGCCAAGTGATTTAAGCTTTTGAGCAAGCACTCCATTCAAAACCATTAAGGAACGGCTGGCTTGGCAAGCGCTAGCTAGCTGCTTGGTAAATGAGCACAACACGGTCTTCCTCACTTTCAGTTTCGTGTTAAACAGCAGGAAAAGTGGGTTTCATTGGTGGGTTTCAAAACGCTGCTACAAAATACGCCACTTTTGCGGCAGGAAGGGTCATGTTATTTCCCCAACCCTTGTGGGGTATATAGATTACAGTAGATCTTCGCTCAGTTTTGGAAGTAAAATCTTACCTCACAGATGTCAGGATTCATCCAAATTTCTTTTTTTAATGTTAAACAGCATGAACGACTGTTTGAAAAGCTAATCATATGTGTTTGTGGTTTATAATATTTTACAAGCCCGGCTACGCCGCCGTTAGACTTTCAGTCTTGTTTTTTTTTGTGTTCTATGAATCTCATTCACTGCTGTCCTCACTCCCATCCACCTGCCCTCTCCAATGACGCAGAGCTATATACTTTGCTGCTTATTCTTTCTCAAAGGACAAGTGGAACCATGTGTTTGAGTCGGAGACAACAGCTGTGTACATGTGTTCTGCAGCATGTGCTGGTGGGTTACCGCAATACCGCATGCTCCTCTCTCAACCTGCATGGTCTTTGATCATGTGACCTAACATACACCTTTACTTTCCTCTTCTGTGGTTGCACATGTCTACTCAATCTCACATCATTCTCTGAGTTATTCTGCTGACCTTCTGCTGTTAGTGTGCAATTTGAAGTATTGAGGAAGAGAGTTGTGGTCACATTGTCACCAGCTAAAGTCACATCTGCCATTTGTTTTTCTCAATTTGAAACTTTACCGAAAATGTGTAGCTTTTTTTTTTTAATACAAGATTAAAAACCATGATCAGATTGGTCACCTACTCAGAAAATATATGAATGAATGATCGTTTTAAGGCCATTTTTCCCCGCTAGAGCGGGGGTTAGCCTTGCGGGCCCCATGACGATCATGGTTCCCTGTTTGAGGCAATGTTTTTATGGCCGGATGCCCTTCCTGACGCCATTCCTTGGTCATGCTCTTCGATGCGCAGGGATATGGTGTACCTATTCTAAATCGGGGTGCACACCGTGATCATTCATCCCAGCAAGCTGGTACTCAATTTGCCGACCTCGGAAGGATGACAGGCTGAGTCAACCCCCCCGGCGTTAATTCAGCGATAGACCGGGATTCGAACCCAGGATCCTAGGATCCCAAGCCGGCACCCTAACCGCTAAGCCAACACCAGGCTAAGTCAACACCAGGCTCACCTACTCAGAAAATGAGTAAATATTCCGTGGCCTATAGCACCCTTACCAACACTCAGCAGTTCTATGTCCCATGGGTTTGTTGAACAGTTAAGGGAAAAAGTATTCTGCTTTCTTCCTTTTAACCCATGTGTTCCATAAAGCCTCTCCTACTCTCAAACCTCTACTCTTATCTTCTTTCACACAATTCTTTGTCGTGTCCTCTTTTCCTTTCACTTCCTCCAACACTTCTTACAATCTCCCTGCTCTCAGCTCAATCGCAGCGTCATGTCACAACTCCCGACTCATGCATACAGTCCTCGCCAACTCGATCAGAATCGGGAGGGGCGGGCGAAATGCTCAACTCCACATGGCTGATTTGAGTTTATGGAAATGTGACCCAGATTTGCATCTAGCCTTGTTCTTGGAAAGTTGCCAACGTCACCCTTATTCACAAGAAGGGTTCCAAGTCTGATCCACTCTGCTACAGACTGGTCAGTCACCTCTCCATCATTAGTAAAGTTGTGGGATTATCATTGCTGCACACCTCAGGCACTAACACGTTTCTAACTCGCTCATCTATGGCAACCACTTTGGCTTCTGATCTCACTATTCCACCATGGATGTTACTCATTCTGATACAGCAGTGGAAGAATGTCTTGAACTACCACCAAGAGGTTATAGCCATCTGTTGAGCCTTTAACAGTCTGGAATACAGGCTTTATTTGTCAGTTATCTTCCTTTGATATTCGGCTCCCACTGCCTAAGGCTTGGGTTGCACAATCCTGCCTCAGGGTGGACATTATTCCTGATCTATACTATATCAATGGCTTCTTCACCTCCCTGGAAAGTCCTCTGTACCATTTTTCTGATTGCTTGACCCTGTGCAGAACTGTGCATTACTCTTGTGAAAGGCTGGCCGCTGCTGAATATTTCATGAGACATGGATAAGGTAAGCCGCTGGTCAGCTACTTGGAACATGATGTTCAACGCTGGCAAGTCACATGCTTTCACACTCACAATGATCCAATTCATTTCTCTAAAGTCTAAACCATCCAATCCATTTCTCTAAACCAGCAGTTCCTGGGTTTGGGAACTCCTGCTCTAAATAGTTACTGGAAGAGGTGCAGTCCCTAGAACCACTTGGCCTCACTATCTACCATATCTTCATGGAAGGATAACATCTCCAAACGGCATCAAAGGCTAGATGCCATCTGGACATTCTCCGTAGAACTAAGGCATCCCTGAGCCGCACTGAGCTCATCACTGTATCCAAGACGGTCTTACGGAGCTCTATGGAATATGGCTTCCCTCTCTGGGCTGACGCTCCTACTTCCCACCTTGCACCTCTTGAGTTTGTTGAAAACATTAAGGCCTTTCACACCATTGGAATCTCAATACAGGATGTGGATACACAGGGACTTTCACTCTCCCATCAGTGGCCATTTGGTTGGCTTTCTATTTTCCACAAGCTTGCATCTGGCTTTGCATCATCTGCCCTCTCCTACCTCTGGTCTCCCATAGCCACCCCAGCTCTGACACATTCCTTAACCAATCCTCACCTGCTCATCCTCCACAAATCCAGGTTGGTTGTCCACCTGCATCAATTAATCTCCTTATTTTCCTGATTATAGGACCGTCTCCCAGTGTCCATTTTCTAATCCTTTTCGCTTCAGTCTTTAAAATGTGATACCCATCACTACCTCATGGGTTCACCCATTCACATACACAATATCTTCTATATCTCCACTGATTCTTTCTCGTTCTTTCCCATTCCTTCTCTCTAAGCCATTGCAACTGCTTTTTGCATTATCCCTCCTTTTCTTCTTTTACATGTCCACACTCCACACCCTCCTTCCCCCAATACCCATTGGTAATTTGTAAACCTGCTGCCCTTTGTTTAGCTTCTCCACCATCCAAGTCACTTGTGTCAAAAATAAAAAGTAAAAATAGCACCGCATAGTGGGCGTAACCCCTCAGCCCATGCATGGTGGAAACCAATTTCAAGATGGCTGCTGTGGCGGCCATATTGAAAATCGCAGCGCGCCCATTTTCGAAAAGAACCTTCCTCTACTCAACCCCAACACACTGCAAAAATGGATTTAATCAGACAAGCAGTTCTGCTCGAAATTGACGGAAACCAATTTCAAGATGGCTGCCGTGGTGGCCATATTGAAATTTGCAGCGCGCCCATTTTCGAAAGGAACCATAAAAAGTAACGAGTCTCCAATATTTCGGGAAAATGTAAAATGCGAGTTCCCTTACAAGAAACTTCAACCTAGGAGGAGGCCATTAGGCCCATCATCCCTGCACAATCATTGCCAACCTATGGTTGTTTGTCCATGCTCTTATCTTGTTCAAATGCTGACATGAATGAGAAATGCATCGAACAAGGAAGCAGCATGTACCATTTTAAAGGTCTTTGGTATGACTTGACCAGGGTCGGGTTCAAACTACCAAGCCACCTACGGTTGACAAATTGTCATGCATTATTTATTTAGTAAGATCTACGGATGCTAGCTAGCAGCACTACTCCTGTTATTGGACCTGTATCACTATGGATTGGCCATAATGTCTACATAAATGACACTAAAATTATGGAGTTATGGACAAGCTCAAAACCCTACGAATATCCAGTGTTATAGTTCAGGAATTCACACAAGTCGAGTTTACCACCAATACTTGGTTTGCTAACCTGGTGCCCTTTCTTGTTGTGCTCCTCCATAGGCCAAGAGCCTTGTATAGAACATTTTCTTTGCAAGGAACTTGGCCATAGACAATTTGGCCCATCAATTTTAATTTCCATTGAGGCCATGAATTGTATTCTCTTGCATTTTGGTGACTATGGAACATTTTGGTTTGTTTCATCTGAAACGGCTTGCTCATATTTTCGATTCTGATTAAAATGAACAAAACAGAATGGTATCTATGGTTACAGTTGGCATGACTGGTAAAGGTTAAGTGGCCTCACTGTTTTCTTTACATCAATATAATTTATTGGCCCAGTGACTGCTCTGTGACTTGTTTGGAACAGCAGTTGCATGTGAGTGACGACTTGGTTTATTTATTTATTTATTGTTGTAGGATTTACTGCCATTACTGCAACAAACCCGATCTGGCTGGTGAAAACAAGAATGCAACTGGAAGCTCGGTGTGTAAAGTGTAATTTGTGTTTTGTGCATTACTGCTAATCCACCGCACACAATATTTTCACATTGGTAGATCAATGCAGAAATACATTAAAAGCTTTCCTTAATGTTTTGGATATACATTATAAAAAAGGATTATTCCATTACAAAATTGCTTTGCTTTTTGAGCAATGTGTTTATTTTCAATGGATGATGTTACCTTTACGAGTCGGCCATTTTCCCCAATAACTCTTTAAAATATTAGGTGTACCGGAAAGTAATGTCGTTTTTCAAGCAGTGAAAACGACATTACGTTCCGGTACACCTTTTATATTTTTATATTTTAATATATACATATACATATACATATACATATATACACACAGTCGTGGCCAAAAATATTTGCACCCTTACATTTTTTTCAAATAATGCACCATTTCTTCCGGAAAACTTGAAATAAAAAAAATATTTTGGTATCCGCATATGTATTTCTTTGGTTTACAGTGGAATAAAACAAAAAAGCTGAAAAAATTACTAAATCTTAGCTTATTCCACACAGAAATCCTAAAATGGCCCGGACAATATTATTGGCACCTTTTAGAAGTTGTTAGAAATAATTAGATTTCAAGCAGGAGATTCTCTTTCACTTTGGAATGAAGTACCAGTTCACTGGTAATTCCCTGCTTGTCGTTAAAGGCGGCAAAAAGGGTTGGCGTCAGGAAGGGCATCCGGCCGTAAAACATTGCTTCAAAAAGGGGACCGAAAAACAACAACAACCACAGTTCCCGAAAAAGGCCAACCCCCGCTTGCGGGGAAAAATGGCCTCTAAAGGTGGTTTGTTTTTTGTTTTTTTGGAATGAACTCACCTGTGGTGAGTTGCAGGTGCCTGCAGTATAAAAATCACATTCAACCAGTTTGAATAGAGAAAATGAGTCATTCTGCTGTTTTGTGTCACTGTGTTCACCGCAATGAGCATAGAGAAAAAGAAAACCAGAGAATTGTCTGAGGAGGTCAGACACAAGATTGTAGCCAAGCATGGACAATCTCAAGGCTGCAAGTCCATCTCCAGAGACCTTGATGTTCCTGTGTCCACCGTACGCAATGTTATCAGGAAGTTTAAGTCCCATGGCACTGTAGCCAACCTCTCTGGACGTGGCCGCAAGAGAAAACTTGATCGAAGATTGCAGCGAAGGATTGTTCGAATGGTGGAGAAAGCACCTCGATCAACTGCCAAACAGATTCAAGCTGACCTTCAGACACAAGGTACGACAGTTTCAACTCACACCATCTGTCGCCAACTCGATGAAAGGGGGATATATGGTAGGAGACCCAGGAGGACCTCACTGCTGAGAGAGACATAAGAAAGCCCGACTGGAGTTTGCCAAAAAACACCTGAACAAGCAAAAATCCTTCTGGGAGAATGTCCTGTGGACAGATGAGACCAAATTAGAGCTTTTTGGTAAAACACATCTCTGTTTACAGAAAACAAAATGAAGTCTTCAAAGAAAAGAACACCTTCCCTACAGTCAAACATGGAGGAGGTTCAGTGATGTTTTGGGGTTGCTGTGCTGTCTCTGGCACTGAATGCCTTGAATGTGTGCACGGCATCATGAAATCAGGAGATTAACAAGGCATTTTTGGAGCACAATGTTCAACCTAGTGTCAGAAACCTGGGTCTCCATCGAAGGTCATGGGACTTGCAGAAGGACAATGACTCCAAACACACTTCAAAAAGCACCCAGGAATATTTCGAGCCAAAACGCTGGACTGTTCTGAAGTGGTCAGCAATGAGTCCAGATCTAAATCCCATTGAACACATGTGGGGAGATCTGAAAACAGCAGTTGGGAGAAGGCACCCTTCAAATCTTGGAGAGCTGGAGCAGTGTGCACAAGAAGAGTGGGCCAGACTTCCAGTAGAGAGCTGTAGGAAGCTCATTCATGGCTATAGGAAGCGCTTGACTGCAGTTATTTTGTCCAAAGGTTGTGCTGCCAATATCAAGTCCAGGGTGTCAATAATTTTGTCAATGCCATTTATTTTTATTTTCTGATTTAAAAGGATATATTTATTAAGTTATGAATGAAAAACAAAGGTTCTGTAATATTAACAGTGAAATAATGAATTGTGGAGACCAAATACTTTTGTCAATTTCAACTTAGTTTTTAGAGAAAATTGTGTGTTATTTGAAAAAAGTGCAAGGGTGCCAATATATTTTTGGCCATAAATGTATGTATAATTTATTTATTTATTTCATTTGGATTGCCCAATGTTTGCGGATATGCTCGGTTCCTTGTTCTCAGATTCTATCTTTCATCCAACTGTTAGACGTGATGAGCACAGCCACTGAGCGTGGGGGAGGTGCCGTCACTTCCTGGGGTACTCTGCGTACCAGCGATGCCACAACAATGGCGCTTTTATTTTTTCCTACAGCATTTAAATATTTTATTTCAATTGAAATATACAGGTAGGAGACAAAAATGGAAACACCTGGGTAAATGAGTGACACCAAGCATATTGAAAGCAACGGCTTCCACACAGGTGTGGCCCATATGTTAATTAGCACATAACATCCCAGCATGCTTAGGGTCATTTATGAAAATGCTATAATGCATTTTTCAGTGTGCAAACTACTCATCACACCTGGCAATGCACGTTTGCAAGTTCAGTGGTGCAAAGAGCACAGGCAATGGACTACCGAGGAGTGGAGAAATGTGATATGGCCAGGTGAATCGTCCTTCACCATGTTCTCGACAAACGGATGAGAGCACGTGTGGCACCAACCTGTAGAACTCCACAAGCCTGAGTGCTTGGTTCCAAAAGTGAAGGGTTCTGGTGGTTTTGTAATGTTGTGGGATGCATTTTCCTGGCATTGTTTGGGTGCAGTCATTCCCTTAGAAGGCAAGGTCAGTGCATACCATTCGCTAATAATGGTACTGAGTGATATTCTTCACCGTGTTGGAGCATTTCTTTCTTGCTGGGACGGGTGTCTTCCAGAATGACAATGGCCCAGCTACAGAGGACGTGTGGTCGCCCATTGGTTTGACGACCATGACACTGATGTTATCCATATGTCATGGCCTTCTCAGTCACCAGATCTGAACCAAATAGAGAATTTGAGTTGTTCTCGAACGAGACCTGAGACAGCGTTTTCCACCTCCATCAAACAGGTGTGAGTTGATTGACTTTTTTGTGGATGAATGGTGCTGCATCCATCCTGCAAAATTCCAGACACGAGTTGACTCCATGCCATGCTGCATACAGGCCGTGCTGGCTGCACGCAGTCGTCCAGCGTTCGTCTATTAGACCCAGTCGTCTATCAAGTGACGTTAATTGGAGTTTCCATA
Source organism: Myxine glutinosa (assembly GCF_964187855.1). Classification (NCBI taxonomy): domain Eukaryota; kingdom Metazoa; phylum Chordata; class Myxini; order Myxiniformes; family Myxinidae; genus Myxine; species Myxine glutinosa. Next base: position 26,786,980 of record NC_136264.1, read on the forward strand.
TCTTTGTTTACTACCTGTATATTGGATTACTGTAGGTGTAGAACACAAATTGCCTTGTTTGCACTTCCAAAAACCTTCAGTTTAGTCGTACTTGGGCGAAAGTTTACGCCGTCTCGACCAATAAAATTTGCGGGGCACTGAGGGCAGAGTTGGCGAAGTTCAGCTCTGGACTGCACCGTTTGATCCATCGGGTTTGTATGATTTCCATCGTGCCTGATATTCAAAGTTCACGAACAAAGCTATTTATAGATTGTGCTCAAACGCAAAGCGAGAGTTGAAACGACTCTTCCCATGTCTTTTTCTCAAGATTGCGTGGGGTAGCGTATTCGATGAACTCTCTAGACTCTAGAGTCTAGAGTCTTTTAAATGGAATCAAACATCGTCTGTAAACATCTTTTTGATGTAAATCTTTTTTGATGACTTTGTATATCCTGCCACTGACTGCGCTGGAAAGGTACTTGATGTGGCGTTAAGCGTTTTCTCTTTGTGGAGAAGTAAACCAAATCAAAATGTTTTTCAATGTCACTGTAGATTCCAAATTCCTACCCTGACCATCAATGGCACAGCCAATGATGCTACCCCGCAGCCTTGTGCTGCATACAAACGAAGAAGAAGCATGTCAATTTAACATAGTGAAAATGATTTTTCTTATCATCGAGTACAAAAACACTTAAGCTTAACTAGATATGAAAGTTCCACCACCAAGTAAAAAAAAAAAAAAAAAAGATTGCTTTGAGAGAGAACCTGTGAACAAGGGTGACCTTGTCTAGTTGGCATGCAATAATTAAAGGCCTTGCCTCAGGATGTGATCCTCGAGACTCAATTTGAGGTCTGTTCTCGGATTTAGAGTGCAAACAAATATTCTGCGTGTAGCTTTTAACTTCAAGGTTTACTGTATTTAAGAAATGCCCTTTATGGTGAAAATTTTACTTTGGTATATCAATCTTTGTTTGTTTTATTCATTTTGTATTTGCAGGTGATTTTGTGATCCCCTTTTTAAGGTGTCCTCATATTTGCGTGCTTCTCTCACTTTGTGCAGACGGCGGGGTGGTCGTGCTATGAACACGCTACAGTGCATACGGCACGTTTTCCAACATGAGGGAGTGCGTGGCTTTTACCGTGGTATGTCCGCTTCATATGCGGGCATTACAGAGACTATCATACACTTTGCCATCTATGAGAACCTCAAACGCCATCTTTTGTGCCATTATGTGCCAATTGGACGGCAAGATGAGCCACCAGAGATGGAACCCAGCATCTTCTTTGGCATGATGTGTGCTGCGGCTGCTTCCAAAACTTGTGCCTCGTGCATCGCATATCCTCATGGTGCGTATCATTCAGAAGGGGTGTTTTAGTTCTCCTGAATAAAAAGATCATTATCCCTTTACATATAGTTTATTTAGAATTTTAAAATGTGGATTGAGGCGACCCTTTTAGGGATTGGATGTGTTGGGCAGTTCACAAGTCCAATTGTAATGGAGTAATGTCCCCTCTGACTAACCCAATGAGAGAAAGAGGGGGAGGGAGGGAGGGAAAGAGAGAAGAGAGAGGAGAGGGGGGGGGGGGCACGCGACACCTCAAAGATTGAGTGGAATTTTTTTTCAGAGTAAATTAATATTTTTTATAATATGTTTCCAATTCTCTTGAACACGTAGTTCACTTGTCCTGTTGCTTTAATCATTCTTATCCTCCCGTTGTGTTAATCGTTCTTTTAATTTGATCATAAATGTAATTTATTTTGCCTTCCTAACTCAGGAGGTTTCCCCCGCTGAGAACCCAGCTGCGGCCGCAGGAGCCTTCATGGCACTTGTTAATTGTTTTTGTTACATTCAATGGAGTTGCACTTTCGGCACGCACATTCCTTTACACAATGTAATTCTCCGAACAGTAGAAAAATGTAAGTTTAATAATTTGGTAATTTCGCATTCTCTTCTGTAAATATAGAGAAGAAGGGATCACAGCCTTGCTTGCTTTAAGTGAATATGCTTGGTTATAAGAATCATTATTTTCTTTAAATTTTCATATTTTACTCCAGATTTTGACACTTGAGTACACATGCTCCGATCCTCAAATCCAAAGAGATTTTGAATATATACTTTAATTTGTCTATGAGAGTACATCGTAGTTCCAAGGACAGGCATTTTTGAGCAGGCCGAAACAAAATGGTGGTTTAAGACCCCTGCGAGGGAAAAGCGGGCTGACCAAGAGTAAGCCTGTTTTTTTTTTGTTTTGTTTTCTTCATGACTAGGACCCTGTTAATTATCCTGCATCAGAGTGGCAACCCATCGAGGATTGTATTCCTTAGACAATTTTGTTTTGGAGTTGTGGAGGAGACTCACACTGACATTTATTATAGATTGTTTCTCTTGAGGTGGTAGTATTCTGGGACTAGTAAAACTACTACTACTACTACTACTACTACTACTACTACTACTACTGCTACTACACCTTTAGTGGTCCCAATTATCCCTACCGTCTCGTGAGATCAGCTGGGGAACGCTTGTGGCCCAATTATTTGACAAACCGGTTAGCCAGGCCTGACGTATGATTGTGGCAGGAATTTGTAATTTGTTCAGGGTGCCGCTGATAACTCACCTACTCTTCATGAAAGACGCTGTAGGATGTTTAACATTGACAGACGAGATACCCAGTTTAACGTCCGTCCAAGGGATGGCACACACATCGATGAGTTTCTCCGAACGTGAAACACTAAGATGATGGTTTATTGCTTGGTCGGGATTAAAACCTGGGCGAGACTGCTCAAAGGCGAGTGTGCGTACCTCGAGGATATCCTACCAGCCCACAATGAATAAAAAATGAATGATCGTTTTAAGGCCATTTTCCCCGCTAGAGCAGGGGTTAGCCTTGCGGGCCCCATGACGATCATGGTTCCCTGTTTGAGGCAATGTTTTTAATGGCCGGATGCCCTTCCTGACGCCAACCCTTGGTCACGCTCTTAGGATGCGCAGGGATACGGTGTACCTATTCTAAATCGGGGTACACACCGTGATCATTCATCCCAGCAAGCTGGTACTCAATTTGCCGACCTCGGAAGGATGACAGGCTGAGTCAACCCCCCTGGCGTTAATTCAGCAATCGACCTGGATTCGAACCCAGGATCCTAGGATCCCAAGCCGGCACCCTAACAGCTAAGCCAACACCAGGCTAAGACGAGTAAAATACATCTTGCTTTGGAAGCATGTTGCAGCAGCTGTATCTTTAAAATTACTTCCAATATACCGTACATAAAAAGATTGTTGTGATGCTGGACAACTTTGTATATATCATAAACATATATCGGTATTTTTGGACAGGATTTTCCATACCAGTCAGACAAGATCCTAAATATTAGTCGTGACACATTAAACACCAATATTATGTTCCCCTTCTCATCGTTCATTTTCAATCTTGGGGAAAATGTAATGTATCCAAGGTAGCGACCAATGCAGTACACAGGTTTGAATTGGGAATGCCGGCATCATGAGCAGATTGCTCAGATGGGAACTCCAAAAGGGTCATGCTCTACTCTCCTTGTCATACTAACCCGAGTGTATTTTGATGTAAAAATTGGAATCCCGTATTTTAATGCGTCACTCTCGCTTCCCCCTTCTTACCTCCTTCCCCCGCACTTTGCCACCGTAGAGGTTCTACGAACACGCCTTCGTGAAGAGGGGTCACGCTATCGCTCATTGTTACAGACGTTCTGCCTTGTCCTCAGGGAGGAAGGTTATCGCAGTCTGTATCGTGGTCTCACAACACAGTTCATCCGTCAGATTCCCAATGCAGCCATCCTCATGGCCACCTACGAATTGGTCATTTCACTTTTTCAAAACGGAAACAGCTGAGAATCGACATGCCTGTGATGTAAGAATCGACATGCCTGGTGGTAGTGAGCAGTGCATGTTGTAACTCGCCATACCTACAGCAAGTCCAGAGGAAGCGGCTGCTTTCCGGAAGCATTGCCGCTCGGGTCATTTGCAGCTGGAGATTGCACTGATACGGGTGCCAAGAAAGATCAGTGCCCTGTACAGTACATCAACTCCGAGAAGCCAAAGGTAGCGACACATTGACTTGGAACTGTTCTTGAAATCTTTCACGCTATTCATCTTCTGTGGATCTCTTCATATCATTATCCTTTTACACTCTGTTCTATGTATTGTACACTATGTACCCTTTTACAAATGTCAAAATTTCGAATGGTACAACATTTACATGTCAAGAATGTATAACCCTTCGCCTTATTCACCATTCTAGTAAAATACTCATAAATAATCAGGGCTTGGATCCGGAACATGCGTGACGAGCAGATTGGGGAAATAAAAGCTTTGATCCAGACAGAGCAAAATGCAAAAAAATAAATAAAATTACTTGTAGACAAAATGTAAGGGGTGTTGCAAAATAAATGATACTTTTTTCCCCAAAGATTAAATGAAGTTTCAATCGGATAAAAATCCAACCAAAGGCTTTATTGTCCCCCGTCGCACCGCGGAGCGAAAGGGGGACTATGGTTGTGTCCGTGCATGCGTGTGTAAGCGAAGGACCGCATTCAAATTTGGTGTGTGGGTGCAACCCACGTCAAAATCCAAGATGGCCGCCGCCATGTATGTCTGAACCATGTATGTCTGAACCTTGTGAGCGGAATATCCTGAACAATAAGCGAAGTACCAACTTCTAATTTGGTGTGGGTGTATCTAGGCACAAGGAAGAACCCTATTGAAAATTGAGTCGCCATGTCAAAATCCAAGATGGCCGCCGCCATGTATGTCTGAACCTTGTGAGCGGAATATCTTGAAAAATAAGCGAAGTACCAACTTCTAATCTGGTGTGTGGGTGTATCTAGGCACAAGGAAGAACGCTATTGAAAATTGGGTCGCCACGTCAAAATCTAAGATGGCCGCCTCCATGTATGCCTGAACCTTGTGAGCGAAATATCATATCATAGCATGTTTTCTGCGTCTTCCACTTTGTCAACTCACTTCACTTCCCCGACGGGGGACCTAGGCGTAACGCTTGTTTCATTCAAAAATTAAAAACTCGCGTTTAACACGAGAACTACCGGCCTCACCCACCTACCTAATAGCTCAAAAATCTTTGTCCGTGAGCCCTGGCCGCCGTGACGTGTTTACTGTATAGCGTGAATACAGTACACTGTCTGAAATCGAATGAATGAACGAACAAATGAAAATTTTGGAAATTTTACATGCACTTCCTGCGTAGCAGATTCGGCACACAGAGATGAAATCTCATCGAAACATGTATTGATAATAACTTATCTCAAATTACAATTCATCAATGCTGAACGCATGTGTTTTATGCAATACATTTCCTTAGTGGTCAAATTGACCGCAGTGACGGTTTTAGGTATAATAGCCTGTAACTCAAATGTGGTTGAGGTCAGGAGGTCAATATTTGTATGAATATTCAACACCCAGAATCAAGAAAAGTCAAGGAAAATCAAAACTGTGAACAAAAAAATTACACATCGTCAGCTACTCCATGACCATGTGCTTGTGGTCAAATTGACCGCTCTGGCGGTTCTAGTGTTAATACGCGTCAATATGTCCACCATTAGCTTCAGAAACCATTTGAAGTCGACTTTTAAATGATTTCAGCAAAAACACGAACATTAGTCGCAAATATGACGGAGACAACACGCAGGCAACGTGCGCGACACGTCATGATGACGCACGTGAAATTTGAATTCAAAAAATCGCGGACATGTGGTCAATACAATCTGGGGGGGGGGGGGGGGGGGGAAGTATCATTTATTTTGCAACATGTCAATACAATCTGGGGGGAAAAAGTATAATTTATTTTGCAACACCCTATAGAAAGGATCAACCACCATCTGAAAAAGCGTTCAGTGAGGACTTTGATGTGGAACGTAAACTCACGTGGTTCTTGAAACTGGACCTTGGTGAAATTGGATAAGCAAAAGATCGGTGGCATTTTAGAGCTGATGTCGGAGGACGATGTTGGGAATGAAATAGAGGAACATACGTGAGTGGGTTAGCGATGAAGGTGATGTGACTGCGGAGGAAAAGTATAAGGTGACTTGTCGTGACCCGTGTTGGCGAGGGCCTGAAAAGAGTATACGCCGATCAAGTAATCAATCCATCATCTGTCTTCTTCTCTTCCTTCCATTTATTTTATTTTGTCTTCTTTCCATACTCTTTCCCCCTTTTCTTACGAACATTTTACAGGCCAATGTAAACATGACTTATTTTTGCAATATTTGTGACGTTTTGCACTTTAGGGCTCTTTTTTTCTCATCTTTCCTGCTAGCCTTTCAATAGGTTTGTTATTGTCCATTGTCACCGAGGCCTTTCTTTGGAGTTGGAAGGCCTAATCGATCTGTCTCGGCACTGGATTTGTGACTGTACACCCGTTTACGATTTATTTTTGTTCTCATTGTGCCGCTACTCCACGGCGATATAGTATATGTTAAAACTGCAGCACAGTAGCCGTGAATCCTCGGACTGGTTTTGCACAACAAACCTTGGACTGGTCTCCATCACAAGCTTGCCAAATCTCTCCTGAGCTTCCATTTCAGTATATCTTCAAAAAAAAAACTCTTTGCTGTGGTCCGGGCACTAGTACATGGTCAGGCAACACTGGAGTGTGTCCCCGTTTACATAAAACCTATCGAAAGCGTCGGGGGTTACACCAGCACTCTGGACATTTGGCATTTCAATACCTCAAGTTTGAGACCCGGGTGTTTTACGCACAAAGTTTCCTTTTATTCATTATTTTTCAGCAAATTAGCGACGAGTTTCACAAATGGAATCGACACCTTTGTCCAGACATACCTAAAATGATCATTAGAAAGGTGCTTCGTAATAAGAATGTGCAAAATCATTCGATTTATAAAAACCCACCACCCATCCTCCGTAAATACAGCGACACCACCGCTACGTCGCAAGCTGATATGACCGGGAGCAGAAAAATATCGATTCAGCGATGGGCGAATGGGTCAAAAATGAAACATATAAGCGTGGACAGCTGCCATGTCGTGCTCCGTGTAACTAACGGGAAAACTGCAAAAGATGGATTATTCACACCGACACTTATTCGATCACTTTTGTCGAGGTAACACGCGCCGCTGCTCGCCCTTTGCTCTTACTTCATGTTGACGTTTTGTTGTCCAGCGATACGTTTTGATCTGGCTGGATCGACCTTGTGTAGTTTTGTAAACCAGCGTCTGTGATACGCCATAGTAATTCTCACAAAATGCACATTCCTGTAGGAAACCCAATGTCGTTTTTTTTTTCCAAACTTTTGGTTCGATTCCGCACAACCTTTTGCAATTTTATTTATTTTATTGTTTATCCTTATTTTTATTTTTATTGGTCTGAAAAGCCTCAGTTTTAATGTAACTTTCTAATGCGTTGCTTTTGTGTTCATTTCTACGTTTTCCTCCGTCGGAGCGGCGAAGAGCTATCGATGCATGCTCCCTCCTCAGTAACTTTCATCAACTTCATCAACTTCATCAACTTTGTGTAGGATGGATGGGAGGTTATGAAATGAGCATTTCATTTCACAGCGTTTTATTTTTGGGGGGTGGGGGGTGGGTGTCATGAGGAAAGCTGTGACTGTAGATGAAACACTCCATCACCCATACACCCATATACAACCGTCTCTCCACCTCCTCTCCTTTCCCGTTGGTGTACATATTAAATCGCAGCTTTACCCAACACACTACATGCGCTACTTTCCAGATTCTTCAGCTCAAGTATTTTTGTAAATTCTCCAACGTTTTCCAAACTTTAAAAGGTGGGGCCGGAGGGGTTTATTTCATGCCCATGACCTGACCCTGGGCTTCCCTAACAGGTGTGCAAAATTTCAGGGAAATTGGCCAAGGAGCTTTTTATTCTATAAGATTTGGACATATCTGCGTCCAGAGCTTTGCCAAATTTCAGTACGATGCGACGCATGTTTCCAGCATAGCAAACGGCCCGATTGGGATGATATCCTGATTTGTCCGATCGGCCTTCAAACCAATATTTTCACCTTCCCTTCGTCTCAACTCCAATTAGAGGATGTTGCCCTTGCAGAATTTGTGGCCAAAACAGAAGCGCTCTTCATCTTCGAATATTACCGATTACAGTATTGGGAAGTCGTTGCAAAATATGTTTTTCCCTTTTGGAACACAAAGTGTTTTGATTTGTTTGGATCGCTCAATTCTGCGTATGTTTTTGAGCCGTTGATGATTGAAAAGCATTTTATGAGTCACTCGTCATATCTATTCTATGCTCGAAGTGATCGATAAATCTATTAAAAGGTTAATTTGGATTTTGACCGTATTTGGAAATACAACAGAGCTGTTTTATATTGCATGGCCTTGTCTTGTAACACTTTGTCTACTTAGATTTTATTTGCCGTGCCTGTAATTTATGTATATTTGTACATGCTGTAAATAAATGTGAAACATTTATGAATATACCTCGATCTGCTGCCCATTTCTCTTTTAATGTACATTCTTTTAAGGTCTGGATAAATGTATCTGTTGTATTTTGCCAGAAAGGCAGACACCTTGTCAGGACATGTATACAGCCGTTTCAGGTCTCCTGCTGTTGGATCCTCCACCTAGATGCTCCTCAAGTCTTTAAAAAAAAAAAAAAAGATCACTCCGTGACAAACCTGCCTGAAATTAATGCGGTCAATAAGCACTTCTCATCCCAAGTTTTTTTTAACAGGATCTAAAGCCCGTAGTGGAGCTGCCAAACCCACACATCTCGCACCTATGGACATGCAGACAAATACACCGAGACACAACACAGGACCGTGACATGAGACAAATGCAGCCACTGAGCTTGAAGGAAGTGCCATAACTTCCCAGAGCACCCTGGGTACCAGGGATGCCATAAGTGACACCACTTTTATCGTTGCACTCAGTGGGCCAAAACAGCACAGAAGTGCTCTTCATCGCTCAAAACAGAACAGAAGTGCTCTTCATTGCTCCAAAGCAGAACAGAAGTGCTCTTCATTGCTCCAAAGCAGAACAGAAGTGCTCTTCATTGCTCCAAAGCAGAACAGAAGTGCTCTTCATTGCTCCAAAACAGAACAAAAGCGCTCTTCATCGCTCAAAACGGAACAGAAGAACTCTTCATTGCTCCAGAACAGAAGAGCTCTTCATCCACGAGACACAATAGAACAGAAGCGCACTTCTTCGCTCCAAAACAGAATGAAGCACTTCATCGCTCCAAAACAGAACAGAAGCGCTCTTCATCGTTCCAGAACAGAAGCGCTCTTCATCCACGAGACACAACAGAACAGAAGCGCTCTTCATCTACGAGACACAACAGAACAGAAGCGCTCTTCATCCACGAGACACAACAGAACAGAAGCTCTCTTCATCCACGAGACACAACAGAACAGAAGCGCTCTTCATCCACGAGACACAACAGAACAGAAGCGCTCTTCATCCACGAGACACAACAGAACAGAAGCGCTCTTCATCCACGAGACACAACAGAAGCGCTCTTCATCCACGAGACATAACAGAAGCGCTCTTCATCCACGAGACATAACAGAAGCGCTCTTCATCCACGAGACATAACAGAAGCGCTCTTCATCCACGAGACATAACAGAAGCGCTCTTCATCCACGAGACATAACAGAAGCGCTCTTCATCCACGAGACACAACAGAAGCGCTCTTCATCCACGAGACATAACAGAAGCGCTCTTCATCCACGAGACATGAGAGGCGCTCTTCATCCACGAGACATAACAGAAGCGCTCTTCATCCATGAGACTAGTACGGTTTTACCAAGTTGACTATGGGGAATGTATCTTCCCAGAACACACTTGGTGGTAGCGGTGATTTAATCTCTGCATTGAGCGGAGAAATTGATGGAAGACATTTTCCTTCCTAAGGGACCCATGGGTCTTATCAACACTCTAGCCTATAAGTGCTGAGCGTCAAGAAAGGAGCAGCAGAAAAATTGGTGGAAAGGTACTACTACGATTACCTACGAGCTTAACGGCTTCATTTCTACCTTTTCAATGGTTCTCAAGCGCCCCGTTTTCTTGTCGATGAGACTATGATCCAGAAGGGGGCGCTCTTCCTCCACCGGACTTTACTAGGGTCCATCATTTTAAACGGTTGGTCACCAGCCGATCACACGAGCTCATGTACCAAAACCTTAAATTCTGCCTCGTGCACAGTTAACCACCAGTGGATAAACTTCAGGACCATCACTTTATCCTTGACCACCTCGGTGAACCCTAACCCAGCTGAAACCATCGACGTGGACACATTAACTTCATCAATCTCATTAACACCCATATCCCATTTGATTTGGTAGCAGGGAATTTAGCCGAGGCACCAACACAATGGCATACTGCCACCCACTCTTTAGAATAAATACGTATGACCTTTTAAGGTCGGTCTGCTAAATGGAGAAGTGGCAGTGGCTTTACGTCCCAATCGGAGGACCACCTGCTCATATATATACACAACACTTGCGGGAATCACATGGTTCAGGTGTCATTCGTCTGCACAGGGGAACAAATGAACTATATATATATATATATATATATATATATATATATATATATATATATATATATATATACGTATATATATATATATATATATATCTGCGATCGCCAAGGGTAAGCCTCACCCAGCTTACCTTTGGAGATCATAAGCGACTTACCTTTGGCCTGTGAGCCAATGACAGCCATATTGTTTTCTTTGGACCACCATATGACCTTGACCATCAACCTTTATGTATAGAGTGTAAACTCTAAAATCTAAACATAAAACTCAACATCAGGAAAATCGGAGGAAAATTATTCAAGTTATGATCAAAAAGGTTTTTTTTGTTTTTGTTTTTAATACAAGATCGAGGCTCGTGAAAGAGCTAACATTAATAACACAAAAAGGTCAAACCGACACATAAAACATAATAAGGGGAGCGGTAGACAAGATGGGGAGAGAAGGGGAAGGGCACAAACACAACGTTTGAGAGCAAGGACATCGAGAGATCTGTGGGAGGGAGAGGGCTTGGGGGGAGGTGGGAGAGGGCTTGGGGGGAGGTGGGAGAGGTGCAAAACATATGGACACTGCAAGGACTTCCAGGAAAGAAGTTGGAATTTCAAAAAAGTAGATCTGGGGTGAGTTAGCGGGGGTAGAAAAGATCAAGGTTTTGGATGGGGGAAGATAAGAGATAGCGATGAACAGCTGTTTTAAAGACCTGGAGGGAGGAGTGGGATTGAAGAGAGTGGGGGAGTTTGTTCCAGAGGTGGAAGAAAAGGTGAATGAAGGTGAGCAGAGAGCTCACCATAAGAGGGTTGCTGGCAGATCTTGTGCGACCTGTAGGAATATTTAATTGTTTGCTTATTACGTCACAATCTGAAAAAAGTAGGTCAAGGACACAAAACAAATATCAGGTGCACAACTTCATTGCAGGAGCGTTATTACGATGCAAGAACATCTTGGAAGGCCGAGCGGTCTGAGATTCTGCATTGTAAAAATTGAGAGATGACAAAAAAAATGTTGTTTTTTTTGTTTTTTTAGAACGCCATTTGTTCTTGACCTTTAACCCGTAAGGTGTGATGTAAATTAAGCATAAATGCGCCTTGCTCCAGGTTATCTAGAGAGGGCAATTTCATTCCGATCGGACAGACCTTGGTCGAGTTTTGGTGAGGAATGTTTAAATGTTTATAAAAGGGTTATGACCTTAAAAATTAGGTCAGGTCAAAAAACTGTCAAATCCGTATACTTTTTATTCCCATCATTGATGGAAAATTTCATTCCGGAAGTCCCAGCCAGATCCGACATCCAGCTCAGACATTGGCAGGAAAAAGGAGAAAAACCCAAATGGTGGTTTCGTACTCCTCGGGGTCGAAGAAACTCTGGGGTACCATTAAATATTTGGGGCGCTAATTGTAGAAACAACAACAACAAACAAATCCAGGTAGCTCAGAGGTGAGGGCCTACAACACCTGCTTTTCCACCGAGGTCTCCTATTCGAGTACCGACTAACCGGGATCGATCGCTCAGCTTCCCAGATCGGGCGGATCCGCAGAAGGTGATGGGGTAAAGGTGACCCGAGCACGAGCCCCAGGGTGAAATCCGAGGAAGGCCTGGACCTGGGGGTCTTTGAATTGTACCCATCGCTTGGCAGTTTTGCCATCCTGGAAAACACATTCACCTGGCGAAGAAGGTCAACCATAGACTGTCCATCTGAGGAGTCACTCCGCAAACGAGGACACAACACAATGTCCCCCTTTGTCAAACCCTCGAACTTCCTTCCACTTTACTCGGAGGGCGAGCGGGTTTGAACATCACCAAATGGTCTTGGCACCAATTGCGAAGACCAAATGTCCAGACTATAAGAGACTGTTAATAGTTTCCTATTTGGACCACAAGGTCAAAACTGAGTATTTTGTTCAATTTAGTGACTTTAGCAGCACCTTTTGGGGTCGTTAATTGTGGAGTTATTATCTCTATTTGGCAGCACGTGGATTGGGCGTCGTTTGTATCAATACCGCCGCAAAACGAAGGTGGACCGAGGTTATATTTTCACCCTCTGTCTTTGTCTGTGAACAAAATATCTCAATGTTGTGGACGGATTCGGACAAAATTTGGCAGAGATGTAGCGTATGTGACAAGGACGAAATGATTAGATTTTGGTGAAGATCCGGATTCGGATCCGGTTACGAGAATTTTTTAAAATGATTCTTCATCATTGGGAGATTGGGTGAAAAACGATACAAAGCAGGATATCTCAAAACGTTATGCACGGATTTGGACGAAACTTGATGGACAGGTTGAGTGTCTGACAACGAAGAATCGATTCAATTTTGGTGAAGATCTGGATCTAGATCTGGCTAGTAGAATTATTTAAGTGATTCTTCACCATTGGGAGATTGGGCCAAAAACGATACAAAGCAGGATATCTCAAAAAGTTATGGACGGATTTGGACGAAACTTGGTGGACCGGTTGGGTGTCTGACAAGGAAGAATCGATTCAATTTTGGTGAAGATCCGGATCTAGATCTGGCTAGTATAAAATTTTCAAGTGATTCTTCACCATTGGGAGATTGGGCCAAAAACGATACAAAGCAGGATATGTCAAAAAGTTATGGATGGATTTGGACGAAACTTGGTGGACCGGTTGGGTGTCTGACAAGGACGAATCGATTCAATTTTGGTGAAGATCCGGATCTAGATCTGGCTAGTATAAATTTGTAAGTGATTCTTCACCATTGAGAGATAGGGCCAAAAACGATACAAAGCAGAATATGTCAAAAAGTTATGGATGGATTTGAACGAAACTTGGTGGACCGGTTGGGTGTCTGACAAGGAAGAATCGATTCAATTTTGGTGAAGATCCGGATCTAGATCTGGCTCGTATAAAATTTGTAAGTGATTCTTCACCATTGAGAGATAGCGCCAAAAACGATACAAAGCAGGATATGTCAAAAAGCTATGGATGGATTTGGACGAAACTTGGTGGACCGGTTGGGTGTCTGACAAGGAAGAATCGATTCATTTATGGTGAAGATCCGGATCTAGATCTGGCTAGTATAAAATTTTTAAGTGATTCTTCACCATTGGGAGATAGGGCCAAAAACGATACAAAGCAGGATATGTCAAAAAGTTATGGATGGATTTGGACGAAACTTGGTGGACCGGTTGGGTGTCTGACAAGGAAGAATCGATTCAATATTGGTGAAGATCCGGATCTAGATCTGGCTAGTATAAATTTTTAAGTGATTCTTCACCATTGGGAGATAGGGCCAAAAACGATACAAAGCAGGATATGTCAAAAAGTTATGGATGGATTTGGACTAAACTAGGTGGACAGGTTGTGTGTGTGACAAGGAAGAATCGATTCAATTTTGGTGAAGATCCGGATCTAGATCTGGCTAGTATAAATTTTTAAGTGATTCTTCACCATTGGAGATAGGGCCAAAAACGATACAAAGCAGGATATCTCAAAAAGTTATGGACGGATTTGGACGAAACTTGATGGACAGGTTGAGTGTCTAACAACGAAGAATCGATTCAATTTTGGTGAAGATCCGGATCTAGATCTGGTTAGTATAATTATTTAAGTGATTCTTCATCATTGGGAGATAGGGCCAAAAACGACATGTAGCTGGACATCTCAAAAAGTTATGGATGTATTTGGACGAAACTTGGTGGACAGGTTGTGTGTGTGACAAGGAAGAATCGATTCAATTTTGGTGAAGATCAGGATCTATATCTGGCTAGTATAAATTTGTAAGTGATTCTTCACCATTGAGAGATAGGGCCAAAAACGATACAAAGCAGGATATGTCAAAAAGTTATGGATGGATTTGGACGAAACTTGGTGGACCGGTTGGGTGTCTGACAAGGAAGAATCGATTCAATTATGGTGAAGATCCGGATCTAGATCTGGCTAGTATAAATTTGTAAGTGATTCTTCACCATTGAGAGATAGGGCCAAAAACGATACAAAGCAGGATATGTCAAAAAGTTATGGATGGATTTGGACGAAACTTGGTGGACCGGTTGGGTGTCTGACAAGGAAGAATCGATTCAATTTTGGTGAAGATCCGGATCTAGATCTGGCTAGTATAAAATTTTTAAGTGATTCTTCACCATTGGGAGATAGGGCCAAAAACGATACAAAGCAGGATATGTCAAAAGTTATGGATGGATTTGGAAGAAACTTGGTGGACCGGTTGGGTGTCTGACAAGGAAGAATCGATTCAATTTAGGTGAAGATCCGGATCTAGATCTGGCTAGTATAAAATTTTAAAGTGATTCTTCACCATTGGGAGATAGGGCCAAAAACGATACAAAGCAGGATATGTCAAAAAGTTATGGATGGATTTGGACGAAACTTGGTGGCCCGGTTGGGTGTCTGACAAGGAAGAATCGATTCAATTTTGGTGAAGATCCGGATCTAGATCTGGCTAGTATAAATTTTTAAGTGATTCTTCACCATTGGGAGATAGGGCCAAAAACGATACAAAGCAGGATATGTCAAAAAGTTATGGATGGATTTGGACTAAACTAGGTGGACAGGTTGTGTGTGTGACAAGGAAGAATCGATTCAATTTTGGTGAAGATCCGGATCTAGATCTGGCTAGTATAAATTTTTAAGTGATTCTTCACCATTGGGAGATAGGGCCAAAAACGATACAAAGCAGGATATGTCAAAAAGTTGTGGATGGATTTGGACGAAACTCGGTGGACAGGTTGTGTGTGTGACAAGGAAGAATCGATTCAATTTTGGTGAAGATCCGGATCTAGATCTGGCTAGTATAATTTTTAAAGTGATTCTTCACCATTGGGAGATTGGGCCAAAAACGACATGCAGCTGGATATCTCAAAAAGTTAAGGATGGATTTGGACAAAACTTGTTGGACAGGTTGCGTGTGTGACAAGGAAGAATCGATTCAATTTTGGTGAAGGTCAGGATCTATATCTGGGTAGTATAAATTTGTAAGTGATTCTTCACCATTGAGAGATAGGGCCAAAAACGATACAAAGCAGAATATGTCAAAAAGTTATGGATGGATTTGGACGAAACTTGGTGGACCGGTTGGGTGTCTGACAAGGAAGAATCGATTCAATTTTGGTGAAGATCCGGATCTAGATCTGGCTAGTATAAAATTTGTAAGTGATTCTTCACCATTGAGAGATAGGGCCAAAAACGATACAAAGCAGGATATGTCAAAAAGCTATGGATGGATTTGGACGAAACTTGGTGGACCGGTTGGGTGTCTGACAAGGAAGAATCGATTCAATTATGGTGAAGATCCGGATCTAGATCTGGCTAGTATAAAATTTTTAAGTGATTCTTCACCATTGGGAGATAGGGCCAAAAACGATACAAAGCAGGATATGTCAAAAACTTATGGATGGATTTGGACGAAACTTGGTGGACCGGTTGGGTGTCTGACAAGGAAGAATCGATTCAATTTTGGTGAAGATCCGGATCTAGATCTGGCTAGTATAAAATTTTTAAGTGATTCTTCACCATTGGGAGATAGGGCCAAAAACGATACAAAGCAGGATATGTCAAAAAGTTATGGATGGATTTGGACGAAACTTGGTGGACCGGTTGGGTGTCTGACAAGGAAGAATCGATTCAATATTGGTGAAGATCCGGATCTAGATCTGGCTAGTATAAATTTGTAAGTGATTCTTCACCATTGAGAGATAGGGCCAAAAACGATACAAAGCAGAATATGTCAAAAAGTTATGGATGGATTTGGACGAAACTTGGTGGACCGGTTGGGTGTCTGACAAGGAAGAATCGATTCAATTTTGGTGAAGATCCGGATCTAGATCTGGCTAGTATAAAATTTGCAAGTGATTCTTCACCATTGAGAGATCGGGCCAAAAACGATACAAAGCAGGATATGTCAAAAAGCTATGGATGGATTTGGACGAAACTTGGTGGACCGGTTGGGTGTCTGACAAGGAAGAATCGATTCAATTATGGTGAAGATCCGGATCTAGATCTGGCTAGTATAAAATTTTAAAGTGATTCTTCACCATTGGGAGATAGGGCCAAAAACGATACAAAGCAGGATATGTCAAAAAGTTATGGATGGATTTGGACGACACTAGGTGGACCGGTTGGGTGTCTGACAAGGAAGAATCGATTCAATATTGGTGAAGATCCGGATCTAGATCTGGCTAGTATAAATTTTTAAGTGATTCTTCACCATTGGAAGATAGGGCCAAAAACGATACAAAGCAGGATATGTCAAAAGGTATGGATGGATTTGGACTAAACTAGGTGGACAGGTTGTGTGTGTGACAAGGAAGAATCGATTCAATTTTGGTGAAGATCCGGATCTAGATCTGGCTAGTATAAATTTTTAAGTGATTCTTCACCATTGGGAGATAGGGCCAAAAACGATACAAAGCAGGATATGTCAAAAAGTTGTGGATGGATTTGGACGAAACTTGGTGGACAGGTTGTGTGTGTGACAAGGAAGAATCGATTCAATTTTGGTGAAGATCCGGATCTAGATCTGGCTAGTATAATTTTTAAAGTGATTCTTCACCATTGGGAGATTGGGCCAAAAACGACATGCAGCTGGATATCTCAAAAAGTTAAGGATGGATTTGGACAAAACTTGTTGGACAGGTTGCGTGTGTGACAAGGAAGAATCGATTCAATTTTGGTGAAGGTCAGGATCTATATCTGGCTAGTATAAATTTGTAAGTGATTCTTCACCATTGAGAGATAGGGCCAAAAACGATACAAAGCAGAATATGTCAAAAAGTTATGGATGGATTTGGACGAAACTTGGTGGATCGGTTGGGTGTCTGACAAGGAAGAATCGATTCAATTTTGGTGAAGATCCGGATCTAGATCTGGCTAGTATAAAATTTGTAAGTGATTCTTCACCATTGAGAGATAGGGCCAAAAACGATACAAAGCAGAATATGTCAAAAAGCTATGGATGGATTTGGACGAAACTTGGTGGACCGGTTGGGTGTCTGACAAGGAAGAATCGATTCAATTATGGTGAAGATCCGGATCTAGATCTGGCTAGTATAAAATTTTTAAGTGATTCTTCACCATTGGGAGATAGGGCCAAAAACGATACAAAGCAGGATATGTCAAAAAGTTATGGATGGATTTGGACGAAACTTGGTGGACCGGTTGGGTGTCTGACAAGGAAGAATCGATTCAATATTGGTGTAGATCCGGATCTAGATCTGGCTAGTATAAATTTTTAAGTGATTCTTCACCATTGGGAGATAGGGCCAAAAACGATACAAAGCAGGATATGTCAAAAAGTTATGGATGGATTTGGACTAAACTAGGTGACAGGTTGTGTGTGTGACAAGGAAGAATCGATTCAATATTGGTGTAGATCCGGATCTAGATCTGGCTAGTATAAATTTTTAAGTGATTCTTCACCATTGGGAGATAGGGCCAAAAACGATACAAAGCAGGATATGTCAAAAAGTTATGGATGGATTTGGACTAAACTTGGTGGACCGGTTGTGTGTCTGACAAGGAAGAATCGATTCAATTTTGGTGATCCGAATATGGATTCAGATATTAGAATTATTTAATTTTTTAAGTGATTCTTCACAATTGAGTGATATGGCCAACCAGGTGGAGGTGTGCTCTCTTCTGAGTGCCGTTCTAGTTCGTGTTTGCCACCAACCGCTACCTAATTCCCAAATCCTGCCTTAACCCTCAAGGGGGCACTGGATCAACAGCACAGCGAACACTCCCAAAGATGATTCAGCCAGCAGTCACGTGCTGCATAGTAATGACTGCGTTTTTCAGTTTAAACAAGTCACGCATCCAACGTTCGTAGGTGCACACGATACACGTCTTTAAAGGTCGTAAAGTGAAGATAAACACCAGGCAGGTGTGGGTACAGGACGTACTGTACAGGTATAGGTACAGAGGTACAGAACACGCCGTTCCCTGTAGAACAGACGCTATGTAATATTGTGACATGTCAGGAATTTTATTTCACAATACATTGGTACTGCGTAAACCTCGTTTCTCAGCAACCACATGTCCGATTGAGATGAAATGTTGAATGTTTTTGTGATAATTATGACGTCATAGGTCACATGGAATGGCAGCCATCTTGGATAAAATGTAAACAATTAAAAAATTATTTCTCGGAAACCAATGAATGGAATCATTTGAAACTTGCCACATTGTCAAGTACTCCCAATGGGGAACAACAACATGATAATGATGACATCATCGGTGAAGTGGTATACCAGCCATAAATGTTTTAATCGAATGCCTTATCCGAAAAATCTGAAATTGCATGCACATGATCTATGACCCATTTGCATTGAAATATTACATTTATGACATCATAGGCCACGTGGTTTGGCAGCCATCTTGGATAGGAAAAGGAACCTTATCTGATCAACATGAAACTTCACAAACGTGATCCCATACGCATACATTATACAAAGTGTACATTTTTGATGCCATATGTCACGTGGTTTGGCAGCCATATTAGCTTGAAAGCCGATATTTAAAAAAAAAAACCCTTCTCTGAAACTGCTTCACCAATCAATGTGAAAACTGTCATGTCTGGTAAAAATGTGATACGTGAGAACAACTGAAGGGATTTTAATCAAACTTTTTTATTTTTAGTAAAGTTAATAAGGGCATATACCCGTCATCACGAGTAGGGACCGCGCGGAGGCATATTGGAGCCATATTGGAGGCATATTGGAGCCATATTGGTGGCATATTGTAGCCATATTGGAGGCATATTGGGGCCATATTGGAGGCATATTGGAGCCATATTGGAGGCATATTGGAGCCATATTGGTGCCATATTGGAGGCATAATGGAGCCATATTGGAGCCATATTGGAGGCATAATGGAGCCATATTGAAGTCATATTGGAGCCATATTGGAGGCATATTGGAGCCATATTGTAGCCATATTGGAGGCATATTGGGGCCATATTTGAGGCATATTGGAGGCATATTGGAGGCATATTGGAGGCATAATGGAGCCATATTGGAGGCATAATGGCGACGCAGTCACATGTAAATTCCAAATATATAAGATGCCATAAGGTTTATATAATATTGTTATGTCGGTGGATTAAAGGAATATCTAGAGCCAGGTAGATCTGTATAGGTAGGTATTCGACTGTCGTGATAGGGAATCTACCCTGTAATATGTTCTGTGTTTTCAGGTGGTTTGTCGGGTAAGAGTATACCTGTGAACATACAAGGATGTTCCTGTGTTAAATAGTTGTAGGGAATAAGGTAACACCCCTGTGTGTCAGACCTGGTAATCATTCCTTTGTCCCTTGGTATTAACCGGAGGGATTCGCGCGACAATATATAAGGTTTATATAAGATGCCAAAACGAAAGTGTAAATTCGCTGCAGAACTCAAGACAAATTATCCATGTTTTTGAAGTGGTCGGAAAGAATGGGAAGCCGGGTGCTTGGTATGTGAAGCTGGTACGTACGTCTGTGGTAAATAAAGGTGTTTGAAATTGTTTGATTTACATTTTCTTCACTTTGAGTCCTTGGATTGGCCCAATGAGGGCGGACATGTTTACTCGTTAGGCCGTACTTGTTTGGGTGGGAGATATCCAGGGCTCGTTGGTTCGACACCTCGGCACCTGCATCTGCCGTCACACATACAAAGCCCCCATGTGCACACAACTGCATGTTTGCTGAGCCTTCTGGTCGCTTGTTTGCTCTGCCTTGTGGGTCTGTTTGCAGCCTTGTGACTCTGACAGCTGATGCTGGGGCCACGTGGCCCGTGTGTGCAGAACCGAAGCGCGACAGCAGCAGATAACGTATGCTGGGTCGTGGGATCACATGGGATCAGGGACCCTGGTTTATGCACACCAAACGTACATCAGTGACGGGTCATGGTGCATGGACACTAAACCTGGGTCATGGTGAAATCATGGTCTCTGCACCAGTAAACCTGGGTCATGGTGAAATCATGGTCTCTGCACCAGTAAACCTGGGTCATAGTGAAATCATGGTCTCTGCACCAGTAAACCTGGGTCATGGTGAAATCATGGTCTCTGCACCAGTAAACCTGGGTCATGGTGAAATCATGGTCTCTGCACCAGTAAACCTGGGTCATGGTGAAATCATGGTCTCTGCACCAGTAAACCTGGGTCATGGTGAAATCATGGTCTCTGCACCAGTAAACCTGGGTCATGGTGAAATCATGGTCTCTGCACCAGGAAAACCTGGGTCATAGTGAAATCATGGTCTCTGCACCAGTAAACCTGGGTCATGGTGAAATCATGGTCTCTGCACCAGTAAACCTGGGTCATAGTGAAATCATGGTCTCTGCACCAGTAAACCTGGGTCATGGTGAAATCATGGTCTCTGCACCAGTAAACCTGGGTCACTGGGGGATCACGTGCTGCGACCGTGGTTTGCACACAGCGAACCTTACACCAGCTACAGCTTTTCTCTAGTGCGATAATGGATCATCTACCCAACGAAGTGATTAATATTGTTGCGGATCTCCTGGTCGGCCTTTCCCCTTACCAAGGGGGGATTAGTCCCCTTGTCTTTAACTAGCCCACTGGAACCGGGGCTATGACATTCCTTCCGGACGGCGTTAAATAGGGTTGTAAGCCGAATTTCTAGTACCTAAGTACCAACGCCGCCTAGGACGCAAGGAAATAAGCCCTGCCCGAATCACGGTTATAGGTGGAAACGCCGAGCGGTAGGGAACCGTGACCCGAGCCGTTAACAATGGCTAAACCCGATCTGAGCGGTTCCTAGTCGTGCCACGCTTACCCAATGGAGGAAATCCCTGATACGGTCGAATCAGGAAGAAACAAGGAATAACAGTTGGTTTATTACACTATGTACAATGAGAAGAAGAAGAACACACAGTGCAGCCTTATACAGTCTTATACTTATCCCAGGACACGGGCCCGTTTCACACTCAGACACACTCACACGGGGTTGTAGATGGTCAGGTTGATGGTCCAGGGACGATGTCCAGGCAGTTCGCTCCGGTCCCCGACTCGCACCGCGAAGAAGATGGTCAGGGCGGCAGAAGCTCCCCGCGGGTCGTTGGCACGGATCGGACAATTACGGGGCGAACGGTAAGGCTGGCTGGGCGGTTACTTGCGACCACGGTTGCGTACGTAATAGATGAACCGGTGCTATATGCGCTCCCAATACAAGTTCATAGGCACTCCCAATGCAGGTTCAATAGCAAAGCACCGCTCCCGCATAAGTCCTGTCGCATACGTCCTCATACAAAGTGCAATTGTGCAAGTCCCTCTTACAGTGCGCTCTCCAAACAAGTCCTTTATCATGTGCAAATCGTGCAAGTTCTCTGACAGTCCTGTTGCAACGATTCTTCCGCACGAGTCCTCGTCAAGGGCTTTGTGCGTGCGCTTATATAGGCACACCCTTACCAAGCCCCTCACGCCATGTCACCCGAGCCCTGATTGGCTGGTGGCCCTTACCGCTGCTGTCTCCCCTGCTTCAACCTCGACGCCGTGCTCCTCCATCTCTCAGGCCTACCTCGTCTCCCTTGACTAGTGAGCATCCTAATGCGAGGTGTCATAGCCAAAATGGGGCGCGGGATGGATTCTGCCCAACGAGGTAGATTTGGAGGGTGGAGGCAAAACGAACAGGGCCTATCTTATTTCTTTTACACAACGCAGATGATACTAGGGAAATGGCCTTATCCTCACACATACTATGACATAACTAGTGTTCTGAATGGGCCTACGTGTTGCTTGTGGACTAACTGTGGGGGCAAACCTTTAACCTTTAATGATGTTATATGTACACTCTCAAAACCGCAACACTGCACCCCTCCTTCGCCAGGCGCATAGCCGAGCCGAACCCACACAAGTGAGTACGACCGGTTTTGATGCAAGGGTCAGGACTTCTTTTTAACTTAGTGTGACACTTAGGTGTGGTTTCCCTCTACATTTACTCTAACACCCTGTGTGTGACAGTTTTAAACACGAGATATGTCCCACCTACTGCGTTGTGTACTAACTATCAGACTCACACCCACAATTAACCGAATTACGGAAATAATTCGCAAACTACACATAAAGCCGGTGGGGAGCATGTTATTTACAAGACTAATCTAATTATTTACAGTCCTACAACCCAGGACCTGTTCTTTTGTGGGAAGAAATTTTTGAAGAGAGAAACACAGAATGCACTGCACCAATACACCATACACCAACATGCACAATCATCATATTTCAATAAATGTTTGCTGCTTGGCTGCTGGGCGGCTGCTTCTTGCGTCTGCTTGCTTCGTCTTCGGTGTGCCATAATAAAACTTGAGATCTTCCTTCCTGACACACCGGAATAAATAAAAAGTGCACAAACCGTGTCTGCTTTTTAAATTATTTGCAGGGCCATCTTATGGTCCATCTGCGTGATTTTTACGCCACTTAGAATCAGTGGTCCGCAGGGCAAGATAATGTTTGCAGCAAAGGTCTGCTCCAGCAAAGGTGCCAGGCCACAGAACGTGTGGTCCATAGGTGTACTGGTGCAGGCAACAGGTATCAGAGTGCAGCACAAAAGTGCAGCCGCACACCTCAGGGTACCTGCACACTCCCCTCAACAAAGAAAATGGGTCCATGGGTGGGGAGGAAAGACAAAGCAGAGAGTTTAGCGGGGGCAAGGGCGCAAGTGTACACATCATACAAGGCAATGCAACATGAGGAGCATGGAAGAGCAAGCGGAGAAAGCTCGTCCCTAACCGTTCGTGACCCCCCATGTCAGCCTACACTACCCTTGCCCCTCCCCGTATTTACACTTTACAAATTCCGTCTCTACCATCTTGTCTCCCATATCTCCCTCTAAATCAAATTCGTCATCCAATACCTCCCAAGAAGGAAGAGATGGAATATCACAATGTCACACTCACGTCGAGATGCGTCTTTACCATCCAAACATTTGCAAAACCCGGTGTGGAGTTCTGTCACCTTTGGTGAGTGGATGCGGATGGTGCGAAGACATTCTCATCCTAACTATACTCTAATTGACATTAACTCTCTTAAACTACCCGGGGTCTTGCCCTGCCAATTGGCATCTTTAAACTATGCGGTTCTAAAAACCAATTCCCATTGACCCTCCCTGTGGTGCTCTTCCAATTTGGGGTCTCACTCCCCCAATTTTTCAATACTGTGCCTTCGCACAATTTCGGGGCTGGGTCGTGTGGCTCCACCAGCAGGTCTACCTACCTGTGCACCTCCGCCACTGAAGTCGCCACCCGAGCTTGCCTAGCTCCGTACAACTACCCTAACTCGGGGAAGGCCCCTCCTGGCTCTCTCACCCCTCTGATGCCCTCTCTGGCATTGGGCTACCCGGGTCCTTCTCTCGGATCCTCGGGCCCCACTGAACTCTACTCTGAACTCTAACTGGCTCCCAGAGCCTACCTGCGGCCTCACCTGGCCGACAGACTACCAGTGGTGGAGTGCCCATTTAACCATACTTACCAATTAAGCCCACACGCCCAGCCATTCCACTCACTCATGCACCCATCAAAGCACTGCTTTCTACTACCTGCACCACAGATGTCAATATCCAAACAACTTACCTAAACCTTCTACCTAACTTTAAACTACCCTCCCCGGGTATTCGTGAAGGGGTCCATCTTCCCCCATCCACTCCTTTGCACCATGCGCTCCACACCACTCATTCCACACCACTCACTCCACACCATTTATTCCACACACCAAGTATTCTCATCATTGATCCACTTGCACCACATGCAAGTCAATCATTCAACACACTTACACTTGTCTTCAAGACACCATTTATACACTTTCTCTCTGGTCATCCCCGACCAATGCCTCACTTGCGCAAGTTCATCCACAAACAATTTCATTCAATTCCTCATTTGCGTCTAAATCTCAAGCTCATACTCACACACAGCATCATCTAACTAACTACTTCCCTCTAAAAACCCGTGCTTCCCCGTCTTCCCTTACACTAAGCACTTCTCTCATCATTAACATCCATCTAATCTCACTACGTCCCCTCTACCAGTACAAATGTCACTACTTAAATCTCGTGTCCTATGGTCATCTTTCTAAATCCCTATCAATATCCTAGCCCGCCCTCGGCTAGTTTTTCACTGCCACCCCATAATCTAAAGCTCATGTGCCCCCAAAATTTGAATGGTAAAGGTACCATTCGCCATCACTATCGCCATTTGTCCACTATACTTGAGCCTCGTCGGGTGGGAATACATTCTCGTTACAGCTCGGCTTCGAAAAGCCGAGCAATGCATGCGGGTGGTTGGTCTACTATTGGTTGGTTCCGTCCGGCATTTTTGATTCTGGGGAGGAGGCATACTTGGGCCGAGGTTCCAGGCACCATCTCGGCGCGGAGCCTTTCGGTCTCCGGCACGATGACCAAACCTTCCCCCGGTCGGAGCACCGCGCCCGCCAGGGGGCGACGTTCCGACCTCTCCTTCCTCCCCTGGAACCGTGCCGTTCGCCTTTACGACACGGCACCGACCATACAGGGTGGGACACGGCACGAATCGTGCATGCCTCCGTGGCAACGATCCCCGCCGGCCCCCGCAGCACACAAAGCACCCCGCGCACCGAGAGCTCGCGTCGGCTATCCGTCGGCCTAAACGCTCCCCTGGTCTGCGTCGATGCTTGGGGCGCATTCTCACACGACGTGACCCATCCCATACTCATTCCACACTAAGGCGTCCCAGCGCCTCTCATACACCCCACACATTTCGTCACTGCACTCGCTCGTGCATACCACCCAGGCGTACTCACGCCGCTCGCACACTCCATTATGACACACTCCTCTGTTACACCCTCCGTGACACACCTGGCCATCGCACACCCTCGCGTACACTCTCCCGTTACATCCTCTGTAACAACCTTGGGTGTGCACTCTTTTGCTGCACACCCAATCACGCGTTCTGGTGTGCACTCATGCACATTCTCCTCGGCCAACTCACACTCTGTGTCGCACTCTTCACACATACACTCCCTTGTGCACTCACTCTCACTCTCGGTTTCACACTCTGTTTCACACTTTTCCGTTACACACTCGCGCTTTGGCACACACCTTTTCCTCACACGCGCGCCATTCGCTTTCACACAGCACACCACGGACCTTCCACGAGCGCCCGGGTGACGTCGCGATCCCAAGCGCGCGAAAAATTCTTTCGCGCCGAACACTTTCGCGCCAAACCTTTTCGCGCCATACACAACCCTACTCACCTTCGGGACCCTTTTCCGCAGCAGCGCCTGCAAATTCTCATTGGGGTTAGGCAGCACGACATCACGATGCGAACACGGACTTTGCACATATTCCATCTTTTTCTCCGACGATTTAATTTCTAATTCTGCCATCTCTTCGTCCCCAATTTTCACTATAATTATTTCGTTTTCTTTTTCCTCGACGACCGCCGGTGCCAATAAAATTTCATTTTCCAATTCGGCGGCCGTCGGCTTTTCCACACCACAAGTCGCAATTTCTACCCCAGTCCACTTAACTGTGCTCTGCTCTACCCGACTCTCCACGCATTTCTCACATCGCGTTACCCAGTCGCGTACCAATGCGCCTTTCCCGCTCGACCTGCGCCTTATGTCCTCTCCCATCTTTTTTATTATCTCCCCTCGGGTGTTCATTTTGCTTTCCAGGTCGTTTTTTACCTCTTCTACTTGATCCCCCATCTGTTTTATTTCCCGGGCGGATTTGTCCCCCATTTCCCTCAATTGGCCCCCCATTTCCCTCAATTGGCCCCCCATTTTGTTTTCCAACCCCGTTAACCCGTCCTTCATTCCTTTCATTTGATTTCCCAATTGCTCTCCCATTTTGTTCATTTCCCTGGTGGATTTCTCGTTCATCCTTTCCATATACCCCATCATTTGCGCCATAAGAAGGCCGCGGGCTCGGCTGCCACGGCTATGTGCGAGGCGCCGCCATTTTCTTCGCCTGCCACCCCTACTGCTGCACCCTCATCAATGCTCTCCTCTTCTTCCCATTCTTCCCGGGGGTCCTGGGTTATCGATCCTAATTCCTCTACCTCCTCATCTTCTACCCCCACCGGCATCCGACCGTCTTGGTTATCCATGGCATGATTTTTAATTTGGGTGTTATATTAAATTTCAGCCGCTTGTAATTTCGTGTGCGTTAGGCGCACTTCGGGTCAAATCCCACTCCGACACCAAATGTTGCGGATCTCCTGGTCGGCCTTTCCCCTTACCAAGGGGGGATTAGTGCCCTTGTCTTTAACTAGCCGACGGGATCCGGGGCTATGACATTCCTTCCGGACGGCGTTAAATAGGGTTGTAGGCTGAATTTCTAGTACCTAAGTACCAACGCCGCCTAGGACGCAAGGAAATAAGCCCTGCCCGAATCACGTTTATAGGTGGAAACGCCAAGTGGTAGCGAACCGTGACCCGAGCCGTTAACAATGGCTAAACCCGATCTGAGCGGTTCCTAGTCGTGCCACGCTTACCCAATGGAGGAAATCACTGATACGGTCGAATCAGGAAGAAACAAGGAATAACAGTTCGTTTATTACACGATGTACAATGAGAAGAAGAAGAACACACACAGTGCAGCCTTATACAGTCTTATACTTATCCCAGGACACGGGCCCGTTTCACACTCAGGCACACTCACACGGGGTTGTAGATGGTCAGGTTGATGGTCCAGGGATGATGTCCAGGCAGTTCGCTCCGGTCCCCGACTCGCACCGCGAAGAAGAAGGTCAGGGCGGCAGAAGCTCCCCGCGGGTTGTTGGCGTGGATCGGACAATTACGGGGCGAACGGTAAGGCTGGCTGGGCGGTTACTTGCGACCACGGTCGCGTACGTAATAGATGAACCGGCGCTATATGCCCTCCCAATACAAGTTCATAGGTGCTCACAATGCAAGTTCAATAGCAAAGTGCCACTCCCGCAGAAATCCTGTCGCATACGTCCTCATACAAAGCGCAATCGTGCAAGTCCCTCTTATAGTGCGCTCTCCCAACAAGTCCTTTATCATGCGCAAATCGTGCAACTCCTCTGACAGTCCTGTTGCAACGATTCTTCCGCACGTGTCCTCCTCAAGGGCTTTGTGCGTGCGCTTATATAGGCACGCCCTTACCACGCCCCTCATGCCATGTCACCCGAGCCCTGATTGGCTGGTGGCCCTTACCACTGCTGTCTCCCCCGCTTCAACCTTGATGCCACGCTCCTCCCTCTCTCAGGCCTACCTCGTGTCCCTTGACTAGTGAGCATCCTAATGCGAGGTGCCATAGCCAAAATGGGGCGCGGGATGGATTCTGCCCAACGAGGTAGATTTGGAGGGTGGAGGCAAAATGAGAGGGGGCCTATCTTATTTCTTTTACACAACGCAGATGATACTAGGGAAATGGCCTTATCCTCACACATACTATGACATAACTAATGTTCTAAATGGGCCTACGTGTTGCTTGTGGACTAACTATGGGGGCAAACCTTCAACCTTTAATGATGTTATATGTACACTCTCAAAACCGCAACAATATCATCACACAATGGCGGCTGATTGATGGGAAATTCATTTGCAAGAATGCTTTGGTTCTGTATATTTGATGTACCTGCTGTATGTCACTTTAAAATATTACTTTACATTCACTGTCTCGTGCAAGAACGTGTAGAGCTGTAGACTACCAGGGACATTCAAAATGTTCCGCGAACGAGATACTCACGATATTCCAAGACACGTCAGCTTTTCAATACCAAGATGTGTATGTATATATATATATATATATACACGATATCCATTTTTCCGTTCTCCAACCTATAGCTTTGTCTTTAAAAACTCAACCTTTCGGCGAGCAACCCAGCGTGCGCCGAGCCTCCACTAGCCTTCATCAAGAGAAGTTCCCTTGTTCACCTCCTCCCAGATATATCTGGGGGGAGGGGTGGGCCTATTCTATCAACCAATCACAAAGCTGCGTTGCACGACCTCGTGACCATGGACCCATGCTCGGCTTATGTTGCAAGTGTTTTGTGCGTGTTTGAGCGGTGTATTGTATTTTGTTGTCCGTGTTGCTTGTGTCGGCTATGTCCCACTTTGTCTTTGTCCTCCTCCACGCATCGGTGTCTCTCTGGTGTATTTATGCATGAGAGGTCCGTATGCCTGTGGTAACGCCACAGTCTCCTCTGTCAATGGTGCCCGCGTTTGGCCAATGTGCCAGGCCTCCAGTAGGCCTATTCGCCTCCTGGCCCGGTTCGGGGATGCCGCCAGCACGTTCACATTGTCCCATAGAGGAACATGACCCGCCCTTATTCCATGCTTGGCGATAGCAGATCTTTCTGGGTGATTACACTCAAAGGCCTTGTGGTGTTCATTAATGCGCTGGCCTAAGGTTCTTCCAGTCTCGCCTATGTATTCTCCACCACAGTCACATGGAATGGTGTATACCACACCTGTGCAATCGTTCTTCAGTCTTTTGTCTTTGACCTTGGTCAGTGCACGTCTCAAGGTGTATATAGGTTGGTAGTTGACCCTCACCCCGACCGGTCTCAAAATCCTGCCAATCCTTTGAGATACCCGTGGCACAAATGGTAGCACGCAGAAGCCCTTAGGTGGTTCCTGTGGCACGTCCTGGATTCTTGGAGCCGCCAGTACCATTTCATTTTTTGGGCAGAGGTACTGCTGGCCGAAACGTTGAGTTTTTAAAGACAAAGCTATAGGTTGGAGAACGGAAAAATGGATATCGTGGATATAATTCCCAACCGCCGTTCATTACTTGATATATATATATATATACATACATACATATATATATTGTTGCGGATCTCTTGAAGCCCGTCGACGTACAGAGGGGGGGTTAAACCCCTTTTCCCCCTCGGGTCTTCGAGTCCACGAGGCCGAGTCGCCACTCCCGTAGCGAGCATGGAAAAGGGTATCGGGTCGATTCCACACATACCTTTGGTACCCACGCTGCCACAAAAACGGGGACTGGACCTCGCACAAGCCACGCTAATTGAATACGCCCGAGCGGTTAAACCCCTTTTCCCCCTCTGGTCTTCGAGTCCACGAGGCCGAGTCGCCACTCCCGTAGCGAGCGTGGGAAAGGGTATCGGGTCGATTCCACACGTACCTTTGGAACCCACGCTGCCACGAAAACGGGGACTGGACCTCGCACAAGCCACACTAATTGAATACGCCCGAGCGGTTTGCGTATCACGTGACTCATGCCGTTACTTCTATTGAACCCGGTTCGAGCGGTTTTATTCGTACAGTGCTAGGTCAATGGTTGAAATGACGGGAACGGTCAAATGGAGAAAGAACACAGGTTTATTTATAATGTACAATGATCAGGATAAAGGGAAGGGACACAGAGCAGGCACTTAAGCAGTCTTAACTAAATCCCAGACAAAGGGCCCACTCACTCACGCAGGGAAAAGAAGGAAGAACAAGTTCGCGTGCCCAAACGCGCCTTGACGCCGGTCGCTCCGGGACAGCTCGCCGGGCCTGGCCCTCATAGTCAGGTTCACTATGTTAACAAATATAATTTCGTTCAAAATTTTGGTAGATTAGCAAAACTATACATTTTTGGAATATTCAGTGCATGAGGAATCCAAAAATTAATGTTTACATTTGCATTGACACCTTTGCGAAAATGACACTCAGGACAGTGATGAAGATAGTCAGGTTCACTATGTTAACAAATATAATTTCTTTCAAAATTTTGGGATTCGCAAACCTGTACATTTTTGGAATCTTCAGAGCATGGAGAATCTGAAAATCAATGTTGGCATTTGCACAGACACCTGCATGGCCGCCATTTTGGATTTTGAAAATGGCCGCCATAACGTACATATTTTGCGCGATCTCGGCTTCTAGTCAACCTAGAAACTTAATTAAATATGCTAATCCTATGTTTTCTGGGTCAAGGAATCCAATAAAGGCCTCAAAATAGTGCTCAGGATTATAGAAAAGCAACAAACAAAGGTAATTGAAAACCATTGTCTTTATATTTGTGATATAACTGTATTACATAATACATGATATTGCAAGTCCTTTGAAGTTATAGGTTGGTATAGGAAGTTATAGGTAGTATCAGATTGAACTATAAGTCCTACACACAGGATCTATGAGGTCTACACCGTTCAGGAATATGCTTTTACAGATCTTCATCACCGTCCTGAGTGTCATTTTCGCAAAGGTGTCTCCGCAAATGCCAACATTAATTTTTGGATTCCTCATGCTCTGAATATTCCAAAAATGTATAGTTTTGCTAATCTACCAAAATTTTGAACGAAAAAACATAGTGAACCTGACTATCAGTTGTTCACGGCACGTGTGCTGGGAACGCAGGCAAGGAGATCGTGCATCTGTCGCCCGGAATGGGTCGTCTTCACACAGCGCGATTAATACAGGCAGCAGAGCGCAGGGCACGGGGAGAGTTCGTGTACAGAGAGCTATAACAAGCAACTCAATCCACTAGTGGCTACGATGTCTCTTTGATCTCCGACTCGACCACCACGACTTTTAGGGCACACTCACTTTGACCACCACGTCTCTCCCAGCTCTCTCCGACAGGCTCTCACTGAGGCGGGGGGGGGGGGGGGGGGGGGCCGGGGCAGGGTTTTATGGCCCCGCCCCAGAGTCTTACCCGAATGTTCCAAGCCCCTCCTCTCGTTGCAGTTGTGAGCCACTCCCCTTGAGCTCCGATTGGCTGCTCGCTGCTTACCGGCCACACCCCCTGCAGCTCCTCCCTTTGGCCTTGCCAGACTTGTTCCAGGCCGAGCACATGGCATTCCAGCCCAAAGAACACCTATCTCACTGGCGTGCTCAACGCAAACTAACACAGGAAAGGAGACTACGCTTACATTTACTAAGAAATAACTGAACTACAGCGAGGATACATGTTGGGGTGCAACTACCTACGAGGGGGGGTCATCCTTTATCCACAAAACCGCAACAATATATATATATATATATATATATATATATATATATATATATATATATATATATATATATATATATATATATATATATATATACATATATATATATATAATGCAAGTTGTCTGATCGGGGTAAACGTAACCACAGCACGTGCAATGCTGAATGATACCTCATTTAAGAGCTCTTGGGTCCAGACAGTGCATGAAGAGGTTTAAAATTATTGTTGTTCATGCAATCACAAGTTATATTCATTTTTGTTGTGTGCGTGGTGTATATGCTCAGTCATTGTTTGCACATATCCAGGAAGTTATAAAATAATTAAGTCATACTGTCTATATCTATCTATAATCTATATATTGAAATATATGAAAGCAAAAACTATGTTTGGTGAAGCCGTCCATCTGTTTAGTCATGTGATTATAAGCAGGTCTATTAATTACGTACTGTTTTAAAGTTGGTTGCATCCTGTCTATGAATTACGTACTGTTGAATCGTTGGTTGCATTCTACCTATTAATTACGTACTGTTTAATCGTCGGTTGCATCATGTTTATTTATTACGTACTGTTTAGTTGTCGGTTGCATCTTGTCTATTAATTACGTGCTGTTTAATCGTCGGTTGAATTCTGTCTATTAATTACGTACTGTTTAATCATCGGTTGCATCCTGTCTATTAATTACGTACTGTTTAATCGTCGGTTGCATCCTGTCTATTAATAATGTGCGTTTATATATATATAATGTTACGGATCTCCGACGTCGGCTCTCCCCTTATCAAGAGGGGGTTAGTCCCCTTGTCCTTTACCTGGCCGACGGGATCCGGGAGTTATGACGTCACTTCCGGACGACGTTAACTAGGGTTGTAAGCCATATTCTTATTACCTACTTATTAACGCCGCCCAGTAAGCAAGGAAATAACCCTCGCTCGAACCACGGATATGGATGGAAAATGCCGAGCGGATAGCAATCCGCGATCCGAGCTGTTAACAAATGACTAGACCCGATTCTAAGCGGTTGCGATCGTGCCACGCTTACCCAATGAGAGAAAAGACTGATGCGATCGGATAAGAGGAAACCAGGAAAATAGGAAGAACAGAGCAATTTCTTACAAATGTACAAGAAGAAGAGGAAACGAAAGGAATATACAAGAAAGAAATAGGAAGGAAAAGCACACAGGGCAGCCTTAATTACAGTCTTATCTTATTCCCTGGACAAACACGCCCGTCTCACATACAAACACTCACACGGGGATTGCAGATGGTAGGTGGATGGTCATCAGCACGTCCAGGCTCCAGTCCGGCTCCGGTCCAGGCGATGGAAAACCCGGCAGGCAGCTCTTCGTATAGCGTAACGCGAGTGGACACTTATAATGACGGGGGGAAGGCTGGTATACTGCGTACGTACTTTGTGCACTGCTCACGCCAAACACCCCCTCTCCAATGTCCTGCTTTGGAATCCCAATGCCAACGAGCCCTCTGTAATCACGACAGTCCTCAGCGCTTTCCACAACGATCAGTCCTGGACGATCCTCTGTGAGAGTCCTTTCACAAGTGCATATATTCTCGAGTCCTTTCACAAGCTCATATATTCTCGAGTCCTGTTAGCGCAAGCTTCCTCGGTAAGTCCTCTGGTAATCAGCGCCAGCGAGTAAGTCCTGTTTAACGAGCGCCGCTGCATAAGTCCTGTAATCAGCGCCAGCGAGTAATTCCTTTCTAACGAGTGCTCTTCTCATCAGTCCTAAGGTCGACCTTCGCACAGTCCTTTTCACAAGCACGCTTCCTTATAGTCCTGTAAAAGGGCTTTGTGCGCTGGCTTTTATAAGTGAAGCCAGCGAATGCTCCGCGAGCCCCAACCACGCCCTGTCAGGCAATGTCACTCCAGCCCTGGTTGGCTGGTTATCGCTTACCGGCCCCGCCCTGACGGCTGGGTGACGTGGCCACACATCCTCCTTGGTGCTCCGCCCCCCTTTTTCCGGGCTTCACCTCGTGGCTTATGGCGGCGTTGAGCGAGCTCACGCTCAAGGGCAGCGAAGGCTGCTGCTGCTGGCCAAGGAGCGTACCAAATTGGAAGGGGCCATGGGGCACAGACTGGGGAGCGCGCTTAATGGCGTCGCTTGGAGGGAGGCTGCAAAATGGACGGAAGGGCCTACGTCTTATTTGATCTACGCAACGCAGATTCAACTATTGGAAAATGGCCTCATCTAACACATACTAAGAAATAACTGATGTCCTATGGTGACCTACGTGTTTCTTGTGGCCTATCTATGGGGTGCTACCTTTAACCTTTAATGATGTGATATTTACAAGCAAGTGTGGGTTCTCAAAACCGCAACAATATATATATATGATCATATTAATGGTCCGTCATATGCTCTATCCAAGTTTTTGGCAAACATTTTGAAGCATTTGGTGGGGACAACAGAGCGAACCGTGCACAATAGCACAGCATTTGCTGAAAGAGTGAAGCAGCTCACCATCGAAACACACGAGACCATGGTTTCGTTTGATGTTGTGTCTTTATTTACCAACGTGCCCATAGCCCTGGCGATTGAGGTGTCAAACCGGCGTTTGATGGAAGATGATCGATGGAAAGAGACTGCGGGAGCTTAAAGCCCGATGGACGTCTGTGACATGCTTTCTACCTGCCTCTCTTCCACCTACTTTGTATTTAATGAGGTATATTACAAGCAGGTTTATGGCACCGCCATGGGTTCCCCGGTATCGGCTGTGATTGCCAACATGGTGATGGAGGATTTGGAGGAACGCACCATTCCAGCCCTGTTAGTGCAACCACGTGTTTGGTTCCGGTATGTGGATGACACATTTGTCATCTGTCACTCTGATGAGGTGGGCATCATACATGAGACCATAAATATAACTTTTTCCTCCATTAATTTCACCATTGAAGAGGAGAAAAATGGAGCCCTTCCCTTCCTGGATACACTCATAAAGAGGGATCCCAAAGGAGCCTTAAAGGTAACGGTGTACAGAAAACCTACACACACTGATCGCTACCTTGATTTCAATTCTTGCCATCCAATGGAACACAAAAGATCGGTGGTGCACACCCTCTCAAAAAGAGCACGTGATTTACCATCGACCTTTGAAGACAAGATGAGTGATGAGGTGGACCATCTTCAAAATGTGTTAAGGGCAAATGGTTATCCTGACAGCTTGCTACCCAACAGGAAAACGATAAGGGCTTCCCCACACCACAGGCTGAGACCGAGAGAACAACCAAAGGGTTGGTGTGTTCTGCCTTTTGTACCAGGGGTTTCACAGAGGGTCGGCAGAATTTTGAAATCGGCAGGAGTGAGGGTGAGTTTCACACTGGTTTTCACCCTTCGCTAAGCTCTCATGAGGGTCAAGGACAAGCTTCCGAGGAAGGATAGGTCAGGGGTGGTATACGTGGTGCCCTGTGGTTGTGGAGCTGAGTATGTGGGTGAAACCGGGAGGACCTTAGGTCAACGTATTACTGAACACCAAAAAGCATTTGAATGTAATTTTCCCAGCAGATCTGCTATTGCCAAACACGGCCTTGAGGAAGGCCACACACCTTTATGGGATAGGGTTGATATTTTGGGCTCCACACCCAACAGAAACAGAAGACGTGTTTTGGAGGCTTGGCACACGGAAGAAACTGTTACCTCGATCACACAAGAGGTGCTTGACTTACCGGTAGCGTTTGACCCACTCTTGTGTAAACGAAGCAGGCATTCCGTACTTTGAACAACGAGTCCACATAATATGTCACACAAGGTTTTTATTCGGACAATTTGCCCCTCCCCCTCCCCCCCTCCCTCCAAACCCCCCCCCCCCTCCGCTTCCAACCCACCCACCCCCCCTCTGGTCCCCCCCCCCATTTTAT
The DNA here is from genome assembly GCF_964187855.1 of Myxine glutinosa. Taxonomy (NCBI): domain Eukaryota; kingdom Metazoa; phylum Chordata; class Myxini; order Myxiniformes; family Myxinidae; genus Myxine; species Myxine glutinosa. The sequence goes on from NC_136264.1 coordinate 26,822,226, forward strand.
CCCACCCTATAACCCCCCCCCTTCCCGCATTCCCCTTTACCGCATAGGGCCACATGTGATGATCTTGATATTATGGCAATTTTATTTTATCTTAAAAATTTTTGCTTTAATATATTTACAGTTTTAATTTAATTTACAATTTAATTGTTTACAAGTTTAACTTTTAATTAAATGTAATGATTGTTCCGGATTTTCTCAACACTTGCGTTATAATCCAGCATTGCTTACAGGATTATTTTGAGCCGTTAATATGCGGTTGATTTTTGAATTTGGTCGGTAACGTCTCCGTTCACGAGAGCGGTGTGATACGGTTTCATTGGCTGTCCAGCATTGACCACCCCACTTTGCATATACCCCGCCCACTTTGCATGTAAGGGGATATTGAGATGATTTTATCACTCTTGAGGAAGATTAACGGAGGCGTGTGGCTTCACATGTTGTTAATCGAAACGTTGAGTCATTGTTTGTTCAATTAAAGGTTGGAGATCTTACCATGGAGTCATTTGGATTTACTCCCAACCGCAAATCTTTGCTTATATATATATATATATATATATATATATATATATATATATATATATATATATATATATATATATATATATATATATATTAGGAAATCCCAAAATATTTGTTACTAATTTATACATTATATTATATTGTGATATAATAAAAAGAATTTGCGTTTCTTGGAGTATTGTGAGTATCTCGTTCCTTTAACTTTTTGAACGCCCCATGTCTGGCGCTCTTGATCATACTGATACTGATAGCCAAAGCAGAAGCAGAACCATTGCTGGTTTTCTCACTCTAACAAATGCTAGCAGGCGAGACACCAGGCTTAACCGACCACCCAAGGGCTGCCGCACTCACTGATCCAAAGCCCCAACTCGGAAACACCACTCCGACAGTTCACGATCGGATCGGGAATCGAACCCAGACTATACATAAACAGTTCAAGGATCCATTCATTCAGTACCACTAGGTGGATGTGATGCCTTGCATACGTAATGAATAGACGAACCTTATCACCCTGACAGCTCTTGTTGGACTTGAGGCAGAACCATTTTAGCTTTTTTGTAAGGAAACAAGTGGGATAGAACAGATTGCTTTTCACTGCCCCCTCTGCCCCCTCGACTCTCCCATCACACCCCCCCTAACACTCGCCACGCCTCCACTACTCTCCCCGTCCCCTCCACCCTTACCCCGCCCCCTCCACCCTTACCCCGCCCCCTCCGGCCTCCACCCTTATCCCGGCATTATCAAAACCACAGCACTTATGGCCTCTGTTCATATAACGCCTGTTTAAATGTTTATTTGAAAGTCCGACATGTGTTGTCTAAACTGCTCCAGTGCTTTTCCAAACTTTTGTCCAAAGGACTTTGTGTTGTCGCTGCTTTTACAAGGTCAAGTATTCCTGTTAAAAACATAAACTTTCACAGTCCTTGGCCTGCAGCGATAAACCTCTTTAATGCATCATCTTGTCTCCATAAACTATAATAACCATTAATAAGTCCTATTGGAGCTAAGGTATGGTGTAACCCGACCGGATTCGAACCCAGGACCGTTACAGCGCTCTCGCACATCTCAACGTGTGATATTAAAGTCATTTGTAATGTCCGCATCCATGCTCCAAATGACTGCTGCGGCTTTGGCCGGACACCTGCGTCTTTGTGTGGAAGCCAAATGTGCGAGTTCGGGCCCTGCTGGGCGGCGTCAGTTCACACAATGGCTTGATGACATCACGATGCCCGACCAGGACCGGCAGGTGCTTCAGCCGAAGATGCAGAATAATAGTGACTAGTTAAAGTGATGAACAATAATAGTGACGAGTTAAAGAATACACGTGATGAGTTAAAGAATAATAGTGACGAGTTAAAGTGATGAGCAATAATAGTGACGAGTTAAAGAATACACGTGATGAGTTAAAGAATAATCGTGATTAGTTAAAGTGATGAACAATAATAGTGACGAGTTAAAGAATACACGTGATGAGTTAAAGAATAATAGTGACTAGTTAAAGTGATGAACAATAATAGTGACGAGTTAAAGAATACACGTGATGAGTTAAAGAATAATCGTGATTAGTTAAAGTGATGAGCAATAATAGTGACGAGTTAAAGAATACACGTGATGAGTTAAAGAATAATAGTGACTAGTTAAAGTGATGAACAATAATAGTGACGAGTTAAAGAATACACGTGATGAGTTAAAGAATAATAGTGACGAGTTAAAGTGATGAGCAATAATAGTGACGAGTTAAAGAATAATAGTGACGAGTTAAAGAATAATCGTGATTAGTTAAAGTGATGAACAATAATAGTGACGAGTTAAAGAATAATAGTGACGAGTTAAAGAATAATAGTGATGAGTTAAAGTGATGAACAATAACAGTGACGACTTAAAGAATAATAGTGACGAATTAAAGAATAATCGTGATTAGTTAAAGTGATGAACAATAATAGTGACGAGTTAAAGAATAAACGTGACGAGTTAAAGAATAATAGTGACGAATTAAAGAATAATCGTGATTAGTTAAAGTGATGAACAATAATAGTGACGAGTTAAAGAATAATAGTGACGAGTTAAAGAATAATCGTGATTAGTTAAAGTGATGAACAATAATAGTGACGAGTTAAAGAATAATAGTGACGAGTTAAAGAATAATAGTGATGAGTGAAAGTGATGAACAATAATAGTGACGAGTTAAAGAATAATAGTGACGAGTTAAAGAATAATAGTGACGAGTTAAAGAATAATAGTGACGAATTAAAGAATAATCGTGATTAGTTAAAGTGATGAACAATAATAGTGACGAGTTAAAGAATAATAGTGACGAGTTAAAGAATAATCGTGATTAGTTAAAGTGATGAACAATAATAGTGATGAGTTAAAGAATAAACATGATGAGTTAAAGAATAATAGTGACGAGTTAAAGTGATGAACAATAACAGTGACGAGTTAAAGAATAATAGTGACGTATTAAAGAATAATCGTGATTAGTTAAAGTGATGAACAATAATAGTGACGAGTTAAAGAATAAACGTGATGAGTTAAAGAATAATAGTGACGAGTTAAAGTGATGAACAATAATAGTGACGAGTTGTTAGAATAATAATAATGAATGAATAACGAGTTAAAAATAATAGTGACGAGTTAAAGTGATGAAGAATAATAGTGATGACTTAAAGTGATGAAGAATAATAGTGACGAGTTAAAGTGATGAAGAACAAGCATTCTGAGTATTGCGCTGCAATACATGTCCCCTACCGGCAGTCTGTCATCCGGAAAACTGTTGGGGAAATTACCAAGGGTTCTTTACCCACAGGTTCTGAATCGTTCCCAATCGCAAATTACCTCAGGACGGGCTCACCTGTGATTCGCACTCGGGACTTCGATTTATACACCTTGCAGACAGGTCAGCAGAAGCACGAGAAAATAAGTTGTTGATAAAGAACCTTTGGAGTCGCTAAATATCAGTAATTTATTATATTTTCTGGTTCACGATCAATGATCGATGTGTATATATATGTTGCTCGGCTTGGCTCCGCCCCTCCCGAAAGCGCGCGCGGTGTCGCACTGTTAACGTTCGCGAGGCGAGGCTGAGGGCGCGCGGTGCGGCTTGAGGAGAACTCTGGAATAAACAAGAGATATCCATTTAAAAAAAAAATTTTCGTTTAATTAACGATATCTGCCAAACCACGTGCCCTATCGCAAATTCCAAAAGGACATTTTAGTAGATTGACATGCTGAACAGATCTGTGAAGTTTCCCCTCGATTGGATCAAAAATGAGGGAGCGGCTCGGTTTTAAAGGTTCATGCTTAAAAACGTCATAACTCTGAAACCATGTGACGCATGACGTCATTCTCGTTGACGTTTTTGTTCGTCATGGGTATGCGATTCCGCCTGCAAAGTTTGGCTTGGATCTGTTCAGCCATTGTTGCAGAGAAAAAGGCGTTTTCGTGTTTTCACGAAAAACAATATGGCGGCCGAACCACGTGACCTGTGACGTCATAATTACCATTAAAATATTCTACAGACCGAGTCCCTCCTATGGTGAAAATTTGATCTCAATCGGTCCAATTATTGCAGAGAAAATCATTTTTAAAGGAAATTAAAACTGAAAATGGCACTGAGTTAAGGATCATCAGAATTATCAGAATTCCCAAAGTTCAAAGTGCCACAACTTTGTCAAAAATGATCGAAACGTCGTGAAGTTCGAACTTGATCTGTAACTTATCATGAGGAAACCATGTGCCAAGTTTGAAATCATTAGCATTAAGAGTTTAGAAAAAAAAGTCCGGAAAACTGTTCTTTGCGTGACGGACTGACGGACTGACGGACTGACAGGCTGACGGACTGACGGACGGAGGGACGGCGTGCAAACCTATAGTCCCCTTCGGTGTACACCGGTAGGGGACTAATAATAGTGACTAGTTAAAGTGATGAAGAACAAGCATTCTGAGTATTGTGCTGCAATACATGTCCCCTACCAAAGTTCAAAGTGCCATAACTTTGTCAAAAATGATCGAATATGCAAATTTATGCACGGTTGATGCTGGTTTTCAAACTTGATCTGAGGTATGCTGAGACACGTGTGTCACGCCTCGCCTCGTTGATAAGCCCGCAAGGTCGCTCCGTGGAGCGGCCTGCACGTATTGCACTGTGTGAATTATATAAATTATTACCAACTCACGGTCTGAGGTACTAGCGATTCAAGAGATATCCATTTTAAAAAATATTTTCGTTTAATTAACGATATCTGCCAAACCACGTGCCCTATCGCAAATTCCAAACGGACATTTTAGTAGATTAATATGCTGAACAGATTTGTGAAGTTCCACCTCGATTGGATCAATAATGAGGGAGGGGCTCGGTTTTAACGGTTCATGCTTAAAAACGTCATAACTCTGAAACCATGTGTAATTTATTATATTTTCTGGTTCACCATCAATGATCGATGTGTATATATATATATGTTGCTCGGCTTGGCTCCGCTCCTCCGGAAAGCGCGCGCTGTGTCGCGCTGTTGACGTTCGCGAGACGAGGCTGAGGACGCGCAGTGCGGCTTGAGGAGAACTCGAGAATAAACAAGAGATATCCATTTTTTTTTTTTTTTTTTCGTTTAATCAACGATATCTGCCAAACCACGTGCCCTATCGCAAATTCCAAAAGCACATTTTAGTGCTGAACAGATCTGTGAAGTTTCCCCTCGATTGGATCAAAAATGAGGGAGGAGCTCGGTTTTAAAGGTTCATGCTTAAAAACGTCATAACTCTGAAACCATGTGATGCATGACGTCATGCTCGCTGACTTTTTGTTCGTCATGGGTGTGCGATTCTGCCTGCAAAGTTTGGCCTCGATCTGTTCAGCCGTTGCAGAGAAAAAGGGGTTTCGTGTTTTCACGAAAAACAATATGGCGGCAGAACCACGTGACCTGTGACGTCATAATTAACAATAAAATATTCTACAGACCGAGTCCATCATATGGTGAAAATTTTATCTCAATCGGTCCTGTTATTGCAGAGAAATTGGTTTTTAAAGGAAATTAAAACTTAAAATGGCACTGAGTTAAGGATCATCAGAATTATCAGAATTACCAAAGTTCAAAGTGCCATAACTTTGTTTAAAATGATCGAAACGTCGTGAAGTTCGAACTTGACCTGTAACTTATCATGAGGAAACCATGTACCAAGTTTGAAATCATTAGCATCAAGCGTTTAGAAAAAAAGTCCGGAAAACTGTTCTTTGCGTGATTGACTGACGGACTGACGGACTGACAGACTGGCGGACGGAGGTACGGCGTGCAAACCTATAGTCCCCTCCAGTGTACACCGGTAGGGGACTAATAATAGTGACGAGTTAAAGTGGTGAAGAAAAATAGTGACGAGTTAAAGTGATGAAGAATAGTAGTGACGAGTTAAAGTGAGGAAGAATAATAGTGACGAGTTAAAGAATAATTATGACGAGTTGTTAGAATAATAATAATGAATGAATGACGAGTTAAAGAATAATAGTGACGAGTTAAAGAATAATAATGACGAGGTGTTAGAACAATAATAATGAATGAATGACGAGTTCAAGAATAATAGTGATGGGTGAAAGTGAAAAAGAATAATAGTGACGAGTTAAAGAATATTAATGAAGACTTGTTAGAATAATAATAATGAATGAATGACGAGTTAAAGAATAATAGTGACAAGTTAAAGAATAATAGTGACGAGTTAAATTGATGAAGAATAATAGTGACGAGTTAAAAAATAATTACAGTGTCGAGTTAAAGTGATGATGAGTTAAAGAATAATAATGACGAGTTAAAGTGTAATAGTGACGAGTTACGGTGATGAAGAATAATAGGGACGAGTTGAATAATAATAGTGACAAGTTAAAGTATAACAGTGATGAGTTAAGGTGATGAAGAATAATAGGGATGAGTTAAAGAATAATACTGATGAGTTAAAGTGATGAAGAATAATAGGGATGAGTTAAAGAATAATGCTGATGAGTTAAAGTGATGACGAGTTAAAGAGTAATGCTGTCGAGTTATGATTAGTTGAAGAATAATAGCTAATGAGTTAAGGTGATGAAGAATAATAGGGATGAGTTCAAGTGATGAAGAATAATAGTGATGAGTTGAAGAATAATAGTGACGAGTTAAGGTGCTGAAGAATAATATTGACGTGTTAAAGAATAATAGTGATGAGTTAAAGAATAATAATGACGAGTTGTTAGAATAATAATAATGAATGAATGAATGATGAGTTAAAGAATAATAGTGACGAGGTAAAGAATAATAGTGACGAGTTAAATAATAATAGTGACGAGTTAAAGAATAACCATGACGAGTTAAAGAATAATAGTGACGAGTTAAAGAATAATAATGACAAGTTATTGGAATAATAATAATGAATGAATGACGAGTTAAAGAATAATAGTGACGATTTAAAGAATAATAGTGACGAGTTAAAGAATAATAGTGATGAGTTAAAGAATAATAGTGACGAGTTAAAGTGATGAAGAATAATAGTGACAAGTTAAAGAATAATAGTGATGTGTTAAAGTGATGAAGAATAATAGTGATGAGTTAAAGAACAATAGTGATGAGTTAAAGAGATGAAGAATAATAGGGATTCGTTTAAAAATAATTATAATGTTGAGTTAAAGTGATGATGAGTTAAAGAATAATAGTGACAAGTTATAGAATAATAGTGATGAGTTAAAGTGATGAAGAATAATAGTGACAAGTTAAAGAATAATAGTGACGAGTTAAAGTGATGAAGAATAATAGTGACGAGTTTTAAAATAATTATAATGTCGAGTTGAAGTATTGACGAGTTAAAGAATAATAGTGACGAGTTAAAGTATATTAGTGACAAGTTAAGGTGATGAAGAATAATAGGGACGAGTTAAAGTGATGATGAGTTAAAGAATAATAGGGATGAGTTAAAGAATAATAGTGATGAGTTAAAGTGATGACGATTTAAACAATAATGCAGATGAGTTAACGTGATGACGACTTAAAGAATAATGCTGATGAGTTAAAGTGATGACGAGTTAAAGAATAATAGGGGCGAGTTAAAGAATAATGCTGACGAGTTAAAGTGATGAAGAATAATAGTGACAAGTTAAAAAATAATTATAGTGTCGACTTAAAATGATGACGAGTTAAAGAATAATAGTGACGAGTTAAAGTACAATAGTGACGAGTTACGGTGATGAAGAATAATAGTGACGAGTTGTTAGAATAATTATAGTGTCGTGTTAAAGTGATGACGAGTTAAAGAATAATAGTGACAAGTTAAAGAATAATAGTGATGAGTTAAAGTGATGAAGAATAATAGTGACAAGTTAAAGAATAATAGTGACGAGTTAAAGTAATGAAGAATAATAGTGATGAGTTAAAAAAATAATTATAATGTTGAGTTAAAGTGATGACGAGTTAAAGAATAATAGTGACAAGTTAAAGAATAATAGTGATGAGTTAAAGTGATGAAGAATAATAGTGACAAGTTAAAGAATAATAGTGACGAGTTAAAGTGATGAAGAATAATAGTGACGAGTAAAAAAATAATTATAGTGTCGAGTTAAAGTGATGACGAGTTAAGAATAATAGTGACAAGTTAAAGAGTAATAGTGATGAGTTAAAGTGATGAAGAATAATAGTGACGAGTTAAAAAATAATTATAGTGTCGAGTCAAAGTGATGACGAGTTAAAGAATAATAGTGACAAGTTAAAGAATAATAGTGATGAGTTAAAGTGATGAAGAATAATAGTGACAAGTTAAAGAATAATAGTGACGAGTTAAAGTGATGACGAATAACAGTGACAAGTTAAAGAATAATAGTGACGAGTTAAAGTGATGAAGAATAATAGTGACAAGTTAAAGAATAATAGTGACGAGTTAAAGTGATGAAGAATAATAGTGACGAGTTAAAAAATAATTATAGTGTCGAGTTAAAGTGATGACGAGTTAAGAATAATAGTGACAAGTTAAAGTATAATAGTGATGAGTTAAGGTGATGAAGAATAATAGGGACGAGTTAAAGTGATGACGAGTTAAAGATTAATAGAGACGAGTTAAAGAATAGTATTGATGAGTTGAAGTGATGACGATTTAATGAATAATGCTGACGAGTTAAAGTGATAACGAGTTAAAGAATAATCGGGACGAGTTAAAGAATAATAGGGACAAGTTAAGGAATAATAATGACGAGTTAAAGTGATGACGAGTTCAGAATAATGCTGATGAGTTAAAGTGATGATGAGTTAAATAATAATAGTAATGAGTTAAAGTGATGGATGCCGAGTGGAGACAAATTACTCTCGCAACATGGGATGTGTCAACAAAAAGGTTTGTCTGTTTGGAAAGGCTTCTGAAGGAAGAGGACGTTGTTAGATCTCAACATTCCACAACTTTACGTGAAAATGTGGTTTGGGAAAGAGGGGGTTTGGGGAGCTGTGTTGGTGTGCATCAGAAAATGCCACCACGTTTTGGATTGAAAATATTTAAATGGACATAACGAATTTTATCAGTACAAAAAAAAACCTTTGAGGCCTTCACAAGCCTGGAGTTCGTGAGCAAAACCTGAGAGGCCTTCGCTATCATGGAGTTCCTGAACAAAACCTGTGAGGCCTTCACTAGCTTGGAGATTGTGAACAAAACCTGTGAGGCCTTCACTAGCTTGGAGATTGTACACAAAACCTGTGAGGCCTTCACTAGCTTGGAGATTGTGAACAAAACCTGTGAGGCCTTCACGAGCTTGGAGATTGTACACAAAACCTGTGAGGCCTTCACTAGCTTGGAGATTGTACACAAAACCTGTGAGGCCTTCACTAGCTTGGAGATTGTACACAAAACCTGTGAGGCCTTCACTAGCTTGGAGATTGTACACAAAACCTGTGAGGCCTTCACTATCATGGAGATTGTACACAAAACCTGTGAGGCCTTCACTAGCTTGGAGATTGTACACAAAACCTGTGAGGCCTTCACTATCATGGAGATTGTACACAAAACCTGTGAGGCCTTCACTAGCTTGGAGATTGTACACAAAACCTGTGAGGCCTTCACAAGCCTGGAGTTCGTGAGCAAAACCTGAGAGGCCTTCGCTATCATGGAGTTCCTGAACAAAACCTGTGAGGCCTTCACTAGCTTGGAGATTGTGAACAAAACCTGTGAGGCCTTCACTAGCTTGGAGATTGTGAACAAAACCTGTGAGGCCTTCACTAGCTTGGAGATTGTACACAAAACCTGTGAGGCCTTCACTAGCTTGGAGATTGTGAACAAAACCTGTGAGGCCTTCACGAGCTTGGAGATTGTACACAAAACCTGTGAGGCCTTCACTAGCTTGGAGATTGTACACAAAACCTGTGAGGCCTTCACTAGCTTGGAGATTGTACACAAAACCTGTGAGGCCTTCACTATCATGGAGATTGTACACAAAACCTGTGAGGCCTTCACTAGCTTGGAGATTGTACACAAAACCTGTGAGGCCTTCACTAGCTTGGAGATTGTACACAAAACCTGTGAGGCCTTCACTAGCTTGGAGATTGTACACAAAACCTGTGAGGCCTTCACTATCATGGAGATTGTACACAAAACCTGTGAGGCCTTCACTAGCTTGGAGATTGTACACAAAACCTGTGAGGCCTTCACTATCATGGAGTTTGTGAACAAAACGTGTGAGGCCTTCACTAGTTTGGAGTCATGACAAACAAAGCTAGAATGTATCTAAAAATGCAAAGCCCGTTGCGTCCGTTTGTATGCAGACGTCCTCTTCTTCTTCCATTTGTCAAAATAATGAAAACAGTTTTTAAAGAATACAAAATGAAAATTGATGATTTTATGCAGGCTTGACCTTTGAGCTTGAGATCTAAAAAAAAAAATCAGTTTCTAGCTTTTGATTGGTGGACCAATTCAGTGATACAATATGCAAATTCTTAAAATTTCAGGTCAATTAGACTAAAATTGACGATTTTATGTGATGCTGACCTTTGACCTTTTGACAAAATTATTAATTAGTCTTTTCCATATCATAATAAAGCTTTTATGAAAATTTGATGACAAAACTCAAATGGTAATTTGAAATTTCAGGTCAATTGGATGAAAATTAATGATTTTAGGTGACGCTGACCTTTAACCTTTTGACCTTTTGATAAATTATTAATTTGTCTTCTCCATGTTCTCATAATAAAGCTTTGTTAAGAATTTGATGACAAAACTCAAATGGTAAATTTAAATTTCAGGTCAATTTGATGAAAATTAATGATTTTATGTGATGCTGACCTTTGACCTTTAGACAAAATTATTAATTTGCCTTCTCCATATTATCATAATAAAGCATTGTTGAAAATTTGATGACAAAACTCAAATGGTAATTTGAAATTTCAGCTCAATTGGATGAAAATTGATGATTTTAGGTGACGCTGACCTTTAACCTTTTGACCTTTTGATAAATTATTAATTTGTCTTCTCCATGTTCTCATAATAAAGCTTTGTTAAGAATTTGATGACAAAACTCAAATGGTAAATTTAAATTTCAGGTCAATTGGATGAAAATGAATGATTTTATGTGATGCTGACCTTCAACATTTTGACCTTTTGATAAAATGTTTAATTTGTCTTTTCCATATCATAATAAAGCTTTTTGAAAAATTTGATGACAAAACTCAAATGGTAATTTGAAATTTCAGGTCAATTGGATGAAAATTTATGATTTTAGGTGATGCTGACCTTTAACCTTTTGCCCTTTTGATAAAATATTAATTTGTCTTTTCCAAATTATAATAAAGCTTTTTTGAAAATTTGATGTCAAAACTCAAATGGTAATTTGAAATTTCAGGTCAATTGGATGAAAATTTATGATTTTAGGTGATGCTGACCTTTAACCTTTTGCCCTTTTGATAAAATATTAATTTGTCTTTTCCAAATTATAATAAAGCTTTTTTGAAAATTTGATGTCAAAACTCAAATGGTAATTTGAAATTTCAGGTCAATTGGATGAAAATTAATGATTTTAGGTGACGCTGACCTTTAACCTTTTGACCTTTTGATAAATTATTAATTTGTCTTCTCCATGTTCTCATAATAAAGCTTTGTTAAGAATTTGATGACAAAACTCAAATGGTAAATTTAAATTTCAGGTCAATTTGATGAAAATTAATGATTTTATGTGATGCTGACCTTTGACCTTTAGACAAAATTATTAATTTGTCTTCTCCATATTATCATAATAAAGCATTGTTGAAAATTTGATGACAAAACTCAAATGGTAATTTGAAATTTCAGCTCAATTGGATGAAAATTGATGATTTTAGGTGATGCTGACCTTTAACCTTTTGACCTTTTGATAAATTATTAATTTGTCTTCTCCATGTTCTCATAATAAAGCTTTGTTAAGAATTTGATGACAAAACTCAAATGGTAAATTTAAATTTCAGGTCAATTGGATGAAAATGAATGATTTTAGGTGATGCTGACCTTCAACATTTTGACCTTTTGATAAAATGTTTAATTTGTCTTTTCCATATCATAATAAAGCTTTTTGAAAAATTTGATGACAAAACTCAAATGGTAATTTGAAATTTCAGGTCAATTGGATGAAAATTTATGATTTTAGGTGATGCTGACCTTTAACCTTTTGCCCTTTTGATAAAATATTAATTTGTCTTTTCCAAATTATAATAAAGCTTTTTTGAAAATTTGATGTCAAAACTCAAATGGTAATTTGAAATTTCAGGTCAATTGGATGAAAATTTATGATTTTAGGTGATGCTGACCTTTAACCTTTTGCCCTTTTGATAAAATATTAATTTGTCTTTTCCAAATTATAATAAAGCTTTTTTGAAAATTTGATGTCAAAACTCAAATGGTAATTTGAAATTTCAGGTCAATTGGATGAAAATTAATGATTTTAGGTGACGCTAATCTTTAACCTTTTGACCTTTTGATAAAATTATTAATTTCTCTTCCCCATATTCTCATAATAAAGCTTTGTTAAGAATTTGATGACAAAACTCAAATGGTAAATTTAAATTTCAGGTCAATTGGATGAAAATGAACAATTTTTTGTGATGCTGACCTTTAACCTTTTGACCTTTTGATAAAATGGTTAATTTGTCTTTTCCATATGCTAATAAAGCATTTTGAAAAATTTGATGACAAAACTCAAATGGTAAATTTAAATTTCAGGTCAATTGGATGAAAATGAATAATTTTATGTGATGCTGACCTTTAACCTTTTGACCTTTTGATAAAATGGTTAATTTGTCTTTTCCATATGCTAATAAAGCATTTTGAAAAATTTGATGACAAAACTCAAATGGTAATTTGAAATTTCAGTTCAATTGGATGAAAATTAATGATTTTAGGTGACGCTAATCTTTAACCTTTTGACCTTTTGATAAAATTATTAATTTCTCTTCCCCATATTCTCATAATAAAGCTTTGTTAAGAATTTGATGACAAAACTCAAATGGTAAATTTAAATTTCAGGTCAATTGGATGAAAATGAACAATTTTTTGTGATGCTGACCTTTAACCTTTTGACCTTTTGATAAAATGGTTAATTTGTCTTTTCCATATGCTAATAAAGCATTTTGAAAAATTTGATGACAAAACTCAAATGGTAAATTTAAATTTCAGGTCAATTGGATGAAAATGAATAATTTTATGTGATGCTGACCTTTAACCTTTTGACCTTTTGATAAAATGGTTAATTTGTCTTTTCCATATGCTAATAAAGCATTTTGAAAAATTTGATGACAAAACTCAAATGGTAATTTGAAATTTCAGTTCAATTTCAGTTCATGTCTTTCAATCCTGACAAATCTCACACTCTTACGATGTCTCTCCGAAAAGACCGACTGGACAACCCTCCCATCCACTTTCTGAATAATCCTCTCCAGGAAGTTCTGTCACTCAAGCTTTTGGGTCTCACTATCTGCCATGATCTTTCCTGGGAAAACCACATTTCAAATCTGGCCTCCAAAGCCAGTCGCCGACTGGGCATCCTCCGTCGTGCGAAGTCCTTCCTTGGTACACCTGAGCCCCTCACAACATACAAGGCTTTCATCCGCAGCTCAATGGAATACTGCTCTCCCCTCTGGGCTGGTGCTCCTGCCTCACACCTAGCTCGTCTTCACACTGTTGAAACCAAAGCATTCAGAATTATTGGAATCTCCCGCGATGAAGCTAACTCCAAGGGCCTCTCACTCACTCACCGCAGGCAGGTTGGTGGTCTTTCCGTCTTCTACCGACTCCTCTCTGGCCTTGCCCCCCCCAGCTCTCTCTGGGCTCTGTCCCGCAAATATTCCTACAGGTCGCACAAGATCTGCCTGCAACCCTCTTATGGTTAAACTGCCAAAATCAAGACTCTCTGCTCACCTTCACTCCTTCATTCCTCTTTTCTCCCACCTCTGGAACAATCTCCCTCACTCTCTTCAATCCCACTCCACCCTCCAGGTCTTTAAAACAGCTGTTCACCACCATCTCTTATCTTCCCCCATCCAAAACCTTGATCTTTTGTACCCCCGCTAATTTCACCCCAATTCCACATTTTTGAAATACCAACTTCTGTCCTGGAAGTCCTTGGTGTCCTTGTGTTTTATACTTCTCCCTCCCCCACCCCCTTCCCACGCCTCCTCCCCCCAAGCCCTCTCCCTTCCACACATCTCCCTGCTCTCGGATGTTGTGTTTGTGTGCTTCCCCTTCTCTCCCCATCTTGTCTTCCCCTCCCTCTTTTTATATATTTTGTTTGTCTGGTTGATTTGTTTGTGAAGTAAATGTTAGCTCTTTCACGAGCCTCGATTCAGTATACAAAATTGGATGAAAATTGCTGATTTTAGGTGATGGTGACCTTTAACCTTTTGACCTTTTGATAAAATTATTCAATTTACCATTTGAGTTTTGACATCAAATTCTTAACAAAGCTTTATTATGAGAATATGGACAAGAGAAATTAATAATTTATCAAAAGGTCAAAAGGTTAAAGATTAGCATCACCTAAAATCATTAATTTTCATCCAATTGACCTGAAATTTCAAATTACCATTTGAGTTTTGACATCAAATTTTCAAAAAAGCTTTATTATAATTTGTTCAGGTCAATTGGATGACGATTGATGCTTTTATGTGGCGCTGACCTTTGACCTTTTGACAAAATTATTAATTTTCCTTCTCCGTATTATCATAATAAAGGTTTGGTGAAAATTTGATGACAAAACTCAAATGGTAAATTTAAATTTCAGGACAATTGGATGACAATTGATGATTTTATGTGGCGCTGACCTTTGACCTTTTGACAAAATTATTAATTTGCCTTCTCCATATCATCATAATAAAGGTTTGGTGAAAATTTGATGACAAAACTCAAATGGTAAAAAAGTTATGGCCCGGACACACACACACACACACACACACACACACACACACACACACACACACACACACACACACACACACACACACACACACACACACACACATACACACACACACACACACGGAAGTGATTACAAAACCCCTCTCCTGCTGTGCATGGGACGGGCTAACCTTCATGAGCTCAGCGTTTAGGCAGATGTATGG
This sequence comes from Myxine glutinosa, assembly GCF_964187855.1. Classification (NCBI taxonomy): domain Eukaryota; kingdom Metazoa; phylum Chordata; class Myxini; order Myxiniformes; family Myxinidae; genus Myxine; species Myxine glutinosa. Next base: position 26,837,306 of record NC_136264.1, read on the forward strand.
AAGCTGGAAATAGTAATGCACCTCAAATAGTAACTTAGCAGCGTTTAATACCGTGTACGGCTCAGATGTGCTCCACCATAACCATCTTGAACATCAATTACCAAATCTGAAAGCATGCTATTTCACCTCGCAGTCGCTTCATTGAGAGCTCTCCAAATGCAGACCTTTTCTGGCCAGGGGTCCAGGGATTATGGGTAATTTGCAGCTGTTTCTGAGCTTCCCAACTTCGCCCCTCACACATCACCATCACTCTTTGCCAAGAAACATTCTTGGCAAATGAATAGCGTTGTTCCTCTGAATTTGCGAGATCCACGAGCGCAAATCGAGTCCAAACTCTCTCTTTTACACCGTTACTCGGAGCAACCACCAATAAGAAAACATTTGAGCACAAGCAGGCAACGGACTTGCATACCATTGTGATTTGAACGGTGTTATGTGCTCTTAAATCCTTAGTCGTTGACCGTCTAGTAAATTTTTCAACGACCCTTGCCTTTGATCCTTGCAATTTGCCACATCGTTTGCCACATTTGCCACTCCAACCACTATGCAAGACGTACTTCATCACAAAACAGCAATCTTTGACCGTGCCAAATTCCTAAATCCCGGAATCACTGGGGTGCACTGTCCGCAGGTGTTGCTGCGTTACCTTGCGGAGAGCTTTGCGGGTCGTCGGCTCCGCTCGTCGTAGTGGACGAGGAACTTCGGAGGAGATAATGTCACGGTTTGTCGCTCCATCCGTCCGGATCTCTGTCCGGACCGGTCCATCTTGATATTTTCAACCCCTTTTGAGGACAATACTGTAATGGGATTTTCACCAAAATTTAGCAGGAAACTTTATTCAAAGGTGCATTCAAACATGCATCCCAAAGGTGTGGGGGTTAAAATAGCTATTTGGCAATTTTTTGCTATTTTTACGATTATTTTTTGCTATTATTTTATTGCTATTTTTTTGCTATATTTCCCTCTATTAGTATTTTATTTTTAGCTAATATTTTTTGCTATTATTATTCCATTTTTTCAAATATTTTTTTGCTATTATTTTATTTTTTTGATATTTTTGTTGGTATTGTTATTGTATTTTTTTTGATAATTTTTTCCCTAGTAGTTTAGGGGCTGCTATTATTTTTGCTATTGTTTTTCCCTGTTGTTAGTGCCTGGTAATATTTTTTGCTATTGTTTATTTTCCCACTGATGTTTTTGCTATTATTTTATTCCTCAGGCTATTATTATTTATTTATTTATTGCTATTATTTCCCCCTATTAGTATTTTATTTTTGGCTAATATTTTTTTGCTATTATTCAATTTTTTCAAATATTTTTTTGCTATTATTATTTATTTATTTTTGATAATAGTTTGTTGTTATTGTTATTTTATTTTTGGGCGATTATTCCTAGCTATTATTTTTTCGTTATTAGTACTTTTTGCTGATTTTTTTGCTATTATTATTTTATTTTTTGACTATTGTTATTTATTTATTTTTTCCAATTTTTCCTGCATTTTGGCTATTTTTTGTTACCGAGCCTGTTCCCAAAATCTCATTCGGAAGTTGTCGTGATGAGGCCGAATAGGTCATAAAACTCTGGCCGTTATCCATGTGATTTGGATGGACGGACACAGAGGAATTATATTTTTGGGGTCTGTTCCACCTCAACCCGTGCAGATCCATCAATAAACTGGCATTTTCCCGGATCCTACCTATCATCGACTCTTTCTTCCAAGACTTCCACGCGAATCAACCTCACAATCTCGTGACAAATCCCGTATTGATGTGTAACTTCTTGTACTTTTGCCATCATTACATTTATCTGCCACTTCTATTTTTTGCTGCTCCCCTCTTTGTTGATTTCAGGTTTTCCTTCCATTGTTTTGATAGTCCCAGGTGGATATCATTCACAGCAACGCGACTCCCGCTATGCGCAGCAAGCCCGATGAGAAGCAGTGAGTGCCATTTTCTCGACTCCCAGCTTTTTGTATGATCTGGAGTAGGACGTTGATTCAGAAATCCATGTGATATTTGATGAAACAATGGGATTTACTAAAAACTACTTTAAGCAGTAGCATGTAGTGCTAGATACTGCTCGAACAACGTGTATCAATGATTTTAACCAATTTATGGTTGGAAATGTTTCAGAGGTTCCACTTCAAAGTTCCAATGCCGTGCCGGACCTATATCTTTCCCTACCTCATATACCTGCGGGCGTATTACAACTGTTGGCAAAGCCAACACTCTGTTATTCATTACAAGGACATGAGGATAAAATCGACAAGCCAACACACTGCCAACCAGAACGGCACTAGGTAGAACACATAGCTACCTCCGCCAGGCTGAACAGTTTATGGTTTCTATCCCACTGATAGGCCGAATCTGGATTCTGACCTGAACCAAAATCTAATCGGCTTGTTCTTGTCACCTAACCAACTCATCCACCAAGTTTTGGCCGAATCCGTCCATAACTTTTTGAGTTATTGTGCTATACAGTACTGTATATCGTTTTTGGTACCTATCCCTCAATGGTGAAGAAGCACTTAGAAATTAAAACAAACTCTCGTATCCGGATCTGGATCCAGTTATTCACCAAAAGTGAATCAATTAGTCTTTGTCAAACACCCAATCTGTCCACCATTTTTTGGCCGAATCCGTCCACAACCTTTTGAGTTATCCTGCTCACAAACAGACAAACAGGGGTGAAAACACAAACTCCGTCGACCTTTGGTGGCCGAGGTATTTTTGATATAATTTGCACCTGGGATCTCAGAATCATGGACCAAACATTCAGATGCGAGTGCCAAATATGCCAGCCTGATTTTTAAACTTTGAGGGCTTTATGTAACTAAAGAGGGAGGTTGTTAACGAAGAAAAATTGAGAAACAAGTACAGGTACATTCAAAGTACACCGCCCCATGCCAAATAAATAAATATCCTCCAGCGCAGCATTGCTGGGATGCCTCCGGCGCCCGGCAATACCGCAGTGCAGCTCATAGAGACTGAATTGGGAGGGAGAGGTGCACAATAATTGATTGATTGATTGCAAAATTAAAATCGATAAAGAATGATCATAAAATAATTTCTTAATCAATATTGGCTAATGGCATAACTAAACTACCAGTGCTTCATTCAAAACTAAAACTTTTTGAAAATTAATTAAACAAGTCATTAACACAATAAGTCATTAATCGTAAAAATTAAATAATTAATTGATTAACCAATAAGTAATTAATCGATTAAATGATTAATCAATAAATCAAAAATATACTTTATAGCCACATCAGTTGGTCACTGTCGAGTCCAAATATTTGCTTCCTAGCTTAAAAGGTGCCTGAGATATTGCCCAGATGAGAAAGAAAATAAATAAATGATTAATAATGAAAATAAATAAATAATAATCATAAAAATTTAATAATTAATTGATTAATCAATAAATAAGTAATCTATTAATTATTGATTAATCAATAAATTAAATATATACTTTATAGCCACATCATTTGATGACTATCGTGTCCAAATATCGGCTTTCTAGCTCAAAAGGTGCCTGAGATATTGCCCAGATGAGAAAGAAAATATATAAATGATTAATAATGAAAACAAATAAATAATAATCATAAAATAATTAAATAATTCATCAATTGGCTATTAGAATGAATGCCTAAACCACCACCGTTTCATCCGAATCTGTAACTTAAAAAAGAAGAAGAATTAAGTGATTAATCGAATAATTAAATAATTAATTGATTAAATGATAAATCAATAAATCAAAAACATCCTTTACAGCCAAATCACTTGATCATTGTGGCATCCAAATATCACCTTCTTAGCTCAAAAGGTGCCTGAGATATTGCCCAGATAAGAAAGGAAACAAATAAGTACTTAATTAATCGATAATAATTAAATAACTAATCAATTGATTGATTAATCAAAAGAAAAAAAATAAGGTTTTCCCAAAGCACTTTCTCACTATTGTACCCAAATTTGAGCTTCCTAGCTCAAAGGATGGCTGAGATATCGCCCGGACAAACAAACAATAAAACAAGAAAACAAACAAACAACCGGAGTGAAAACTGAGTACTCCCTTTCAGCGTGCGTCATTGCCGAGCCCCCTTCGGTGCCCGGCAATGACGTTATGCAGCGCCTGGAGATGGCATAGGAAAAGTGCGGTGTACAATAGGAAAATAAAGGTGAGTGGGGTAGGTAAAGGAAGAATAGGGGTGGAAGGGAAATGTATGTGTCGTACGTGAAGAGATGCTAGGTGGGGACTTGAGGGGGTTATAAAACAAAAGGGCCTGACATTTTTGTGTACTTGATACAGTATGTACATGGCTGGAGAATTAAGATGTTCAAATGGGCAGGAAAGTTTTGCCTTCTAAAATTAGTACTAGACATACACACAGAACCACACAAAATGAATGCAGCATCAATGCATGGGATACAGGGTCTATTTTGACAGGTAAGTGGGTGGTCCAGGTTCCTGGTTTGAAAAAATAAACCAGATAGTTCCTTACGGTCTCTGCTCTGAATTATTGTACCCAAATGTGGGTCATTTTTTTTTTTTTTTTTTTTTTACTGCATTCAATCGTCATGATGCATGCGACCCCTGGGTTTTTAATGTACCCCTTCTGTCCAAGGCTTTGTGCAGATAACCACACACCTTTTGTCCTACAGCTCGGCATGAATTGCACTTGCTGTGTTGTTATTCAAATGTCAAGCATGATTTTTCTGTCCACATTATAGAAGGCTCAGAGGGCCTTGTATGCATTTAGCACGCCAGATAAAGGTCGGAGACGTCAGTGTGATTTAACATGAATGACAAGGACAATGTTATCGCATTAATAACTCGTTGTACTGTTGGCATTTCCTTCTGAGCATTTATGTTGTAACGGATCTGCCTTAGGGGTTATATGGGGATATATTTGAATAGTTATTTCATAGTGCATGTTAGCGTAAGCTGATGTAATTACTATAATTAAAGATATGGCTGTCGAGTTAAGTGTTTGAAAGCTCTCGTCTTCTCTGCCCCAGTGTTTGTGTCTAAGCCCTGTCTCCCCCTCCACCTTGTCCTTAGATTCTGCAACATTTCCCAATGTGATATGTCTGTATCTGCAAACTTCCATTTTGCAGTGACCAGGAATCCACGTGGGTCAAGTGGGGGCAGGATGCATGAGGCCAAGTGGCTCAAGCGAGAGAAAGTCCATGTGGCCCAAGTGGGAGAGGGACATAGGAGGCCATGAGGCTTGAAGGAGGTGGGAGTCCGTCACCACTCCCCACAGCATGGCCAATAAGCTGTCCAAGGGATCTACCCATGAGGAGTGGTGGGGTTATGAAAGCCTGAGCGAGTTGCACTTGGGGCTCCTCCCTCTCTTTCTGGTTAGTTGAGCGCCGGTGGTGGCTTATGGTGTTCCCAGGCCCGGAGGGAGGAATGGCGAGGACTGACTGCCCAGATCACAGCGTGCCAGCCTGAATGGCTGGCGTGGCCCAAACAATCCTCAGCGATGGCCCGGTAGAGAGCCCCGCTGAAGACTTACATGGAGAGGCTGAGAGAACCTGTACACACTCCTCACCTTGTGAAGGTCCTGGCTGAACTGCACATTCTCCCCCCAAAACTGTTTCAAAACCGTCCCTTGCATGACATCATCAGGCTCGCTCATTGGTCTCCTGGCTAGAGCACAACGTTGATTAGCCAGATTCAAAAGTAGACGTGATCTCTTTGGCTCAAAAGCCATCGGTCGCGAAGCCGGTATGAAAAAAGGGGAAGATGGTATTAATAAAATTAATAAATGACAAATTAGCATATTTAACAGTGAAAAATACAAAGGGAGGAGGGGAAAAACAAAAATTCCATTGAACACTATATTGGCAGACTTAAATTGGGGTTTACAACATATCTACTCTAATCATACAAATTACGATACAATTTATCAATGAATTAACCCCTTAATCCCAAGGGTAGCCGCACACGAGCCCATGCAGAGCAACAAGATCATCAGTGACAGTTTTTGATAATCATGTAATGTGCGGCGGTTGATGATCATCGTCAAGTACCTTTTTCAGATGCACCAGCGACAATCATAAAAGTTGAACATGTTCAAATTTTATGCCGAGTTATCGGCGACAACCGTGCATCATCGTATAGTTCACGCTCGATGGGATCATCAGGATGTACGTGAGCATTACTTCCTTGTTTTCAATTATCGCTTTTGGTTTATGTTTCCATGGGTTTGCTGAAACAGGTAGATAGAAGTTTTTGCAGATGTGCAAGTGGATTACTCTACATACCTTGTTGTGCCTTTGTGTGTGCAGCTGTTCTGACATGAGTTTTTTACATCCCGATAAGAGGTGGGACGTACTTTCTGTTTCTACCTTGCAGAACCTACACTTGTCTGATTGACTCAGTCCTGCCTTCTTATTAAAGCCATTTGTGTGGTGTCCTTGGACTTGGGCATTTAATAATGATTCGTTCTCCATCCAAGTTGAACTGACCTCTTTTAACCACTCCAAAAAGCCATCTTTGTCTACTCCCAATATGTCCAACTCTTTTTTTAATATCTCCCTGATCCTTTATCATTCTCTGAAAGTTCGTGTGTGTGTGATAAATTTATATGTACAGTGGCCTGCAAAAGTATTCAACCCTACCAATAATGGCACATTTCGATGAATTACGAATTATGAAGAAACAATTTTTCCAAATGAACTTTTTTATCCATAACTGAAGATATCAAACTAAACACTTATAGTTGAAGGAGGTCACATGTCAGGAATACCTGCAAAACCATGTACAAATCAAAATTCACTGGTTGCAAAAGTTTTCAGCTGCTTAGATCAGTACGTGGTGGAAGCACCTTTTACAGCAATGACTGCTTCGAGTCGTTTTGGGTAGTAGGTCTCTACCAGCTTTGCACAGTGAGATGGTGAAATCTTTGCTTATTCTTCACGTGAAAATTGCTTTAGCTCTGCCAAGGTCCATTGGAATCGTCGATGGAATTTAATCTTCAAGTCTCACCATGAATGTTCAATTGGGTTTAAGTCAGCATGTTGACTGGGCCACTCAAGAGCATTTAGCAAGCGTTCCGGCCACTCCATTGTGGCTTTAGCTTTCTGCTTTGGATCATTGTGCTCACCCCTCTGAGCTGGTGCTCCTTCCTCACACCTAGCTCGGCTTCACGCGGTTGAAACCAAAGCATTCAGAATCATTGGAATCTCCCACAATGAAGCAAACTCTGAAGGCCTTTTTCTCCCTCTCACCGCAGGCAGGTAGGTGGTCTTTCTGTCTTCTACGGACTCCTCTCAGGCCTTGCTCCCCGTGCTCCCCCTGTGCTCTGTCCCCCAAATATTCCTGCACAAGATCTGCTAGGAACCCTCTGATGGTTAAACTGCCGAAATCTCGGCTCTCTGCTCACCTTCGCTCTTTCATTCCTCTTTTCTCCTGCCTCTGGAACAAACTCCCACACTCCCTTCAATCCCACTCCTCCCTCCAGGTCTTTAAAACAGCTGTTCACCACCATCTCTTATCTTCCGCCATCCAAAACCTTGATCTTTTCTAGCCCCGTTAAAACACCCCAAACCCACCTCTTTCAATCCCCAACTTCTTTCCTGAAATTCCTAGAAGTGTTAATTTGCTTTATACCATGTACCCCTCCCTCCTCCACCAGCTCTCCCCCTTTCACATATCTACCGACATCCCTGTTCTCTTCTGTTGTTGTGCTTGTGTGCTTCCCTCTCTCTCCCCTCTTGTCTCCCGCTCCCTTCATTGCATGTTTTATATGTCTGTGCATGTTTTCATGTTCAATGTGTTCGCTCTTACATGAGCCTCGATTCTGTATACAAAAAATAATAAGAATTATTATAATAGTAATTTTAAAAAAAATTGTCCTGCTGAAATGTGAATCTCCGACCAAGTTTCAGATTCATGGCTGACTCGAGCAGGTTTTCATCAAGGATTCTCCTGTACTTTGCACCATCCATTGTTCCTTGCATCCTGAAAAACTTGCCAGTCCCTGCTGATGAAAAGCAGCCCCATAACATGATGCTGCCACCACCATGCTTGACAGTAGGGATGGTGTTGACTGGGCGATGTGCAGTGTTAGGCTTGCACCAGAATTATCGCTTTGAATTTAGATCAAAAAGTTCAATTTTTGTCTCGTCTGACCACAAAACTTTTCTCCACAAGCCAGCAGTATCATTAAGATGCTTTTTCACAAACTCCATAGAAGCTTTTAGGTGTGTCTTTTTAGTAATGGCTTCCTTCTTGCCACCTGTCCATAGAGGCCATATTTGTGAAGGGAGTGGGATATTGTTGAACAGTGAGTGCGGTGGTGGAATGGACGGAGTGTGTGGAATGTATGGGCGGTGTTGGAACGCCGGGTTTTGGTGAGTATGAAAAGGGTCGCGTGTGCGTGTGAGCATGCGAGTAAGGCATCGACGTGGACCGGGTTAGCAGTTAGGGCGACGGATAGCCGAGGCGAGCACTCCGTGCGCGGTGCGCTTTGTTTGCAGCGAGGACCGGCCGGGACTGTAAGCGCGTCGCTCTTCGGAGCGTCGTGCGCGATTCGGGCCGGGTCCCACACTGAATGGTCGGTGCCGCGTCAGAGCGGCGATCGGCGCGATTCCGGGGGTGGAGGGCCAGGTCGGACCTTCGCCCCCTGGCGGGGACGGGGTTCCGACCGGGCGAGATTGAGCCATCGGGCCGGAGGCCACAAGGATCCGCGCCGAGATGGTGCGTGGAATCTCGACCCGACCAAACCGCCTCCACTGAACCGAATGCCGGACGGATTTAACCTGCAGGCGACCAAACCACCTGAATTCATTGCTCGGCTTTGCGAAGCCGAGTTTTAATGAGGTAACGACGCACCGAGGCTCAGATATAGCGGACTGTGTTGGTAATAGTGTTTTGGATCCGAAATTGAAAATAGTGAACTGATTGGCAGTAATAATTGGCAAATTTTTGATTGGCTGGAATTTGATGAGCAAAATTTATAGTAGGAGATGCCCGATGTGGTGGGATGGCAACTCTGCCATCCCTCACACACGGGGCACATGAGCAATAGTTTTATGGCGTTTGGCAGTGAAAACTAGCCCGAGAGGGTTAGGATAATGTGTAGGGACCTAGAGATGACCATAGGTAACTGGAGATTTAAGTAGCGACATTATACCTGTAGTGGGGACTTAGAGAGTATGGTAGTTGGATTATAACGACGAGGGAGCGCAATAGTATAAGGGGCGACGGGGAAGCGCGAGTTTCAGAGGGGAGTAGGTAGATCAGATGATGCTGTGTGTGTGAGAATCTCGATATCGAGCAAAGGAGGAATTGCTAGGCAATGCTCGGGAAGGATGTGTGTATGAGCGTGGGAGAATCTAGGTGCCTGAGGCAATGGTTTGGAGATTTAGAAGTGTATTGTGGAAAGTGTGAGATGATTGTGAATTGTATTGAGCGTGGAAGTGTATGGAGCAGTGCATGAGGAACAATTGTGGTTGTGCATTGTATTGAATGAATGGTCCTGGAGGAAGGAGGGTGCAGGTGGCACCAGGTGTGATTGCACAGGTGTGCAAGTGAACAGGTGTATGGAGCAGTGTATGAGTGGGTAATAGTGATCGAGTGTGGTGTTGAGCAAATTGTCCTGGAGGAAGGAGGGTGCAGGAAGCACCAGGAGTGATGGCACAGGTGTGCAAATACAGGTGAGCATGGTTGTATGGAATAAATGGTCTGGAATACATGGATTATGGAATGGGTGGTATGGAGTGAGTATGCTGGAAAATGTGGAGTGGAGTGGTTGGTGCGAAGGGAGTGTATGGGGAGGATGGACCCCATCACGAATACCCGGGGAGGGTAGTTTAAGAGTTAGGTAGAGGGAGTAGGTAAATTGTGGTTGGATATTGGCATCTGTGGTGCGTGTGGAAGAATGGTGTTTGGATGGGTGCATTAGTGACGTGGAAATGGCTGGGCATGTGGCCTGTTAGTGTGTGTAGTTAAATGGGCACTCCGCCACTGTGAGGATGTCGGCCAGGTGAGGCCGCAGGTGGGCTCTGGGAGCCGGTAGAGTTGTGGATGGGACCCGAGGATCCGGAGGACGGACCCGGGTAGCCCAGTGCCAGAGAGGGCACCGAGTGGGGAGAGCGCCAGCGGGCCTTCCCCAGTTAGATAGGTTAGGGTAAGGAGCAGGTAAGCTCAGAGGCAACTGCAGTGGTGGAGGTGTGCAGGTGGGTAGACCCGCTGGGAGAGCCACACGACCCAGTCCTGAAATTTTGCAAAGGCACAGGGAGTTGAATCGGGGGAGTGAGACCCCAAATTGATGAAGCACCACCGTTTGGTCAATGGGAATTGGTTCTTAAAATCGCATAGAGTAAGTTGGCCAATGGATTGGTAGGGAAAGACCCCGGGTAGTGTAAAGTGTGTTAATGTCATTTAAGAGGAAAGTTAGGATTGAAATCTCCTTGCACCATCTGCATCCACTCACCTGAGGTAACGACGGTGCTCCACACCATGCCATGCTTTGTTGTTTTTATTATTTTTGTGCAAATGTTTGGCTTGTGAGATACATCATGACGTGAGTGTGACATTGTGCTGATGTTCCATCTCTCCCTCCTTATGAGGATTGATGATGAATTGGTGATGGCAAATTTGACAATGGGATTGTGACGAATTTGGTATAGTATAGGGGAAATATGGGGAAGACGAGACAGTAGTGACGAATTAGTAAGGGTGTAGATTTTGGTACATACAGGGGTAAGGGGCAAGGGTAGAACAGGTAACAGGGGGGGGGGGGGGGTGACGTACGGTAGGGACGAGCTTTTCTCTGCTCGGTCTCCAGACGCACCTCACCTTGCATTGCCTTTATTGATGTGTACCCTTGTGACCTTACCCCTCGCTAACCTGCCCTCTCTGTCTTCCTTCCCCGACCCATGGAACGTGCTCTCTGGGCACCGAGGGGAGCGTGCGGGAGTCTGCCATTGTGTGCCCGAACCCCCGCAACCAGCTGCCTGCATCGATGCACCACTTATGGACCACAGGTCTGTGGCTGAGCACCACTCATGGACCCCACGGGTTGGGGCATGGCCCCTCTCCTGGAACCGGCCACGATGGCCCAAGATCTTGCTTGCAGACCTCAGTGATGTGGCACCTATGCCACACAGGTGAACCACCCCTAGTGCTCGGCCCTGTGGGCCATAAATAAAAAGTGGACACGTTTTGTGCTTTTTATTATTGCAAATAGGCTGCCAGCAAGAAGACGAAGAACAAGTTGACAACATCTGGAAGAACAACGACCAGCAGAGGGAGCCGAAGAGCAAGACCAGCAACAGGGTTTTGGTTTGTTTTTTATTATGAACTGTGGTGACTGTGCACTCAGGTGCGTTTATGGTGCTTTATGGTGCTCTTTATTGGTGCTGGTGCGTTAATGCAGCGCAGGCTGTCTCCCCCCCCCAAAAAGAACAATCGCAGGTCCTGGGTTGCAGTGTAAATACAATCAACATCACTTGTAAATAATGCTCCCCACCGTTCATGTTTAGTTTGAGAACAATTCCGCAATAGTGCAGCAGATATGTGCAAATATTTTGGGTTTGATGATAAAAGCATAGAATTTGGCTCACATTTAGTACATACCACTAGGAAGATTTTTGGATATAGGGACATTGCATATTCCTCCTGGGGCCAAAATGGCGGCCATTTTACAAAATGGCCGTGATCGGGTATTACATAACACATAATCTGTAGGAGTTGTGCACGTTTTTCAACTGGAGATGCATGCAAGTGATGCAATATCACTTAAAATATAACCTGGGATGCCAATTAAAGGTCATACACCTTACATAACCGATTTATTGGGCCTATTAGGCAACAATTACGCAAAATTTGGGTTTTCTTATGAGTTTTGTCCGTATTTTGCACTCTGAAAATGATCGGTTTAACATTAAATTGCACTGCCACTGTGGAAGTGCGTTTACCCTTACATATTATCTTACATTTATCTTTTACCCTTACATTGTCAGTGGGTACATGTCGACATCATATTAAAATATAACAATCCGCCATGCGGACAAAGGCGATCTAGGTGAGCAAACCGAGCATCAAACGTACATTAATGCCAACCACCCATTTACACATGTACGTCTATGTTGTCGACTGCTCCCGTGGTGAACAAGCCACCCTTCAGTTTGGGTGGGCAAACTGCTCCCTCCAACATGAAGTAGCGACAGATGTTGTTCCCCAACTCAGATGAAATGCTCAGCACCCTGTCGTAGGCGATGGACACATCAAGGCGGTACAGCTCATCAACGAGGTCTCGTCTCCGTGTCTTCATGTGCATCATCACACCCAGGTACACAGGCACGGGTGTCTCCCTGTTGTGACTGTGCTTGGTAGATTGTACGGAACCGGTGCTCTTGCGACGGCGTGCACAGCTGTTGAACATCAGGAGCTGGGAGATTGTAAGTGTAGGAGCTGGTATAGATGAGTGGCTTGACTGTTCATGGATATTGGGGCCATTCAAGATCATAGAAACCAGTGCGATGAGTGAATTTGGCACCGACTCCTCCTGGCAGTGGGTGTCAAATGAACCACTGAAGGCAGTCGTCATCTTCAGCATGTCTCTTCGGACTATGTTGGCAGCTCTAGCCAGATGAATGCCATCACTGTCGGCATCCTGCTCACATGCCTTGCGCAGGGCTGTTCCAACATCCTGGTTGAAAGCAAGTAGAATGTCTCGGCCTCGCTTGTGCTCCTCTAAGTCATGAAAATGCCTCAAAATTCGTTTTTTGAGTTCGGTTGAGTGAACACGCCCAGTCAGGACTGTTCCAAGCTGCTCCAGCCTGGTGTTGTACAGGGTTGCCAGGTCTATCAGCTTGAACACTGGTGCCACAGCAGAGTCCATACGGGCTTCCTCAATGTAGGACACCAGTTCAGCAAGGGCTATGCCATGATTTACATCGTCTTGGTGTGGACCCTCATTCATCTTCGTGCCTCTGGCTTTGTTGTACAGGGAGGCTAGACACTTCACATGGTACTTGGCCTCCTGTGCTATAAGATCTCCTCCACTTAGTTTAGCCAACAGTGGTTTGTCCTCTAGTTTCAGGGCACATTTCCTGACACGGGCATCAAGCTCAAAGGTGGAAGCCTCGTGCAGAGTCTCCTTACCCGCCTGTCCGTCACAAAAGAAACACTTGTCAACTGAAGGTTGTGGTTGGTCTACACTATGACGGGTGTTCTTCCTTGGGACATCTGCACTGTGCTCACAGGAGGTTTTCCTCTTCTCGGCTCGAAACAGTTGGGTTTTGTTGTATTCGAGTCTACATGAATCATGCCACCTGGCTCTGTGGTGCTCGAATGTTGCTTGAATGCCCTCACCATCATCCAGTTTAGAGAGATCTATAGTCTTTGGCAGACATCCGATCTTGCTGAAGGCGAGGAGATTGTCTGCAAGAGTCTGGAACCCAGAACCACCGGTGCTACGCTTTGATTCAGCTGGACAGCATAGCTTCTCAGAGGTGTCTTTCTGACATAGCACACACTGGTCCCAATCTGTCAGACATGGAAGATGTGTTCCAGATGAGCCGGGCTGTTGGGGGTCCAACATCATAAAACGTTGGGCCATTGTCAGTCAGTCAGAATACGTTTAGGGTACAGCCACCAGATGCAACCACCACCGTGACCTGAAAGCAGAATTAGCAGAATTTAGATATGCACAATGTCTCAGCTCTAGTACATATGTAGCAAGACAGATCTGTCAGATATAAGCATGACAAGGAAGAAAAACGTTATTTGCGTCCCTGTTAGGCCACCATACATAATTGTGTTCAAGTCCATGTGAGGCCTATGCATAACATGTCAATAACAAATGATACATAGATCCACTAGAATGTGTTTTGCACCAACCATAGTTGATATAGTATACACATATGGACTGGCATAATTCGGTCACTAGTCATATATATGCACCCCGAGGGACGTTGAGTGACCACATGAGGGAAATAGGACCCTCATGTGGTCACTCACAGTCCCGAGGGGCACATAGATGTGACTAGTGACCGAATTATGCCAGTCCATATGAGTTTTATAACACACCACCTCTTGAGGGCGCTGTAAACTGTCAAACATTAACGACAAGTATCATAATACTCAGACGATCTTTGTAAAAACCATTGCAAATTTTACCACTATGGACCGGTCCATAGTGTCGCGGCACCACTATGGACCGGACCATAGTGGTAAAATTTGCACTGGCTATGCAATAGGCTATACTAGTGAACCACACATGACAGTGTTTTAGCCAATCGGGAAGGAGAATCAACAAGAGGTGTGTTATAATTCAACTTATGGGCGAAAATAGTAAATTTTGGCCGCCATTTTGTAAAATGGCCGCCACAGCTACCATGGGACAAATATGCGATGTCCCTATATCCAAAAATATTCCTAAGGGTATGTCCTAACTGTGTGCCAAATGCCATGCTTTTATCGTCAAACCCACAATTCTGTCAAAATATTTCACATATCTGCTGCACTACAATTCGGTTATCCTGTGGGCGTGATTCTGTTAGATAGGGTGCAATGCAGCAGGGGGACATACTTATTTGTGTTTTAAAACTGTCGGACTCAGGGTCAGGTTAATTGTAGAGGGAATTACACCTACGTGTCACACTAAGTTAAAGTTTTATAGGCCCGAGGACGTGCCTGGAGGATGAGGGTGCAGTGTTGCGGATTTGAGAATCCTGTGTTTTTTATTGTTGTAAATATCACCCTGTGTAAGTGTAATGAATTCTTGTAAATACCTCAGCTTTGTGTGTAAAGGTCAAAGGTCGTCCTCTTAGTTAGTCCATATACATGCACGTAGGCCACCATATACCCTTCTAAATAGTTATTTCCTTATTATGTGTATTAGTTTAAGGCTGTGTTTCCCATTAGTTGACTCTGCATTGCATCAAATTGAAATAAGGTAGAATCCCCTGTCAAGTGCATAGCCTCTATTGCCAACTGCATTCGCCCTCCATTGAGCACGCGGTCAGTTCAGAGAACAGAGGCGTGTCTCCGCCCCTCGTCATAGGAAAGAGGAGTGAGCCCTTGCCGATCAACCAACCAAGCACGAGGGGTTTGGCTTGAGAGGGCGGAGAAAGAACGATCGGGCAGGTTCGCGAAGATTCGAGGGTGTGGCCCTATATAACCCGTCACGCGACGCCCCCACCGAGAGATGCGTCAAAGAGAAGGGATGAGTTCACCTAAAGGAGTCCACCGCAGCTTTGAACAAACCGCAGCTTTGAACAAACCGCAGTTTTAACCACCGCAGCTTTGAGCGTCGACAGCGGTGACGGCAGTTGCGGCCACGAAGCAACGTCGCCGTGCGGAGACGATTGGGGAGAGTCGGCGGCTCCTCAACTCGAGCCGGGATCACACCCACCACCCGCATCCTTCCCGCCTTGCGATCCCACCTCCTCGTCCGTCCAATCATCCACCTCCAGCTGAACCTTCCTCCCCTTCCAGCCATTCGTGCCATTCATCCCTATCATCATTCCCCGTGTAAGTCTGATTGTCGTCCGTCTTCTGTGTTGTCCTGGGGGTTAAGTAAGACTGAATTGGTAAGTTAATATTGCACTGTGTCTTCTGGTCCTTCCATCCTTCTGTAAATTATTTTCGTATCTTTCCTTCTCCTTGGTTCCTTTAATTGTGTAAATATTAGTAATAAATTATATTTGTTCTTCCTTACCTTCTGGTTTCCTCACATCCGTTCATCCTTGTCTTTTCCCAATTGAATACCTGTGGCACGATTTGGCCAACGTTCAAGAATCGGGTCTAGTTTCTGCTAATGGTTCGTGCCGCGGCTGCTAATCCGATCGGCAATTAACATCTTGTCCGCGGTCGCGAACGAGGTTGCTCACCTGCCTCTCGGAGGGAGCTGCGCAACTTCAGGACTCACGTCGGTCAGTCGCACACGAGGGGATTAATCCCCCCTTCTTAAGGGGGAAAAAGGCCGACGTTGAGATCCGTAACAATATATAAAATGATATATAAATGTATATATATATATATATATATATTGTTGTGGATTTGAGAATTGTGTTTTTTTGTGTGTAAATATCACCCTCCGTGGTGTGTGTAAAGGTCAAAGGTCGTCCCTTAGTTAGTCCATATACAATCACGTAGCAAATCATAGATTTCCCTTTTCAGTAGTTATCTCCTTATTATGTGTATTAGTTTAAGGCTCTCTCTTCCATTAATTGACACTGCATTGCACCGAAGTTAAATAAGGTAGAATCCCCTGAAATATCCCCATGGCCTCCGAAAACCTGCCAGCAAGGCGGCGTTTGCCGCTGCTGCTTTGGGGTTGTGTTCTTCGCCGCAAGACTCCATTAGCCACGAGGTAATCTCGGAGAAGAAAGGCGTGTCTCCACCTCGTCATAGAGGGGAGGAGTGAGCCAGCCCCGAACAACCAACCAAGAACAAGGGGTTTGGCTTGAGAGGGCGGGGAGAGAACGCTCGAGGAGGTTCGCGAAGGTTCGGGGGTGTGGTCAATATAACCCGCGGCGGGACGCCCCCACCTCAGATGAGATGAGAAGAGATGAGATGAGATGGGAGGAGATGGGATGGGAAGAGATGAGATGAGCTTTGAGTTGAGTCCACCATGCAGCTTTGAGTCCACCACGCAGCTTTGACTCCACCACGCAGCTTTGACTCCACCACGCAGCTTCGACCCGCTGCCAAGCGGGAACCAGATATCGGTGGCATTGGTGGCATCAGTGGCCGTCGAGGTCCAGCCCGACCTCCCGTGCGGGATCAGCTCCAGCCAGCGTCCAGCTGAACCTTCCTCTCCCTCCAGCCATCCACCTCCTGCCATTCCTGTCATCATCCCCCGTGTAAGTGTGCTTGTAGTCTGTCTTTTGTCTTGTCCCTGGGTTTAAGTAAGACTGCCATAGGTAAGCTAGTGTTGCACTGTGTCCTTCTGGTCCGTCCCTCTTTCTGTCGTTATTTTCTTATCTTTCCATTCTCCTTGGTTCTTTTGGTCTTGTAAATAATAATAATAATAAATTAGATTTGTTCTTCCTACCTTGCCTTTCTTTCCCTTACATCCGTTGTCTTTGTGATTTCACTCATTGAAAACCTGTGGCACGATTTTGGCCAACGTTCAGGATCGGGTTAGTCTCTGCTAATGGTTCGTGCCGCGGTTGCTAGACCGCTCGGCAATTAACATCTGTCCGCGGTTACGAACGAGGTTGTGCACCTGCCTCTTCGGGGGTAGCTGTGCAACTTCAGGACTCACGTCGGTCAGTCAAAGACAAGGGGGTTGATCCCCCCTTGATAAGGGGAACAAGGCCGACGGAGAGATCCGCAACAATATATATATATATATATATATATATATATATATATATATATATATACATATATATATATATATATATATACATATACATATACATATATATATATATATATATATATATATATATATATAGGAACCCATCTGTGGATCGGTCCCATCGGCCGATGGGTCTGACCCATCTGTGGATGCACGAGAAATGACAATGCAGACCCACCGGCCGATGGGTCTGCGCCATCTGCGGATGTGTTGTTCACCTTGAAGGAATGTGTTGACAGAATGGTGCTCTTCAATCACGTACACAGTCATTGGAATTACATGTGGTAGGAATTTAACAGAGATGATTTTTTAATGTTTAACAGATTAAACCACATGTCACGGACTGCTTTATAAACATTTATGACATCAATTGCTTATTTTTAGGTTCAAATAAACATACTCATCCACCATTGATGCATAGGAAACACAGATGGGTTCACCTTCAAGGTGAACAACACATCCGCAGATGGCGCAGACCCATCGGCCGGTGGGTCTGCATTGTCATTTCTCGTGCATCCACAGATGGGTCAGACCCATCGGCCGATGGGACCGATCCACAGATGGGTTCCAACATATATATATATATATATATATATATATATATATATATATATATATATATATATATATATATATATATATATATATATATATATATATATTGTTACGGTCCACGGATATGGATGTTGTTTGCCAAGCGAAGGCACCGCGGCCGAACAGTTGTTCCCCGACTCACCCGATTCACCCAGACGTTGGCCGTATCGCGCCACCGCTATTCAATCGGGAAAAGACTAAGACGATGAATGCAAAGAGAAAGAAGAAGACGTACAGAAGAGTAACGGGGTTTATTATTATTTACACACACATAAGCAAAAAGAGCAGTCACGGGTATTTACAGCGGACATGAAAAAGCAGGTAACACAGTGCAAATTACTAGCTTATACTGACTTAATTACCTACCCAGGACAGAACAAACAAAACAAACTCACGTACGCAAATGGATGGAAGGGTAGGAATCGTTTGGAGGGATGAGCAGGTGGGATCACAGGGCAGAGCGAGCAGGTCCACTCCAGGCAGGAGGCGAGGAGCCGGCAGCTCCTTGTATTCGGCTTTACAGCACACGCCGGCAGCTCCTTGTATTCGGCTTTACAGCGCATGCCGGCAGGGTCACTCGCTGCCCCGTCAGGGCTTCACGCGGCTGGTTGAAACGGGGCTGGTTGAAGCGGCTCTATGTCAAAGGCTTTTCGTATCTCTCACGCAACTCCGGTGCAACTCTGAGCTCTCTCCCGGTGGACTGCCAACCCTCTTACGCACCTGGACTCATCTGCCGTATCTTTTGTGTCGCTTGTCCCAGCGATCGTCGCACCCTTCTGTCCAAACCTTCAGCGCGGGTCTGACACGCCCCCCTCGGTTTTGGTACCGCCCTCCCCCCGTGCTCTGTTTCGTGACCTTGTATGGTAATCCCACGGGCTTGTCTCCTTATTTGGGCATGGCGCCGACGGCACGCCCCTCGTGGCGAGCCACGGGCTTGTTTCCTTATTTGGGCATGGGGCTGAACAGCCCCGCCCTTCGTGGCGCGCCCTGGGCTTGCCTCTCCCTGGCGACCCCGCCCCTCCTGTTCAAACAGAGCACGGAGCACATATTCACTATCACAGCGAAATGAGAGGGCGTGCATCCCACGCTTGTGAACTGCTTTACCCACAGATGGAGAGTTTGGCTGGGAAATGGAATGATTGAAGGGGAGCTATTCTTAATTGATTCGGTGCAATGGAGTGTCATTCTAATGGAAGAGAAGGCCTTACTCTAAAACACATAATAAGATATAAGCTACTGAACAAGGGTTTTATCGTGTCCTTCAATGTGGTGTTTCATGGAATAACTACCGGGACGCCCTTTTTACCTTTACACAACTCTGGAGGCAGGAGGGGCCATATTCAACAATGTTCATCACCATTTCCAATATAATACAACACAATCAAAAAAAATGCAATCCTCATATCCGCAACACTGCACCCTCCTCCTCTTAGGCACGACGCGGGCCTACAACTTTTATTTAGTGTGACACGTAGGTGTAGTTCCCTCTACTTTTAACCTGACCCTGAGTGCGACAGTTTTAAAACATAGATAGATGTGTCCCGCTGCTCCATTGCACCCTGCCTAACAGACTCACGCCCACAGCTAACCGAATTGCGGAATGGTCTTCAAACTATACATTGACGGTGGGGAGCATTATTTACAATTGACGCTACTTTATTTACAAAACGCAACCCAGGACCTGTGATTGTTCTTTCTGGGGGGGGAGACAGTCTGCTCTGCATCAATGCACCATGAAAGCACCCAAAACGCACCAAAAGACCCTCAAGCACCAATCGGTGCAGTCACCACAGTTCATCAGTGTTCATGAATAAAAAATAAAAACAACAACCCCTAACCCTGCAGGTGGTCTCTTGATCTTCGGCTCCCTCTGCTGGCTATTATTATTTGTTCTTCCAGATGTTGTCTTTTCCTTTGCTGGCGGCCTATTTGTAATAAAATGCACTTAACGTGTCCGTTTGTATTTATTTATGGCCCACAGGGGCCGACTACATGTGGTTCACCTGTGGGGCATCGGTGCCCTGTGGCCAAGGTCCGCCAGCAAGATTTCGGGCCCTCATGGCCGGTTCCAGCAGAGGGGCCATGCCCCAACCCATGGGGTCCATCAGTGGTGCTCGGCCACAGACATGTGGTCCATAATGTGGTGCATCGATGCAGACAGCTGGTTCTGGGAGTTCCGGGCGCACAATGGCCGACTCACGCACGCTCCCCTCGGCGCCCAATGGCGCACAGGTCATGTGGGAGACAAAAGGGGGGAGAGACAGATGAGCGAGGGGTAAGGTCACAAGGGTACACATCAATAAGGCAATGCAGGGCGAAATGCGTACGGAGAGCGAAGTGAGAAAGCTCGTCCATACCGTACGTCACCCCCCCTGTCACCTACACTACCCTTGCCCTTACCCCATATGTACCATATCTACACCTTTACAAATCCGTCGCTACCGTCACATCTTCCCCATATTTATTCTATACCAAATTCGTCTCCACAATCCCTCTAACCAAGATTTGCCATCACCCAATTCATCATCAACCCTCATAAGGAGGAAGAGATGGAACACAAAGCACAATGTCACACCCACATCATGATGCGTCTCACCATCCAAACATTTGCATCAAAAATAATTAAAACAACCTGGCATGGTGTGGAGGTACGTCATCTCAGGTGAGTGCATGTCGATGGTGCAAGGAGATTCTTCATCCTAACTATCCTCTAAATGACTTTAACACATGTTACACTACCCGGGGTCTCTCCCTGCCAATTCGTTGGCCAACTTACACTATGGGTTCTAAAAACCAATTCCCATTGACCAAACTGTGGTGCTTCTTCAATTTGGGGTCTCACTCCCCCGATTCATCTCCCGGTGCCCTTGCACAATTTCTGGGCTGTGACGTGTAGCTCTCCCAGCAGGTCTACCCACCTGCACACCTCCACCACTGTAGTTGCCACCCGAGCTTACCTAGTTCCTCACCCTAACCTAACTAACTGGGGAAGGCCCCTCCTGGCTCTGTCACCCCACTCGGTGCCCTCTGGCACTGGGCTACCCGGGTCCGTTCTCCGGATCCTCAGGCCCCATCCACAACAACTACTACCGGCTCCCAGAGCCCACCTGCGGCCTCACCTGGCCGACATCCTCACAGTGGTGGAGTGCCCAAACCAACTACACACACTAACAGGCTACACGCTCAGCCATTTCCACAACACTAATGCACCCATCCAAATACCATTCTCTCACCCGCACCACAGATGCCAATATCCAACCACAATTTACCTATACCCTCTACCTAACACTTACACTACCCGCCCCGGGTATTCGTGATGGGGGGTCCACTCTTCCCCCATTCACACCTTCGCACCATCCACTCCACTCCATAGTTTCCACTATACTCACTCCACGACCATCCATTCCAATACTCCAGATATTCCACACTCCATGTCTTCCACACAACCATTTATTCCATACACCTGTTGGTGCACACCTGTGCACTCACCCCTGGTGCCACCTGCACCCTCCTTCCTTCCTGGACCATTTGGTCAACACAACACACCTCACCATCACCATCACTCAAACACTGCTCCACACACCTGTTCAGTTGCACACCTGTGCAATCACACCTGGTCACCATACACTTTTCACAATACACTTCTAAATACACTTCCAACACTCACACGGCATCATCTCATCTAACCACTCCCCTCTGAAACTTGCGCTTCCCAGTCGTCCCTTTAAACTATTGCGCTCCCTCGTCGTTATCATCCACACTAATCTACCTGCGTCCCCACTACAGGTAGCTGTCACTACCTAACCTTAACGTTACCGAATGTCAATCTTTTCTAGATCCCTACA
Organism: Myxine glutinosa; assembly: GCF_964187855.1. NCBI lineage: Eukaryota > Metazoa > Chordata > Myxini > Myxiniformes > Myxinidae > Myxine > Myxine glutinosa. Next base: position 26,859,074 of record NC_136264.1, read on the forward strand.
CACGATATATCCTAACCCTCCCGGGCTAGTTTTCACTGCCATAAACCCCATAAGACTAGTGCTCCTTTGCCCCCCGCTGTGAGGGATGGTGGATTGGCCATCCCATCACATGGGGCATCTCTTACTATAAATTTTGCTCGTCCAATTTCCACAAATCAAAAATTTTGCCAATCATCTGCCAATCACTGTACCATTACCAATCATCACTCTGCCAATCCTTTGCCAATCATCAAATTTTGATTTTCTAATTTCGGGTCCAGACCACTTTCCTCATCATTACAGTCTACTTACTAATGCCTCTCGGTGCGCCAATTCACTTCTACAGCCCGGCTTCGTAAAGCCGAGCAATAAATGCGGGTTGTTTGGTGCCGGCGGCTGGATGCGTCCGACACTCGGTGAAGGGAAGGACGCTTACCCGGGCCGAGATCCCACGCACCACCTCGGCACGGAGCCATCCCATGGCCCGATCTCGACCTGCCGGAACGCCTCAACAAAAGGGGGTCGCCATGACGACCCTTCCTATCGGGCTGCCCGTTCCGCCTAGCGGAGCACGGATGCGGCCGTTCCAAGCGCGGCCCAGCGTGGATCACGTACGGCGGTCCTTTCGAACCCGCCGTGGTTCGGATCCCCGCTGGTCCTCGCAGCACGCGAAGCTGCCCGACGCGCACCGAGGGCCCGATTCGGCTAAATGTCGTCCTAACCGCTAACCCGGTTACCGTCGATGCCTCACCTGCATGCTTACACCCCACAGCCCATTCCTTGCTCATATATCCAGCTGTTCCCATGCTCCTCGTCATTGCACCTTCTCTTACACACCCAGGTACACTCATTCCGCTCACAGACTTGGTCACACACCTGACCACCGAACACCTTTGCACACACTCGTCGTTCGCACACCTCACCAACACACCTCTTCACGCCCCCTCCTCGGTCACCTCCTCTGTGACAATCACAGGTGTGCTCTCACTCGCACACCCAACCACGTGCCTCACTACCAACTCAAGTGTGCATTCCCACACACGCTCTACCATTCCAAGTGTGCATCCTTCCATTCCAGGTGTACATCCTCTCTCACCTGTCACGACCAACTCACGCTCCGTGTCACTCTCACTACTTTCACCACCACTCTTGACAGCGCACTCACCCTTACTCTCGACAGTGCACTCTTTCCTCACGCATCTGTCCGTTACACACCTTTCTCGCGCACCCTCTTGCGCACACTCTCCCGTTACTTCCTCCGTAACACTCACCACAGGCGTGCATTCTCCCTTACTCTTGACAGCGCACTCTTTCCCCATGCACCCGTCCGTTACACACTTTTCTCGCGCACTCTCTTGCACACACTCTCCCGTTACTTCCTCCGTAACACTCACCACCGGCGTACATTCTCTCGTTACATCCTCTGTAACACTCCTCACTACGCGCTTCCATGTGCTCCCTCGCACACACGCTACGACCGACTCACTCTTGACAGCACACTCTTTCCTCGGCGCGCACTTTTTCCTCACACACCCCAGAGTCGGACATTCTCACACACCTCCTCCTTCGCACACCGTACCTGTCGCACACTTCACCAACGGCCTCTCACGAACACCCGGATCCAAATCAACCCCCCAGCCGACTGAATCTCCCCTCACACCATATGCATTTCCTCGTATATCGCCACTCACCTCGGTACCTCGTCGTCGCACCTCTTCCGCCACCTGCAAACTCTTTATTTGGTTAGTGAGCACATCATCATGATTTGAACACAGACCTTGCACATACTCCATCACTTCCTCCCTTATCTCCTTTTTAGTTTCCCTCCGTCTCTTCTTAATTTCACTCACCCCTTCTTCCACCTCCTCTAATTTTTCCTTTACCTCCTTCATCTCCCGGTGCGCCCCCTCTATCTCTTCCTCTAACGCCACTTTAACCGTTTCTATGTGCGTCCTCACCTCTCGGTCCTTCGTCTCCATTACTTCTGTCACCTCTTCCAACTTCTTCGTCAACCCCTCATGTACCATCTGACATTCCTTCTGTGTCGCTATTAATTCGTTCTTAATGTCTTTTTGTGTCGCTTTTAACCCCCCGATTATTGCAGTGTTCTTTTCCACTTGGTCCACTAGTTCCTTTTGTCCCACTGTCAGCTGTTCTACTCCCTTCGTCAGACCCTCTATGCCCCCTTGTAACCTCGCCGTATTATTCCTCACTTCTTTCTCCATACGCTTTTCACCTCGCTTTACCTCCTCGCGTACCCCCGAGACCTCCTCACTTACACCTCGTCGTATCTCCTCCTTCATCTCCTCCCTCTCTTTTGTAGATGCCGCCCTCATCTGTCCCAATTCATCCCTCTGAGCATCCAATTTGGTTTCTACCCCGATTTTTACCTCCTCTATCTGCTCTCCCATTTGTTTAATTTCTCGGGCGGATTGCTCCCCTATCTCCCGCAATTTGTCTTCCATCCTATTTTCTAACCCCATTAACCCATTTTTCACCCCCTCTAACTGATTCTCCTGGGCAGCCATTCTATTTTCCACCCCCGTTAACCCATTCTTTACCTCTTTTATCCCGTTGTCTAACCCCTCAAATTTCTTGTCTAATCCCTCACCGGTACCCCTCGCTTCGTCCCTCATTACCCCCAATTGCTCACCCTGAGCATCCATCCGGTTCCCCATTTCGCTCCCCAATCTCTCACTATCAGCCCTCACTTCGTCCCTCATTCGCTCACTATCAGCCCTCACTTCGTCCCTCATTCGCTCACTATCAGCCCTCAATCCCACAATTTGGTTTCCCAACCGCTCACTCTGAGCCCTCGCTTCATCCCTTATTTGCTCACTATTCTTGTCCATAAGGGCCTTCATTTGTATCATAAAAAGGTTCAAATCCACCGGTGGCGCTGCTACGGTCGCGGGCGCGGCAAAATTTGGTGCCGCTACACCCACGTGCGCGAGGACGCCATTTTGTGCGCCTGATACCCCCTCAACCACATCCTCCATATACATTTCCCCGAGGTCCTGGGTCGATTCTACCCCGTTTATCTCTCCCACCGGCATCCCGTCGCCTTGACCAGCCATGGCGCGATTTCAAAATTCGGGTTTTGCTTTAAAACACAAATTTCCAGCAGCTCGTAATTTTGAGCGCGTTAAGCGCGCTTCGGGTCCGATCCGACACTTCTGACACCAATTGTTACGGTCCGCGGATATGGATGTTGTTTGCCGAGCGAAGGCACCGCGGCCGAAGAGTTGTTCCCCGACTCACCCGATTCACCCAGACGTTGGCCGTATCGCGCCACCGCTATTCAATCGGGAAAAGACTAAGATGACGAATGCAAAGAGGAAGAAGAAGACGTACAGAAGAGTAACGGGGTTTATTATTATTTACACACACATAAGCAAAAAGAGCAGTCACGGGTATTTACAGCGGACATGAAAAAGCAGGTAACACAGTGCAAATTACTTGCTTATACTGACTTAATTACCTACCCAGGACAGAACAAACAAAACAAACTCACGTACGCAAATGGATGGAAGGGTAGGAATCGTTTGAAGGGATGAGCAGGTGGGATCACAGGGCACAGCGAGCAGGTCCACTCCGGGCGGGAGGCGAGGAGCCGGCAGCTCCTTGTATTCGGCTTTACAGCGCACGCCGGCAGCTCCTTGTATTCGGCTTTACAGCGCACGCCGGCAGCTCCTTGTATTCGGCTTTACAGCGCACGCCGGCAGGGTCACTCGCTGCCCCGTCAGGGCTTCACGCGGCTGGTTGAAACGGGGCTGGTTGAAGCGGCTCTTTGTCAAAGGCTTTTCGTATCTCTCACGCAACTCCGGTGCAACTCTGAACTCTCTCCCGGTGGACTGCCAACCCTCTTACGCACCTGGACTCATCTGCCATATCTTTTGTGTCGCTTGTCCCAGCGGCCAGCGATCGTCGCACCCTTCTGTCCAAACCTTCAGCGCGGGTCTGACACGCCCCCCTCGGTTTTGGTACCGCCCTCCCCCCCGTGCTCTGTTTCCTGACCTTGTATGGTAATCCCACGGGCTTGTCTCCTTATTTGGGCATGGCGCCGACGGCACACCCCTCGTGGCGAGCCACGGGCTTGTTTCCTTATTTGGGCATGGGGCTGAACAGCCCCGCCCTTCGTGGCGCGCCCTGGGCTTGCCTCTCCCTGGCGACCCCGCCCCTCCTGTTCAAACAGAGCACGGAGCACATATTCACTATCGCAGCGAAATGAGAGGGCGTGCATCCCACGCTTGTGAACTGCTTTACCCACAGATGGAGAGTTTGGCTGGGAAATGGAATGATTGAAGGGGAGCTATTATTAATTGATTCGGTGCAATGGAGTGTCATTCTAATGGAAGACAAGGCCTTACTCTAAAACACATAATAAGATATAAGCTACTGAACAAGGGTTTTATCGTGTCCTTCAATGTGGTGTTTCATGGAATAACTACCGGGACGCCCTTTTTACCTTTACACAACTCTGGAGGCAGGAGGGGCCATATTCAACAATGTTCATCACCATTTCCAATATAATACAACACAATCAAAAAAAATGCAATCCTCATATCCGCAACAATATATTTATATATATATATATATATATATATATATATATATATATATATATATATATATATATATATATATATATATATATATATATATATATACATACATATATATATATATATATTGTTACAGACGCGGTTTTAGATGTTAGTTTACCGAGCGGTTTGGTATTACCGCGTCCGAACAGTTACTCCCCGATTAGAACCCTATCCCGCCCGATTCCACTCGAACGTTGGCCGAATCGCGCTACGCTAAATCAATGATGGAAAGGACACAACGGCTGGGTTAAATGAAACGACACAAGGGGTACAGTTCTCAAGACCTCCGGAGGAGGATATAATTGGTGATGCAGAAACGGGTAGATTACACGGTAAGAGGTAAAGCACAGAAAAGATGGGCACTTAGACACAGTCTTATCTATCCCCGACAGACCACAGACAAACGGGACAAGACTGACTTACACGGGGATTGATGGCAGGGAAGGACAGGCAGTCGATAGCACAAGGTGCACCTTGGCTCCGGGGCAGAATCAACACGGTCCGGTCCAGAGATGCGGGGAGGTATTTCAGCGCTCGGAGGTGGCGTCTTCTCTCTCCAAGCTGAGGGCGCATCTGACGTCACCTCCCTCTTCCTGCGCATGCTCAGCGGGGAGTGACACGCCCTCGGCTCGTTGTCTCCGCCCCAGATGGAATCGGTCCGCCGCTTCTATTGGGTGCGGGGGGTTACCGGGCTCCGCCCTTGATGAGGAGCTGACAGCGAGCCCCTGCGTGGTAACCCCGTCGGAGCACATGTTCAATGGCGGCTAACCAAGCCGGAGTGAGGACGCACACTCCCCGCGCCACCGCCGCTGTTGTTGTTGTTGTTGTTGTTGTACCATGAGGAAGAGCTGCGGGGAGGTATTGGGAGGTCCTAAACTTTCTAACGGTGCCATACAATCACATTCTGGTGCAACGAAGAGTCAGAATTAATGGAAACGAGTCCTTAACTGACATAGACTAAGAATAACTAGCAAGATGTCCTATAGTTGTCTACGTGAGATGCGGTGGACCTGGATGCGACATTTAATGGGGGAAAAAGGGGGAGGTCGGGTCTACAGAGTGTTGTTTACAGAAAATGGGACTAGGGAATGGGGGATTGGGGATAGTTGGGAAGTATTGGGGAAATAGGGGAATATTTACAAGCGGATATGGATGGAGGCCAATCTCATATCCGCAACATTGCACCCTTCTCTACCTCGGGGCGTCCCGACCCGATAAATTTTTACTTACTTTAGTGTGGCACTCAGATGTAGTTCCCTCTACTATTAACTCAACCCTGAGTGCGACAGTTTTACAGATGTTCACAAATGAGTAAATATGTCCCCCTGCGACGTTGCACCCTTCTCCTCACAGAAACACACCCACAGGATAACCGAATCGCGGAAAGAATCCTCAAACTAAACATACAGCCGGTAGGGAGCATCATTTATACAAGACTACACTGATATTTACACTACGATCCAGGACCTGTTTTTGGAGGAACACATGCAGATGTTATGCATAGAGAGAGCACGCATGCCAGCATCGATACACCAACCCACGAGTGCCCTGTGGCCTTACGGCCTTTAATAATGTGCAGAGCACCCCATCCAAGCACCAAAAGCACCACCCCATACATACAGTCAGCACCATCCGGTGCACCAATAAAGTGTTCATAGTCACCGGTGGTGTCGCAGCCGGCCGATGTTCTGCCGCTGGTCTTGCCTTCCTGAAGTGCACTTGGCCTTCTGGCTTCTTTCAAAAATAAAGAAAGGCGCCAACCGCGTCCATTTCTAAATTGTGGCCGTCAGGGGGGCCAACTATAAGTAGTTCACCTGTATGGCCTAGGTGCCACGTTGACCTATAGGTCCATCAACGGGTGGTGCTTGCCCGCAAAAGAACTGCGGTCCATGGTGGGCGGCCACAAAAATTGCGGTCCATCGTGGGCGGCCACAAAAATTGCGGTCCATATGGTGTATCGATCCAGGCAGCAAGCAGCGAAAGTACAGGCCCACAACTGCAGAGCCAGCACCTCTCTCTCCTCTCTCTCTGCCCCAAAGCCAGATCCTCGGAGGTGGGAGACAAAAGAAGAAGACAAGTGAGTAAGGTGGTAAGGGCGCAAAAGTGCACGCAATACAAGGTGATGCACACTGGGGGCACATGGGAACCAGGTGAGACAGGTACGTTCCTACCGTACGCCCCCCCCCCCACCAGGTAACCTACATTGCCCCTCCCTTACCCCTTACTGTATCCACAAAACACAACACTACCCATAAACATCTACTTTACACATCAACAAACGTCCCTACTGTCTTCCCCGTTCCTCCCATAAACCAAATTCGTCTTCTCTCCCTCCTAACCAATCAAATTTGCCATTTCCTACTCCCATCAAAATTTGCCATCTCCAACTCAACATCAAAATTTGCCATCTCCAACTCAACATCAAAATTTGCCATCACCAATTCATCATCAGTCCCTCCTAGGGAGGGAGAGATGGAATCACCCCAATGTCTCATCCACGTCGTGATGCGTCTCACAAATCCAACAGCAATTCTCACTTCCTGCAACACAAAACAAGGAAAACGCAGGTGTGGAGTCATCATCACCACCTCAGGTAAGTGGCTGCGTATGGTGCGACAGGTTCATCAATCCTAACTATTTCCTAAATGACTTTAACAACTTTATATTACCCGGGGTCTTTCCCTGCCAATCCATTGGCCAACTTACACTATGGGTTCTTAAAACCAATTCCCATTGACCAAACTGTGGTGCTTCTCAATTTGGGGTCTCACTCCCCCGATTCAACACTCGGTGCTCTCGCACAATTTCTGGGCTGTGACGTGTAGCTCTCCCAGCAGGTCTACCCACCTGCACACCTCCACCACTGTAGTTGCCACCCGAGCTTACCTGCTCCTCACCCTAACCTAACTAACTGGGGAAGGCCCTCTCGCACTCTCACCCCCTCAGTGCCCTCTCTGGCACGGGCTGCCCGATCCACACCCGGGATCCTCAGGCACCCACTGACACTAACGGCTCCCAGAGCCCACCTGCGGCCTCACCTGGCCGACATCCTCACAGTGGTGGAGTGCCCAAACCAACTACACACACTAACAGGCTACACGCCCAGCCATTTCCACAACACTAATGCACCCATCCACAATACCATTCTGCAACCGCACCACAAATGCCAATATCCAACCACAATTTACCTATACCCTCTACCTAACACGTACACTACCCGCCCCGGGTACTCGTGAAAGGGGTCCACTCTCCCCCCATCCACACCTTCGCACCATGCACACCACTCCGTACCACTTACTCCAACTCTCTCCACACCACTCATTCCAATACTCCATGTATTCCACACACCTGTACTTGCACACCTGTGCTCTCATACTTGGTGCCGCCTGCACCCTTCTCTCCCCAAGCGCATTCGCGCTGATCCACAACACTCACGGCTCCACACCCCTGTTCAGTTCTCACACAGCATCATCTCATCTAACTACTCCCCTCTGAAACTTGCGCTTCCCAGTCGTCCCTTTAAACTATTGCGCTCCCTCGTCATTATCATCCACTCTAACCTACCTGCGTCCCCACTACAGGTATCAGTCACTAACTAATCTTAACGTTACCTAATGTCATCTTCGCTAGATCCCTACACACCATATCCTAACCCACCCGGGCTAGTTTTCACTGCCATCAACCCCATAAGCTATAGCGCATTTGCCCCACCATGGGAAGGGTGGCAAGGATGCCACCCTTACCCACCGGGCCCATCGCTCATCAATCCCCCAGTCCTCTGGCACTAATAAGCCCCCCTTATTCAGAGGTACTGGGTCCCGCCTCGGCATCTAAAGCCGAGGCAATCCACGGGGGCGCCTGCTCGCCGGTGTAAGGCCTTATCCGGTCGGCGTGGACGATCCGAGGGAGGGCTCGTGGCCCCATTTTGATTTTTACTACCACGTCACAGACTTGCGACAGGACGACCCCCGGGCCTTGCCAGGGAGAGGTGAGTTTCGGGCACCTACCCTTCCTCCTCCGGGGATTGAAGAACCAAATCTTCATCCCCGGAGTGTACTGACTCCCCTGGCTCAGGTGGTCGTACCTGCGCTTCATCTTTTCCCCCGCCAGATGGAGTTGGCGGCGGGCGAAGGCATGGACTAGCTCCATGCCTTCCTCTAGGTGACGTGCATATCCCTCCCTCGGCGGGTTAACCACTGTGTCTGGCACGGGACCGCATAGCAAGTCGGCGGGAGCCCGTAACTCCCGCCCATACATAAGCAACGCTGGACTGCATGCGGTGGCCCCGTGCTGGCTGGTTCGGTAGGCCATGAGCAAATAAGGGAGATGTTCGTCCCAGTCATCCTGACGGGTGGCGGTGAACAGTGCCAGTTGTTGGATTAAAGTTCGGTTGAATCTTTCCACCATCCCGTCAGATTGAGGTCTTAAAGGCGTTGTTCTGGTTTTCCGAATTGACAGGAGACTGCACACATCTTTTAGCAATTTGCTCTCAAAATTTCGTCCCTGGTCGGTGTGCAACTCCTGTGGAATCCCATGCCGGCACACAAATCCTTCCACGAAGGCCTGCGCTACCACCCCTGCTTCTTGGTTGGGGAGGGCGTAGGCCTCCGGCCACTTGGTGAAGTAGTCCATCACAACGAGGATGTACTTATTACCTAGGCGGGTGCGGGGTAGTGGGCCTAGGATATCCATGGCCACCCGCTCTAGGGGGGCCCCCACCTGGTGTAATTGAAGGGGGGCCCTCATCCTCCGTGCTGGTCCCTTTTTGGCAGTACAGGCGTCGCATCTCCGACACCAGTCCTGTATGTCGCGCCCCATATTCACCCAATAAAACCTCCGGCGTACCTGCGATGTCGTCTTTGTCCTGCCCAAATGGCCGCCGGGGCGGGTACCATGCACCTGTTGCAATATATCGGTCTTAAATTGATTTGGGACTACCACCAGCCAGGAAGTTTTATCAGAGGGAACCTCCACCCACTTGCGATACAAGATGTTATCCTTCAATTCCAGGGTTTTCCACTGAGCCAAATACGCCTTGGTCTGTGCCCCGAGGGGGGTGACCTCTTTCCCATTAGGTCTTTGCCCCAATCTCACCCATTCGTGCACCGGCCCCAGTACGGGGTCCTCCCGCTGGGCCGTGCTCCAAGCCAAAGTTCCGAATTCCTCATCTGCGGTTAGTGGCAAAATTGGCCCTCTCACCCGGGTTGCCCGGACAACGAGGGTCGGGTCCGAATCGCCCAATTGTTCCCTCTCCTCGTGTCTCGCACAAAATTTGCAGTTTTCCCCCAGACAAGGACGCCGAGAGAGTGCGTCCGCATTACCATGGGCCTTCCCGGCCCTATGGGCCACATCAAAATCGTACTGCTGCAACTTTTCCAACCACCTTGCAATTTGGCCCTCTGGTTCCTTGAACCGAAGGAGCCATTACAAGTAGGAATGGTCAGTTCTAACCAAAAATTTCCGCCCGTACAAGTACGGGTGGAAATGGTTCATGGCAGCCAGCATAGCCAATAACTCTTTGCGAGTGACGCAATAATTTCGCTCGGGCCTACTTAAGGCCCGACTATAGTAACCAATCACTCTCTCCACGCCCTCCTGTGTCTGAGACAAAACTGCGCCCAATCCTTCCTGGCTCGCATCCGTGTCCAGGGTAAATGCCCCGTTGCTAGTGGGGTAAGCTAGAAGGGGTGCGGATGTTAAACACCCCTTCAATTTTTGGAAGGCCTCGTGGCACTCCCGTGTCCAATTAAATCGCGTCCCCTTCTCCGTAAGCCGGTGGAGGGGACGGGCCAACTCCGCAAATTTCGCCACAAAGCGCCGGTAGTAGGAGCAGAGTCCCAAAAATCCCCGCACCTCTTTGATGGTACGTGGTGCGGGCCACTCCTCTACCGCTTTAATTTTGTCTGGGTCCGTTTTTACCCCCTCGCGGCCGATCACGTGACCTAGATAGGCCACCTCCTTGGCAAACAAGGTGCACTTACTCGGGTTCAGCTTCAACCCTGCCTGTCTGAGGCACCCGAACACCTGGTCCAAATTAGCTACTGCCTGGGGGAACGTTTTGGCATGTACTAGGACGTCATCCAGGTACACCAGGCATGATTGCCATGGCATGCCGCCTAGTACTTGCTCCATCAATCTTTCAAAGGTGGCGGGGGCGTTACACAAACCAAACGGCATCACAGTAAACTGATACAGTCCCTTACCTGTGGAAAATGCCGTTTTCTCCTTCCCTGCCCTATCCATCTCCACCTGCCAATACCCACTCTTGAGGTCCAAAGTTGAGAACCAATTTGAGCCCGCAACGGCATCGAGGGTGTCATCAATCCTTGGCAGGGGATATGAGTCCTTGAGTGTCACGTTGTTTAGCTGGCGATAGTCCACGCAGAACCGCGTGGTCCCATCCTTCTTTTTGACCAGCACAACAGGTGACATCCAAGGACTTCCCGAGGGCTCGATCACGCCTGCGTCGAGCATTTTTTCAACCTGCTCGTCAGCTTCCGCCCTCTTGCTCCAAGGGAGCCGTCGGGCGGCCTGACGAATAGGCCGGGCCTCACCGGTGTGGATCTGATGTTTCACCAGGCCCGTACGTCCAATATCCTCGGTGGACAGGGAGAAGAGGTCCAAATGGGACCCAACCAGTTCGTGTAAGGCCTCCCTCTGGGTACCTCCCAACTCTACACTACTACGATTTACCATCTCGCAAATGGGATCGGGCCAATTCCTACTTCTTATTGAAGGCTCCCCCCGGGGCCGGCTCGGCTGGACGTTCTCGCCCCTCACTGTCGCGACTTCCTCAACTGGGGTGCAGCCAGCTACCCTCGTGCCCCTTACTATAGTGCGTGGTTCTGTACTTATATTTATTACTCGGACGGCCACTACCGGTCCGTCCGTTTTTACAAGGGTGCGGCCCACGATTAAACCCGGTATGGACTGCGCTGCCACCGGTTCGACCAGGCCGCAGGACTCCTGCCATGTTGGGCGAGCTGCCCACCGGGCCGGCACTATCGCCTCGGCCCTTGGGGGGAAAGGTCAGGGCCTCGGAAGCCTCCAGCTCCGCTCTCTCGGCCGTGCTCACTCCCCCTAACGGCAGCTCTTCTACTCCCACCTGCAGGATCCCCCGGCACAAGTCGATTTTACAACCGCTGGCAGTCAACAAATCCAACCCTATTAAACTTGGGTCGCACACCTCCGCCACCCAAACATCTATCTCCCTCCTTACCGACCCTAACTTGAGGGTCACAGAACCACGCCCTATGATCGGGGCCGTTACCCCGGTAGCAAGTTGCAAACTATAATTTTGCAGGTGCTGGATCTTATCCCAGCCACCTGCGCTCGAATCAAGGACCACAGGGCTGATGATCGTGGCGCTAGCTCCTGTGTCCACTACGGCGTCTACCCCCACGCCGGCAATTTTGCATCTGATTGTCAGGCTACCGGTTCCAATTTGGCCACAATAAATGACCTGTCGCGTCAATGAGGGCTCTCCTCCATCCTCTTCTGCCGAACACCGCCCTACGTGCCCGACACCTTCTAGTTTCCCGGGGTCTGGCGGGGGGGTGTCTGGGGTCGGCTAACCCGCTCCCCCCTGGGCGGAGTTGAGGACCTCAACCGCCGGGGATCATCCCGGCGCGTGGCTCGACAGTGCCGCGCCAGGTGACCCAGACGGTTGCAAGTATAGCACCTCACCTGATAAGGTGCTTGTCTCCGGAATTCCAAATTCCCCCCCCTGAAGGTCCGAATTGGATTACCCGCTCGTGGTCCACCGCGGGCCACCTCCGGGGCCGCCTGCCATGGTCCAGGTCCCGCCAGGCGCTGGTCCACCAGCCTCCGGACCATGCCCGCCAGGTCAGGACTCACGTCGGGGGCGGGCCCCCTAAGGGGTCCGCCCTCCATCGGGGGTCCCACCTGGCGGACCGCCATTGCGTGACGCTCGCTCCCCCGGGCCAGGGGCCTCGCTGCTTCCCAACGGGCCGCAGCGTCAGCCGCCTGCCACAGAGTCTGCGGGCGCCACATGGCGAGCTGTTGCCGGAGCTCAATATCCGGGAGGGCCTGGATAAAATGATCCAGCGCCAGGCTTTCCCGGGAATCCGCTGCCATGCTAGCATGTGCGATCCCCACTGCGCGGCGAATGTCGTGGGCAAGTTCCCCGATGGCTTCCTGGGGCTTGCGTTTTCGCAGCGCGAGCTGAGCTTTAACAAGCTCGCTCTGCTGTTCAACGCCGAATCGATTAATTAGGGCATCGCGGAGGGCTGGCAGGGTGAGAGCACCCGGTGGTAATGCCGTCAACACCTCCGCCGCCGTGCCGCGCAATGCGGCCACCAGGTGTACTCCACCTTCGTCCTCACCCCAACCGTTGCCCTTACACACACAGTCAAACTGCGCCAGGTACGCGCGTAGATCACTCTTGCCGTCATACGGCGCGAGTGGGACCTTGTGGGACCACCTCGTATGCGAGTCGTTGCCCGCCTGCCGGACCCCGTGCGTCGCCCCTTGCGGGGTCAGCACGGGACCGAACCGGCCGGGCCCCCACAGTACATTACCCCCAAGGGGCTCTCGTGCCTCCCCTGTCCCTCTAAAAACTACCCCTGTTGGTGTCGATGCATGGGTCACACTTCCGCAACCCGCTACCCATTCCATACCACCACAACCTTGCTCACCCACACCTCGCACCTCTCCCATCACCGGACCCTCTCGCTCGCACCCTCGTTCCATACCCTCCGGACCAGCCATACACCTCACTCTTGGCCTCTCACGAACATCCGGGTCTATCTCGACCCCCAAGCTTATTAAATCACCTGGCGCATCATACGCACGACCATATTGGTCACCACTTACACCGGGTCCTCTTTCTCTTCGCTTCTCCTCCATCACCTGCGAATCCCTCATCCGGTTAATGAGCACATCATCACGATCCGAACACAGACTTTGGACCAATTATTTTACTTCCTCCTTTATCTCTTTCTTATCCTCTCTCCGTCGCTTCTTAATTTCGCTCACCCCTTCTTCCACTTCTTCTAATTTCTGCTTCACCTCCTTCATCTCCTCGTGCGCCCCCTTAAGTTCTTCCTCTAACTCCACCTTATTTTTTTCTATGTGCTCCCGCACCTACCGCTCTTTAACCTCCATCACCTCTACCACCTTGTTCATTTTCCTCGTCAGGTCCTCGTGTACCGTCTGACACTCTTTTTTAATTACCCCCACGTCCTTTTTCATCTCCTTCTGTGTCGATTTTAAACCTTCTATTACCGCTGTGTTCTTCTTTACCTGGTCCCCCAACTCCTTTTGTCCCACTGTCAGTTGTTCTACTCCCAGCGTCAACTCCTCTATACCACCTTGCAATTTTACAGTCCCCTTTCTCACCTCCTTCTCCATGCGCTCCTTACAGTGCCTCACCACCTCGCGCACTCCTCCGACCTCCTCACTCACACCTCTTCTGATCTCTTCTCCCATCACTTGCATCTCCTGCCCAGATGCCACCCTCATCTGCTCCATTTCCTCCCTGTGAGCATCCAATTTAGTTTCTACCCCCATTCTGACCCCCTCTATCTGCTGCCCCATTTTTTAAACTTCCCTTTCTGCTTGGTCCCTCATGTCCCTCAATTTGCCTTCCATACTGTTTTCTAACCCCTCTAACCCATTTTTCACTCCCTCTATCTGATTCTCCTGGGCAGCCATTCTATTTTCCACCCCCATTAACCCATGTTTCACCCCTTCTATCCCATTGTCTAACCCCTCTAATTTCTTGTCTAATCCCTCACCGGTACCCCTCGCTTCGTCCCTCATTACCCCCATTTGGCCCTCCAATCGCTCACCCTGAGCATCCATCCGGTTCCCCATTACCCCCATTTGGCCCTCCAATCGCTCACCCTGAGCATCCATCCGGTTCCCCATTACCCCCATTTGGCCCTCCAATCGCTCACCCAATCGCTCACTATCAGCCCTCATTTGCTCACTATTAGCCCTCATATCGTCCTTCTGCAGGTTGAGGGACGCCTGCATTTGCGCCATAAATTGCTCCATGAGGGCCTGCATTTGGGCCATCCCTCCCACTTGTGCAGCGGGTGCGGCCGCCGCAGCCATGTGCGAGGCGCCATTTTGCGAACCTGCCGTCCTCACTGCTTCGCTCTCCTCTTGTCCCTCAATTTGGTCCTGGATCGACCCTGCCTCACTCTCCTCTACCGGAACCCAGCCGTCTTGATCCGCCATAGCGCGACTTTCAAAATTCGGGTTTTTATTTTTGTAAAACAAAATCAAATTTCGCCGTTAATAATTTCGAGCGCGTGAAGCGCGCTTCGGGTCCGATCTCACTCCTCGACACCAATTGTTACAGACGCGGTTTTAGATGTTAGTTTACCGAGCGGTTTGGTATTACCGCGTCCGAACAGTTACTCCCCGATTAGAACCCTATCCCGCCCGATTCCACTCGAACGTTGGCCGAATCGCGCTACGCTAAATCAATGATGGAAAGGACACAACGGCTGGGTTAAATGAAACGACACAAGGGGTACAGTTCTCAAGACCTCCGGAGGAGGATATAATTGGTGATGCAGAAACGGGTAGATTACACGGTAAGAGGTAAAGCACAGAAAAGATGGGCACTTAGACACAGTCTTATCTATCCCCGACAGACCACAGACAAACGGGACAAGACTGACTTACACGGGGATTGATGGCAGGGAAGGACAGGCAGTCGATAGCACAAGATGCACCTTGGCGCCGGGGCAGAATCAACACGGTCCGGTCCAGAGATGCGGGGAGGTATTTCAGCGCTCGGAGGTGGCGTCTTCTCTCTCCAAGCTGAGGGCGCATCTGACGTCACCTCCCTCTTCCTGCGCATGCTCAGCGGGGAGTGACACGCCCTCGGCTCGTTGTCTCCGCCCCAGATGGAATCGGTCCGCCGCTTCTATTGGGTGCGGGGGGTTACCGGGCTCCGCCCTTGTTGAGGAGCTGACAGCGAGACCCTGCGTGGTAACCCCGTCGGAGCACATGTTCAATGGCGGCTAACCAAGCCGGAGTGAGGACGCACACTCCCCGCGCCGCCGCCGCTGTTGTTGTTGTTGTTGTTGTTGTACCATGAGGAAGAGCTGCGGGGAGGTATTGGGAGGTCCTAAACTTTCTAACGGTGCCATACAATCACATTCTGGTGCAACGAAGAGTCAGAATTAATGGAAACGAGTCCTTAACTGACATAGACTAAGAATAACTAGCAAGATGTCCTATAGTTGTCTACGTGAGATGCGGTGGACCTGGATGCGACATTTAATGGGGGAAAAAGGGGGAGGTCGGGTCTACAGAGTGTTGTTTACAGAAAATGGGACTAGGGAATGGGGGATTGGGGATAGTTGGGAAGTATTGGGGAAATAGGGGAATATTTACAAGCGGATATGGATGGAGGCCAATCTCATATCCGCAACAATATATATATATATATATATATATATATATATATATATGTATATATATATATATATATATATTGTTGCGAATATGGAATTTGGCCTCCATATCCGCTTGTAAATATTCCCCTATTTCCCCAATACCCCCCAACTATCCCCAATCCCCCATTCCCTAGTCCCATTGTCTGTAAACAACAATCAGTAGAGCCGACCTTCCCCTTTTTCCCCCATTAAATGTCGTGCCCAGGTCCACCGCATCTCACGTAGACAACTTTCGGACATCTTGCTAGTTATTCTTAGTCTATGTCAGTTAAGGACTCCTTTCCATTAATTCTGACTCTTCGTTGCACCAGAATGTGATTATATGGCACCAGTAGTGAGTTTAGGACCTTTCCCATACCTCCTTCCATCTTCTTCCCCAAACAACAACAACAACAACAACAACTACAACTACAACTACAACAACAATTACAACAACAACGACGCTGCGCGGGGGAGTGTGCGTCATCACACCGGCTCGGTTAGCCGCCATTGACAATGCGCTCCGGACCATGCGCTCCACGGGGTTACCACGAAGGGGCTCCTTGTCAGTCCCCCGTCAAGGGCGGAGCCGGTAACCCCCCCCCCGCACGCACCCAATGAGAGGCGACGTGCCGATTCCACGAGGCGGAGCTAACGAGCCGAGGGCGTGTCACTCCCCGCCGGATATACGAAGCGACTCACCGGATGTGAGGTCAGATGCGCCCCCAGCTTGAGACGACAAGACGCCACCTCGAGCGCTGTGAAACCTCCCGCATCTCTGGACCGGACCGGGTCGACCCTGTCCTTGAGCCAAGAGTGCACCTTGAGCCATCGATACCCGCTTTCCTTGCAATCAATCCCCGTGTGAGTCAGCCTTTTGTCCCGTTTATCTGTCGTCTGTTGGGAATAATATAAGAGTGTGTCTAAGTGCTTGTCTTTCTATGCTGTCCCTCTTGTAGTTGTAATCTAACCTTCCGAACGAATATAATCTCCTCCGGAGGTCTTGAGAACCGTATCCCGGGTGTCGTGTCATTTTAATCCCAGCCGTGTGTCTTTTCCTTCATTGATCTAGCGTAGCGCGATTAGTCAACGTTCGGGTATGATCGGGGTAACTTGTGCAGACGTGGTCATACCAAACCGCTCGGTAAATAACATCTAAGCCACGTCTGTAACAATATATATGTGTATATATATATATATATATATATATATATATATATGTATATACATATATTTGGGAAGGTGTGCAGGTGAGGATGTTGAAGTGGCAAGAGATTTGGAGGATGGAGCCAATATTGTTGAATTTCCTGTTGTGGGCAACGTATGATGTGCTTCTGTCAACAGTAAACTTGAGATTGTGGGGGTTGTTGCAGGAGGAGAGATGTTATTTGTGTGGAGGTTGTGGGAACGGTGCAGCATGCACTGAGTGCATGTTCAGTAACATTGGTAGCAGGACAATACAGGTGGCGACATGATCAGGTGCTGGCAGTGGTGGTGCAGATGGTGCAACAAGAGGTGCTGAGGTCGAGAGAGAGAAGAGTGGAGAAGGAGACTGATGGGAGAGAGGTGTGGTTTGTCAAAGAGGGCCAAGTGGTAAGAGGTGGAAAGAGGAGGTGGAAAGCAAGAGGGCTGTCAGATGCTTGTGATTGACAGGTGGTGGCAGACCTAAAGCCACAATTGGGATTCCCAGAGGAGATCTGTGTGACATGGTTGCGGCCTGACATTGTCATTTGGTCAGGTGCAACAAGACAGGTCATCTTAGGGGAATTGTCTGTACCTTGGGAAGAGAACATGGAGGAGGTGCACGAGAGGAAGAGAGGAAAGTACAGTGAGCTGGAGGCAGAGTGCCGGGAGAAGGGTTGGCGAGTTTCGTGTCAGCCATTTGAGGTGGGGTGTCGAGGGTATATTGGCAATTCCTTTTCTGCATTTCTTGCTCGGCTTCGAGTGTGTGGGACAGAAAGAAGGAGGATGTGTGACAAGGTGGCCCAGGTTGCCTTGAAAGGCTCATTTTGGATATGGAGGAAGTTTATGGAGGCACGTCGAACGGTGTAGGTTGGTTGTGTGTGTTTTTTTTTTCCTTTCTTTTTTTGTTACTATTATTATTTCTTATTTTGTGTATGTGAGTGAGTGAGTGGGTGAGGGTGTGTGTTTTTGCATGAATACCCTGCTGGCCCTGCTGCTCCTGGACTCCGTGTCCTTTCCTCCTGACAAGGTGGAAAAGTTTCTGTCAACCCTCGACTCTGATTCTGCAACTGGACCCGACGGCATCAGCCCACGGGTCCTAAAATCCTGCTCTGCTGCTCTATCTCACCCTCTCTCTGTTCTCTTCACCCTCTCTTTTGCTCAAGGTCAACTGCCATCTGCTTGGAAATCAGCCAACATCACCGCTTTGCACAAAAAAGGTGCAAAAACAGATCCTAGCAACTACAGACCAATCAGCCTTCTCCCAATTATCAGCAAAGTCATGGAATCCATCATTGCTTCGGATATGAAATCTTTCCTCTTCTCCAATGGCTTGATCTCTGATCATCAATTTGGTTTCAGACCAGGTCACTCTACTCTGGACATGCTGCTTCTGCTGTCTCAACAATGGATGGAGGTCCTCAATGCCAAACAGGAAATTAGAGCTGTCTCCCTCGACATATCACGTGCCTTCGACACGGTCTGGCACCCCGCTCTGCTCACCAAACTCTCCTCCTTTGGTATCCATGGAAATCTCCACGCATGGCTGGCGGACTTCCTCTCTAGTCGTCGTCAACGTGTGGCCCTGAATGGGTTTCTCTCATCTCCTCTTCCTATTCAGGCTGGAGTTCCCCAAGGCAGTGTTCTGGGCCCCGTGCTTTTTCTGGTCTTCATCAATGATCTCTCTGACTCTCTCGAAAATCCTCTCTATCTCTTTGCTGATGACTCCACTCTCTGCCGCTTCATTCCTCTTCCCTCAGATCGGCAGTCTGCTGCCTCCTCACTCTCTGAAGACCTGGACAAAATCACAGACTGGTCAAACAAGTGGAACATGTCTTTCAATCCTGACAAATCTCACACTCTTACTATGTCTCTCCGAAAAGATCGACTGGACAACCCTCCCATCTACTTTCTCAACAATCCTCTCCAAGAAGTTCTGTCGCTCAAGATTTTGGGTCTCACTATCTGCCATGATCTTTCTTGGGAAAACCACATTTCCAAGCTGGCCTCCAAAGCCAGTCGCCGACTGGGCATCCTCCGTCGTGCGAAGTCCTTCCTCGGCACACCTGAGCTCCTCACCACATACAAGGCTTTCATCCGCAGCTCAATGGAATACTGTTCTCCCCTATGGGCCGGTGCTCCTGCCTCACACCTAGCTCGGCTTCACGCTGTTGAAACCAAAGCTTTCAGAATTATTGGAATCTCCCCCGATGAAGCTATCTCTGAGGGCCTTTCACTCACTCACCGCAGGCAGGTAGGTGGTCTTTCTGTCTTCTACCGACTCCTCTCCGGCCTTGCACCCCCAGCTCTCTCTGTGCTCTGTCCCCCAAATATTCCTGCAGGTCGCACAAGATCTGCCAGCAACCCTCTGCTGGTTAAACTGCCGAAATCTCGGCTCTCTGCTCACCTTCACTCTTTCATTCCTCTTTTCTCCCGCCTCTGGAACAAACTCCCTCACTCCCTTCAATCCCACTCCTCCCTCCAGGTCTTTAAAACAGCTGTTCACCACCATCTCTTATCTTCCCCCATCCAAAACCTTGATCTTTTCTACCCCCGCTAATTCACCCCAGATCCACTTTGTTTGAAATTCCAACTTCTTTCCTGGAAGTCCTGGCAGTGTCCATATGTTTTATACCTCTCCCACCGCCCCCTTCCCATGCCCCCCCCCCCCAAAGCCCTCGCCCT
Source organism: Myxine glutinosa (assembly GCF_964187855.1). Taxonomy (NCBI): domain Eukaryota; kingdom Metazoa; phylum Chordata; class Myxini; order Myxiniformes; family Myxinidae; genus Myxine; species Myxine glutinosa. The sequence continues at coordinate 26,878,944 of NC_136264.1, forward strand.
CTCTCAGATCTCTCGATGTCTCCATGTCTCTCGGTCCCTGCTCTCAAATGTTGTGTTTGTGTCCTTCCCCCTCTCTCCCCATCTTGTCTACCGCTCCCGATGTTATATGTTTTATGTGTCGGTTTGTCTTTCTGTGTGATTAATGTTCGCTCTTTCACGAGCCTCGATCTTGTATACAAAAAAAAAAGAAAAAAAAAAAAAAAGAATGAATTTTTGCATGAGTGTGTGTTTTTGTATGTTGAGTGGTCTATGTTGTAAGGGTAGGTGGTTGGTTGGTGTTGTATGTGTGTATGTGTGTGTATGTGTGTGTATGAATGATCTGATGTGTTTTGTTGGTGAGTGGTGAAGGGTATAAAGGTGGGTGTTTGAGTGTTCCACCATGTTTATTTGGTGCTGTGGATTCTGGATGTGGAGGTGTTGTTGTTGTTGTTGTAGTCTGCATTCGCACTGGCTGGGGGTGGGGGTATGTACGCATCCAGGTGTCGTTGCTGCATGTGGATGTGTATGTGCCCCTGCTGGCCCACCTTAGCTGACCGTATCGAGGTTGAAGGGCCGAAACGGGATGATGCTCGACCCGGTCAGTGCGGCACACTTGTGACCTGGTGTGTTTTGAACATATATATATATATATATATATATATATATATATTGTTACAGACGCGGCTTTTAGATGTTATATTGACCGAGCGGTGGTGTATTTAACCGCGTCCGAACAGTTACTCCCCGATTAAAACCCGATTCCACCCGACGTTGACCAGATCGCCCCACAGATATTCAATCGGGAAATCTCTAAAGCGACCGAAAGAGAAGGAAAAGAAGAAGAAGAAGAATACGGAGGAAGAACAGATTTTATTATACACACACAAGCAATGGATGGAAGAAGCAGTAACACAGCGAATCGTTAACTTACACTATTCATTTTTACTTAGCCCCAAGACAACGAGTAGGACAGGACGTTCACACTTACACAGGGGATAATGCAGGCAGGTAAGGCTTGAGGTGGATTGCTTGAGAGGGAGGCAAAGTCGGGAGGCCGCAGTTCGCAATTCCTCGCGGTTTTGGCGGGAAACCCTCCGTCGTGTCTCCACTGCGGTAGACGTCACGCGCTGGTTCGGCACACCTGCTCCTCTTCTTGGGGTGGGGCCGTCTCCCTCCTTTCAGCGCGTCTCTCCAAAGCTGGTTTCCTTGCCGAGTACCTCTCCTCTTTGGCTTGGAGCGTTTCGCATCTCACCGCCTCCTTTTGGTGCAGCCTCTTTGCTCATCTCCCAGGGTCATCTCTCAAGGCCTCTCTCAAAGCAGTCCCTTACAGTCGCTTTTATCACCTCGAGCGAAATCAAGCCGCCGACTCCGAGGACACGCCTACCGGGTCGCTCACCGCGGTGTTGATTGGCTGTTAGGGCTGGTTCACTCCTTCCCTCTTATGACGAGGTGGAGACACGCCTTTCTTCCCCAAACCTACCTCGTGGCCAATGGTGGTTTGAAGAAAACCGGCCAAAATGCGGAAGGCAATTGGAAGGGAGGTTTTGGGGAAATTGGAAGGGCCTACGCTTATTTTGTTTGATACAATGCAAAGTCAATCTAGTGGGAAACACATATTTAGCCTACATGGAATAAGGAAATACACTATTTAAAAGATATATCGTGACCTGCGTGTAAGTTTCATGGAATTAACTAGGACGCCGACTGCGACCATTATTTACATTAACAGGGTGTTACCGTACTTTTGTAACGTTCACATTGTAACGTTTCCACATTCGTTACAATATATATATATATATATATATATATATATATATATATATATATATATATATATATATATATATTGTTACGGATCTCGGTGTTCGGCGCTCCCCTTATCAAGGGGTGGGGGGCGGGTGGGGGGGGGTTAATCCCCTTGTCTTTTTATCTGGCCGACCCTAGTCCTTAGAAGTTATAACTTTCCTTCCGGCCGGTGGTAAGTAGGGTTGTTGGTCGAGTCTTAGTCCAATTACCTAAGTACTACCACCGGCCGTAAAGCAAGGAGATAACTCCCGCTCGAACCACGGATATGATGGAAAATGCCGAGCAGATAGCAATCCGCGATCCGAGCTGTTAACAAAGTGACTAAACCCGATTCTGAGCGGTTCCTAATCGTGCCACGTTTACCCAATTAGAGAAAAGACGAATGCGATTTGACAAGAGGAAACCAGAAAATAGGAAGAACAAAGAATGATTTATTAACAATGTACAAAGAAAGAAGAAGAGGAAACAAAAGGAATATTATACAAGATAGGAAGAGGAAGAAGCAGCACACAGGGCAGTCTTAAAGCAGTCTTATCCTTAATATCCAGGACAACGGGCCCGTCTCAGACACTCACACGGGGATTGTAGATGGTATGGCAGAAGGTCCGGCGATGGGGTCCACGCTCCCGTCAGCTCCCGTCCAGGCTCCAGTCCAGCGGGCGAAACCCGGCAGGCAGCTCCGCGTGTAGTTGAACGCGACCGGACAATTATATAGCGGGGGGAAGCTGGTGTCCTGCGTATGTAATATGTGCACACTTGTGCCAAACGCCCTCTTTCTCCCCAATGTCCTCTTTAACAAGCGAGCCCTTCTTCTTCTCAGTCCTTCTCCAAGCCACCCTTCCAACACGTCCTCTTTAACAAACGCCGGCGCATGAGTTTCCTCAAAGGGCTTTACGTTCGTGCTTTTATAACGCAAGCAACGATCGCTCAGCTGAGCCCAAAAGCCACGCCTGTCGGCGATGTCCCTTCAGCCCTGGTTGGCTGGTGAGGGCTTACCGGCTCCGCCTTTGACGGCTGGATGACGTGGCCACACCTTCTTCTTGGCGTTCCGCCCCCTTTTTCCGGGCCTCACCGCGTGGCTTATTGCGGCGTTTGAGCGAGCTCCAGCTCAAGGCAGCGAACGCTGCTACAAAGGTGCATAACAAATTGGGAGAGCCATAGGGCAGACGCGTCGCTTGGAGAAGGCGTCGCTTGGAGAAGGAGGTTGCCAACTATGGCGCGTAATGGCGCGTAATGGTTGCAAGGAGGTTGCAAACTATGGCGTGTAAGGGTGCGTAATGGCGTCGCTTGGAGAAGGAGGTTGCAAACTGAACGGAATGGGGCCTACTTCTTATTTGATTGACACAACGCAGATTCAACTATTGGAAACACGGCCTTATCTAAAACACATACTAATGAAATAACTGGAAATGGTGACCTACGTGTTGCTGTGGCCTATCTAGGGGTGCTACCTTCAACCTTTTAATAACAACAAAAAAATGTCATATTTACACAAGTGTGGGTTCTCAACAATATATATATATATATATATATATATATATATATATATATATATATATATATATATATATATATATATATATATATAAACGTACATGTCGAAAGATTTGCATCTCAGGATTCATATTGTAAATGGTAGCAAACTGAGCAGTAAAATAATGTAAATTATTTATTAACACCTGACGTTTCAAGAGCAAACCCCTTCTCTTCCTCAGAGACGTTGGGTGTGGTGGTGAAACCGTTTAGTTCCCTTGGTGATGGTCAACCGTACGTATAGTTTTAAAAATGCGGTTATATGAATTTTCTTTTCGTTAGAGGGGAAATCGTAAACTTGCTTCCATAGAAGGTTGGAGTTCACATTCAGTCCTGGTACTTAATCTCTGTCGTTATCCAAAGGAGGAGGCTTGGTCTCTCCGACGTTAGGAGGCAGCTGAATATGGATGCATCCACGGCTGTTCTGAGTTATCTTCACGCTAATCAAATTCCCTTTGGCTCCATTCCAAGCATCACCCGCCACCCTAATTAAGGCTTAGTTCGCCTGTCCTTTGTTCCGTCACAGCTTGGCAGGCGCGAGCACGTTGGCGGGTCCGAGTCCGAGGAGCCGCGGACAAAGCACGTGGGGGTAGCCGGTAAAACCCGGGTCTGCGGACAAAGCACGTGGGGGGTACCGGCAGGGCCCGGGCGCTTGTTTGTGCTCGAGGAGCAGGTGTCGCTCCAAAAGGCTCCGCGTCCCCCTTGGCGCCCGTGGCCGAGCGTCGGGTTACGGCCGCGGGGTAGGGACAGTTGGCGAACACGTGCCGGGCCTGTGGCCGCCGAACGACAGCTGCGTGCGGCGCAATGAGCCGCCGCAGGGCAGACAGCCGGCCCGCACGGCCTCGGTCCTTCGGGACTGACATCGGTGTAAAGGGGGTTGGGGGAGGACGGGGGATTCCGGGCCATATTGAGCTTTGAATCAGTCCGAGTCGGGACGCGGGACTTGTGACTAATGTTCGTCTGGCAAACGATGGGAATTCATGAATAAATGTTTAATTATTTTTTAAATAATCATAAACCCAGCACCTGCTTTACACCGCTTTATATATATATATATATATATATATATATATATATATATATATAATTCAAGACTGACGTCACAGATTATCAATCGAGCATCCTTGCCACAGTTAATATATATTTATATAGTACGTACATACCCACTTATCGAGTTATAATTATAGCAAACATTTTTTTATTCATGTACTAAGTCTTACTGTGACTCGGTAAATGCTATATCAAATTATTACTAAGAAGAAAAACGTTCAATTTGTGCCATGACAGGTGAGCTGTTCGGAGACCGGGGACCAGCAGGCCGGGCCGATGGGTTCGAGTTCAAACAACGGGCTCCATTAATCGTCCGCCTTCCGCTAATTGAAGCCCATTCTCGGATTCCTCACTTCACCGCAACAGCGTAGCGTAGTCCACACGCGGCGCCTTGAACAGAGTCCGGACGCGTCTTCTCCATGGCAACAAATTCGGCTATCCCGATTGGTCAAAAATAATCTCGGAGGCGTTCCCGACCAATGGTGGAGCAACGGGGCGTGGTTAATTTCAAAAGCGGGTGGAGCTTCGTTTTCTATATTCTATTGGCCTATATATATATTTATATATATATCTATATAATAACGGAAACAGTGCAGCAGTTGCAGCTGTACCTTGAATGCACTCGTGGATCGGAAGGAAGGACAGGAGAGTCGTGTGGTTTGAAAGCGGGAAAGTTAGCGACTCTCCGTGCTCATCGAGTCTAAATTGTGGACATTATCCCCCATGAGCATCGCTATCCGCCTCCCCAGAGCTGATGGGCCGGTCAGGCCACATTGACCCAACGTCTCTCCGGCTCCACTCAGGTCTGTCCGCACTTTACTCCCATCGCCTCACTGCGTCTGCTCACTAATCGATGTGATCTCGCACTTTGAATGAAATGTCCTGTGAAGACAAAGTCCTCAAACAATATGTATACGATGAATGTGTTGTGTACAAACTTTATCCTTCGACCTTTTCCGCGCCACTTTGGCCGAGTTTCCCTCGTCGACGCCGTCGCGTCAACTTGCTTTGTGACTTGCTGAGTGCTGCTATGACGTCATCGGATGGTGATTGGTGACGCAACGAGCAGGACTTGTTTTTAAAAAAAAGGTTTATTGCTTTATTTCCAATGTCCTGTCTCGTTTTCTGATCATTCGACCTTCGCCGCACGAAGGAAAAAGAGGAAATGCTTTCGGGTTCTGCACGTTGGTTGAGTTTCGTTATTACCTGGTGTGATGTCGTCACTTCCGCTGTACATTCTGCTTCCTGTCACCTTTGGCACAGTTTACTTATTGTTATTACTTTTTATTTCGGCAACTTGTCCGGTGAGTGCTGGAATTGGTATAAAGCCTTGTTGTGTGAACATTTCGGGTGTGGGTTCGATTCCTTCACCTGGAATATAATAATGGCGGGGTACAGAATAACAAAGAAACTCTTTAATGCAAAATCTCGGCTCATGGAAGAGCGAGGTGACAAATGGCAAGCAACTTATCGACAGGTGGGTCACAGGTGTAAGCACACAACAAACAAAGGAATGAACGATAAGGGAGAGAGATAAGGGAGAGAGAGGAGGGGGGAGAGGAGGGGGGAGAGGAGGAGGAGGGAGAGGAGTAGGGAGGAGGAGGTGTAGGGGAGAGGAGGAGGGAGAGGAGGTGTAGGGGAGAGGAGGGGGGAGAGGAGGGGGGAGAGGAGTAGGGAGGAGGAGGTGGGAGAGGAGTAGGGAGGAGGAGGTGTAGGAGGGAGAGGGGGAAAAAAACGGAGAGGGAGGGAAAGAGGTGGGATGGTAGGAGAGAGAGGAGGGGCAAGATGGTAGAGAGCGGGAGGATGGTAGAGAGGAGGAGGATGGAAGAGAGGAGGAGGATGGAAGAGAGGAGGAGGATGGAAGAGAGGAGGAGGATGGGAGAGAGGAGGAGGATGGGAGAGAGGAGGAGGATGGGAGAGAGGATGAGGATGGGAGAGAGGAGGAGGATGGGAGGGAGGAGGATGGGAGGGAGGAGGATGGGAGAGGAGGAGGAGGAGGGGAGAGAGGAGGAGGAGGATGGGAGAGAGGAGGAGGAGGATGGGAGAGAGGAGGAGGAGGAGGATGGGAGAGAGGAGGAGGAGGAGGATGGGAGAGAGGAGGAGGAGGAGGATGGGAGAGAGGAGGAGGAGGAGGATGGGAGAGAGGAGGAGGAGGAGGATGGGAGAGAGGAGGAGGAGGAGGATGGGAGAGAGGAGGAGGAGGAGGATGGGAGAGAGGAGGAGGAGGAGGATGGGAGAGAGGAGGAGGAGGAGGATGGGAGAGAGGAGGAGGAGGAGGATGGGAGAGAGGAGGAGGAGGAGGATGGGAGAGGGGAGGAGGAGGAGGAGGATGGGAGAGAGGAGGAGGAGGAGGATGGGAGAGAGGAGGAGGAGGAGGATGGGAGAGAGGAGGAGGAGGAGGAGGATGGGAGAGAGGAGGAGGAGGAGGAGGATGGGAGAGAGGAGGAGGAGGATGGGAGAGAGGAGGAGGAGGAGGAGGATGGGAGAGAGGAGGAGGAGGAGGAGGATGGGAGAGAGGAGGAGGAGGAGGAGGATGGGAGAGAGGAGGAGGAGGAGGAGGATGGGAGAGAGGAGGAGGAGGAGGAGGATGGGAGAGAGGAGGAGGAGGAGGATGGGAGAGAGGAGGAGGAGGAGGAGGATGGGAGAGAGGAGGAGGAGGAGGATGGGAGAGAAGAGGAGGAGGATGGGAGAGAGGAGGAGGAGGAGGATGGGAGAGAGGAGGAGGAGGAGGATGGGAGAGAAGAGGAGGATGGGAGAGAAGAGGAGGATGGGAGAGTTGTTAGGGTTAGCTGTCATCCTTTCTTGCTCCTGTCATCCCCGCTCTTCATTCCTCTCAATTTATCCCTCACTTTATAGTATGAATGTTCCCTTAAAAATATCTTCAATGCAGGAGAGTCCATTAAGCCCATCAAGCCTGCGCAATGAATGCCAACCTATGGTTGCTTGTCCATCGATGCTCAATCCTCTTAAAATTATCAGTCAAGCGAGGAATCAGCACGTACCAGTCTTTGGTATGACTCGGCTGGGGACTGGTGTGAACCACCGACCTGTCAGACACAAAGCAGATGCCCTGACCATTATCCCTCTTGAGTCTTGTTGAACTTTGCATATGTATTAAGTAGATGACCCTTTCCCAGCTTCTAATAAAATAGGATTTTGGAGCATATATCTGTGGATTGAATTTGTTTCACGTGAAACTTGTTCGGGTTATCGAAACTATCCAAAATGAGGCTCATCAAAGAGCTAAGTGACGCTGCAGGTAACGGAAACAAGGACTTGGAAGATGTGGATCTTGTACACAGATTGTAAAATGATCATTGAAAGTAGAAAAAAGAAAACGCAAACTGTTTAGGAAATGCGATTATGGTGAGACCGTATCGCACAATTGGTCACTCACCTTGATCGCTGCCACCTAAGGTCAACGGAGCTTATGTTTTCACCCATGTCTGTCTCTCTGTGAACAGGATATCTCAGAAAGTTCAGGACGCATTCAGACGAAACTTTGTGAACAGTTTTGGTGTGTGACTCGGACAAATTGGTTGTTTTTTTGTGAAGAACCAAATTCGGATCTGAATGAGGTTTTTATTTATTTATTTATTATTATTATTATTATTATTATTATTATTTTTATTTTTTTGAGCGATTCTTCAAAATTTCGAGATGGGGCCAAACCTGTTATACAGCATGATATTTCAAAAGGTTGTGGATGGATTATGACAAAACATTATGGAAGAGTTGGTTAGATGATGAGAACAAGGCAATTCAATTTTGGTTCAGGTCCGAATCCAGATCCGGCCTATCAGTGGGGTACAAATCATAAAGTGTTCGGCCTGGCGGAGGTGTGGCTCTACCGATTGCCGTTCTAGTTACCTTCGCAACCGAAGGTGGATGGAGGTTATGTTTTCATCCCTGTCTGTCTGTCTGCGACCAGGATATCTCAAAAACGCGTGGACGGATTCGGACGAAATATGGTGGACGGCTTTGGTATGTGACGAGGACTAAATGATTCGATTTTGGTGACGATTCAGATCTGTTCACTAGAATTTTAAAAGTGATTCTTCACCATTGAGTTAAAAAATAATAATAATTCACTATTGAGTGAAAACTATAATTGAATTATAAAAATATTATAATTATAAATTATTATATAAATATATTATTTATTATTATATAAATTATTATATAAATATTATATAAATATAAAAATTATAAAAACTATAAAAATAATTGCTAAAACCGATTATATAGCACGATGTCTCAAAGCTATGGACGGATTTGGACGAAACTTGGTGCACAGGTTGGGTGTATGACGGAGTCGAATCGATTCAATTTTGGTGAAGATCTGAATATGAATTCGGATACGAGAATTATTTAATTTTTTAAAAAAGTGATTCGTCACCATTGATAGATTGGGTGAAAAGCGATTATATAACATGATATTTCAAAAAGTTGCTGACTAGTTATGACTAAACTAGGTGGATGAGTTGGTTAGGTGACAAGAACAAGCCGGTTAGAATTTGGTTCATGTCCGAATCCAGATCCGGCCTATCGGTGGGATACAAAACATAGACTGTTCAGCCTGGAGGAGGTGTGCTCTCAACCCAGTGACGTTCTAGTTTTATACCGCGCATCCAGGTCCAGGCTTATGGCAGCGTTGGAATGTAGTAACAGAATTGAGGAGACGAGACAGACAAATAGTGGTGGGTACATCATTTTGTAAAGGCAGGAGCAGGGTGAGCAATAATACGATGGGTGCAGGAGGCTCCATGACATCGATGGGATGCTGTCCCGAAGGACCGGGTTGCCGAGAACAAGACAGACTCCGGAAAACGCGCATACATCAGACAAAAGCGGGGACAAAGGAGTGGAGGTGAGCATAAAGCTTGGGTTTCTCGAGTATAACGATCTTCACCCACCGAGATGAGCAGGTGGAAGAGAAAATAACGAATATTTTCTGCTGTAGTACAATTTGTGTCACCAGGTATGTATTGCATTCCGTAAAATCTACAAGCGTGATTTATTAAACCAGTTCTTTTTCTCAGAAACGAAACCAAACTATCTGCTTTTTGTGATTATTATTGCTATTATTTTTTTTCATTGTGTGCCGATCCCTACCCACTCCCCCCCACCACTATTTTTGAAGATGACCGCAGCCATTTCTATTCGATTTCATTGGGACCGTAGAGCATGCTATGCCGTGTAGTTTTTGGGCCTTGGACGTGACCCATGACGACAAGTGGGTGGTTGTCTTTTTCATCTTTGAAAACACGTTTAAATGTCGTCACCTGTGGCTGATGCGGTGGCCCATTTGTGCAAGATGCTAACTGTATGACTACCTGCCAAATTGCGCCGTTTTGCTGTGTAATTAAATTGCCCGCCGAGTTGCGGTGTCGGGGCCCTGGTCCGTCTTCCCTCTGTCCGGACGATCTGCCACAAAACGTGTCTACAGATTACGCTGCAATTTGATGGAATATTGCCGACATTGGGGAAAAAAATCTTTTGGATGTTTTAGACATTTTGATGTTTTGTTTCTAATCATGGCTTGATTTTCCTGCTGCCCTGCTTCAAACACCATGGAGACGTCTGGTGTGTACATTTGAACAATATTGGTTGTCACACATATTTGTACATGACGGTGATTGTACGTAGATCATGTTCACATTGTGTAAAGGAGAGGGAATTTGGTTGAAAAATAAAGTTCTGGCCTGAGTTGGTGGAAATGGGTTTTTTCAAAGCACAAGCTTTATTCCCAATTAATTAATTAAATAAAAATGCTCATTGAGTCACACATTGGCTGTTCGTTTGTTTGCTCTATTTTCTTGTTTGGACAGAAAAATAAATCTTATAACACCAGGGAATTGTGGGCTATCCTTGTTGTTCTTGGATTTTTCCAAGTTGGACTCGTTTGTGTAATTTCCTCTTGTTCCACTCAACAGTATTTCGATTGTTTTTACACGTGGGTGTTGCTGTTGGTGTTGGTGTCTGTCTCTGCTGGAAATTCCTTTCATTGCCTCAGTGTAAAATCCATATTTTGGTTGCTGTGGTATGATGACATTGGGTTCTTTATTTAAAACATCAAATGTCGTCATTTTGTATAATGAGGTGTGGCCGTTGCCAATTGCCAATCCAGTGTATATGCGTATATATATATATTGTTGCGGATATGAGGACTGTATATTTTTTTGATTGTGTGCTTTATTATTACTAGGGCATTGCCCGTACGTGGGTGCCCGTTCCTTGCCAAAAAAAAAAAAAAACGCTACCCGTACGCTCTACCCCGCCCGTACGCCCGTAAACAAAAAATAACAACGCTCTTCGCTTCCGCCCTTCGCTCTGACTGAATTGGGAGAAATAATGCGCATAAGAAATCGAATTACGTACCGTAATGGCGGTCAGCTCGTAACGCGCACACTGTCCGGAAGTTCGCATATCGCATATCTATCTATCTATCTATTAATGCCCATTTATTCAATTATCGCCAACGTATTTTGGCTTTTTGCAATTTAATCGCAAGGAAAAGTAGAAAGAGAAGAGGGAAAAAAAGAAAAGCCTTGCCTTGCTGCAAACAGCTGCTGCAAACAACAACAACATGGAAGGCTGCACTGTCCGGAAGTTGGCATATCGCAGTTACGATTATTTTAGTGTTAATGGCCAATTATTCAATTAGCGCCAACGTATTTTGGCTGTTTGCAATTTAATCGCAAGGAAAAGTAGAAAGAGAAGAGGGAAAAAAAGAAAAGCCTTGCATTAACGCATTAACGCTTGCATTGCATTAACGGTTCGGCACACGTGATAGCTCGCTGCTCTCTGATTGGTTGAAGCGTTTTTTGGACATAGCTCGGTAGGTACTTGTCCGATTAATTACAAACCTTGAAAAGGCACATCCTCGGGTCCCCAGCAATATACCTGGCAAGTTTCAAGTATATCGGACCCGTGGTTGTCGAGAAACAGCGGTCACAGACAAACACACAGACACACAGACACACAGACACACAGACAGACACACAGAGATTACTGGAATTATAGATAGATTATTATTGTTTATTCTGCGCCCCCTGCCTCCGGAGCTGTGTAAAGGTAAAAGGGCATCCCATAATTAGTCCACAAGCATACACGTCAGCCAATAATAGAATACCCCTGTTCGATAGTTATATCTTATTCTGTGTTTTAGGGTAAGGCTGTGTCTCCCATTAATTGAAGTACTCCATTGCACCAGTGAAAGAGAATAGATCCCCTTTCATTCCCCTCCCCAAAATCTCCATTTCCTTTCACATCCCCTTTCGTCATTGCCAAGCCTCGATTGCCAATTACATCCCCTCCAAAACCACCATTGAACATGTGCTCGGGTCGGGGAAGAGGGGCGTGCCCGCCCGTCGTCATCAAGGGCGGAGCCAGAGGGTCGCGTGACCAACCAGGGCCGAGGTGAGCACACCGATGGGCGTGTCCTGAAGGCCGGCGGCTTGATCGCCGGAGGCGCTATAAAGGCGCGCGCGCAAGAAGCGTGGGGGGGTCGGTGTTGCGGAGTGAGTGGACCAAGAGAGAGAAAGAGTGGTTGGACCAAGAAAGAGAGAGTGGTTGGACCAAGAGAGAAAGAGTGGTTGGACAGGGAGACGTGCAAGAGTGTTGTTGAGTTGAGGGTTTGGACCAGACGAGTCAGACGAGTCCTGGCAAAGCAAGCGGCGGCCACAGCAGCAACAACACCCAACAGCCGCTTGGGGCCTGGACGGCGGTTTTGAGCAGGGCCGCGAAGGAACGGCGGCTGCTAAACGCGCCGATCGTGCTGCAGGACCCCCTTGGACCTTCCTCTCCCTCCAGCCAGCCACCTCCTGCCTTTACACCCTTCTTGTGTACGTGAGTTTGTTCTGTGTGTCTTGTCCCTGGTTATTTAATTAAGTCTGTATAAGCCAGTATTTGCACTGTGTCACCTGCGTCTTATGTGTTGTAAATAAACGTGACTGCTTTCTTTTTGCTTGTGTGTATAATAAATCCAATTACTCTTCTGTCCGTCTTCTCGTCTTATTCCTTTTCCTCTTTGCATTTCGTCGTTTTAGTCTTTTCCAGATTGGGCAGCTGCGGTGCGATACGGCCAAAGTTCTGGGCGAATCGGGTGAGTCGGGGAACAACTGTTCGGTCGCGGAGCCTTCGCTCGGCAAACAACATCCTAAACCGCGATCAGTAACAAATTGGTGTCAGGAAGTGAGATCGGACCCGAAGCGCGCTTAACGCGCTCAAAATTACAAAGTACCGAAATTGCTTTTGTTTTACAAAACCCGAATTTTGAAATCGCGCCATGGCTGGTCAAGGCGACGGGATGCCGGTGGGAGAGATAGACGGGGTAGAATCGACCCAGGACCTCGGGGAAATGTATGTGGATGAAAGAGAGGAGGAGAACATTGGCAATGTGGTTGAGGTGGTATCGGGCGCACAAAATGGCGCTCTCGCGCACGAGGTTTCAGGCGCGCAAAAAGGCGCCTCGCACGAGCGCGCGGTAGCCGAGCCCGCTGTATCAGCGGGCTTTAACATGCAGCCGTTTGACATGCAGCAGTTCATGGCACGGTTTAGCGAATACATGGCAGAGTCGAAGTGCGACAACGAAAAAAGAGCCAGGGAAATGGAGGAAATGGAAAACAGAATGGGGGAGCGATTGGGAAACCAAATTGAAGCAATAACCAACAGAATGGGTGACCGCATGCAAAAATGTGGGGAGACCATGGATCGCATGGTGGGCGAGAGGGTCCCAGGGGTGCACGAGGAGGTAACGCGGGTCGAGAAGCGCGGGTTGAGCGAAGCGGAGGAAAGCACGGGTACAATGACGGGGGTAGAAATCGCGACACGGGGTTTGGAAAAGCCGGGGACCGATGAGGTAGAGGGAATTTTATTAAAGCCAACGGTCGTCGAGGTGAGTAAAGAAAAAGCGGAAGTGGGCATTGAAATTGAAGAGATGACGGAGGTAGCCCGGGAATTGCAGGGAGAAATGGAAAATGTACAAAGTCCCTGCTCAAATCATGATGATGTACTCGCTAATCCAAATGGAAGTTTGCAGGTTTTGGTGCAGGGAGGAAGAAGAACCCCGAAGGTGAGACGTGCTGTGTATTGTGCGGGGAGATTTTGTAAAAGGATGTTTAGCGACAAAAGAATTTTCACGCGATTGGGATCGATATGGCATCCGGGCGTTGGTGAAGGGTCCCGTGTGAGTAAAAATGGCACGTGTGTGAGGAAAAAGTGTGCGTCGGCGAGTGGGTGTGTTATAACGTGTGGGAGTGAAACCGAGTGCGAGCAAGAATGCACGTCGGGGTGTACGGAGTGTACGTGCGAGGGTGAGAGTGACACGAGGAGTGAGTTGGTGGTGGAGCGGGTGCGAGGATGCACGCATGGGATGAACGGCGAAGGTGTGCGAGAAAGCACACCTGAGTTGGTAGTAGCGCGAGAGTGGGAGAGCCCATCTGAGCGCGTTAGTGGGTGGATGCAAGAGTGCACGCCCATGGTGAGTGGTACGGAGTACGTACCGAGGGAGAGTGCGCAAGACGGTGCGCGAGGTGTGTTAAAGGAGTGTGCGAACAGCGAGTGTGCGCGAGAGGTGTGGTGTGTAACAGGGAGTACGTTGGTGGAATGTACGGACGGCGTTGGAACGCCGGGTTTTGTGAGGGTGAAAGGGGTAGCGTATGCGTGTGAGCATGCAAGTGAAGCATCGACGGTAACCGGGTTAGCGGTTAGGGCAACGGATAGCCGATGCGAGCGCTCGGGGCGCGGCGTGCTTTGTTGGATGCAGGGCCCGGCGCGGATCGAAGCTGCGTCGTTTCTCTTCGAAGCGTCGTTGCCGATTCGGGCTTGGCCCCGCCCCGCACGGTCGAGTCCGGGCCTTGGCGGGCGAGGCGACCGGTCCGGTTCAAGGGCGAGTGGGAGGAAGCGGAACGGTGCCCCCTCGTGGGGACGGGGTTCCGACCGGGGGAGATTGAGCCATCGGGCCCGGGACCGCAAGGTGCCGCGCCGAGATGGTGCGTGGAACCTCGGCCCAACCAAACCACCTCCCTTGAACCGAAAGCCGGACGGATTCAACCTGCAGGCGACCAAACCACCCGAATTCATTGCTCGGCCTTACGAACCGAGTTTAATGATGTCACGACGCACCGAGGCTAGGATATAGCGGACTGTGATGATGGTGATAGTGATAGTGATAGTGATTTGATACGAAATTTAGAAAAGTGAATAGAATTGGCAGTAATTGGAAAATTTTTGATTTGTTGAATTTGGACGAGCGAAATTGATAGTAGGACATCCCCGATGTGGTGGGATGGGCAATCCACCATCCCTCACAGAGGGGGGCAAAGGAGCAATAGATTATGGGGTTGATGGCAGTGAAAACTAGCCCGGGTGGGTTAGGATATTGTGTGTAGGGACCTAGACGATGACATTAGGTAACGTTAAGGTTAGTTAGTGACAATGACACCCGTAGTGGGGACGCAGGTAGAGTAGAGTGGATGATAATGACGTGGGAGCGCAATAGTTTAAAGGGACGACTGGGAAGCGCAAGTTTCAGAGGGGAGTAGTTAGATGAGATGATGCCGTGTGTTTGAGGATTGAACAGGTGTGATTGCACAAGTGTGCAACTGAACAGGTGTGTGGAGCAGTGTATGAGTGAGTGATGGTGATGTGTGTTGTGTTGACCAACTGGTCCAGGAAGAGGAGGAGGGTGCAGGTGGCACCAGGTATGATTGCACAGGTGTGCAACGACAGGTGAATGGAGGACAGGTGTATGGAATAAATGGTATGGAGTATTGGAATGGATGGTCGTGGAGTGAGTATGGTGGAAATTGTGGAGTGGAGTGGATGGTGCGAAGGTGTGAATGGGGGAAGAGTGGACCCCCATCACGGATACCCGGGGCGGGTAGTGTAAGTGTTAGGTAGAGGGTACAGGTAAATTGTGGTTGGATATTGGCATCTGTGGTGCGGGTGAAAGAATGGTCTTTGGATGGGTGCATTAGTGTTGTGGAAATGGCTGGGCGTGTAGCCTGTTAGTGTGTGTAGTTGGTTTGGGCACTCCACCACTGTGAGGATGTCGGCTAGGTGAGGCCGCAGGTGGGCTCTGGGAGCCGGTAGTTGTTGTGGATGGGGCCCGAGGATCCGGAGGACGGACCCGGGTAGCCCAGTGCCAGAGGGCACCAAGGGGTGACAGAACCAGGGGGGTCTTCCCCAGTTAGTTAGGTTAGGGTGAGGAGCTAGGTAAGCTCGGGTGGCAACTACAGTGGTGGAGGTGTGCAGGTGGGTAGACCTGCTGGGAGAGCTACACGTCACAGCCCAGAAATTGTGCAAGGGCACCGGGAGATGAATCGGGGGAGTGAGACCCCAAATTGAGAAGCACCACAGTTTGGTCAATGGGAATTGGTTTTTAGAACCCATAGTGTAAGTTGGCCAATGGATTGGCGGGGAAAGACCCCGGGTAGTGTAAAGTGTGTTAATGTCATTTAGAAAGTAGTTAGGATGAAGTCTCCTCGCACCATCTGCATCCACTCACCTGAGGTGACAGGTACTCCACACCATGCCATGTTTTGATTATTTTTTACTGTGCAAATGTTTGGATTGTGAGACGCATCATGACGTGGGTGTGACATTGTGCTTTGATGTTCCATCTCTTCCTCCTTATGAGGATTGATGATGAATTTGGTGATGGCAAATTTTGAAGTAGAGGGATTGTGGAGACGAATTTGGTATAGGAGAAATATGGGGAAGACGTGACAGTAGTGACGAATTTGTAAATGGGTAGATTTTGTAAATATGGGGTAAGGGCAAGGGTAGTGTAGGTGACAGGGGGGTGACGTACGGTAGGGACGAGCTTTCTCACTTCGCCCTCCGTACGCATTTCGCCTTGCATTGCCTTATTGATGTGTACCCTTGTGACCTTACCCCTCGCTCAATTGTCTCTTTTGTCTCCCACATGACCTGTGCGCCATTGGGTGCCGAGGGGAGCGTGCGTGAGTCCTCCATTGTGCGCCCGGAATTCCCAGAACCAGCTGTCTGCATCGATGCACCACATTATGGACCACATGTCTGTGGCCGAGCACCACTTATGGACCCCATGGGTTGGGACATGGCCCCTCTGCTGGAACCGGCCATGAGGGCCCGAAATCTTGCTGGCGGACCTTGGCCACAGGGCACCGATGCCCCACAGGTGAACCACACGTAGTCGGCCCTGTGGGCCATAAATAAAATAAATAAAAATGGACACGTTGGGCACACTTTATTGCAAATAGGCCGCCAGTAAGAAAATGAAAGAATGACAACAACTGGAAGACAATAATAATAACCAGCAGAGGGAGCCGAAGAGCAAGAGACCACCTGCAGGATTAGGGGTTGTTGATTTTATTTTGATTGAACATTGATGAACAATGGTGACTGCACCGATTGGTGCTTGGGTGTGTATTGGTGCGTTTTTGGGTGCGTTCATGGTGCATTGATGCAGAGCAGACTGTCTTCCCCCCAGAAAGAACAATCACAGGTCCTGGATTAGTCTTGTAAATAAAAATAGCGTCATTGTAAATAATGCTCCCCACCGTCAGTGTGTAGTTTGAAGACAATTCCGCAATTCGGTTAACTGTGGGCGTAAGTCTGTTAGGCAGGGTGCAATGGAGCAGCGGGACACATTTATTTATGTTTTAAAACTGTCGCACTCAGGGTCAGGTTAAAAGTAGAGGGAACTACACCTACGTGTCACACTAAATAAAAAAAGTTGTAGGCCCGGGACGTGCCTAAGAGGAGGAGGGTGCAGTGTTGCGGATATGAGGACTGTATATTTTTTTGATTGTGTGCTTTATTATTATTATTATTGTTTATTCTGCGCCCCCTGCCTCCGGAGCTGTGTAAAGGTAAAAGGGCATCCCATAATTAGTCCACAAGCATACGCGTCAGCCAATAAATAGAATACCCCTGTTCGATAGTTATATCTTATTCTGTGTTTTAGGGTAAGGCTGTGTCTTCCATTAATTGAAATACTCCATTGCACCAGTGAAAGAGATAGATTCCCTTCATTCCCACTCCCAACACTTCCATTCCCCCCTTTTCGTCAATTGCAATTCGCATTGCCAACTGCATGTTGGGCGGTTTTCCCTTCATCCGCCATTGACTGTTACTGACATCAAAACTGTTAAGGAACGACTGGCTTGGCAAGCGCTAGCTAGCTGCTTGGTAAATGACCACACCTCCACCCCTTGTGAAGTATATAGATTACAGTAGATCTTTGCTCAGTTCTGTAAGTAAAACTTACCTCAGGGATGTCTGGATTCCTCCAAATTTCTTTGTTTAATGTTACAAACAGCATTAGCGACTGTTTGAAAAGGTAATCGTATGTGTTTGTGGTTTATAATATTTTACAAGCCCGGCTACGCCGTTAATAGACTTTCGGTCCTGTTTTCTTATGAGCATCTCGTTAATCATCTTCAAAAAGTGTGTTGTAACACCCAAACACCCAGTTTTCTCATCCTTGCAATCTGTTGGAGGTCCAGGTGTATGCATGCAAAGTTTGGGGCCGCTAGGTTTCATGGTTTTGGAGTTGTGGAGGAGACAGACAGACAGACAGACAGACAGACGGACGGACTGACACTGCCTTTTATTATTATACCCACATGTATACACACACATACACACACACACACACACACACACACACACACACACACACACACACACACACACACACACACACACACACACACACACATATGGATGATTAACTGCTTTGCCTGTGAAACACCACGATGACCGCTTATAGCTTGGTCAAGTTTCGAACCCAGGACGGATAGAGCTGACAAGCGAGTGTGTTTACCTCTAGGCCTGGCTGTCCCTGCTTTCCCATGATGGTCCACTTTACTATGGCTTACCCCATTGTGATTTGTTGATCATCTGCTAATGTCACGGTAATTCATGTAAAAGTACATTGACGTCTCCCAATGGAGTTAAACATCCCACGGTGTCCTTTGCATGTAATACGTACAAGCTCGTCCTTGTCCAAAGTAGTTTTCTCTCCCTTTGTTTATCCCTGTGGTTTTTCTCTGGCTCTTCCATGGAACATTTGTCAGAGCGGCAGCTAATGGTGTCCAGAACCTCGATTCACAAGCTCATGAATTGGGGGCATTGATTTGGGACTTGACCAGGGTGCCGGGACTTGGAACACTCACCTACTTTGTCGAAGGACGTTGCAGGAAAAGGCAAAAATGTGAATTTCGAATGAAGCAACGCAATGTCGAGGAGTTTTCCCTCCTCTCCGCCCTCCTCGATATCAAACGTGCGCACATAGGGAATGTATAATGCCGAAGCGAATCGTTGCATGATCAAATGCATTTAGTGTCGGAAGTTCTGTAATTTGCGTTCTATGACATTTTGCGTTCTATTGCTGCGTGTATCCCTACTCTTTTTGACATCTAAGGATAGCGTATCACTTACTTAGGAAAGTAGGCCTCCCTTTGGTATCCTGCCTCCCTTTGGTGCCCTTGCTAACTCGGCACGTCACAGTTTTGCAATTCCAGGAGCCGCTCAGCACTCCGAGCTGTGACGCAGCAGCACCAGGGGAAGGGCCGATGGCAGATGGCGAGACGTGATTCCCTCGGGGCTCGCACCGACCTACCACGTGTGTGTTGTGCTGAGGATTGTGGGAGTGTTGTGACGTAGTGATGATTGTCTCTCGTATACCGTCTCTATTACACACAGAGTTGCCCTTCAGGTGCCTGGGTGTGGTTGCCTAAAGGCCTCCCTCCTATTTTTGGTACTTGTTGGCTTTTTAAGTTGAGCATGTTGTGCTTGCGGGTTGTTTGCTTTGAGCAAGTGTAAGTTAAAGAGCTGGTGCTCCAAGGTTCTACTCTACATTGTTTTGCATAATATCGTGTGTGTGTGTGTGTGTGTGTGTGTGTGTGTGTGTGTGTGTGTGTGTGTGTGTGTGTGTGTGTGTGTGTGTGTGTGTGTGTGTGTGTGTGTGTGTGTGTGTGTGTGTGTGTGTGTGTGTGTGTGTGTGTGTGTGTGTGTGTGTGTGTGTGTGTGTGTGTACCGCTGGTCACCATGGTGATCCAGATGTTTAGCCACCTTGGCGTCAAACATGCCTCCTGATTAGATTTATTCGGTGTAACTGCCATGTTTGTCCAACAGGTATAGAGGTAGCACATTTTTACCTTGGTGTTTCATTTCCAACCCAAACTATAGACTGTTGGATTGGTGCTTCCCGGGACATTCCTCACATGGACATTAAGCTGGGGGTCTCATCTGCTAGCATTGGGTGGTGGATGTTAAACATCCCACTGTGTCCTTTGTGAAGAGTGAGGAATTTTGTTACCTAGGAGACATGCTGAATGGAGAAGGTGGATCAGACTCGGCAACGGTTGCTAGAGTGAGATGTGCATGGAAGAAGTTTCGGGAACCAAGTGGCGTGCTCACGAGGAGGGGAGTGTCGTTGAAGCTGAAGGGAAAGGTGTATGCTGCATGTGTGAGAAGTGTTATGATTTATGGGAGCGAGACATGGGTAATGAACGTACAGCAGCAACGAAGGCTGGAAAGGGTGGAAATGCGAATGGTTCGGTTGATGTGTGGAGTATCGTTGAGAGAGAGGAAGACAAATGATTAATTGCGAAAGATGATGGGAATAGAGCCTGTGAAGAGGAACAGGTTGAGATGGTTTGGTCATGTGTTGAGGAAGGATGAAAGTGACTGCTTGAGAAGAGTGATGGAAATGAATGTAGAAGGAAGTAGAGGACGGGGAAGACCGAGAAAGACTTGGCTGAAGATGGTGGAAGAAGAAATGCGGGCAAGGGAGTTAACAAGGGGAGATGCAGAAAATAGGGCAAAATGGAGAAGATTGTCATGGGAACCGCAAGGCTAACTCCCGCTCTAGCAGGGAAAATGGCCTTAAAATGCCTGTTGTTGTTGTTGTTGTTGTGTCCTTTGTGAAGAGTGAGGAATTTCCCATGTTGGCAAGTTTTGCCAAAATTCCAAAACAAATCTCTTTCGGCCAAACATCGGGGGCTTACCAGGAGGCTCATGAAAGTATGGCGCCAAAACTTATTTGAAGTCTTTAGTATGATTCGACCAGGGTTTGAGCCGCCAACCTCCCAGACTCGGAGCAGACACCATGACATTTACACCACCGAGTCTGGAGAAGTAAGTGGGATAATCGCCACTCGTCTCAGAAAAGTCTTCGTCATGCAGGAAATGAGTTTCCATTTGCAATGTTGTTCACTTCAATATTTCTCATTAACAGAAACGTGCTTCAAAGCCCCTCTGACTTTGAATTAAATCCTTTACCTTTCCTGGTTGTGGCTTTGTTAATTGTATACGCTTTGACATTGATTTGTTTTTACACTGGATACAGGTGAGTGTGAAATCTGTGAAGACCACTTCTGAGTGATTATTATCCCCACACTTTAAAAACATAAAACCAGAGAGATATTGTAATGGGCTGTCTGTCTGTCCCTTTGTCTGTCTCGTCTGTCCCTTCTGTCTGTCCCTTTGTCTGTCTCGTCTCGTCTGTCCCTTTGTCTGTCTCGTCTCGTCTGTCCCTTTGTCTGTCTCGTCTGTCCCTTTGTCTTGTCTCGTCTGTCCCTTTGTCTCGTCTCATCTGTCCCTTTGTCTGTCCCGTCTGTCCCGTCTGTCTCGTCTGTCTGTCTTGTCCCGTCTGTCCCCGTCCCGTCCCGTCTGTCCCCGTCCCGTCCCGTCTGTCCCCGTCCCGTCCCTCTGTCCCGTCCCTTCCGTCTGTCCCTCTGTCCCGTCCCTTCTGTCTGTCCCTCTGTCCCGTCCCTTCCGTCTGTCCCGTCCCGCCCCCGTCTGTCCCCCTCCCCGTCTGCCCCCCTCCCCGTCTGCCCCCCTCCCCATCTGCCCCCCTCCCCGTCTGCCCCCCTCCCGTCTGCCCCCCATCCCCGTCTGCCCCCCTCCCCGTCTGCCCCCCTCCCCGTCTGTCCCTCCACCCCGTCTGCCCCCCCTCCCCGTCTGCCCCCCCCCCTCCCCGTCTGCCCCTCCACCCTGTCCGCCTCCCACCCCCCATCCGACCCTCTGTCTTCTGTCCGTCCATCATTTAATCGCCTCCTAAACGGTTGTGCAGAAATTCACCAAACTTGGTAGTCATGATCACCACATGACATGAAGGTGCAAGATCAGTATATTTTTGGCCCTGTCCCCTGGAGTGGGATCAAAAGGTCAAATAACAAAAATGGAGTCGTGGGTACATTTTAAAACATTTTTGTTTAAATGAAAGTTTGTATACGTAATCAACATTGGAGGACGCATGAAATATGTAATTAATTTTTGGATTTTACCCCCGGGTCATGCTCCAGCAGATGGGGTCTTAGGGTAACAGGGGTCACTGCTCTTCCGTGCCCTCGTCGTATACATTATCAACCATCATTCCCTTACATCCCCATTTTCCCCCTTCACATTCATACGTAATAAGTAGTTGGTTCCTTATTAATCAACAGGGCTGTTAGTTGAGCTGCAAAGTTGTTGAGCACCTGAGTCGATGGATGAATGGAGTCGACTGTGTTGTTTGCAGGTGAAAAGTTCACATTTTGGTCTTCCACTGACGCGTGGTGCCGTCGGGTTGCTTAGAGGGGAACCTTGTTTTATTTTTACACTTTCTTGGTATTTGGAGATTGCCAGCCCACGTAGATGTCATTTAACAAGAGGTGATCCTCGGGGCATTTGATTTAACCACTCTGGTTACCTTTGTGGATTCTTTTTTTGTTCATGTGCGTCACACCTTGAAACGTCTTGCGTACTTGTTTGCTTAAACTGGCTCACCTTCGTGGCTTTTGTGCACACGCTGCTGGCGTCCGTAGAGCTGGGCTGTGGATATCGAGATGGTTTGCCACGAGCATCTCGGAACCTGGATTTACCTGGCAACTTTCATTGATGGCTCGTATGCTCCGTTTTGACTTCTGCTGGTATCTTTGAGATCCCTTGTACGAAGTTTAAAGTCGGCCTGCTTCTCCAAGCAGAAATGGAACAGCCCGGGTCATGGAATTGCTGATATACCAGTTTTGTTGAACCGGCAGAGCCGCCTTTGGAAGTGAACTCTTTCGGCGGCAACTTTTGAATTGCCCTGCTTGGGATTGAAGCCACTGAAGTCTTTTTCTGCCTTCTGATCACGGAGTGACTTGCCTCTTTGTCAGTCAGTCGGTCTGTGGCTTTGTGACGACCGTTTCCCACTGCACCCTCTCCTTCCCCACATCCCCCCCCGAAACCGTCTCACAGCCTTCCTGCGTTGAGGCGAGGTATGTCTGGGGAGGTCGCGGAGCGCGGGGCCACGGCTGGGAATGCACCCGTTTTGTGGCTTTGTGATGGGATATGCTAGAGTGCTAGGTGTTTAAGGTTTCCTGTAATGTCTATCCACGTCTGTCTGTCTGTTTGTCTCTTTGCTCTGGTTCCACATGCTCTGCAGAGTCGGCTTATTATCATCCCTTAATGTAAGCATCAGCTCGTGCTTTGTAAATGGTCAGCAGTTTCCTTCTAAAGTACTTTTGATTGAAATATTTTGCATAACCACTGTTTGAATGTTTTAACATCACGAGGCATAAACTGTGCCTTTTGGAAATGTTTTGCGATCATCTGTTGTGATGTAATTGTTGCATGATGTAATTGTGCCAGTCCCATTGCCGATTGAAACATTGAGCCAAGCTTGTCTGGCTGTTTTTCAGTGAACGTTGGCAGAACCTTGGACGTCTGGCTAGCTGACTGTGTCTCAGGTGTGGTGACGCAAAAATGGGTCAGAAGATCTCCGGCGGAGTCAAAAACTTGGAAGATGCTGAAGCGGTGTGCCGTGCATTGCGACGCCACGCACTCCTGGGGCCTGACTCGTGGCGTCCTCCACGCCTTGACCTGCTGCTCGACTTTCCAATAGCTACGTACGAAGTGCAATCTCAACACGGCTGGAGCGACACTGACCGCTCACTTAACATCTTCGTGAAGGAGGAAGACCCACTGACCTTCCACCGGCATCCCGTGGCACAGAGCACCGACGCGATTCGAGGAAGGACGGGCTTTATACGTGGCCTGCACGCCTGGGAAATCGAATGGCCAGGCAGGCAGCGTGGTACGCATGCGGTTGTTGGCGTGGCGACACGCAATGCACCTCTGCACTCGGTCGGTTATACGGCACTCGTTGGCTCCACGCAAGACTCATGGGGCTGGGATCTAGGTCGCAATAAACTATATCACGGTGGCAAAGCTATGGAGGCACCTTCAAGTTACCCATCTTTCCTTGGCCCCGACGAGGCCTTCGCTGTGCCAGAAACCTTTCTCGTGATCCTGGACATGGACGAGGGGACCCTCAGTTTTGTTGTCAACGGACGGTATCTTGGGGTGGCCTTTCGTGGCCTTAAGGGCAGGAGACTTTATCCAATTTTGAGCGCCGTTTGGGGACATTGTGAGATCTCCATGCGTTACATCAACGGGCTGGACCGTGAGTGCATTTTATTTGGTACACGCACACACACATTCTCTCAACGTTCATGCTGTTGTGCTCATCACTTTGCTATACCATTGTTTCGGTTTTGCTACAGTTGCTTGGTGGCCATTTTATTGCAAATTTTTCATTCCCAGCGAATGAGCCGTTCGGCAACTGGAGGGGGTTAAGGAGAGCCGCAGGATGAACTTTTTCCGTCCAAATTTGCTTCTGCAGGAGGCTTAGTGGACCGCAGGTTACAAGCCCCGAAGTAGCTTCCAAGGTTATTTTCGTTGGCTCAGTGCGTGTCTTGAAAGCACGGCTACCCACAGTCCTCCCTCCTACAGACCATGACCAAGCCGGGAATCTTTTAAAATTTATTTACTTAAATCCACTTTGAATTGAGCTAACTTTTTCTGCTCCCCAACTTCTGTAACGCTTTGTACAACAGTTAACTTGCGTTGATCAAAGGATTTTTCTCCAAATTGAAAGCCTCTTGGGTGGACGTTTTACCCACCCACCTCCACCCTCAAGAAACAAAAGCAGTTTAAAACACCTATTTGATGTGATGCTTCGAATGAGGAGAGCATAACTCTGTTTTGGAATGTAGGAGTGCCCAAGAAGAAAGCTTTTTACATTGTGTGGTCATGCCAAGTGTGAGAATCAGCCTCTGTAGAGGAAGCCTTGGAATTCTGTTTTGGATGATTCAGGCCTTGTCTGGCGCCATTTCCTGCAGGGTCACGATTGTGCACCAACCCACTCTCCCTCTGTCTAGCCATCACTGTCGCAGTAAAACTTGACCAACACCCCCCTCCCGCCCCCATCCCCATTGGTTCAGGCAAAAGCGATAGATTTAATGCAGTAGGCTCGTGAGGGGTTGAAAAAGGACTTGCTCGTATATGGCCGAGCTCGTCGAACTGCCCGGTTAATGAAGCACATTTGACTTTTTAGCGTCCCACTCCACGCTCGGGTCACTTTCAATTTGCTAATGATCCCCTTTGGTCTTCCATGTTCCTGGCTTTTCTCTGACGTCCGCGAACGTCCTTGCAGCCACACTCGGTCCATTGTAACCGTATGACCGTGTCCAAACCCTCTTTCAAGTGACGTACGTGCCTTCGTGGTGGCAGAGCGGGGCGAAATAGCTCTGTCCACCGCTCGTGATGTTCCACTCGCGTTGTTGGTGGACATGTAGTTCATTTATTTATTTCATCTTCATCCTGCACATCAAAAGATTTTTGATAAAAAAGGTAGCCTCTGAGTCTTTTGACCGATTATAAGCGGTTGGTCGTTGCAGTTCCTTTTTTTTATTGCCATTTTTCATCTTAGTAGCTCATGCTGAAGGCCTGGGAACAGGATGTCACTCTTGATTTGGCACATTCCTCACTCCAAGGCCCCCCTCAGGAAATGATGCATGTGTCTGGCATCACGTTTGCTGGTCACCAGGTGCTCACTTTGCTCAAACTGCCTTCTTCCGTTTTCCTCTAATTTGCAGAGCCCCAGCCTGTGGCCTCAGAATTGTTAGTTTGAATTAAAATTTGGATGAACATTATTTGGTCATTAGTACAAACGTTCGAAATATTCAAATAGCTCTTCATTCAGGTTATCTTCATTTGTCTGTTTTTCATTTTCTTTTGAACTTGTTTTTCACCAATTGCTTCCTCATTCCTTGTGCTCACCTCTCTATCACCTTTTCCAGCTGAACCCTTGCCGCTACTGGACCTCTGCCGCCGTTCTGTCCGTGCTGCACTGGGCAGGGATCGACTGGCGGACATTGATCTCCTGCCACTTCCACCAGCTCTGAAGTCTTATCTCCATTACCAGTGACGGAACAATGTTTGCGAGGCCTACCATTGGCTCAGACGTCATTGCGGGCATTTTGTGCCTCCTGAAATAACCGAGCCACCATCATGTCTGATCGACCACAAAACTAGCTTGGCTGTGCCTCCCATCCGCAACTTTCATTCTGCCACCAGCAGTGGAGCGAACGTGCCGACTGGAAAACTTGAATGGGTGGTGGGGAGCGGGGAGGATGTCGGGAGGAGTGTAAGGGACGATTGTGAGCCCTTGCTGCTAATGGCTGTTTATTATTATTGTTATTATTATTATTATTATTATTATTAGTTATGGACAAAGCAGCATCTTTTTGCTGAATGAAGTTTTAATCGACTGGTTGTGCAATATTACAGGATTGCTGCACGTGGCATCACCATGTAGCGCAAATCTCTGCCGGTTTTCCAGCGTTTGATGCATCTGCTCCTCCGATCGTGCACATCAGGGTTCTACTACTTGATGCCACTGGCTTTTTTGAATGGCATCTTTATTTGACAACTTTTTTTTTAGTTTAAAACCCGAATTTTGTACTTTTGACACCCGTGCTGACTAATTCCTTACTTTTTCCTGCTGCCCCACTCCGCCATTCTCCGCTACTGATTTATCGTAGTGATGTCGGCTACTCTTGAAGCAGTTTCCATCCTTTATTCATTCTTTACCTCTGCACCTCCTGTTTTGCACATTTTGTTTTTATCTTTGCAGCGTCATCCAGCTGTCTCAGACTGTATATTTTTTACACAATGTCACATGCAGAATGACAAAGCGTTTTCCTCATGTTTAAGTGTACATGTGGATGTTTTTTTTTTTAAGAATTGCAATAAAAATGACGAGCTGTGTTATTCTTTATTTTTGTGGAGTTTTTACAAAGTCTGTTTTTGCTATCTGCATAATTGGTTGCTCAGTGATCCACCATATCAAAGATGCAGCCTTGCACACCCTCGTCTCCCACCACAATCTCTTCCTGGAAGTGGTATATGAAGGTTTGGCACTGTTGGAATGAAACTTCCAGGAAAGGATCAGGGGTGAGTAAACCCCATCAGGGGTGTGGCACAAAAGACTGGCCTCTGACCATAACGCAACACTAGGTAGTTGGGGTGAGGTGCGGAGGGGGATTGAAACACAGTAGTGAGCAAAAGTTTGGGTTGTTTTCACTTTTGTGGTGCTATTCCCCATTAAACATTTGTGGGAAGTTGGAAGTATGCACAATACATGGAGATAATTCAAATGTGACCAAGTCCTCAAACTCCACCCCATGCCAATCCCAACTCTTCCACCCCCCCCCCCCCCCACCCCTCCCCAAGCCCAAACATTTCAACTCAAACTCAACCCCCGCACCTAACCTCCAACTCTTCAACGTCCTCAAACTCCACAACCCCTTCCAACCTCAAATCTTCAACGTCCTCAAACTCTAAACCCCCTTCCAACCCCAAATCTTCAACGTCCCCAAACTCCACAACCCCTCCTAACCTCAAATCTTCAACGTCCTCAAACTCTACACCCCCTCCCAACCCCAAATCTTCAACATCCTCAAACTCTACACCCCCTCCCCCCCCCCCCCCCCCAGCCCCAACTCTTCAACGTCCTCAAACTCTACACCCCCTCCCAACCCCAAATCTTCAACGTCCTCAGACTCGACTACTCCCCCCCCCCCCCCCACCCAAGCCCCAACTCTTCAACATCCTCAAACTCTACACACCCTCCCCCCCCCCCCCTCCCAACCACAACTCTTCAACGTCCTCAAACTCTGCACCCCCTCCCAACCCCAACTCTTCAACGTCCTCAAACTCTGCACCCCCTCCCAACCCCAACTCTTCAACGTCCTCAAACTCTGCACCCCCTCCCAACCCCAACTCTTCAACGTCCTCAAACTCCACCTTTGAGTTTCCAAAAGCCGCTCTTCATGGAAATCAGTCACGAAGAGGACGATTATATCGACGTCAGAGGCTGATACAACAATGGCCGGTTGTAAAAGATTTCCTTCTTCCCAAACCATAAAGTGCTCCATTTGCTGGTAAATCGGCCAGACATGCGTTTCGTCATCGGCTTTTCTCCACCAATTAGAAGCAACCTTTCATAAATTGCCGGGCATAATATAAGAAAGGTCATGATTCGTTGTTTGGGGTGACGTCAATTTAAACTCATTTGCATACACGGCTCGACCACGATCGTCTCCCGACGTGATTTCTTGGTTGAGAAGTTTACCTCAAGGTACTTTTTTTTTTTTTCTTAGCGAAGGATTTCCTTATAAGATGCTTCGGAATAAACAACCCTTCGGAATTCCTCGGCGAAGGATTTCCTTAAGGATGAGGAAATCCTTAGGAACCGTTGCTATGCTTGACAACCAATCAGATTAGAGATCCTGAAGAGGGGTCCTGACTCAAGATGGCGGCGAAGCGATCCACAAACTGGCTTCGTGAGGAGACAGAAGCACTAGTGGAGGCTTTTATGAAGCGCAAGAGCGTCCTGAAGGGGAAGATCACTCCTTCCAACACCCCAGAGGAGAAGGCACGAGCCTGGAAAGACCTGACCGAATCGGTCAACGCCGTTGGTCATGCCGGACGGACCGTGTCCGAAGTGAAGAAGAGGTGGGACAACGTGTCGACCCCCGCGCGACGGAAGATCGTCCAATGGATGAAGCAAAGCTGCCAGACAGGTAAACACCTTGATTTTATAAATGGAAACATCGCGCCGATGTACTTATGAAACCACGAAGAAAGTGACGCATCATGATCATTCTTACACATAATATGCTCGTCGTTCCTAATTCACAAACAAACGGGTCCTTCTATTGCCCTTTCTTTGCATTTAAGGTGGCGGACCCCCTCCACCTCCTTTGTCCCCCAACACTCTAAAGATATGGGACATTTTGGGACATGACTCACCAACGATTGTCGGGATCATTGGCGGCTGCGAGACCACGGATGATGTTTATCGTGCAGATGAATCATTGTGAGTGTCATCATTATTATATATATATATACGTATATATATTTATTATAATAGAGCAAACGTATATGGTTATGTCGCCATGTTTATATACGACTAAAACGTCTTCTTCTTCTTCAAATAAATTACCACCCTCTTAATTGCGTTAAGACTGCTGAGACCCCTCAGACCTTTGATGACCCTTTAATTACCCCAAGACCCTTCAGACCACCAAGACCCCTGAGGACCCGGAAGACCCCAATGACCCAAAATACTCTACAAGGCCCTGAGGCTCAAAAAGACCCTGAATACCCAAAGAGCCAAAACACTCAGAAGACCCAAAACACCCAGAAGACCCAAAACACCCAGAAGACCCAAAACACCCCGAAGACCCAAAACACCCCGAAGACCCAAAACACCCAGAAGACCCAAAACACCCCGAAGACCCAAAACACCCCGAAGACCCAAAAGATCCCGAAGACCCAAAAGATCCCGAAGACCCAAAAGACCCCGAAGACCAAAAACACCCCGAAGACCAAAAACACCCCGAAGACCCAAAAGACCCCGAAGACCAAAAAGACCCTGAAGACCAAAAATACCCTGAAGACCAAAAAGACCCTGAAGAACAAAAAGACCCTGAAGACCAAAAAGACCCAAAGACCCTTAAAGACCAAGAAGAACCTTAAGACCCAAAACACCCCGAAGACCAAAAAGACCCTGAAGACCAAAAGACCCCGAAGACCAAAAAGACCCCGAAGACCCAAAATACCCCGAAGACTAAAAAGACCCTGAAGACCAAAAAGACCCCGAAGACCCAAAACACCCTAAAGACCCAAAACACCCCGAAGACCCAAAACACCCCGAAGACCCAAAAGATCCCGAAGACCCAAAAGACCCAAAATACCCCGAAGACTAAAAAGACCCTGAAGACCAAAAAGACCCCGAAGACCCAAAACACCCTAAAGACCCAAAACACCCCGAAGACCCAAAACACCCCGAAGACCCAAAAGATCCCGAAGACCCAAAAGACCCCGAAGACCCAAAACACCCTGAAGACCCAAAACACCCTAAAGACCCAAAACACCCCGAAGACCCAAAACACCCCGAAGACCCAAAAGATCCCGAAGATCCCGAAGACCCAAAACACCCCGAAGACCAAAAACACCCCAAAGACCCAAAAGACCCCGAAGACCCAAAAGACCCTGAAGACCAAAAACACCCTGAAGAACAAAAAGACCCTGAAGACCAAAAAGACCCAAAGACCCTTAAAGACCAAGAAGAACCTTAAGACCCAAAACACCCCGAAGACCAAAAAGACCCTGAAGACCAAAAGACCCCGAAGACCAAAAAGACCCAGAAGACCCAAAATACCCCGAAGTCCAAAAAGACCCTGAAGACCAAAAAGACCCCGAAGACCCAAAACACCCCGAAGACCCAAAACATCCCGAAGACCCAAAACATCCCGAAGACCCAAAACACCCCGAAGACCCAACACACCCCGAAGACCCAACACACCCCGAAGACCCAACACACCCCGAAGACCCAACACACCCCAAAGACCCAACACACCCCAAAGACCCAAAACACCCCGAAGACCCAGAAGACACAAAAGACCCCGAAGACCCAAAAGACCCCGAAGACCAAAAACACCCCGAAGACCAAAAACACCCCGAAGACCAAAAACACCCCGAAGACCCAAAAGACCCCGAAGACCAAAAAGACCCTGAAGACCAAAAAGACCCTGAATACCAAAAAGACCCTGAAGAGGAAAAAGGCCCTGAAGACCAAAAACACCCTGAAGACCCAAAGACCCTTAAAGACCAAGAAGAACCAAAATAACCTTATGACCCAAAACACCCAAAACACCCCGAAGACCCAAAATACCCCAAAGACCAAAAAGACCCTGAAGACCAAAAAGACCCCGAAGACCAAAAAGACCCCGAAGACCCAAAATACCCCGAAGACCAAAAAGACCCTGAAGACCAAAAAGACCCCGAAGACCCAAAACACCCCGAAGACCCAAAACACCCCGAAGACCCAAAACATCCCGAAGACCCAAAACACCCCGAAGACCCAACACACCCCGAAGACCCAACACACCCCGAAGACCCAACACACCCCGAAGACCCAAAACACCCCGAAGACCCAAAACACCCCGAAGACCTAAAAGACCCTGAAGACCAAAAAGACCCTGAAGACCAAAAAGACCCCGAAGACCCTTAAAGACCAAGAAGATCCAAAAGAACCTTAAGAACCAAAAGACACCAAAGACCCTGAAGACCCAAATCACCTCAAAGACCCAAAATACCCTTAAAGGCCCAGAGGATCCAAAAGACCCTCAAGACCCAAATGGCCCTGAAGACCCAAAACACCATGAAACCCAAAAGACACCGAAATGGTCAAAGATGCCTCCCCCTCTGAAACGACGTGTGGTGAGGCGCGCGGAGCGCGTCGAGTCACACTAGTATATATATATATATATATATATATATATATATATACATACACACACACGCACATTCAGTTTGCATGGATTGTACTCTACATGTCAGTGTTTTACCCAAATCCAACTGTTATAGAGCTCATCCCAATATTCCTCAGCTTTGTATACATTTTTCCTTTCCAGACCTGAGAAAAGTGGGATTTCTGTCAAACCAGAATCCATTGATTCCAAAGAGCACGTGGACTGGTTAACAACGACGATCGAGTCATTGCCGGACATCTCCGTGACCGACAACCCGGCTGATAGACAGACCTTGGAGGTGAACGTCTATTCCTCCGAAGCGTCCCGCGATCGGACTCCAAGTGTGCAAAAGAAGCCCATCCAAGACCTTCAAAGGGAGGTTCTTCTGATGCAGAAAGAGCAATTGCTCTTGCAGAATGAGCTCTTCGTATTACAAAAAAAGAACTTGGAAGATGAGATGAAAAAAAGGCAACTGGAGATGGATACCTTGACTCTTCAGAAAGACATTCTTACAATGAAGAAGCAGCGATTAGAAAGCGATTGGGTTCGGGTGAGGATTCATTTTTAGAAGAATTTTTTTTCCCATTTTTTTTTTAAGTTCGGAAGATTTGAATAGGATAGAGCGATTTAATCTTTCAAGTCATTCTTCACCATTGAGAGATGGGGCTAAAAACGAGATATAGCACGATGTCTCAAAAATTTCTGGACGAGTTGGTATGGTTACGAGAAAAAGCCGATTCATTTTGGTTCAGGTCCGAATCCAGATCCGGCCTTACAGTGGGAACAAAACGTAAACTGTTCAGCCTGGTAGAGGTATGCGCTCTTCTGAGTGTCGTTCTCGTTTCTTATATTGCAGGTGAGTGCTCAATTATCAGCTTCGTGAGTGCTTGTGGTCAAAACACCTCACCACCACATAATTCAAAACACCTCACCACCACGTAATTCAAAACACCTCACCACCACATAATTCAAAACACCTCACCACCACGTAATTCAAAACACCTCACCACCACGTAATTCAAAACACCTCACCACCACGTAATTCAAAACACCTCACCACCACGTAATTCAAAACACCTCACCACCACATAATTCAAAACACCTCACCACCACGTAATTCAAAACACCTCACCACCACGTAATTCAAAACACCTCACCACCACGTAATTCAAAACACCTCACCACCACGTAATTTCAAAACACCTCACCACCACGTAATTCAAAACACCTCACCACCACGTAATTCAAAACACCTCACCACCACATAATTCAAAACACCTCACCACCACGTAATTCAAAACACCTCACCACCACGTAATTCAAAACACCTCACCATCACGTAATTCAAAACACCTCACCACCACGTAATTCAAAACACCTCACCACCACGTAATGCAAAACAACTCGCCACCATGTAATTAAAAACACCTCACCACCACCTAATTTAAAATGCCTAACCACCACGTAATTCAAAGCTCCTCACCACCACATAATTTAAAACACCTCACCACCACATAATTCAAAACACCTCAGCACCACGTAATTCAAAAC
Source organism: Myxine glutinosa (assembly GCF_964187855.1). Classification (NCBI taxonomy): domain Eukaryota; kingdom Metazoa; phylum Chordata; class Myxini; order Myxiniformes; family Myxinidae; genus Myxine; species Myxine glutinosa. Next base: position 26,911,490 of record NC_136264.1, read on the forward strand.
ACCTCACCACCACGTAATTTAAAATGCCTAACCACCATGTAATTCAAAGCACCTCACCACCACGTAATTAAAAACAACTCACCACCATGTAATTAAAAACAACTCACCACCACATAATTAAAAACACCTCACCACCATGTAATTAAAAACAACTCACCACCACATAATTATAAACAACTCACCACCATGTAATTAAAAACAACTCACCACCACATAATTCAAAACACCTCACCACCACATAATTCAAAACACCTCACCACCACGTAATTCAAAACACCTCACCACCACGTAATTCAAAACACCTCACCATCACGTAATTCAAAACACCTCACCACCATGTAATTCAAAACACCTCACCACCACGTAATGCAAAACAACTCGCCACCATGTAATTAAAAACACCTCACCACCACCTAATTTAAAATGCCTAACCACCACGTAATCCAAAGCTCCTCACCACCACATAATTTAAAACACCTCACCAATAATTCAAAACACCTCAGCACCACGAAATTCAAAACACCTCACCACCACATAATTTAAAATGCCTAACCACCATGTAATTCAAAGCACCTCACCACCACGTAATTAAAAACAACTTACCACCATGTAATAAAAAACAACTCACCACCACATAATTAAAAACAACTCACCACCATGTAATTAAAAACAACTCACCACCAAGTAATTCAAAACACCTCACCACCACAAAATTAAAAACAACTCACCACCACGTAATTAAAAACACCTCACCACCAAGTAATTCAAAACAACTCACCACCACGTAATTAAAAACACCTCAACACCAAGTAATTCAAAACACCTCACCACCACGTAATTGAAAACACCTCACCACCAAGTAATTAAAAACAACTCACCACCACGTAATTAAAAACAACTCACCACCATGTAATTCAAAACACCTTACCACCATGTAATGAAAAACAACCCACCACCATGCAATTAAAAACAACTCGCCACCGCATAGTTAAAAACAACTCACCACCATGTAATTAAAAACACCTCACCACCACATAATTTAAAAGACCAAACCACCACGTAATTCAGAATACCTCACCACCACGTAATTAAAAACAACTCACCACCACGTAATTAAAAACAACTCACCACCACGAAATTAAAAACACCTCACCACCACGACATTAAAAACACCTCACCACCACGTAATTAAAAACAACTCACCACCACGAAAATAAAAACAACTCACCACCATGTAATTAAAAACACCTCACCACCAAGTAATTCAAAACACCTCACCACCAAGTAATTCAAAACACCTCACCACCAAGTAATTGAAAACACCTCACCACCAAGTAATTGAAAACACCTCACCACCACATAATTAAAAACACCTCACCACCACGTAATTAAAAACAACTCACCACCACGTAACTAAAAACAATTCACCACCATGTAATTAAAAACAACTCACCACCACTTAATTAAAAACAACTCACCACCACGTAATTAAAAACAACTCACCACCAAGTAATTCAAAACACCTTATCACCACATAATTCAAAACATCTCAGAACCATGTAATTCAAAGCACCTCACCACCATGTAATTCAAAGCACCTCACCATCACTTAATTCAAAACACCTCACCACCAAGTAATTAAAAACACCTCACCACCAAGTAATTAAAAACACCTCACCACCAAGTAATTCAAAACAACTCACCACCACGTAATTAAAAACAACTCACAACCACGTAATTAAAAACAACTCACCACCACGTAATTCAAAACAACTCACCACCACGTAATTAAAAACACCTCACCACCACGTAATTAAAAACAACTCACCACCACGTAATTAAAAACAACTCACCACCACGTAATTAAAAACAACTCACCAGCACGTAATTGAAAACACCTCACCAGCACGTAATTGAAAACACCTCACCAGCACATAATTGAAAACACCTCACCACCACGTAATTGAAAACACCTCACGACCACGTAATTGTCCCCCGTCGCACCGCGGAGCGAAAGGGGGACTATGGTTTTCCCCTCCGTCCGTGTGTCCGTCCGTGCGGGCGTGCGTGCGGGCGGGCGGGCGTGCGTGTGTGCGTAAGCGAAGGACCGAATTCTAATTTGGTGTGTGGGTGCAACCCACGTCAAAATCCAAGATGGCCGCCACCATGCATGTCTGACGCCATGTATGTCTGAACCTTGTGAGCAGAATATCTTGAAAAATAAGCGAAGTACCAACTTATAATCTGGTGTGTGGGTGTATCTAGGCATAAGGAAAACACTATTGAAAATTGGGTCGCCACGTCAAAATCCAAGATGGCCGCCGCCATGTATGTCTGAACCTTGTGAGCGGAATATCTTGAAAAATAAGCGAAGTACCAACGTCTAATCTGGTGTGTGGGTGTATCTATGCATAAGGAAGAAAGCTATTGAAAATTGGGTCGCCACGTCAAAATCCAAGATGGCCGCCACCATATATATATCTGAAAATTGTGAGCGAAATATCTTGAAAAATAAGCGAAGTACCAACTTCTAATCTGGTGTGTGGGTGTATCTAGGCATAAGGAAGAACGCTATTGAAAATTGGGTCGCCTCGTCAAAATCCAAGATGGCCACCTTGCGTCTTCCACTTTGTCAACTCGCATCACTTCACCGACGGGGGACCTCGGCGTAACGCTTGTTAAAAACACCTCACCACCACGTAATGCAAAACACGTCACAGCCGTGTTATTAAAAACAGTTCACAATCACGGAAGAAAACGTTTGAGGGAGTAGTTCATTGACAACACAGCTACTGCCCAGATATGTCGATATATAGATAGTGGCCAGACGGAAGCCAAACAGTTCAATCTTGGTTTCATCAGACCACAGAATCTTGTTTCTTACAGTCTGAGAGTCCTTTAGGTGCTTTTTTGCAAACTCCAAACGGGCTTTCATGTGTCTTTCACTGAGGAGAGGCTTCCGTCTGGCAACTCTGCCATAAAGCCCAGATCGGTGGAGTGTTGCAGTGATGGTTGTCCTTCTGGAAGTTTCTCCCATCTCCACACAGGATCTCTGGAGCTCAGCCAGAGTGATCATCGGGTTCTTGGTCACCTCTCTTACCAAGGCCCTTCTCCCCCGATTGCTCAGTGTGGCCGGGCGGCCAGCTCCAGGAAGAGTCCTGGTTGTTCCAAACTCCTTCCATTTAAGAATTATGGAGGCCACTGTGCTCTTGAGAACCTTCAATGCAGCAGAGATTTTTTTGTAGGCTTCCCCAGATCTGTGCCTCGACACAATCCTGTCTCTGAGCTCTGCAGGCAGTTCCTTCGACCTCATGGCTTGGTTTTTGCTCTGATATGCATTGTCAGCTGTGAGACCTTATATAGACAGGTGTGTGCCTTTCCAAATCATGTCCAATCAATTGAATTTACCACAGGTGGACTCTAATCAAGGTGTAGAAACATCTAAAATATGATCAAGAGAAATGGGAGGCACCTGAGCTAAATTTCCAGTGTCATAGCAAAGGGTCTGAATACTTATGTCAATGTGATATTTCCGTTTTTTTGTTTTTAATAAATTTGCAAAACTTTCTAAAATCCTGTTTTCTCTTTGTCATTATGGGGTATTGAGTGAAGATTGATGAGGGAAAAAATGAATTTCAACGATTTCAGCATAAGGCTGCAACATAACAAATGTGAAAAAAGTGAAGGGGTCTGAATACTTTCTGAATGCACTGTACATACATACATACATATATATGTTGCAGTTCTAGGAACCAGTCCGAAGGCAATTGAACGCAACATACAGGTCCTACAGTTTAGTTATTTCCATAGTACAAGACCACGTCAGGAAGGGCATCCGGCCATAAAAACATTGCCTCAAACAGGGAACCATGATTGTCATGGGGCCCGGAAGGCTAACACCTGCTCTAGCAGGGAAAATGGCCTTAAAACGATCATTCATTCATTCATAGTACAAGACCAGGGTAGGTCCTTCCCTTTGTGTAGTGCGTTGATTGTGGTAGAATGCGTTGATGTGTTGTAGAGAGGTTTTTTTCTCCCCATTTCTCAACGATCATCACCAGTTCCTTACGAGCTCCATAAAACACGCTGTGGCGTGGCGAGGGTGCCAGCTTATTAGAATATTGTGCCAAAAGCTAGTTTGAATCGCACGCCAAGACTAAACTGCTTTTGATTCCTTTTGATGCCACAACCACCACATGACCTTTATATTTTAGCAGTGCACCATTTTTATTACTCCCGCTCGGGAGTAATTCATTCGATCGTGTCCGTGTCCGTGTGTGTGTGTTCGTGTGTTTGTGAACAAGATATCTGGAAAAGTTCTGAACGGATTTGGATGAAAGTTGGTGGGATGATTGCCCTTGGGATAAGGAAGAATTTATTACTTTTTGGTGAAGCTCAGGATATTATTCCGGATCCAGGAATTTTTTGAAGGGTTTTTACCATTGGAAGATAGGGCTCATTAGTTTTTAACATTATCTTCTATATATTCTATATTTAACATTGTGATATGAAAATAGTTTTCACACTTGTTGTAAATGTAGTTTAAACTCGTGGTTATGTGTTAGAGCGGTGTATTTTGTTTTTGTTAGCAGCGTCGTCTTCAATGTTAATTTTTTTTTTTTCTAATAAAGACATATTCTGTCATTTTAAAACCACCAAAGTGTGTATTCCGTTTCTCCGTTTCATAAAATGTATCGTTTGATAAGTATAATGCTTTAAAACTGTTTTTTTTTTTTTTTTTGTTTTTTACCTCAGAAGAGATATCAACATTTAGCTCAGCGAATGTTAATCGCGGTGTCAGTATTTGATGAACTTATAAAGACTTAGGTGACTTATAAGTGTGATCAGCATGTGCACGGGATTCTTCCCAGAAGAATGAGTGGTCGCATTAGCTTGTACGACTTAAAATGAGCGAGTTTTGTTTTGACGTTTGGGCCAGTTTTACATGTTGTATCCCTAAGGAATGAACCGAACGTTTTCCGGGCTTACAATTTTATTTGAAGTCACACATGCCTCAAAATACACTCGCTTATATAGAATTGAACGCTGAATCCGAAAATGTAAGTGAAATTGCCTTGTTGTTTTTTTAACATTATCTTCTATATATTCTAAATATATATCTGTGCAGTGTCTGTCTTGTGTTGTCTTGTCTTGTGTTGTCACTGAACTACTCCCTCAAACTTTTGTGAAATCGTACTATTCCAACTTGACCCACGGCGGGAGTATGCGCTCTACTGAGTGGCGTTCTAGTTTCCACTTGATTTTATTCCAAACTTTAGATACATTGCATTGAGACATTATACACGCTGTTCATCGCCCCAAGACTCAAACATCACAATCCACTTACCACGACTTTGCCTCAACCACACACAGCCTACCCGCATTTCTCCTCCATCATCACCTCATCCAGCTGCACCACTGATGTCTTCTGCTGCTTGGGAGCAGCGATGAACGCCTCCATTCTCTGGACCTCATTCAGCACCAGAACAAACAGGCTCGAATTGGCCATTAGTGCGCTGGTTTTTCCCAGGAAAGATCATGGCAGATAGTGAGACCCAAAAGCTTGAGCAACAGAACTTCTTGGAGAGGATTGTTCAGAAAGTGGATGGGAGGGTTGTCCAGTCGGTCTTTTCGGAGAGACGTCGTAAGAGTGTGAGATTTGTCAGGATTGAAAGACATGTTCCACTTGTTTGGCCAGTCTGTGATTTTGTCCAGGTCTGCAGAGAGTGAGGAGGCTGCAGACTGCCGATCTGAGGGATGAGGAATGGAGCGACAGAGAGTGGAGTCGTCAGCAAAGAGATCGAGAGGATTTTCGAGAGAGTCAGAGAGATCATTGATGAAGAATCATTGATCATTGAATTATTGTTTTAATAAAGCAAACCCCACCAAAGTATGTTTTCATTCAGTATTCATGGTGATTGAAAGTTGGAAAGGTTTCATGTGATCACCCTGTATGTTTAAAATATCGGCTGACAGGATGACCTCGGCCCTCGATGTACGCACTCTCTCCTCAAAGCTAACACGCCTGGGTTTGAATCCCGACCCAGCTATACACGAGCATCCTGGTGTTTCACAGGTATGGTGATTCATCAATGTTCCTCGCGTCCCGTCTACCAGCATTCGTTGGTGGACGTTAAAGATCCCATGTTGTCCTTCGCGAAGAGTAGGCGAGCTATCGCCGGCACCATGGCCAGATTACTGCCCTAACTACTGCTGGGAGGGGGATGGCAAACTGCCCAGCATGACCCTGGCCTATTAACAGCTGAATCAACGATCTGTAACGCATAGTATCGGATATATGAATAGATGGGTTCGATCCCATTAATATATTTACCCTAACTTATTGCATAGAGACAACCATTGAGGGTGCATGAACAATGGACCCAAGACCATTCTGTCTGTACCTTGCCCACAATCTCTTGTTTGTATAGACTGTGTGACGCATGATGAGGTGTGTGCAACAGTTTGCCCACATGGTGACTACTCGCACTCGATCATCTCCCGAGAGCCTCCTTCACCACCCAACCGGGTCAAGTCGTGGTGTCGGAGAAGGTCGAGGTCTTTCAATGGAGTTACAACGCAACATTAATGTGTCCAGTGACGTGCACCTGCAGTTTACCTTTCATGGGAAATCATGCACTCATTTGACTGTGGCTGGAACCACATGTAGCACCACTCATGCTCGATGGGGCAATGACCATGAAAGCAAAAGCAATCTTATTATAATGGGGCAAACGTATATCGGTATGTATGTATGTATAATTGTGACCAAAACGTCTTCCTCTTCTTCAAATATAAATAAAATTGAAAAAAAACGGTCCATGAAGCCGTGACTACATATATATCTATTAATTACGTACTGTTTGAACGTCGGTTGCATCCAATTCCTCCAAGATCCCAAATTCCCTGAAGACCCAGAGGACCCAAAATACTCCAAAGACACAGAGGACACAAAAGACTCTGAAGACCATTAAAGACCCATTAAGATGCTTTATACCCATTAGACCAGCTTGGACCCTTGACCATTTAGCGCTTTGCACCACTTGGACCTTTTTAGATTGCAAATAAATAATATCACCAATATTACAAATAAATTTGTCCAAAATAAATGTTTGTATTATGATTGGTGTAAACATGACGACACAGAAACTCAAGTAGTCAGGTCATTATCCTGAGTTTAAACAAGCCTGTGCTTCTGCAGCGACATATGGTGAGGCAAGCGTTGCGATCTGATCCACATTCGTTAATATCTTAACCACAAACGGTTAATCTTCCGTGAGTGACGAAAGGATGGCAAAACGGATGCACACTCGCCTTTAAGCTATCCCGGGTTCGAATCCCTACCCAGGTCTAAACTGTCATGTTGTTTCGCAGGCAGGTGAGGCACCAGTGTGTGTGTGTGTGTGTGTGTGTTTGTGTGTGTGTGTCTGTCTTCCCTCGGCTGGATGTTGAGGTTGAGGAACCGTCTGGCAGCACTCATTTTTCCTTAGTGGACTTTGAAGATCCCACGGTGTCTTTCGCGAAGAGTGTGGGAGTTATCGATAAACAAGTTACACCTCCCTGCCTAAATCAGCTTCAGTCAAATGACAGACTTGGCCAACCGGTTCGTGAAGGACTGGGGACAAAAACCATTACCTGGCTGACTGCACAACAAGGTGGCATTAAATTGTGCTAGTAGGAGCAGTAGAAAATACGACTTCTGTGAAGGATGGCATGCTTCTTGATGCAGCTATGCCTACCGGCACATAATCAAAACGACGTTTTTCATTCAGATTTCAATGCACGCAGGAGCAACCAAGTCAATGGTTCACCTTGGAGGAGAGAATACCACCAACGAGGTGACCCTGGCACACCTCATTGTCATTCTGCCTCCCAGCGAAAGGGCGCACCCTACAGGGTAAGAGAGCGACCAGGGATCAATTGTACGGGATCAGGAAAAGGAATCTCTGATATTACAACTGTTTGACCAAACCAAAGAAAGAAAACAAGGTGGCATGGGATGAAGAGTGGTGGAGAATATATTGTTGAGGTTTTGAGATTGTACATATGACATCATTAAAGGTTAAAGGTTTGCCCCCCATAGTTAGTCCACAAGCAACACGTAGGCCCATTAGAATTAGTTATGTCATAGTATGTGTAAGAGTAGGCCATTTCCCTAGTGACATCTGCGTTGTGTAAAGAAATGAGCTTAGGTCCTTTTCATTTTGCGGCCACCCTTCATTTTCATCTATGGGCAAACTCGATCCCGCGCCCCATTTGGCATCCCTCAAGTTTGTTACGCTTTGGCCGCCTGCAGCGTTCGATGCCCTTGGTTTCGCTCGAAACTAGTCGGGTAACCACGAGGTAGGCCTAAGAAGAGGGAGGAGCGCGAGGGTCAAGGTGTGGCCGCATCAAGCAGCGCGTCAGAGGCGGTGACGGTAAGGGCAACAGCCAACCAGGGCTGAGAGGGCATGGCTTGATAGGGCATGGCACGATGCATCGAGTAAGTTCGAGAGGGTTTGCTGGGCAAGGCTATATAAGTCTTCACACAAAGCCCTTGAACAGGACTCGTGGGGAGAGGGCGTGCTGAGAGGACTGCAACGAATTGCGCTTTGTAAAAGGACTGTTTGAGGACCGAGCGAACCGGCTGATACGAGAGAACTGATCCGGAGCACTCGTGTGAGAACAGTACTGAGAGGACCGGCGTGCACGTGACAGTCTCGAGGCATTGATTGAGAAGCACGTATTGAACTGTCCATTTATTACGTACGCAGCCCCTCGAGTGTAACCGCCAAAGCCAGCCCTACCGTTCGCCCCGTAATAATCCCGTTCACCAAATGACACGTGGAGAGCTCCTGCCGTCTGGTTCATCTACTTCGCGGTGCGAGTTGGGGACCGGAGAGCGAGCTGCCTGGACGCCATCCCTGGACCATCGACCTGTTCGTCTGCAACCCCGTGTGAGTGTGTCTGAGAGTGAACGGGCCCGTTTGTCTTGGAATAAGTTAAGACTGTTTAAGGCTGCACTGTGTATTCTTCTTCTTCTTGTTGTACAAAGTGGAAATAAATCGTGTTATTCCTTTCTTCCAAATTCGACCGTGTCTGTGATTTCCTCCATTGGGTAAGCGCGGCACGATTATGGACCGCTTGGATCGGGTTTAGTCCTTGATAACGGCTCGGGTCATGGGTTCGCTACCGCTCGGCGTATCCACCAACACCCATGATTCGGGGGGGCTTATTTCCTCGTTTCTGGGCGGCACGAGTACTTAGGTATTAGTGATTAGTCCTACGACCCTACTTCACGCTGTCCAGGAGTGACGTCATAGGTCCTGGGTCCCGTCGGCTAGTCAAAGACAAGGGGACTAATCCCCGCTTGGTAAAGGGGAAAGGCCGGCGCTGAGATCCGCAACAATATATACTGTATATACACCACTGCCCTACAATGATTCCATCTCAAAAACGGATTTACAGAATACAAGGAAGATCGACACATGACGAGGCCATCATTAAACTGGACATTTCTGCCAATATCGCTATACCCTTCTATCCCCAATACTTCCAGGTGCCGATGTAATTCCAATTTAAACTTACTGTTTCTGCTGCCACTACCTTTCCAGGGAGACCATTCCATGTATTAACTGCTCTCTGAGTGAAAGACCCCTGCTTGTTGTCTGAAGTCTCCCCTTGTTGTCTGAAGTCTCCCCTTCTTGTTGTCTGAAGTCTCCCCTTCTTTACTCTAAGGCGATGTCCCCCTGGTCCTGTTACTGTCCAATCTCCTGAAAAACCATTCCGCACACATTGTTTCTCACACCATTCCATTGGAAAAACCATTCCGCAAAAACCAACCATTATTTTGTCTCTACACACACACACGAGGGTGGATACTTCGAGACCTGGGAGGACTCCGTTCCACCATCTGAAACCGGCATATGGAGATAAGAAAACAACAACACACACACACACAAACACACACACTGACACACAAACACACACACACTGACACACAAACACACACACACTGACACACAAACACACACACACAAACACACACTTTTCTAGAATACAGCTCAGTAAGCTATTCTAGATGGTGCCTCACTAAATTCATTTACAATGTTAAAACTACATCATTAAGGATCCAATCCTTCCAGGATGGGATACCTATTGTTTGTGTTCAGATTTTTAAATTATTATTATTCCTTATGGCTTTTCGTGGGTTTAGCCCCAATTAAATTCATTTTCTTAGCAACCATTGGTCCAATTGACACGAAATTTTCACCATAGTATATGTCTACTCATCAAATAAAATCTCTACATCTGGCAAATAAAATACCCTACATCTGGCAAATAAAATACTCCACATCTGGCAAATAAAATACCCTACATCTGGCAAATAAAATACCCTACATCTGGCAAATAAAATACCCGACATCTGGCAAATAAAATACCCTACATCTGGCAAATAAAATACCCTACATCTGGCAAATAAAATACCCTACATCTGGCAAATAAAATACCCTACATCTGGCAAATAAAATACCCTACATCTGGCAAATAAAATACACGACATCTGGCAAATAAAATACCCCACATCTGGAAAATAAAATACCCTACATCTGGCAAATAAAATACCCTACATCTGGCAAATAAAATACCCTACATCTGGCAAATAAAATACGCGACATCTGGCAAATAAAATACCCTACATCTGCCAAATAAAATACGCGACATCTGGCAAATAAAATACGCGACATCTGGCAAATAAAATACGCGACATCTGGCAAATAGAATACGTGACATCTGGCAAATAAAATACCCGACATCTGGCAAATAAAATACCCTACATCTGGCAAATAAAATACCCTACATCTGGCAAATAAAATACCCTACATCTGGCAAATAAAATACCCTACATCTGGCAAATAAAATACTCTACATCTGGCAAATAAAATACTCTACATCGAGCAAATAAAATACTCTACATCTGGCAAATAAAATACCCTACATCTGGCAAATAAAATACCCTACATTTGGCAAATAAAATACCCTACATCGAGCAAATAAAATACCCTACATCTAGCAAATAAAATACCCTACATCTGGCAAATAAAATACCTACATCTGGCAAATAAAATACCCGACATCTGGCAAATAAAATACCCTACATCTGGCAAATAAAATACTCTACATCTGGCAAATAAAATACTCCACATCTGGCAAATAAAATACCCTACATCTGGCAAATAAAATACCCTACATCTGGCAAATAAAATACCCTACATCTGGCAAATAAAATACCCTACATCTGGCAAATAAAATACCCTACATCTGGCAAATAAAATACCTACATCTGGCAAATAAAATACCCTACATCTGGCAAATAAAATACTCTACATCTGGCAAATAAAAGACGTGACATCTGGCAAATAAAATACGCAACATCTGGCAAATAAAATACCCCACATCTGGAAAATAAAATACCCTACATCTGGCAAATAAAATACCCTACATCTGGAAAATAAAATACGCGACATCTGGCAAATAAAATACCCTACATCTGGCAAATAAAATACCCTACATCTGGAAAATAAAATACCCTACATCTGGCAAATAAAATACCTACATCTGGCAAATAAAATACCCTACATCTGGCAAATAAAATACTCTACAAATGGAAAATAAAATGCTCTACATCCAGCAAATAAAATACTCTACATCTGGCAAATAAAATACTCTACATCTGGCAAATAAAATACCTACATCTTGCGAATAAAATACTCTACATCTGGCAAATAAAATACTCTACATCTGGCAAATAAAATACCTACATATGGCGAATAAAATACTCTACATCTGGCAAATAAAATACCCTACAGCTAGCAAATAAAATACCCAACATCGAGCAAATAAAATACCTACATCTGGCAAATAAAATACCCTACATCTAGCAAATAAAATACCCAACATCTAGCAAATAAAATACTCTACATCTAGCAAATAAAATACCCTACATCTAGCAAATAAAATACCCAACATCTAGCAAATAAAATACCCTACATCTAGCAAATAAAATACCCAACATCTGGCAAATAAAATACCCAACATCTAGCAAATAAAATACTCTACATCTGGCAAATAAAATACACTACATCTGACAAATAAAATACCCTACATCTGGCAAATAAAATACCCTACATCTGGCAAATAAAATAATCTACATCTGGCAAATAAAATACCCTACATCTGGCAAATAAAATACCCTACATCTGGCAAATAAAATAATCTACATCTGGCAAATGAAATACTCTACATCTGGCAAATAAAATACTCTACATCTGGCAAATAAAATACTCCACATCTGGCAAATAAAATACTCTACATCTGGCAAATAAAATACTCTACATCTGGCAAATAAAATACTCCACATCTGGCAAATAAAATACCCTACATCTGGCAAATAAAATACTCTACATCTGGCAAATAAAATACCCTACATCTGACAAATAAAATACCCAACATCTGGCAAATAAAATACTCTACATCTGGCAAATAAAATACCTACATCTGGCGAATAAAATACCCTACATCTAGCAAATAAAATACCCTACATCTGGCAAATAAAATACTCTACATCTGGCAAATAAAATCCCCTACATCTGGCAAATAAAATACCCTACATCTTTTTTTTTTTTTTCTTCTTCTTTTTTTTTTGTATACTGAATCGAGGCTCGTGAAAGACCTAACATTTATTTCACAAACAAATCAACCAGACAAAATATACAAAAAGAGGGAGCGGAAGACAAAATGGGGAGAGAAGGGGAAGCACACAACCACAACATTTGAGAGCAGGGAGAAGTGTGGGAGGGAGAGGGCTTGGGGGCAGCACACATGGGAAGGGGAGGGGGGGGGGGGAGAGGTATAAAACACGAGGGGACCGAAATTAGCGGGGGTAGAAAAGATCAAGGTTTTGGATGGGGGAGGATAAGAGATGGTGGTGAACAGCTGTTTTAAAGACCTGGAGGGTGGAGTGGGATTGAAGAGAGTGAGGGAGTTTGTTCCAGAGGCGGGAGAAAAGAGGAATGAAGGAGTGAAGGTGAGCAGAAAGTCTTGATTTTGGCAGTTTAACCATAAGAGGGTTGCAGGCAGATCTTGTGCGACCTGTTTAGAATATTTGGGGGACAGAGCCCAGAGAGGGCTGGGGGGGCAAGGCCAGAGAGGAGTCGGTAGAAGACGGAAAGACCACCAACCTGCCTGCGGTGAGTGAGTGAAAGGCCCTTGGAGTTAGCTTCATTGCGGGAGATTCCAGTGATTCTGAACGCTTTGGTTTCAACAGCGTGAAGACGGGCTAGGTGTGAGGCAGGAGCACCAGACCAGAGGGGAGAGCAGTATTCCATAGAGCTGCGGATGAAAGCCTTGTATGTGGTGAGGAGCTCAGGTGTGCCAAGGAAGGACTTCGCACGACGGAGGATGCCCAGTCGGCGACTGGCTTTGGAGGCCAGATTTGAAATGTGGTTTTCCCAGGAAAGATCATGGCAAATAGTGAGACCCAAAAGCTTGAGTGACAGAACTGGCAAATAAAATACTCTACATCTGGCAAATAAAATACTCTACATCTGGCAAATAAAATACTCTACATCTGGCAAATAAAATACCTACATCTGGCGAATAAATTACCCTACATCTGGCTAATAAAATACCTACATCTGGCAAATAAAATACTCTACATCTGGCAAATAAAATACTCTACATTTGGCAAATAAAATACATTTACCTCTTCATGCAGGTGTGTGTGAATCAAATTTGCGCCCCTTTATATGAACTTTTCTCGAGCATTACTTGGTTCCTCCTAAGAACACAAGGGTAGTACAGCATGCACACGAGATTTTTTGAATGTCCCTTCTTTTCTATAGTTTGACACATACCACATAAAGGGGCCTCTTCCATGCCCCTGGCATTTTTCCCAAGAATGTCTTCACTACATATTCACTCCTTTACGCACTTTAGACCGTTACATTCCTTTTGACCCTTCACACCCCTTAGATCCTTTGAGGCCCCTTGCATGCCTTTAGATCCTTACACCCCGTCACACCCTTTACACTCATTAGACCCTTTGCACTCCTTAGACCCCTTTAAACCCTTTACACTCCTTAGACCCCCTTAAACCCTTTACACTCAGACCCCCTCAGACCCCTTACACCCCATTAGACCCTTTACACTCCTTGGACCCCCTCAGACCCTTTACACCCCTTCGAGCCTTTCAGATCCCTTACACCCTGTTAGACCCTTACACCCCTTTAGACCCTTTGCACTCCTTAGACCCCCTCAGACACTTTACACCCCCAAAACCCTTGGGAGCCGCAAAATCTCAAGTGGATATTCCTAATGCCGTTATAGTATTTCAGAGGAGTACAGCATCATCTGCATTTTTGTTGCTTAATCGAGTTTTTACATCGTGCTCGGCTGTGATTTGGTCTTGGATAATTCTAGTTGTGCCCCATATTTTGTAGGGTTTGTCAAGCAGGTGGTAGAACAGGGTGTGCACGGTGAACACTCTACGTGACTGAGCTCGGCTGGAAAGCATTTCAGTTGCGGAAAGGAAATGTAAACTTTGATTCATTGCTGCTGGCATGAAATAGTTGTGCAGTTTTTATGCTTGAAGCAAGACCAGGCGACTGGTATTATTAGCAAGTCTGTTTTATTTATTTAATTTTTTTTTTCTGGAGGTTTCTTGCAGCTGACTTCATCCATTGAGCTGGTTGCTAAGTACTGTCACACAACTTCTTTGGGAAATGAACACCAGAGCATGTCAGTTGGAAAGTTTGTCTGCACCTTGATTAGACATGCTGATGACATCCCTTTTTCCAACCACTAGACTTGATTTATTCAATTGTTTGGCATCCGTTGGCATGGCAACTTAAAGCAGATTCGTCCTCGGGCTGGATTGGACAAAGGTCGTCGTTGTGGCACGATGCTGTCGGATAAAGAGGCTTCTTGGGTACACAGGAATCCATGATGACATCAGATCGAACACCTGTTTAAAAGTAATTTCTGCTCCAGCACATCAAGTGGAATAATGCTGTCCACATTTTTCCCTCTGAATGATCCATCAATATCAAAAGTCCAGTGATTGTACCTCCTATCAACTGTCGCACTGATGGAATCAAATGGGTGTGCACCCACAACCATTTGATATATGCTATTCAAATTATATGCACCAATTGGAAGTTGGTAAAGCTAACGTCCCGAAGTCGGTGAAATGAGCACCAATGTACTGGTAATAGGGGCACTGCATCAGCAGCACAGGCCACGCCCTCAGCCAATGATGTCACCTGCAGTTCTGTGCTGCATAGCTAAGACGAAGAAGATTTAACAGGAGCAACCAAAACTCCAATCATGAACATCATTCTTCAGACCAGAAAAGTTGTTTTTTACCCTGCGCTCACGAAGCGAAAAGCTGGGTTAGGCATTCGGTTGCGTACGTGTGGCGTGTGTGTGTGCATTTTAAAATTCATTTTCTCGGCAACCGTTGATCCGATTGACACGAAATGTTACCATCGGAGCGCCTCAGTGTGTAGAATTGTTTCATTCATAACTATGACGTCATAGATCACGTGGTATCGACGCCATCTTGAAAAAACCTTTCACCTCTATATCTCCGAAACCGCTCAATGGGGAAAAAAAACAGGGCTCATTGTCAAGTACTTTCCATGGGGAATAAGATATGTTAATGATGATGTCATCAGTCCCTTCATTATGACGTCATAATTCGACAAGTACAATGTTTAATGTGGTCAGTATGAAAACAAAATTTTCTGCAACTTTTAGTCCGATGGACAATAAATTGACCATAGGAGCGTCTCCTCCTGTAGAATATGCTAATATTAATTATGACGTCACAGGTCACATGGTACAGGTGCTATATTGGAAAAACCTAAAAACATTGCACCTCTATATCCCCGAAACCACTCCATGGAAAAAATTGAAACGTGGCTCATTGTAAAGAACTCCGCATGGGAAATAAGTGTTGTTAACGATGACATCATTGGTGCCTTAATTATGACATCATAATTCGACAGGGACAACGCTTAGTCTGATCAGTTTGAAATGTATTGAGCGTGATCTATGCAACAATTATATTAGAGAATATAAATGTATGATTTCATCACTCACGTGGTCTGGCAGCCATATTGGATAAAAGAAAAAAAAACTCTTAAAAAACAGAAGAGTTGGCTCGCACCAAGTTGAGTGCACAGGATAAGTATTCTATGAATACCATCTCGTGTATTACTATTAGGGAAGGAGGAGGAAGGAGCGGGAGAGGCCAGTGAGGGTGGAGACGAGTAAGTGGGGAAGGTGAGGAGCAGTGAGGGAGGGGGGGAGAAGAGTGAAGGGAGAGGGGAGTGAGAGGTGGAGAGAATGGAGAGAAGTGAGGGGTGAAGAGAAGTGAGGGGTGAAGAGGAGTGATGGTGGGAAAGGAGAGTGAGGGGAGGTGAGTGGGAAAGGAGAAGGGTGAGGCGTGAGGGAGGAGAGTGAGGTTTGAGGGGGAGAGAGGGGGAGAGAGGAGAGTGAGGTTTTTACCCATTTTGTAAAACTCTTCGTGCAGCATCAAACTCAAGATGTCCAAATGGCATACACGTCTATTCCCATGGGTTTCCCACAGATTCCCCACTAGTCTAATAAAGAAAATACATCAGATGTCTGTCTGTTCGCGTTTTTTGTAAAGACCAAAGAGCACTGGGCCGACAAACACCAAATTTGGCACACAGACCAAATCCGACCCGGGGATTGTAATAAGGGTATTTTCATCCATTACCTCAACTTTGACCCTGAAGACCCCCAATACCTCTACTTACATGCTTGAGAGATTAGATTACATGCTTGAGAGATTAGATTACATGCTTGAGAGATTAGATTACATGTTTGAGAGATTAGATTACATGCTTGAGAGATTAGATTACATGTTTGAGAGATTAGATTACATGCTTGAGAGATTAGATTACATGCTTGAGAGATTAGATTACATGCTTGAAAGATTAGATTACATGCCTGAGAGAAGACCTTTTACAAGCTTGAGAGATTAGACCCCTGAAGACCCCAAAGACCCACAACACCATTAAGACTCTTGAAGACCCCAAACCCCTTCAGGACCCTTTAAAAGCCCGATTACTCCAAAGACCCTTAAGACCCCCAAATATCCCAAAGACCCATTAAGGCCTTTAAGACACCGAAGACCCCAAAGATCCAGACTACTATTTAAGACCTCAAAGATCCTTAACCCACAGACCCTCAAGACCTTTTTTTTTTTTTTTTTTTTTTGTATACAAGATCGAGGCTCGTGAAAGAGCTAACATTAATCACACAAAAAGACAAACCGACACAAAACACAAAAAACAAGGGGAGCGGCAGACAAGATGGGGAGAGAGGGGGAAGGACACAAAAGAGAGGGGGAAGAGGGGGAAGGACACAAACACAACATTTGAGAGCAGGGACATCGGGAGGACTTGGGGGGAGGTGGGAGAGGAATAAAACATATGAACACTGCAAGGACTCTGGGGTGAATTACCGGGGGTAGAAAAGATCAAGGTTTTCGATGGGGGAAGATAAGAGATGGTGGTGAACAGCTGTTTTAAAGACCTGGAGGGAGGAGTGGGATTGAAGGGAGTGGGGGAGTTTGTTCCAGAGGCGGGAGAAAAGGGGAATGAAAGAGTGAAGGTGAGCAGAGAGCCTAGACTTTGGCAGTTTAACCATAAGAGGGTTGCAGGCAGATCTTGTGCGACCTGAAGGAATATTGGGGGGACAGAGCACAGAGAGAGCTGGGGGAGCAAGGCCGGAGAGGAGTCGGTAGAAGACAGAAAGACCACCAACCTGCCTGCGGTGAGTGAGTGAAAGGCCCTCGGTGTTGACTACATCGCAGGAGATTCCAATGATTCTGAAAGCTTTGGCCTCAACAGCGTGAAGCCGAGCAAGGTGTGAGGCAGGAGCACCAGCCCAGAGGGGGGAACAGTATTCCATTGAGCTGCGGATGAAAGCCTTGTATGTGGTGAGGAGCTCAGGTGTGCCAAGGAAGGACTTCGCACGACGGAGGATGCCCAGTCGGCGACTGGCTTTGGAGGCCAGCTTGGAAATGTGGTTTTCCCAAGAAAGATCATGGCAGATAGTGAGACCCAAAAGCTTGAGCGACAGAACTTCTTGGAGAGGATTGTTGAGAAAGTAGATGGGAGGGTTGTCCAGTCGGTCCTTTCGGAGAGACATTGTAAGAGTGTGAGATTTGTCAGGATTGAAGGACATGTTCCACTTGTTTGACCAGTCTGTGATTTTGTCCAGGTCTGCAGAGAGTGAGGAGGCTGCAGACTGCCGATCTGAGGGATGAGGAATGGAGCGACAGAGAGTAGAGTCGTCAGCAAAGAGATAGAGAGGATTTTCAAGAGAGTCAGAGAGATCATTGATGAAGACCAGAAAAAGCACAGGGCCCAGAACACTACCTTGGGGAACTCCAGCCTGAACAGGAAGAGGAGATGAGAGAAACCCATTCAGGGCCACACGTTGACTACGACCAGAGAGGAAGCCCGCCAGCCATGCGTGGAGTGCTTTGAAGACACTTTAGACCCTGAAGACCCTTTAGACCCCAAACACCCTTAACACCCCTTTCCAAACTGGCATTGCTTTAACTCACCTCTGAAATAAACCTAAACCAGCATCATCTCAACTCCCCATTTTAAATAAACCCTTCTGCCCCCCGCCTCGCCAGCTCCGTTGCCCCCCCCCCCCCTTCTCAGTTCTGCACTACCCCTATCCCCCTCCCCGAACAATGCTGGGTAACCCTGATAGTTAGCAATAACATTGTAGAGCGTGCACCAAGTAGCTGAAGCACTCAAGTAAGCACTCCAAAAAAACGGTTGATAAGGAACGGCTGGCTTGGTAAGCGAATATCGATTCGGACTTATGAAGATCAAGATTTTGGATGATGAGGGCTGGGAGTTCACTCGTCCCATCGTTGCGTTAATGATTGTAATCCTCCCAAATATTTTGCCTTCATAACTCGGAGATTTCCCCAAGGAGTACCCAAGCTCTGCTGGGGAAGCCTTCACGTCAATCCTGCTGGTTAATTCATTGCAAGGGTGATAATAAAATAGCACAACATTTTTAGCAGATGAGGCACGTTATTCCGAAAGTGCCATATTGAGGAGCGTTTTTATTTTGCCGAAGCTCAAGCAACAAACGTCAATCACATCATTGATGTCTGCTCTGCTCTTTTTATTATTTACCTTTGATCTCGGACTGTATGGGTGGGGGTCAGCGAGTGTGGGTGTGCTCGTTGTTGTTTCTGTGTTTCTGCGGAATTGAAAATGTCTTGGTTGGCCAGGGTGGTGTGTGCGTTGCGTGATTGATGGGGTTTCTGTTAGGTGTCGTGCAGGTGAGGGTGTGGTGTTGGGGATCGAGTGTTGTTGTTGTTTATTGCTCACCTTATCCAGATGTTTGTACCATCCAGTTTTTGCCATTTGTAGGAGAGGTGTGTATTGTGTGGGTCTGTCCACCATCTCCCCAGTTAGACCACCCTCTCGGTTCTTCACATGCCATGCTTTCAGTATCAATCTGTCGTTTGTTGGATGTCACGCCTCGGACACGGGTCCCATCAAAGTCACATTTGTGGCCAGATTGCAAGCAATGACGTGCTATGGCTGACTGTGTCACCTTTCCCAGCCTAACTGCTCTTTAGGTAGCCATCAGGCATACGGTCCAACTTTACTTCCACATCCAAAAAGGTCAACTTTTTTCCATTTCAATTGTAAACCTAATGCTGGGGAATACCTGAGGAGGTTGCCAAAGTAGGTGGTCTACCATGTCTGTTTGCAAAATGGTGAAAGTGTCATCCACGCATCTGGTCCGGTATTGTGGGAGCCAATTCTCATGGGTCTCAAATACCAAGTTAGCCACAACAGCAGAGACAGGTGAACCCATAGCTGTGCCAAATATTCGTCGATAGTAATTGTCGTGCAATTCGGACTTCTCCAGCAGACCAACAACAACCTCCGGTGGTAATTGGCCGTTCTGACTTTTCGGCCATTTTCCAGTAGTTGGAATGTTTCAACCGTTGAGCGTGACACTCACCACCAGATTGAATGGTAATGACAGTTTATAGCTGGGTCGGGATTTGAACCATGCTAGATATCTTAGAGATAAGTGTGCATACCTCCAGACTATGCTGTCGGCCCATGCTTAATGTTAATGACATCAATATATATATATATATTAAATTAAAAAAATTGTTATAATCAAAAATATATATTTTGACATGAAAAAATAAATAAATAAATAAATGTAGAAATTATGCCATCAATATATTTCAGTGCTTTGAGAGTAAAAAGGTGCACCTGTTTATACTCTGTACAAAGTGAAAAGTACCTGTGTGACCCTGAGCTGTCGTTCTCCATTCACAACAACCGCAGACGTCTGGTCGTGCAGACGACTCGAGACAGACACTCTCTCTATACATGGAGTGCGAGCTGGAAGTGGGAAACGGCAATGGAAAGAATTTGCACTTAATTCCAGGGAACAGTGCAAAATAGCAGTGTAACGTAATAATGTTGTTCCTGTACACAGGTTTACTTAATCCATCTACTTCAGACAGGGCGTCTACCGTCCACTGCAAGTATCACAGGAGTACAGACTCCAATTTACATATCGCTATTTATTTCATATAACAAGGATCCACAGGAGAGACGGGGGACATGACATTTTGGCCAAACCTGGTATATACATCGACTCTGTGTTAACCCCATCCTTTCCATTAATTTATACTTTTCATTCATATAGCACAATCTAGCCATAATAATATGGTGTATTTTCACAGAGCAGAACATTTGGACAATACCGTGACGGCGTGGCCAAATGGACAATACCATGACCAAATGGACAATACTGTGATGGTGGCCAAATGGACAATACCATGACCAAATGGACAATACTGTGACGGCGTGGCCAAATGGACAATACCATGACAAAATGGACAATACTGTGACGGCGTGGCCAAATGGACAATACCATGACCAAATGGACAATACTGTGATGGCGTGGCCAAATGGACAATACCATGACCAAATGGACAATACTGTGATGGCGTGGCCAAATGGACAATACTGTGACGGCATGGCCAAATGGACATTACCGTGACGGCATGGCCAAATGGACATTACCGTGACGGCATGGCCAAATGGACATTACCGTGACGGCATGGCCAAATGGACAATACCGTGACGGCGTGGTCAAATGGACAATACCGTGATGGCGTGGCCAAATGGACAATACCATGACCAAATGGACAATACTGTGGTGGCATGGCGAAATGGACAATACCGTGGCAAAATGCACAATACCATGGGGGCGAGATCAAATGGACAATATCATGGAGGCGTGGCCAAATGCCAAATTCTTCATTCCTGCTTTGCAATGTTGCGCATTACAAGTCTCATGGTCTTTGCAACCTGGATGTGGTGAATGATTCTGAGAAAGTAAATAAAGTAAAGGTGTATTATTAAAGGTGATTAGTAGAGGTGTATTATTAAATTATGATTAGCAAATGTGTATTATTAAACTGTGATATTAGCAAAGGTGCATTTTAATCTTCGATTTTTAAAAGTGCATTATTAATCTTTGATTTTTAAAAGTGCATTATTAATCTTTGATTTTTAAAAGTGCATTATTAATCTTTGATTTTTAAAAGTGCATTAATGTTTCATTTTAAAATTGCATAATTAATGTTTCATTTTAAAAGTGCATTATTAATCTTTGATTTTTAAAAGTGCATTAATGTTTCATTTTAAAATTGCATAATTAATGTTTCATTTTAAAAGTGCATCATTAATTTTTCATTTTAAAAAGTGCATTATCAATCTTTGATTTTTAAAAGTGCATTAATGTTTCATTTTAAAATTGCATAATTAATGTTTCATTTTAAAAGTGCATCATTAATTTTTCATTTTAAAAAGTGCATTATCAATCTTTGATTTTTAAAAGTGCATTATTAATCTTTGATTTTTAAAAGTGCATTATCAATCTTTGATTTTTAAAAGTGCATTATTAATCTTTGATTTTTAAAAGTGCATTATTAATCTTTGATTTTTAAAAGTGCATTATTAATCTTTGATTTTTAAAAGTGCATTACTAATCTTTGATTTTTAAAAGTGCATTATTAATCTTTGATTTTTAAAAGTGCATTATTAATCTTTGATTTTTAAAAGTGCATTATTAATCTTTGATTTTTAAAAGTGCATTATTAATCTTTGATTTTTAAAAGTGCATTATTAATCTTTGATTTTTAAAAGTGCATTATTAATCTTTGATTTTTAAAAGTGCATTATTAATCTTTGATTTTTAAAAGTGCATTATTAATCTTTTGATTTAAAAAAATGCATTAATGTTTCATTTTAAAATTGCATAATTAATGTTTCATTTTAAAAGTGCATTATTAATCTTTGATTTTTAAAAGTGCATTATCAATCTTTGATTTTTAAAAGTGCATTATTAATCTTTGATTTTTAAAAGTGCATTATTAATCTTTGATTTTTAAAAGTGCATTATCAATCTTTGATTTTTAAAAGTGCATTATTAATCTTTGATTTTTAAAAGTGCATTATTAATCTTTGATTTTTAAAAGTGCATTATTAATCTTTGATTTTTAAAAGTGCATTACTAATCTTTGATTTTTAAAAGTGCATTATTAATCTTTGATTTTTAAAAGTGCATTATTAATCTTTGATTTTTAAAAGTGCATTATTAATCTTTGATTTTTAAAAGTGCATTATTAATCTTTGATTTTTAAAAGTGCATTATTAATCTTTGATTTTTAAAAGTGCATTATTAATCTTTGATTTTTAAAAGTGCATTATTAATCTTTGATTTTTAAAAGTGCATTATTAATCTTTGATTTTTAAAAGTGCATTATTAATCTATGATTTTTAAAAGTGCATTATTAATCTTTGATTTTTAAAAGTGCATTATTAATCTTTGATTTTTAAAAGTGCATTATTAATCTTTGATTTTTAAAAGTGCATTATTAATCTTTGATTTTTAAAAGTGCATTATTAATCTATGATTTTTAAAAGTGCATTATTAATCTTTGATTTTTAAAAGTGCATTATTAATCTTTGATTTTTAAAAGTGCATTATTAATCTTTGATTTTTAAAAGTGCATTATTAATCTTTGATTTTTAAAAGTGCATTATTAATCTATGATTTTTAAAAGTGCATTATTAATCTTTGATTTTTAAAAGTGCATTATTAATCTTTGATTTTAAAAAATGCATTAATGTTTCATTTTAAAATTGCATAATTAATGTTTCATTTTAAAAGTGCATTATTAATTTTTCATTTTAAAAAGTGCATTATCAATCTTTGATTTTTAAAAGTGCATTATTAATCTTTGATTTTTAAAAGTGCATTATTAATCTTTGATTTTTAAAAGTGCATTATTAATCTTTGATTTTTAAAAGTGCATTATTAATCTTTGATTTTTAAAAGTGCATTATTAATCTTTGATTTTTAAAAGTGCATTATTAATCTTTGATTTTTAAAAGTGCATTATTAATCTTTGATTTTTAAAAGTGCATTATTAATCTTTGATTTTTAAAAGTGCATTCTTAATCTTTGATTTTTAAAAGTGCATTATCAATCTTTGATTTTAAAAAATGCATTAATGTTTCATTTTAAAATTGCATAATTAATGTTTCATTTTAAAAGTGCATGATTAATTTTTCATTTTAAAAAGTGCATTATCAATCTTTGATTTTTAAAAGTGCATTATTAATCTTTGATTTTTAAAAGTGCATTATTAATCTTTGATTTTTAAAAGTGCATTATTAATCTTTGATTTTTAAAAGTGCATTACTAATCTTTGATTTTTAAAAGTGCATTATTAATCTTTGATTTTTAAAAGTGCATTATTAATCTTTGATTTTTAAAAGTGCATTATTAATCTTTGATTTTTAAAAGTGCATTATTAATCTTTGATTTTTAAAAGTGCATTATTAATCTTTGATTTTTAAAAGTGCATTATTAATCTTTGATTTTTAAAAGTGCATTATTAATCTTTGATTTTTAAAAGTGCATTACTAATCTTTGATTTTTAAAAGTGCATTATTAATCTTTGATTTTTAAAAGTGCATTATTAATCTTTGATTTTTAAAAGTGCATTATTAATCTTTGATTTTTAAAAGTGCATTATTAATCTTTGATTTTTAAAAGTGCATTACTAATCTTTGATTTTTAAAAGTGCATTATTAATCTTTGATTTTTAAAAGTGCATTATTAATCTTTGATTTTTAAAAGTGCATTATTAATCTTTGATTTTTAAAAGTGCATTATTAATCTTTGATTTTTAAAAGTGCATTATTAATCTTTGATTTTTAAAAGTGCATTATTAATCTTTGATTTTTAAAAGTGCATTATTAATCTTTGATTTTTAAAAGTGCATTATTAATCTTTGATTTTTAAAAGTGCATTATTAATCTTTGATTTTTAAAAGTGCATTATTAATCTATGATTTTTAAAAGTGCATTATTAATCTTTGATTTTTAAAAGTGCATTATTAATCTTTGATTTTAAAAAATGCATTAATGTTTCATTTTAAAATTGCATAATTAATGTTTCATTTTAAAAGTGCATTATTAATTTTTCATTTTAAAAAGTGCATTATCAATCTTTGATTTTTAAAAGTGCATTATTAATCTTTGATTTTTAAAAGTGCATTATTAATCTTTGATTTTTAAAAGTGCATTATTAATCTTTGATTTTTAAAAGTGCATTATTAATCTTTGATTTTTAAAAGTGCATTATTAATCTTTGATTTTTAAAAGTGCATTATTAATCTTTGATTTTTAAAAGTGCATTATTAATCTTTGATTTTTAAAAGTGCATTATTAATCTTTGATTTTTAAAAGTGCATTCTTAATCTTTGATTTTTAAAAGTGCATTATTAATCTTTGATTTTAAAAAATGCATTAATGTTTCATTTAAAAATTGCATAATTAATGTTTCATTTTAAAAGTGCATGATTAATTTTTCATTTTAAAAAGTGCATTATCAATCTTTGATTTTTAAAAGTGCATTATTAATCTTTGATTTTTAAAAGTGCATTATTAATCTTTGATTTTTAAAAGTGCATTATTAATCTTTGATTTTTAAAAGTGCATTATTAATCTTTGATTTTTAAAAGTGCATTACTAATCTTTGATTTTTAAAAGTGCATTATTAATCTTTGATTTTTAAAAGTGCATTATTAATCTTTGATTTTTAAAAGTGCATTATTAATCTTAGATTTTTAAAAGTGCATTATTAATCTTTGATTTTTAAAAGTGCATTATTAATCTTTGATTTTTAAAAGTGCATTATTAATCTTTGATTTTTAAAAGTGCATTATTAATCTTTGATTTTTAAAAGTGCATTACTAATCTTTGATTTTTAAAAGTGCATTACTAATCTTTGATTTTTAAAAGTGCATTATTAATCTTTGATTTTTAAAAGTGCATTATTAATCTTTGATTTTTAAAAGTGCATTATTAATCTTTGATTTTTAAAAGTGCATTATTAATCTTTGATTTTTAAAAGTGCATTATTAATCTTTGATTTTTAAAAGTGCATTATTAATCTTTGATTTTTAAAAGTGCATTATCAATCTTTGATTTTTAAAAGTGCATTACTAATCTTTGATTTTTAAAATTCTTGGTTATGACAAACTTCCCTGCAAATGTCTGCTGCTCTTCTTCTGCTCCAATCGGTTCTTCTGATCATGTGCTTGTCAAAGTGGACATCTCTCTGGCCATTCTCAGAGAGCCTCCTCAGCGTCGACGAGTCTGGCATTTCACTCAGGCCGACTGGGACGGTCTTCAAGCAGCCATCAATCGTCTGGATTGGTCTCCCATCTCCACTGCCTCTGACATCAATTCTTCCTGGGAATTCTTCCAAAGCAAACTGATCTCTCTCATGCACAGATTTATCCCATCTCGCCTTCAATTGTCTTACCCTTCCTCCCGTCCATGGTACACTGAATCTTGTGGTGAGGCAGTTGCCCTGAAACAACTTGCCTTTGCCTCTTGGAAGGCTAATCCAACTGAAGGAAATCTCAGTTCCTTCCACCAAGCTCGGAGCAAGTGTGTGGCTACCCTCAGGAGTGCCAGGAAGCACTATCTCTCCTCACTCAAGAATGAACTCTCAAACCTGTCTCCTTCCTCCAAATCCTGGTGGCGTCTGGTCAAATCCGTTTCTGGTGTTTGTTCCCCCTCCATCCCCTCCCTTACCTCAAATGGCCACACAGTTGACATCGCACGTGACAAAGCCGAATGCCTCAACTCTGTGTTCGCCTCGAAATCCTTAGTCCCAAACCCATCTCTCTCTGTTCCCACCTTTCCCAGTCGAACCCAACTGCTCCTGGACTCTGTGTCCTTCTCTCCTGACAAGGTGGAGGAGTTTTTGTCAAACCTCGACTCTGATTCTGCAACTGGACCAGACGGCATCAGCCCACGGGTCCTAAAATCCTGCTCTGCCGCTCTATCTCACCCTCTCTCTGTTCTTTTCACCCTATCTTTTGCTCAAGGTCATCTGCCAGCATCCTGGAAATCAGCTAACATTACCGCTTTACACAAAAAAGGTGCAAAAACAGATCCTTGCAACTACAGACCAATCAGCCTGCTCCCAATTATCAGCAAAGTCATGGAATCCATCATTGCTTCGGATATGAAATCTTTCCTCTTCTCCAATGGCTTGATCTCTGATCATCAATTTGGTTTCAGACCAGGTCACTCTACTCTGGACATGCTGCTTCTGCTGTCTCAACAATGGATGGAGGTCCTCAATGCCAAACAGGAAATCAGAGCTGTCTCCCTTGACATATCAAGGGCCTTTGATACGGTCTGGCACCCAGCTCTGCTCACCAAACTCTCCTCCTATGGTATCCATGGAAATCTCCATGCATGGCTTGCGGACTTCCTCTCTGGTCGTAGTCAACGTGTGGCCCTGAATGGATTTCTCTCATCTCCCCTTCCAGTTCAGGCTGGAGTTCCCCAAGGAAGTGTGCTGGGCCCTGTGCTTTTTCTGGTCTTTATCAATGATCTCTCTGACTCTCTGGAAAATCCTCTCTATCTCTTTGCTGATGACTCCACTCTCTGCCGCTCCATTCCTCTTCCCTCAGATCGGCAGTCTGCAGCCTCCTCACTCTCTGAAGACCTGGACAAAATCACAGACTGGTCAAACAAGTGGAACATGTCTTTCAATCCTTCCAAATCTCACTCTCTTACTATGTCTCTCCGAAAAGATCGACTGGACAACCCTCCCATCTACTTTCTCAACAATCCTCTCCAAGAAGTTCTGTCACTCAAGCTTTTGGGTCTCACTATCTGCCATGATCTTTCTTGGGAAAACCACATTTCCAAGCTGGCCTCCAAAGCCAGTCGCCGACTGGGCATCCTCCGTCGTGCGAAGTCCTTCCTCGGCACACCTGAGCTCCTCACCACATACAAGGCTTTCATCCGCAGCTCAATGGAATACTGTTCTCCCCTATGGGCTGGTGCTCCTGCCTCACACCTGGCTCGGCTTCACGCTGTTGAATCCAAAGCTTTCAAAATCATTGGAATCTCCCGCGATGAAGCTATCTCTGAGGGCCTTTCACTCACTCACCGCAGGCAGGTAGGTGGTCTTTCTGTCTTCTACCGACTCCTCTCCGGCCTTGCTCCCCCAGCTCTCTCTGTGCTCTGTCCCCCAAATATTCCTACAGGTCGCACAAGATCTGCCAGCAACCCTCTGATGGTTAAACTGCCGAAATCTCGGCTCTCTGCTCACCTTCACTCTTTCATTCCTCTTTTCTCCCGCCTGTGGAACAAACTCCCACACTCCCTTCAATCCCTCTCCTCCCTCCAGGTCTTTAAAACAGCTGTTCACCACCATCTCTTATCTTCCCCCATCCATAACCTTGATCTTTTCTACCCCCACTAATTCACCCCAGATCCACCTTGTTTGAAATTCCAACTTATTTCCTGGAAATCCTGGCAGTGTCCATATGTTTATACCTCTCCCCCCCCCCCCCCCTTCACATGCCTCCCCCCCTTCACATGCCTCCCCCCCAAAGCCCTCTCCCTCCCACAGATCTCTCGATGTCTCCATGTCTCTCGGTCCCTGCTCTCAAATGTTGTGTTTGTGTCCTTCCCCCTCTCTCCCCATCTTGTCTACCGCTCCCGATGTTATTTGTTTTATGTGTCTGTTTGTCTTTCTGTGTGATTAATGTTCGCTGTTTCACGAGCCTCGATCTTGTATACAAAAAAAAAAAAAAAAAAAAAAAGTGCATTATTAATGTTTGATTTTTAAAAGTGCATTATTAATCTTTGATTTTTAAAAGTGCATTATTAATCTTTTGATTTTAAAAAATGCATTAATGTTTCATTTTAAAATTGCATAATTAATGTTTCATTTTAAAAGTGCATGATTAATTTTTCATTTTAAAAAGTGCATTATCAATCTTTGATTTTTAAAAGTGCATTATTAATCTTTGATTTTTAAAAGTGCATTATTAATCTTTGATTTTTAAAAGTGCATTATTAATCTTTGATTTTAAAAAATGCATTAATGTTTCATTTTAAAATTGCATAATTAATGTTTCATTTTAAAAGTGCATTATTAATTTTTCATTTTAAAAAGTGCATTATCAATCTTTGATTTTTAAAAGTGCATTATTAATCTTTGATTTTTAAAAGTGCATTATTAATCTTTGATTTTTAAAAGTGCATTATTAATCTTTGATTTTTAAAAGTGCATTATTAATCTTTGATTTTTAAAAGTGCATTATTAATCTTTGATTTTTAAAAGTGCATTATTAATCTTTGATTTTTAAAAGTGCATTATTAATCTTTGATTTTTAAAAGTGCATTATTAATCTTTGATTTTTAAAAGTGCATTATTAATCTTTGATTTTTAAAAGTGCATTATTAATCTTTGATTTTTAAAAGTGCATTATTAATCTTTGATTTTTAAAAGTGCATTATTAATCTTTGATTTTTAAAAGTGCATTATTAATCTTTGATTTTTAAAAGTGCATTATTAATCTTTGATTTTTAAAAGTGCATTATCAATCTTTGATTTTTAAAAGTGCATTATTAATCTTTGATTTTTAAAAGTGCATTATTAATCTTTGATTTTTAAAAGTGCATTATTAATCTTTGATTTTTAAAAGTGCATTATTAATCTTTGATTTTTAAAAGTGCATTATTAATCTTTGATTTTTAAAAGTGCATTATTAATCTTTGATTTTTAAAAGTGCATTATTAATCTTTGATTTTTAAAAGTGCATTATTAATCTTTGATTTTTTAAAATGCTTTAATGTTTCATTTTAAAATTGCATAATTAATGTTTCATTTTAAAAGTGCATTATTAATTTTTCATTTTAAAAAGTGCATTATCAACCTTTGATTTTTAAAATTGCATTATTAATCTTTGATTTTTAAAAGTGCATTATTAATTTTTCATTTTAAAAAGTGCATTATCAATCTGTCCTTTCCTCCTGACCTCCTGACAAAAAATGTCCTTTCCTCCTGACAAGGTGGAAAAGTTTCTGTCAACCCTCGACTCTGATTCTGCAACTGTACCTGACGGCATCAGCCCACGGGTCCTAAAATCCTGTTCTTCCGCTCTTTCACTCCCTCTCTCTGTTCTCTTCACCCTCTCTTTTGCTCAAGGTCAACTGCCATCTGCTTGGAAATCAGCCAACATCACCGCTTTACACAAAAAAGGTGCAAAAACAGATCCTAGCAACTACAGACCAATCAGCCTTCTCCCAATTATCAGCAAAGTCATGGAATCCATCATTGCTTTGGATATGAAATCTTTCGTCTTCTCCAATGGCTTGATCTCTGATCATCAATTTGGTTTCAGACCAGGTCACTCTACTCTGGACATGCTGCTTCTGCTGTCTCAACAATGGATGGAGGTCCTAAATGCAAAACAGGAAATCAGAGCTGTCTCCCTCGACATATCACGTGCCTTCGATATGGTCTGGCACCCCGCTCTGCTCACCAAACTCTCCTCCTTTGGTATCCATGGAAATCTCCACGCATGGCTGACGGACTTCCTCTCTAGTCGGTCAACGTGTGGCCCTGAATGGGTTTCTCTCATCTCCTCTTCCTGTTCAGGCTGGAGTTCCCCAAGGCAGTGTTCTGGGCCCTGTGCTTTTTCTGGTCTTCATCAATGATCTCTCTGACTCTCTTGAAAATCCTCTTTATCTCTTTGCTGATGACTCCAATCTCTGCCGCTCCATTCCTCATCCCTCAGATCGGCAGTCTGTAGCCTCCTCACTCTCTGCAGATCTGGACAAAATCACAGACTGGGCAAACAAGTGGAACATGTCTTTCAATCCTGACAAATCTCACACTCTTACGCATCTCTCCGAAAAGACCGACTGGACAACCCTCCCATCTACTTTCTGAATAATCCTCTCCAAGAAGTTCTGTCACTCAAGCTTTTGGGTCTCACTATCTGCCATGATCTTTCCTGGGAAAACCACATTTCCAAGCTGGCCTCCAAAGCCAGTCGCCGACTGGGCATCCTCCGTCGTGCGAAGTCCTTCCTTGGCACACCTGAGCTCCTCACCACATACAAGGCTTTCATCCGCAGCTCAATGGAGTACTGCTCTCCCCTCTGGGCTGGTGCTCCTGCCTCACACCTAGCTCGTCTTCACGCTGTTGAAACCAATGCGTTCAGAATCATTGGAATCTCCCGCGATGACGCTATCTCTGAGGGCCTTTCACTTACTCACCGCAGGCAGGTTGGTGGTCTTTCCGTCTTCTGCCGACTCCTCTCCGGCCTTGCTCCCCCAGCTCTCTCTGGGCTCTGTCCCCCAAATATTCCTACAGGTCGCACAAGATCTGCCTGCAACCCTCTTATGGTTAAACTGCCAAAATCAAGACTCTCTGCTCACCTTCACTCCTTCATTCCTCTTTTCTCCCGCCTCTGGAACAAACTCCCTCACTCTCTTCAATCCCACTCCTCCCTCCAGGTCTTTAAAACAGTTGTTCACCACCATCTCTTTTCTTCCTCCATCCAAAACCTTGATCTTTTCTACCCCCGCTAATTTCACCCCAAATCCACTTTTTTGAAATACCAACTTCTTTCCTGGAAGTCCTTGGTGTCCTTGCGTTTTATACCTATCCTGCCTCCCCCCAAGGCCTCTCCCTCCCACACATCTCCCGATGTCCCTGCTCTCAAATGTTGTGTTTGTGTGCTTCCCCTTCTCTCCCCATCTTGTCTACCACTCCCCTTTTTATATACTTTGTTTGCTTGTTTGTTTGATTTGTTTGTTTGATAAATGTTAGCTCTTTCACGAGCCTCGATTATGTATTCAAAAAAAAGAAAGAAAAAAAACGTGCATTATTAATTTCATTTTAAAAGTGCATTATTAATCTTTGATTTTCAAAAGTACATTATTTATCTTTCATTTTAAAGAATGCATAATTATGTTTTCAATTTTAAAAGTACATTATTAATCTTTCATTTTTTTAAATGCATTATTAATCTTTCATTTTAAAAAGTGCATTATTTATGTTTAATTTAAAAAAATGCATTATTATTTTTTCATTTTTAAAAGTACATTATTAATCTTTCATTTTTAGAAGTACATTATTAATATTTCATTTTAAAAGTGCATTATTAATCTTTCATTTTTAAAAGTGCATTATTAATCTTTCCTTTTCAAAAGTACATTATAAATCTTTCATTTTAAAAGTGCATTATTTATCTCATTTTTAAAAGTGCATTATTAATCTTTGATTTTTAAAAGTGCATTATTCATCTTTCATTTCTTACAGTGCATTAATGTTTCATTTTAAAAAGTGTATTATTTATCATTCATTTTTAAAAATGCATTCTTATTTGTCATTTAAAAAGTACATTATTAATCTTTCTTTTTTTAAAGTACATTATTAATATTTCTTTTTTTAAAGTGCATTGTTAATCTTTCTTTTTCAAAAGTACATTATTAATATTTCTTTTTTTAAAGTACATTATTAATCTTTCTTTTTTAAAGTACATTATTAATCTTTCTTTTTCAAAAGTACATTATTAATATTTCTTTTTAAAAGTGCATTATTAATCTTTGATTTTTAAAAGTGCATTATTAATCTTTGATTTTCAAAAGTGCATTATTAATTTCATTTTAAAAGTGCATTAATTAATCTTTGATTTTCAAAAGTGCATTATTTATCTTACATTTAAAAAAATGCATTATTATTTTTTTCATTTTAAAAAGTGCGTCATTAATCTTTCATTTTAAAAAGTGCATAATTAATGTTTCATTTTAAAAGTACATTATTAATGTTTAATTTTTAAAAGTGCATTACTTATCTTTAATTTTAAAAAATGCATTATTTTTTCATTTTTGAAAGTACATTATTAATCTTTCATTTTAAAAAGTACATTATTCATCTGTTATTTTAAAAAGTGCATTATTAATCTTTCATTTTTAAAAGTGCATTATTTATCTTACATTTTAAAAAATGCATTTTTTTTTTTCATTTTAAAAAGTGCGTCATTACTCTTTCATTTTAAAAAGTGCATAATTAATGTTTCATTTTAAAAGTACATTATTAATCTTTCATTTTTAAAAGTACATCATTCATCTTTTATTTTTAAAAGTGCATTATTCATCTTTCATTTTAAAAAGTGCATTATGTATCTTTAATTTTTTTAAATGCATTATTATTTTTTCATTTTTAAAAGTACATTACTAATCTTTCATTTTTAAAAGTACATTATTAATATTTCATTTTTTAAAGTACATTATTAATATTTCATTTTAAAAGTGCATTATTAATCTTTCATTTTAAAAGTACATTATTAATATTTCATTTTAAAAGTACATTATTAATATTTCATTTTTAAAAGTACATTATTAATCTTTGATTTTTTAAAGTGCATTATTAATCTTTGATTTATAAAAGTGCATTATTAATTTTTCATTTTAAAAGTACATTATTAATCTTTCATTTTAAAAGTACATTATTAATATTTCATTTTTAAAAGTACATTATTTAATCTTTGATTTTTTAAAGTGCATTATTAATCTTTGATTTATAAAAGTGCATTATTAATTTTTCATTTTAAAAGTACATTATTAATCTTTCATTTTAAAAGTACATTATTAATATTTCATTTTAAAAGTACATTATTAATATTTCATTTTTAAAAGTGCATTATTAATCATTGATTTTTAAAAGTGCATTATTAATCCTTGATTTTTAAAAGTGCATTATTAATCTTTGATTTTTAAAAGTGCATTATTAATCTTTGATTTTTAAAAGTACATTATTAATCCTTGATTTTTAAAAGTGCATTATTAATCTTTGATTTTTAAAAGTACATTATTAATTTTTCATTTTAAAAGTGCATTATTAATCTTTCATTTTAAAAGTGCATTATTAATCTTTGATTCTTAAAAGTACATTATTAATCTTTCATTTTAAAAGTACATTATTAATATTTCATTTTAAAAGTACATTATTAATATATAATTTTAAAAGTACATTATTAATATTTCATTTTAAAAGTACATTATTAATATTTAATTTTAAAAGTACATTATTAATATTTCATTTTAAAAGTACATTATTAATATTTAATTTTAAAAGTACATTATTAATATTTCATTTTAAAAGTACATTATTAATATTTCATTTTAAAAGTACATTATTAATATTTCTTTTAAAAAGTACATTATTAATATTTCATCTTTAAAAGTACATTATTAATCCTTGATTTTTAAAAGTGCATTATTAATATTTCATTTTAAAAGTACATTATTAATATTTCATTTTAAAAGTACATTATTAATATTTCATTTTAAAAGTACATTATTAATATTTCATTTTAAAAGTACATTATTAATATTTCATTTTAAAAGTACATTATTAATATTTCATTTTTTAAAGTACATTATTAATCCTTGATTTTTAAAAGTGCATTATTAATCTTTGATTTTTAAAAGTACATTATTAATTTTTCATTTTAAAAGTGCATTATTAATCTTTCATTTTTAAAAGTACATTATTAAGCTTTCATTTTAAAAGTACATTATTAATATTTCATTTTAAAAGTACATTATTAATATTTCATTTTTAAAAGTACATTATTAATCTTTCATTTTAAAAGTGCATTATTAATCTTTCATTTTTAAAAGTGCATTATTAATCTTTGATTTTAAAAGTACATTATTAATCTTTCATTTTAAAAGTGCATTATTAATCTTTCATTTTAAAAGTACATTATTAATATTTCATTTTTAAAAGTACATTATTAATCTTTCATTTTTAAAAGTGCATTATTAATATTTGATTTTAAAAGTACATTATTAATCTTTCATTTTAAAAGTGCATTATTAATCTTTCATTTTAAAAGTACATTATTAATATTTCATTTTTAAAAGTACATTATTAATCTTTGATTTTTAAAAGTGCATTATTCTTTGATTTATAAAAGTGCATTATTAATTTTTCATTTTAAAAGTACATTATTAATCTTTCATTTTAAAAGTACATTATTAATATTTCATTTTTAAAAGTACATTATTAATCTTTCATTTTAAAAGTGCATTATTAATCTTTCATTTTAAAAGTACATTATTAATATTTCATTTTAAAAGTACATTATTAATATTTCATTTTAAAAGTACATTATTAATATTTCATTTTAAAAGTACATTATTAATATTTCATTTTAAAAAGTACATTATTTAATCTTTGATTTTTTAAAGTGCATTATTAATCTTTGATTTATAAAAGTGCATTATTAATTTTTCATTTTAAAAGTACATTATTAATCTTTCATTTTAAAAGTACATTATTAATATTTCATTTTAAAAGTACATTATTAATATTTCATTTTTAAAAGTGCATTATTAATCTTTGATTTTTAAAAGTGCATTATTAATCCTTGATTTTTAAAAGTACATTATTAATATTTCATTTTTAAAAGTGCATTATTAATCTTTGATTTTTAAAAGTGCATTATTAATCTTTGATTTTTAAAAGTACATTATTAATCCTTGATTTTTAAAAGTGCATTATTAATCTTTGATTTTTAAAAGTACATTATTAATTTTTCATTTTAAAAGTGCATTATTAATCTTTCATTTTAAAAGTGCATTATTAATCTTTGATTTTTAAAAGTACATTATTAATCTTTCATTTTAAAAGTACATTATTAATATTTCATTTTAAAAGTACATTATTAATATTTAATTTTAAAAGTACATTATTAATATTTCATTTTAAAAGTACATTATTAATATTTAATTTTAAAAGTACATTATTAATATTTCATTTTAAAAGTACATTATTAATATTTCATTTTAAAAGTACATTATTAATATTTCATTTTAAAAGTACATTATTAATATTTCATTTTAAAAGTACATTATTAATATTTAATTTTAAAAGTACATTATTAATATTTCATTTTAAAAGTACATTATTAATATTTCATTTTAAAAGTACATTATTAATATTTCATTTTAAAAGTACATTATTAATATTTCATTTTTTAAAGTACATTATTAATCCTTGATTTTTAAAAGTGCATTATTAATCTTTGATTTTTAAAAGTACATTATTAATTTTTCATTTTAAAAGTGCATTATTAATCTTTCATTTTAAAAGTGCATTATTAATCTTTCATTTTTAAAAGTACATTATTAATCTTTCATTTTAAAAGTACATTATTAATATAATCTTTCATTTTTAAAAGTACATTATTAATCTTTCATTTTAAAAGTACATTATTAATATTTCATTTTAAAAGTACATTATTAATATTTCATTTTTAAAAGTACATTATTAATCTTTCATTTTTAAAAGTGCATTATTAATCTTTGATTTTAAAAGTACATTATTAATCTTTCATTTTAAAAGTGCATTATTAATCTTTCATTTTAAAAGTACATTATTAATATTTCATTTTTAAAAGTACATTATTAATCTTTCATTTTTAAAAGTGCATTATTAAAATTTGATTTTAAAAGTACATTATTAATCTTTCATTTTAAAAGTGCATTATTAATCTTTCATTTTAAAAGTACATTATTAATATTTCATTTTTTAAAGTACATTATTAATCTTTGATTTTTAAAAGTGCATTATTCTTTGATTTATAAAAGTGCATTATTAATTTTTCATTTTAAAAGTACATTACTAATCTTTCATTTTAAAAGTACATTATTAATATTTCATTTTTAAAAGTACATTATTAATCTTTCATTTTAAAAGTGCATTATTAATCTTTCATTTTAAAAGTACATTATTAATATTTCATTTTAAAAGTACATTATTAATATTTCATTTTAAAAGTACATTATTAATATTTCATTTAAAAAAGTACATTATTTAATCTTTGATTTTTTTAAGTGCATTATTAATCTTTGATTTATAAAAGTGCATTATTAATTTTTCATTTTAAAAGTACATTATTAATCTTTCATTTTAAAAGTACATTATTAATATTTCATTTTAAAAGTACATTATTAATATTTCATTTTTAAAAGTGCATTATTAATCTTTGATTTTTAAAAGTGCATTATTAATCCTTGATTTTTAAAAGTACATTATTAATATTTCATTTTTAAAAGTGCATTATTAATCTTTGATTTTTAAAAGTGCATTATTAATCTTTGATTTTTAAAAGTACATTATTAATCCTTGATTTTTAAAAGTGCATTATTAATCTTTGATTTTTAAAAGTACATTATTAATTTTTCATTTTAAAAGTGCATTATTAATCTTTCATTTTAAAAGTGCATTATTAATCTTTGATTTTTAAAAGTACATTATTAATCTTTCATTTTAAAAGTACATTATTAATATTTCATTTTAAAAGTACATTATTAATATTTCATTTTAAAAGTACATTATTAATATTTCATTTTAAAAGTACATTATTAATATTTCATTTTAAAAGTACATTATTAATATTTCATTTTAAAAGTACATTATTAATATTTCATTTTAAAAGTACATTATTAATATTTCATTTTAAAAGTACATTATTAATATTTCATTTTAAAAGTACATTATTAATATTTAATTTTAAAAGTACATTATTAATATTTCATTTTAAAAGTACATTATTAATATTTAATTTTAAAAGTACATTATTAATATTTAATTTTAAAAGTACATTATTAATATTTCATTTTAAAAGTACATTATTAATATTTCATTTTAAAAGTACATTATTAATATTTCATTTTTAAAAGTACATTATTAATATTTCATTTTAAAAGTACATTATTAATATTTCATTTTAAAAGTACATTATTAATATTTCATTTTAAAAGTACATTATTAATATTTCATTTTAAACGTACATTATTAATATTTCATTTTAAAAGTACATTATTAATATTTCATTTTAAAAGTACATTATTAATATTTCATTTTAAAAGTACATTATTAATATTTCATCTTTAAAAGTACATTATTAATCCTTGATTTTTTAAAGTGCATTATTAATATTTCATTTTAAAAGTACATTATTAATATTTCATTTTAAAAGTACATTATTAATATTTCATTTTAAAAGTACATTATTAATATTTCATTTTAAAAGTGCATTATTAATATTTCATTTTAAAAGTACATTATTAATATTTCATTTTAAAAGTACATTATTAATATTTCATTTTAAAAGTACATTATTAATATTTCATTTTAAAAGTACATTATTAATATTTCATTTTAAAAGTACATTATTAATATTTCATTTTTAAAAGTACATTATTAATCCTTGATTTTTAAAAGTGCATTATTAATCTTTGATTTTTAAAAGTACATTATTAATTTTTCATTTTAAAAGTACATTATTAATATTTCATTTTAAAAGTACATTATTAATATTTCATTTTAAAAGTACATTATTAATCTTTCATTTTAAAAATGCATTATTAATATTTCATTTTAAAAGTACATTATTAATCTTTCATTTTTAAAAGTGCATTATTAATCTTTGATTTATCAAAGTGCATTATTAATCTTTGATTTTTAAAAGAACATTATTAATCTTTCATTTTAAAAGTACATTATTAATATTTCATTTTTAAAAGTGCATTATTAATCTTTGATTTTTAAAAGTACATTATTAATTTTTCATTTTAAAAGTACATTATTAATATTTCATTTTAAAAGTACATTATTAATATTTCATTTTTAAAAGTACATTATTAATCCTTGATTTTTAAAAGTGCATTATTAATCTTTGATTTTTAAAAGTACATTATTAATTTTTCATTTTAAAAGTACATTATTAATATTTCATTTTAAAAGTACATTATTAATATTTCATTTTAAAAGTACATTATTAATCTTTCATTTTAAAAATGCATTATTAATATTTCATTTTAAAAGTACATTATTAATCTTTCATTTTTAAAAGTACATTATTAATTTTTCATTTTAAAAGTACATTATTAATCTTTCATTTTAAAAGTACATTATTAATCTTTCATTTTAAAAGTACATTATTAATATTTCATTTTAAAAATGCATTATTAATATTTCATTTTAAAAGTACATTATTAATCTTTCATTTTTAAAAGTACATTATTAATTTTTCATTTTAAAAGTACATTATTAATCTTTCATTTTAAAAGTACATTATTAATCTTTCATTTTAAAAGTACATTATTAATATTTCATTTTAAAAGTGCATTATTAATCTTTCATTTTTAAAAGTACATTATTAATTTTTCATTTTAAAAGTGCATTATTAATCTTTCATTTTAAAAGTGCATTATTAATCTTTGATTTTTAAAAGTACATTATTAATATTTCATTTTAAAAGTACATTATTAATCTTTCATTTTAAAAGTGCATTATTAATCTTTGATTTTTAAAAGTACATTATTAATCTTTCATTTTAAAAGTGCATTATTAATCTTTGATTTTTAAAAGTACATTATTAATCTTTCATTTTAAAAGTACATTATTAATATTTCATTTTAAAAGTACATTATTAATATTTAATTTTAAAAGTACATTATTAATATTTCATTTTAAAAGTACATTATTAATATTTAATTTTAAAAGTACATTATTAATATTTAATTTTAAAAGTACATTATTAATCTTTCATTTTAAAAATGCGTTATTAATATTTCATTTTAAAAGTACATTATTAATATTTCATTTTTAAAAGTACATTATTAATATTTCATTTTAAAAGTACATTATTAATATTTCATTTTTAAAAGTGCATTATTAATCTTTGATTTATCAAAGTGCATTATTAAACTTATTACAGTGTTAACCGATAAATCACTCCGTGGAGAGCATAGTTCCGTCAGCCTGAAAAGCTTACGTTTTGTATCCCACTGATGGGTCGGATCTAGATCTCGATTCGGACCTAAACCAAAATCGAATCGGCTTGTTCTTGTCGCCTAACCAACTCATGCACCTAGTTTTGTCATCATCCATCCACAACTTTTTGAGATATCATGCGGGATATCTTTTTTGCCCCTATCACTCCATTGTGAACAATCACTTAGAAAACCCTGAGATGCAGATTCAGATCTTCACCAAAATCGAATCAATTCGTCCTTGTCACACACCGAACATCTCCGCCAGATTTCGGCAGAATCCATCCACAAATTTTTGAAATATCCTCGTGCTCACAACAAACCTTCGGCGGGAAAGATAAAAAATATTTTCACTTCTCTGCCAATGTAAATAGAGAATGTGAAATGTGCAAATGGAGGTAAAGCAACCAATTTCAGTTCCCCTTTCCCTCTCACCTTGTGTTTTTGCTGTTCTCCATTTCTTGCTTCCATCCACTCGAGTTCTGTTTTAATCAATTCACTCTCCCAGTGACTGTGTTCTGTGTTTTTTTTCTTTCTCTCTCGATGAACCTGATTTTGCAAAGTACATCCTTTATTATTACCCTCACCAGAGGAGAGGGTATTGCATTTGAGTCCGTTTGTTTGTTTGTCTGTCTGTTTGTTTGTCCACACAGAATAAATATGATTTTCTCTGCAAGCGTTGGTCTGATTGATAGGAAATTTTCACCATTGGTGTACCTCCTGTAGAAAATTTTAATGATAATTATGACGTCATCGGTCACGTGGTTCGGCCGCCGTCTTCGAAAAACCGAAAAAACTTGCACCTCTATATCTCTGAAAGCGCTGCATAGAAAAAAATGAGAAATGGCTCATTGTAAAGAACTATACAAGGGGAATAACATATGTTAATGATGATGTCATAGGTTCCTCCATTATGACGTCATAATTTGACAAGTACAAAGCTTCATTCGATAAAGATGAAATTTATTGAGCGTGAAAAATTTCAAGATGAAATCTATGGACAAATTGGTGAAGAAAAAAATAAATAATGACGTCATCGGTCACATTATTCGGCCGCCATATTTGTTTTAACACAAAAGCCTTAAAAAACACTAAAAACACATCCTGGCGAGGATCTGCAATCTCTGATTGCTCATTCTTGTTATTACTATTATTATTATTATTATTATTATTATTATTCCCTTACCGGTTTCACCGGTTTGGTTGGCTCTCATCCGTCTGTCTGTCCATCCGTCCCACCTGTGGTTTTCTACACTTTTCCCCAATACCCTTTAACATATTTAACTGAAACTTGGTACATGGTTTTATAATGATAAGTTACAGAACAGGTTCAAGTTTTACGGCGTTTTGTCATTTTTTGAAATCTAATAAAAATTAAAATAAAATAAAAAAACCACTTATTGGCATATACCGGTAGGGGATACGCATTGCAAAGCAATTCTCTCTCTTATTATTATATGATCTCCAATCGAGATCAATACTCCGCAGCTGCCATCAAGTGGGGGGCATGACAGTTTGGTTCCATCTGATTGAGCATTTGCTCAAGGACTGAACGAAATAACTGTAGATGAAGCATTTCCATTTTGCTCACTGACTCACATGAGTAGAATTCTACCCCTTGCACCTAGCATTTCAGCCCCACCCCATTAAACACTCGTTAAAGGACCAGGAATTAAGATGGACCGTTTCAACCGGCTGAAGTATAAGGTTCCTTTGCTGGGGTTTCACGAATGACTGTGAAGTGCAGTGTGAGTCCTTGGCTCCCACTCCGTTGATGGCTACAGCAGAAGCTCGGCCATATTAACAGCTGCTGCTCTGCCCTACTTCTGCCTGAATGTTTTTGCTCTCCCTAGCAACCTGGAAACAATGTAAATGCGTAAACGTGAGGTTCGTGCAGAAACCTCTTTGCACCGAATCATGTGATCTCTTTCGAGCACAATGCGAAGCAAATGGGGAACTCTCGTAACGGAGGTTTGTCGCATCAACAAGTGGTGGGTAAATGGTCTCACAAAAAGGCATACAAACTGGAAAAGTCGAGCGGTGGCTTTCCGTCAAAATGGCTTCGATGTTTCGCATAAGAAAAGGGAAATTTAATTTCCCACCTGTACTTTCCGAACAAATCTTGGGGCCAAAAACCTCTTCTCAGATAGGAATAAGAACAAAATGGCGATTTCACTATTCTTTATGACACAACAAGCCAGCTAGTAGTCACACTCCCGATGGATTGGTACATGTATAAGGCAAATCCAGTGGTAAGGATGCTGGAGAGGCATCCTGGAGGTTCCCACAGTTCAAAATGGTTTCTGAGAAAGATGAATGTTGCCCCCAAAATCTCCCAAATCAACTCGAGAGCAGTTGCTTTCAAGCTCGAGTGGTATTCATCATATTCTTCAGATTTAATACAACGCACAGCCCGAAAAGTCCAACAGAATATCGCTGAGATCGGGTTGTGGAATGGTGTTTCGAGTCAGGAGGGAAGGAGGGAAAGAAAAAGAGAGACAGAGAGAGACACACACAGAGAGAGACAGAGAGAGACACACAGAGAGACACAGAGAGAGAGAGACACACAGAGAGAGAGACAGAGAAAGAGACACAGAGAGACAGAGACACAGAGAGAGAGAGAGAGAGAGAGAGAGAGAGAGAGAGAGAGAGAGAGAGAGAGAGAGAGAGAGAGAGAGACTTTGACTTTTAAGCTCTGTTTATTATAAAAGTATAAAACAAGAGTACCACCAAAAGCAATTCATCCAGGAAAATCAGTAAAATCATAGCAATCCCAGAAGGAAAAAACAATCGGTGCACTGCAAACCAAGCGACAGAAAAGGTGCAAATACCAAAAAAAAAACACAAGAGGAGAAAATCTAGGCATAATTTCTAAACTAGGCATAATTTTACATGTACAAATTTACAATCGCATCTGCAACCCTGAGGAGAGACTTAAGAAAGAAAGAGTAGGTCAAGACCAGGGGGAGAAAAACGCCGGCAAGGAGAAGCATGGAACAGTGTATAAGAAACACCCGCACTGTATTATACAGAAATTAACAATTTGTGATCTTGGACCTCACAAATCCCTCCAACACACCAGGTCGCAACAAAATTTGCAAGGTCGTTTGCAGTTTGGACACAGCCAAATTCAAGCTTGAGCCTTGCTGACACCAACGAACTAAAAAACACCATAATACTGCATTCCTGCATGGGTCTGCCGCCCAGCTTCGCCTTCCGCGACAGGTATACGGCCAGTTTAGCGGTAGCGGTTAGGAACCCGAATACAATAGATGTGGTTCCCTTTTTGGGAGGAAAGCCAAAGATGTAAGCTTTCAAAGAAAAGGTAACCTGCAATCTATGGGAAATAAAATTTAACCAATGAAACAAAGGAGAAAGTCTTTCACAATTAATGAAAGCATGAAATAAATCTTCCCTCACCGGACAAAAGGGGCAACAGCCGGAAATGGGGGAAAAAAAACGAATGACAGGAGAGAGAGAGAGAGAGAGAGAGAGAGAGAGAGAGAGAGAGAGAGAGAGAGAAAGAGAGAGAGAGAGAGCAAGCGAGAGAGAGAGAGAGCAAGCGAGAGAGAGAGAGAGCAAGCGAGAGAGAGAGAGCAAGCGAGAGAGAGAGAGCAAGCGAGAGAGAGAGAGCAAGCGAGAGAGAGAGAGAGAGAGAGAGAGAGAGCAAGCAAGCGAGAGAGAGAGAGAGCAAGCGAGAGAGAGAGAGAGAGAGAGCAAGCGAGAGAGAGAGAGAGAGCAAGCGAGAGAGAGAGAGAGAGAGAGCAAGCGAGAGAGAGAGAGAGAGAGAGAGAGAGAGAGCAAGCGAGAGAGAGAGAGCAAGCGAGAGAGAGAGATAGAGCAAGCGAGAGAGAGAGAGAGAGAGAGAGAGAGAGAGAGAGAGAGCAAGCGAGAGAGAGAGAGAGCAAGCGAGAGAGAGAGAGAGAGAGCAAGCGAGAAAGAGAGAGAGCAAGCGAGAGAGAGAGAGAGAGAGAGCAAGCGAGAGAGAGAGAGAGAGAGAGAGAGAGCAAGCGAGAGAGAGAGAGAGAGAGAGCAAGCGAGAGAGAGAGAGAGAGAGAGAGAGCAAGCGAGAGAGAGAGAGAGCAAGCGAGAGAGAGAGAGAGAGAGAGCAAGCGAGAGAGAGAGAGAGAGAGAGAGAGAGCAAGCGAGAGAGAGAGAGAGCAAGCGAGAGAGAGAGAGAGAGCAAGCGAGAGAGAGAGAGAGCAAGCGAGAGAGAGAGAGAGAGCAAGCGAGAGAGAGAGAGAGAGAGCAAGCGAGAGCAAGCGAGAGCAAGCGAGCGAGCAGTAATGTACACAACTGGTCGGAAATGCTTGCCGTTTGTGTACTGTCCTTGTCGGCCAAATAGACAGTCACAGAAGTCATCTTTTGCACACATCCTTTAAACTTGAGTATGATTCACTTCCACTCCCCAACAAAAAGGTGGTGGAATGGATCCGAATGATTGGTGGAGTAAAGGTACATCTCCATGATGGTTGATAGGCCACTGATTGATGGCGTGCTTCCAGTCGCACCTCGAAGCAGCCATCGTAGCTTGTGGGACTATTCTAGACTAAAGGTCTAAACTCTAAAGTTAAACTTTCCCAGTGGCCTTCCAGGATCGTCTGCAACGATGGTGCCTTGTGAGACATGATTGTCCAATCTTTGTTCTGCTTGCTTGCACATTATTGATCAGCAACTGTGCCATCGATAAAGATCGAGCAGAGCACGTGATTTTCAATGGCAAAAAACCCATAGAAGGCCATTCATGTCCGCAAAGGCGTCTGAGTCAGCCATGTTGTTGCCTCCGAAATCGAATGTGGATGGAGGTTATGTTTTCACCCCTGTTTGTCTGTCTTTCTGTTTATCTATCTGTAAGCATGATATCTCAAAAAGTTGTGGACGGATTCGGACGAAACTTGGTAGAGAGGTTGGGTATGTGACAAGGACGAAATGATTCCATTTTGGTGAAGATTTGGATCTCGATACTAGAATTTAAAAAATAATTCAATGATTCTTCACCATTGAGAGATAGGACCAAAATCATATATATCATGATATCTCAAAAAGTTGTGGACGGATTCGGAAGAAACTTGGTGGATGAGTTGGTTATGCGAAAAACAACAAGCCGATTCATTTTGGTTTCAGGTTCGGATCCAGATCCGTCCTGTCCGTGGATACAAAATGTAAACTGTTGGGCCTGGCGGTTGTGTGCGCCCTACCGAGTGCCATTCTAGTTTCTTGTGTTACAGGTAAGTATTCCATTATCAGCTTCAGGTGCAGTTATCCTCTGCAGTGTAAACCATTACATTCATCAAAGCACAGCAATCAGCATGTATTCAAATGTTTATACATTTGTTTGTGTGTTTGTTTATACATTTGCTTGTGGGTTTGTTTATACATTTGTTTATGCATTTGTGTGTTTGTTTATGCATTTGTGGGTTTGTTTATACATTTGTTTATGCATTTGTGTGT
Source organism: Myxine glutinosa (assembly GCF_964187855.1). Taxonomy (NCBI): domain Eukaryota; kingdom Metazoa; phylum Chordata; class Myxini; order Myxiniformes; family Myxinidae; genus Myxine; species Myxine glutinosa. The sequence goes on from NC_136264.1 coordinate 26,956,285, forward strand.
TTGTTTATAAATTTGTTTATGCATTTGTGTTTGTTTATAAATTTGTTTATGCATTAGTGTGTTTATTTAAAAATTTGTTTATATATTTGTTTGGATGTTTGTTTATACATTTGTTTGTGTGTTTGTTTATACATTTGTTTATGCATTTGTGTGTTTGTTTATAAATTTGTTTATGCATTTGTGTTTGTTTATAAATTTGTTTTTGCATTTGTGTGTTTGTTTATAAATTTGTTTATGCATTAGTGTGTTTGTTTAAAAATTTGCTTGTATATTTGTTTGGGTGTTTGTTTATACATTTGTTTGTGTGTTTGTTTATACATTTGTTTGTGTGTTTGTTTGTACATTTGTTTGTTTTTGTCTTTGTTTATAAATTTGTTTGTGTGTTTGTTTATACATTTGTTTATGCATTTGTGTGTTTGTTTAAACATTTGTTTGTGTGTTTGTTTATAAATTTGTTTGTGTGTTTTTTATACATGTTTTGCTTTCGGTAGCTAGTATTTACACTCGCGGTCGCCAGTCCATACGAGTGTGAGCAGTACCCTATTTCAGGGCATTTGTGCCTCACCGAAACAATCAGCAGTAACTGTTCGTATCGCCTTGCCACTAAGTGGAATGAACCAAGACTGTTCGAATTTGCTTCATCCACCATCCAACATCCTGCCTCCCAATGTCTTCACCGTGACCCTGGTTCGGGTGGCATCCGGGTACTATGCCTTGCCAAAGGGCAACCCGTGTTTGGTCGGGGACTGCTTATTGTGTATTCGCAGCTAACCTCCATATCTGGAGGCCGTTTCGCTATCCGCCACCTGCGACCCCGTGGATGGGAGTTTGCTCTCCAATGCCGAGCTAGCTCGACGCAGTAAGTAAGTAAGTTTTTATACATTTGTTTGTGGGTTTTTTTATACATTTGCTTGTGTGTTTGTTTATACATTTGCTTGTGTGTTTGGTTATACATTTGTTTGTTTGTTTATACATTTGTTTATGCATTTATGTGTTTGTTTATAAATTTGTTTGTGTGTTTTTATACATTTGCTTGTGTGTTTGTTTATATATTTGCCTGTGTGTTTGTTTATACATTTGCTTGTGTGTTTGTTTATACATTTGCTTGTGTGTTTGGCTATACATTTGTTTGTTTGTTTATACATTTGTTTGTTTGTTTATACATTTGTTTATGCATTTGTGTGTTTGTTTAAACATTTGCCTGTGTGTTTGTTTATACATTTGCTTGTGTGTTTGTTTATACATTTGCTTGTGTGTTTGGCTATACATTTGTTTGTTTGTTTATACATTTGTGTGTTTGTTTAAACATTTGTTTGTGTGTTTGTTTATAAATTTGCTTGTAAACCGTACCGTAGCACCTAGAGGTCCCAAATTTTGGATGTCGGGACTTCAGAATCTGGGCAAGGTTTTAAGCTACCACACATTGGCCTTACATCCGGTTTGAGGCCACCAAGGGCCACCATAAAGTGCATACTGTATTGGGATGTGGGGACAGCCGCCAGCCCGCAGGCAAAAGGTAACAACCATGAGGCCAATAACTCCATAGTTTTTCAATGTCCAACATGCCTCAAATCCACAGCCAGGAAAAGTATCTCCCCGGGCAGCGCCGGGTATCTCCTGCTAGCTTTCGATTAAGCCTAACTTCCAAATGGGATAATATAATTAGAAGCGGTTTCCTGCAGATTGGTAAGCAACTAAAAAAAGATTATTACAGCAGATTTTTTTTGTATTCCAGGTGACTGCAGGTGATTGAGCAACCCCAAAACCTGAAAACGATATTCTCCGGGTAACGAAGGGCTCTCATGTCAAAGTGGAATAATAATAATAACATTGTTGAAGTTGAATAATGAGAATGTCGAAGTAGAACAATGCAACGAGTGAACATACATTTTTTGACACGCTCTTTTTAACCGAGACATGTTGCAGGTCCACAAGAGCTTCACGTTGCGATTTTTGAAATGTGCACCCATTGGTCAGAGATCTGCCAGACCACACCCACATCTGTCACTTTACTCCACCCACCATAGCACCAAGAAGAATTATGGCTGTGTTGGAGAATGTTGAGAAGACTCAGGAGACTCCAATGAACGAAACAGCTTTTACAAAGTAAAGATTTATTATAATTAATAAATCACTTGTTTCAAAATAATAAGGAACTACAATAACTAAAGCGAATTGGTCGATGGTTCTTCTTCTTCAGCGGGTCCTCTGCGCAGCGCTGTTCACTTGGACACTCGTTCCGTTCCGTTGGGAAGGAACTACAATCTTCAGCCGGTCCTCTGCGCAGCGCTGTTCACATGGACACTCGTTCCGTTCCGTTGGACAAAGGTTCTGGTGACAAGTCTACTTCTACCAGGATGCTGTTCACGTTTTATGAGCACACGAATACACAGAAGTTTTAATCCGTTCTCCGCTAACTTTTAATCCCTTCTCCGCAAATATTAATCCTTTCCCCTCCTGCTGGGAGTTCCTCCAACCCTTCATTTGCATCCCGATGTTTAAACAATAGTAAGAGCCTAGGAATGTGTTTTAGCCTGGGGCCGTGACAAGGCAAACAAAGGACTCCCAGGTTTCGCTTTTCTCCGTGCTCCGAGGTCCAAGTTCCTGACATTCCTTGAACCACCTGCTCACTCACCAATCTCAACCAATTACAAGTAAAGATTTATACTTCCACAATCCCTCATTTTTTTGTTTTTGTTTATATTAACCATTAATCTAAACATCAATACAAGTACTCAAACCACAAATTTGGTAATCCAATTCCCTTAGGCATACACCATCATCCTGGAAGAATCTGATCACAAAACATTTCGTTGGTCATTGACTCCTTCCATATTGTTAATTCAATCTATTTCATTTGCATCACAAATATCTTTGCAAAACAACACTTCACCATTTTCAAGTTTATAAAGCATCTGCAACATCTGGCAAAACGTTTGCCTCCAAACAAATGTTGACTCTTTGTTTGAAAGGAAGGGGCTGATCATTTGTGTTTGAATTCAGGTATGAAACATTTTCTTCTAATGTCTTCATAGCACCTGCACTACTTCATGTAGGGTTTCGCTGTTGTAATAACTGCGCGGAGTCATAGACTGACCCTGCTCTCCATGTAGCATTCTTGCCACTCTTGCTGTAAACCATAGTAATTCCTGAACAAGGCCTTCGCCCAGTTGTAGTCGACTTGCCTCCTCCCTCATTATGAGTGGGCAGAAAGTATTGGTGTGACGTTGATTGGCCAGCAAGATGTGGAACAGGGATGCCAGATGCATCCACAATAATGTTGGGACCATGGTGTTCAGGTCATCCACGGTCCATACCAGGAGCAACCAGCAGAATCGTGCACAGCTGTTGTGAAAAGGCACAGCCGTTTGCTTGCAGCTCCATGCTGGCTCCCCGGAAGTTGGTGAAGTAATAACATATGTCCCCGCATTTCGTAGAGGTTGCAGGTAAAATGTCGTTGTCCTGCAATTGCTGAATGCTGATGTGATGAATGTCCGAAGCCTTCAAACAAGAGTAAGTGATCGCCTTTCTTTCATATGTTGCAGTGTGATCCAGGCAAATGGTCACATAAACTTTCCTTTGTGAAGGTAAGCATCCATCTCCAATCTTCCAAAGGAGTTTGTCTTCATCATTCTTTGAGAAGGAGGGTGTATGCCAAGATTAACTTCATTTTTAGCCACAAATTTTCTTTCTCGAACTTCTTCCCAATTCCGTTAGCACTCCCTTCAAAATGTGATCTCGTCTTATCCTTTTACTCAGTCACATCTGAATCTGCTTTCCACACACACTGAATCAGATAGGGTACATCTTACCATGAAATCAGCATAATCATGTATATCTTCCGACAGTTTCACATTCAACAATTTGTTGTTTTTCCTTAAAACATTCAAAAAAGTTATATTCATTTATATGCGTCACACAAATAATATTCAATCAGGTATGTATTTTATTACTAAACTAAGAATAGCATTTAAAATTGCTTTCAAATCAATATAGTTTGAAAATTAAAACTCATGCAGTTATTTTAACACTACTCACAGAAAATAAATGCATTAATAATGAGTGTATATGATTACAATCACAAACAGGAATATCTAATTCCCAACAAATTTTGCAAACCAACAAATTAAGCATAATGTATTATTATCATAATTCCTCCCACTTTTTTTTTCTTTTTTAAAATTATTAACAGTGTGTCACTCGTGGTGATATGAGTTCACTGTTCTTGTAAAACTGACACAATTCATAACATTGTCGTTATGCCATTATCTTAACTCTACTGTATTCATTTACAACATTACTTGATTCATTCTTTTAATCTCGGTATTATTCATATCATCATAAAAATCTTTCTATTTTAGGTCCATATTTGTTTATATTCTTATCAACCTCCTATGGGTTATCAATTTGTTCCAAAACACTGCAACCAAAGGTTTTAACCAAAGCTCTACCACACTATTTCCAATTTGAACTCAAAATGCTAATTAAACAACAATTCAAAGAATTAACTTCAATGGGTCAACAAACTCATTTTATAAACAGATCTAATTTTCCCATCCAATAATTTTCCTTGCCAAATGTCATATTGCAACACTTTAATAAACCTTCGAAAAATGTCTCCCAAATCAATAAATTCCCTTTTTCTGCCCAAATACTCATCTGTAAATTACATATTCAATTACAGTTTCTCCCAATTTGTTCGGTCTAAATGGCCACCGAAGTGGCTGCCAACATGCAGTACCGTTTTTATCTACCAAGCAAGTATTCGTCCACATAAGGCCTCTACCAAAATGTTGTTTGTAAAAAAACAAATCTGGGATTTCTGATTACATGGATGCACACTCTCAGGACATTTCAGGCTGCTTGTTAAGAATCCACTACGATAAATTAATTCCTTTACCCACAATCAAATAATTAGTACAAATTGAGGATATTCTCCCTATCACATTCATTTATAGATTCATTATGTTGGATCTAAATTTTCTCCCACTGCTGCAAGGAAGAACAATAGCTCTTATAAGTCTTTGTAATATCTCACTTCATTTACCCAGCATCAAAGAATTTATTTACTCTCCATTCCCATCTGTTAACCAGTGACTTTGTTTGAACTCCAAAACTTAATTTGATGAATCCCATGTGTACAGCTACCACTTATTGAAACCCCTACTTTTGTAGAAAATATCCAAGTAAGTGTTTTTACACCCCCTTAACTGTTGCTCATCCATTTCTATGCACCCAGTGAGTACTACTGACACCAGTATGCCAATATAGGTGTGCGAGATTAACAAATATGTTGCAGGTACACGTGACATCGCGTTCTGAGTATAAATAACGTAACAGCGCGTTCATGTCTGCCCCCTGGTTTAAGATTCACAATGCATTCCGTTTTAAAACTCACAATAGTTCCAACCAGCAAGACATTCTTTACTATTTTCCCATATCATCTATGCCTAATACACATCCATACATGCAGCACAATTTATATGCTGATAAAATTCAAGTTTATATATATCTATCTATAATTCCAGTAATCTCTGTGTGTATGTTTGTATGTTTGTATGTCTGTATGTCTGTGACCGCTGTTTCTCGACAACCACGGGTCCGATATACTTTAAACTTGCCAGGTATATTGCTGGGGACCCGAGGATGTGCCTTTTCAAGGTTTCATATTAATCGGACAAGTAGTTACCGAGCTATGTCCAAAAAACGATTCAACCAATCAGAGAGCAGCGAGCTATCACGTGTGCCGAACGTGGCGAACAGACTCTGCCTCGGACGGCACATTTGAGAGCGTATTCATTTATTTCACGTTGGAAAACTATGTTGCCGTTAAACTATGTTTTAAAACTAATTAAAACTAATTTGCGATTTATTTATTGATTGAAGAAACATTGTTTCGAAAAGAATTCATCAAAATAAGTGCACAACTTCTTTTGGCAGTCGCTACACCATGTTGGGATCTTCTGCCCAAGAGACTTCTTCAGCCATTGTCAGTTCTAACTTCTACGTGGCGGCCTGTAGGGTTGGCAGATCCAGCAGCCTCCGCATTCTTGCCCAGGACGAGGAAACAAAGAAGAAGCGCCGTTTCCTCTGCAATGCTGTTTATGAAGAGGTGATAACGAGATAAAGGTGTGTACAATGTACATGTAGACAATTTTTATTATTATTTATTTATTGAAGAAAAATTGTTTCGAAACGAATTCATCAAAAAAAGTGCACAACTTCTTTTGCCAGTCGTACACCATGTTAGGATCTCCTGGAGAAGTGCCGTTTCCTCTGCAATGTTGTTTATGAAGAGCTGCTAACGACATACAGGTGTGTACATGTGGACAATTCTTATTATTTATTTATTGCTTGAAGAAAAATTGTTACGCAAAGAATTCATCAAAATAAGTGCACAACTTCTTTTGGCAGTCGCTACACCATGTTGGGATCTTCTGCCCAAGAGACTTCTTCAGCCATTGCCAGTTCTACGTGGCGGCCTGTAGGGTTGGCAGATCCAGCAGCCTCCGCATTCTTGCCCAGGACGAGGAAACAAAGAAGAAGCGCCGTTTCCTCTGCAATGTTGTTTATGAAGAGGTGCTAACGACATAAAGGTGTGTACAATGTACATGTAGACAATTTTTATTATTCTTTGTTTGGGAGGGAGATGGGAGGGTGATGGGGCAGGGTGATGGGGCAGGGTGATGGCAGGGTGATGGGAGGGTGATGGCAGGGTGATGGGAGGGTGATGGCAGAGGGTGATGGCAGGGTGATGGGAGGGTGATGGCAGAGGGTGATGGCAGAGGGTGGTGGGAGGGAGATGGCAGGGTGATGGGAGGGTGATGGGGGGGAGATGGGAGGGTGATGGGGCAGGGTGATGGGGCAGGGTGATGGCAGGGTGATGGGAGGGTGATGGCAGAGGGTGATGGCAGAGGGTGATGGCAGAGGGTGATGGCAGGGTGATGGGAGGGTGATGGCAGAGGGTTATGGCAGAGGGTGATGGCAGAGGGTGGTGGGAGGGAGATGGCAGGGTGATGGGAGGGTGATGGGGGGGAGATGGGAGGGTGATGGGGCAGGGTGATGGGGCAGGGTGATGGGAGGGTGATGGCAGAGGGTGATGGCAGAGGGTGATGGCAGGGAATTAACATTAACGAATAAAATTTGTAATGTAATAATTTGTAATAATTTGTAGTAATATAATAATAATAACGAATTCTGCTCTGTTTCAATTCTGTTTCAATTTGGTGATATGCTTTGCAAACCTTTTTTTTTTTAAACTATTTTAAAACTACAACAATTCGAACATGGAATATATACTGACACTGCACTTTCAGGTCTCCTACAAATCCTACCCTGTCGCCTCACCGTGGCATAGGAGTGGCAATGGTCAATGGCATCGAATGTCATGGCTAGCAAAGACAGGGAGGTAAACTTGCTTTAAATTTGGAAAAAAAAATTTTTATTTTTTTTTGGCAAGGAACGGGCACCCACGTACGGGCACGTCCTAGTATATATAAATCCATGAGCAGAGTATTCTGGGAAGTCAGTGTAAGACCTCTCCCAAATTTGGATAATTTTGTACTCCCTCATTTCTTTTTATGAAGCTCATATCCATAAATAGATGTTATTCTCATATAAATTCTATCAAAAATGGAATCCCAAAATTACTCACAATTTTACTATTAATTAATGGCTGCTCATAACCCAGCACATCAAATCTTTATATTCCATCTCCCTTGACAAAAGAGATAATGTTCATAATCAAATTATATTTCTATTTTATTTTACGGATTCTCTGGATATTCAATCCCATCCACATAAAACTATCCATTTCCAGACAGGCACACTGTCGGTGTCAACAATCTTGTAAGATTGATATACAAAACAACAAAAAACAAAAACACTAACATTGACACACATAAACACACACACACATGCATTATGCGTATTTGTTTGCGTTGGAACCATTATTTACAGATCAAGATGGGTGTCAATTTTATTTCAATTTCATAAAATTTGTCCTTCAATTTTATAAATGCTAATACACAAATAGACCAAAAAGTTTATTCTTAGAAAACCCCTATAATGTCACATTGAAATTACCCTTTTTGATTCCCACAATAATTTATCCAAATTTGACAACACACTCATTTACATGTCAGTTGACCACTGACCTATCAATCATGCGAAACAATAGTCCGACATTCCCACCTGATCATCATGTGACTCTTGTCACTTGGTTTCCAAAAAATTTGCAAAGCAATTGTTCCAAACTTTGTAAATTTAAAAATTGTTGTGCCCAAAATAAAAGATCCAATTTCGGCATTTGATCAATTAATTTGCTAACAAGCAAAAAAGAAAAAAAATGAATCATTCTTGCTCCGAAAACTTTTCAGACACAAGAATCATCGACAGTTATTCATGTTTGTCCAGTGATCTAATCTGTTGAGGCCAATCATCATTTGGGATTTGCAGCAATGAAGGCCTAATCGTTGTCTGAGGTACAGGTAAGCACTGGTACCCTTGATCTTGGTTTGCCCTATGAACTTGTCTTCCTGTTGACATACGGACATCTTCTTCTCCAATGTCCCATCTCTCCACAATTGAAACACCGGTTTCTGTCAGTAGATTTCTGATTTCCCCTTGGATCATAAGAAAATTCTCTGTACTGTTCTTTTTGGGGAGACAAATGGGAATCAGATGGGACAACTGTCACTTTTATTCCTATTTTCGAGGGCAGTTGTGCATTTATCTCCTCCAATGTATCCTGTATCCTTTTTATTTTAAGTTCTAGGTCCGTTATCCGTTCTTGCTGTTCCCATTGTCTGGATTCACCATCCCAAAAATGGAATGCAAGCCAGTCTACCGTTAGATTCTGTCTCTTCCTGGCTTTCAATTTTTCCCCTAATCTTTCCAATCGACTTCGCTCAAATGTACCATCTCTTGGAAACTCCTTAGCATGTCCCTTTGTCCAGAAATGCCAATTCTCGACCTCCATTATAGCTTCGGCACCATAACGGTCGTACATATAATATGTACAAGTACCTTTTTGTGGAATATCTGGTTGTCCTTGTGTATTCTTGCAGGCTCCATTCCCCATTCTGCCTGTATGTGAATAACACTCCGTATTCACTCAATGTACCAGGTAGATTACTAGGATCTGCGCTTTGGAATACACCTGTACACACCTGTACTATATGTACTGTAAATAAAATCTACTGGGGTTTGTTCCACCTTTTATCAAAGTAGCGTTGGATGTGTTGTAGCTTGTTCCTCTAAACGCTTCACTCGTACCTCCAGGAAGGATCTCTCCACCTGTTCAAACGGTGATTTCCAGAGAATCTCTCTCACCTGTGGCTTTTGCACAACCCAATCTCACAGATCGGTATTTGCAGATGAGCCAAATGGGTCAGTATGAAATGGGTGAATCCGCAGGTGTCCCGTTCTGTTGAAGGGGGAATCACACAATGGTAACCGCACATATAGACTTACCACCTTGCTCAATTTTCCAAGGTTGTCTTCACATTGATAATATCTCACAAAGATGTCAAAGCTTCTTTCTTGAGACCGCATTTTCATCATTCAATTTATTCAATTCAATTTATTCAATTAAATCAATTCAATTATTCAATTTCAATTAATTTATCAATATTCATCAATAAATCAAATTAATCATTTTAGATGACTCCCTGCATAAGCCCTTTCCCCAATGATGTCAGGATAGATTTATCTATTGACTGAGATCGAAGATCATTGGTCGTCACCTCTGACCCATACCTCATGTTAATTGACGAATCACTGTTCTGTACTAGGGTCATATCTGACATATTTTTCCTTCCATTTTGCCTGGTCACCACAAATTCGACTTTGCAACCACTAAAGGCAACTCATCCTTCATTCGTGAGACAGCCAAAATTGATGGCAGATATGAAACAGTTCATCATTGGGAAAAATGTCTCATTTTCAATAGTACCCAAAACCTCTTGGCAATCAAAATTTCGTAAAACTCCTGAAATGTTCTACGAACAAACGATGATCAATTCATAATTTGCCAATTATTTTTTTGGGATTCAATCATGCTAAAATTTTGAAACTCAATTGCTTGTAATACACAATTGATCCCACAGGGCTTGAAAGCTCTTTTCCAAGTTCGTGCAATCATTCTGCATTGAAACCCTATGATATCATTCATAATAATCATCATGATTTTATAATCATCTCTCATAATCAACAAACATGAACAACAAACATTTCCTGTATAAACAGTTTGCATATATCATGACATACATGTCTTCAAAACATTGTATGACCAAGAGAAACTGAACGGAAAGAGTGAAAAGTAAAAATAAAACTAAAAAGAAAGGGGAGAGAGGGGAGGGGGGGGGGGGGAAAGTAAGGACGAAGGGAGGGGGAGGGGGGTAAGAAGGTAGGGTAGAGGCGTCATTCGCTATTTATCACTTTCAGTCGTTTTATATGAGCCTCAACCCAAGTGAGTTCAAGTGCAAAATGAAGAAAGAGATAGGGGAAGACAGAAAGAAAAAAGGAGAGAGAGAGAGAGAAGGGGAGAGAGGGAGGGGGGGGGGGGTTAGGGAGGGAGCAAGGAAGGGGGGGGGGATACAGGTAACACAGGTAGGTAACACAGGGAGGACAGAGGAGTGGAGGGATAGATGGAGGAATAACACAGGATGGATGGAGGAGGAGGAAGGAGAAATGGCACAAGGGAAGAAAATAAATAAAGCACAGGAATAAAGCACAGCAAACGAGCACAGGAAGCACAGGAAAAAACACAAAAAAACAACAGCACTGGCTTTGCTTCCTGGAAGCTTCTTGCAAAATGCTTTGCTTCCCGCAAAACGTCAGCCAATGGGAACTAGAGGGAGGGTAGGGCGGGAGCTAACGGAAGGGAGGGGGAAGGGGGATGAGACGGGAGGGGGTTAGAGTTAGGATTATGGGTGAGGGTGGAGGGGGCGGGAGGGGTTAGGGCTAGGGGGCGATAACTAGAGGGAGGGGAGGGGGGGCACAGAGGAGTGAGGGGGGAAGGGGGAACAGCGGAGGGAGGGGGGGGGGGGAGAAGGAGCGGGAGCAAGAGACAGGTAGCAGCACAGGTAGCCGAAATGGACAATGAGGAGGTGTTCCTGTGACAGATTTTTTGTAAAAAATGTTCGATTTTACCCTGGGGGCGTTGGTATGCAATTTTCATCCAATCGCCCTCTTTCATAATAATTCTGGACGGGCATCAGATGGCGTTGTCTGTCATTAATTTATATGTTTATCGAACGAGTTTTAGGTGTTATACAAAATGGCGGGAAAAAATTGGCGGGAATTTTTTTTTTCCCCTCTCCCCCCCCCCCTTTTTTTTTTTTTTTTTTTCTTACCTTGGACCCACGGTTTTGTCCTACACAATTTCGTTTAATTTGTCTAAATCCAACTAGCCATTCCAAAGATATAAGCCGTTTTGTCGCGATACCATAAGTTGAAGGAGAGAAAAATATATATATATATATATATATATATATATATATATATATATATATATAGATATATATATATATATATATATAACCATTTCCCGCTGCCTCTCGCATGCCAAGCGAGTCGCGTGCCTTGAGCGGGCAACTCAAAGGTACGTTGCAAGTGCAAAACAAGTGTAAACGAGTGTACCTCGTGTGCAAGCGAGTGTACGAGCCTTACACGACTCGCAAACAAATCGTCTCATGGTGCACTCATGGTTCGATTTGCTCCTAGTACATAGTAAGGCTTTTAATAACCAGCGTATTCGTGCGACCACGCACGAATCTTTTCAAACAAGCAGTCTTAATTACACAGGTGAATGCAGGTAAACACGCCGACGCTCGTCTCACAGCCCGCGCGCTTCGCGCACATCAGTGGCACGTTTCTCAGTGGCGCGTGTCAGACGAACTGGCGCATTAATTACACAGCGCAGGAAAAATACGTATTTACAGAAATCGTTAAACTCGAATAATGGCTAAAAATCGTTGTCGATGTACCATCCATGATTTTGTTCGCCCATTCACCATGCCTGATTCGACATAAAGGATCTCGATCACTACCCAGCGTACTCCATTCCACCTCGTAATGAGAATTCAACGGAATTACAAATCAGCAAAAAGGAACGAGCAGACATTTGCAGGACGTTACCTCGAACAACGTTACAACGTTAAAAATCGTTACATATATTATTTACAAGGTCGACGATAAATTATATCTTAATCATACAGAAATGGTTCTTTGTGCGTCTACACAGCACCGAAGCCAGCTCAAAAATGGTTCTTTGTGAAATACACAGCACCGAAGCCAGCTCAAAAATGGTTCTTTGTGAAATACACAGCACCGAAGCCAGCTCAAAAATGGTTCTTTGTGAAATACACAGCACCGAGCAAAAGGGTCACAATAGCTATACACAGGTTCGTACATCATAATGAAACAATCGACAAGAAACCACGCTTACCTTTTAGAATGACCTTGTCGATGTCCAATTGATCCCGGTATGGGCCACCAAGATTGTTGGAGAATGTTGAGAAGACTCAGGAGACTCCAATGAACGAAACAGCTTTTACAAAGTAAAGATTTATTATAATTAATAAATCACTTGTTTCAAAATAATAAGGAACTACAATAACTAAAGCGAATTGGTCGATGGTTCTTCTTCTTCAGCCGGACCTCTGCGCAGCGCTGTTCACATGGACACTCGTTCCGTTCCGTTGGGAAGGAACTACAATCTTCAGCCGGTCCTCTGCGCAGCGCTGTTCACATGGACACTCGTTCCGTTCCGTTGGACAAAGGTTCTGGTGACAAGTCTACTTCTACCAGGACGCTGTTCACGTTTTATGAGCACACGAATACACAGAAGTTTTAATCCGTTCTCCGCTAACTTTTAATCCCTTCTCCGCAAATATTAATCCTTTCCCCTCCTGCTGGGAATTCCTCCAACCCTTCATTTGCATCCCGATGTTTAAACAATAGTAAGAGCCTAGGAACGTGTTTTAGCCCGGGGCCGTGACAAGGCGAACAAAGGACTCCCAGGTTTCGCTTTTCTCCGTGCTCCGAGGTCCAAGTTCCTGACATTCCTGACATTCTTTGAACCACCTGCTCACTCACCAATCTCAACCAATTACAAGTAAAGATTTATACTTCCACAGCTGCCATCTTGGTGGGCCTAACACATTAGGTTTGTTGGCCTCTGCTCACTGTACACTGCCCATGTTTGTTGCATCAGCTTTCCATTGGCTTTGTTTGGATCGAGTTTTATTCTCGATGGGTGACCCTGGCAAATCAAGCCCGTGAGAACACACTGTATGTCATACTGCAGGGTAATCAAGCATTGCATTACATTACGTTACGCAAATTACGAAAAACAAAACAAAAAAACACAACGTTATGTAATTTTTGAACAGCCGCATATTGTGGTAAAGCAATCCGTGACTGTGTGACAAATCAGCTCGTTCTGATATAACCGTGGGGAGGGTGACATGGGTAAGATGTGTCAGTCATTTTTTAAATAGCGCATTAAACGTGTATTTCCCAATCGGCCCGTTTATTGGATTTTGTCCCAGGTTGTGACGTCAGTGCGGTCATTATTATTTTAATTAAGCAAACTCCATCAAAAAATGTTTTCATTCAGTATTCATGGTGATTCAAAGTTGGAAAGGTTTCATGTGATCACTCTGTATGTTTAAAATATCGGCTGACAGGATGACCTCGGCCCTAGATGTATGCACTCTCTCCTCAAAGCTAACACGCCTGGGTTTGAATCCCGACCCAGCTATACACGAGCATCCTGGTGTTTCACAGGTATGGTGATTCATCAATGTTCCTCGCGTCCCGTCTACCAGCATTCGTTGGTGGACGTTAAAGATCCCATTTTGTCCTTCGCGATGAGTAGGCAAGCTATCGCCGGCACCATGGCCAGATTACTGCCCTAACTACTGCTGGGAGGGGGATGGCAAACTGCCCAGCATGACCCTGACCTAGAAACAGCTGAATCAACGCTCTGTAACGCATAGTATCGGATCTGTAAATAGATGGGTTCGATCCCATTAATATATTTACCCTAACTTATTGCATAGAGACAACCATTGAGGGTGCACACCTTGTTTTCCTTTGTTCCCTTGCATAATGGACCCAGAGAAAGAGTCCTAGGAGCAAAATGACCTCTTGGGAAATTTATGATTCTCCCAGCATCTTTGCAATAACCTCTTTGCCATCCTTCACACAAAATGTGAGTATGTTTTTCTCTGCAACCGTTGGTTCAATTGACAAAATTTTCAATATAGGAATGCCTCCAATATAATTTTTTATCATGATAACTATGACGTCATAGGTCATGGAAAAACCTAAAACCTTTGCACCCCTATATCTCCGAAATCGCTCCATGGAATTTTTTTTTTTCAAACGTAGCTCATTGGCCAGTACTCCTCATGGGGAACAACATATATTCATGATGATGTCATCGGTGCCTTCATTATGACGTCATAATTAGAGAAGTTGGAAAGTTTTTCTGGCTGGAAGGTTGGAACAAAAAAAATCAAAGGTTTGCTTGACGTTCAGCATTTAAAAGGATATATCATGAACAAACAATGCTGGGAAGGCAATGGCAAACCACCCAGTATAAACCGAGCCATGAAACTACTTGGACAGCATTCAACGCTCTAAAAAGTGTATGGTACAACAACAGTAGGGAGATAATGGGGCTTCCAGGACACCCATGTATTTAGATGGGACTTTTTCCCAAACTGCCAATTTTTCCCCTTATTACCACGACACCCCTTTCTCCTTTTACATGTAAGTGAATGGGGGAGTCCTTACTTAACCTCCAAGGACCACGCGACATTCAAAATTCCTCATTGATCCTATGAATATTTGCTCATTTTCTAATTTTTTTAACAACTCCATTCTCTTATGGAACTCATCCCCATCTAGGATATTGATAAACTTTACATTAAGCACCTTTCTCTGTGCATTTATAAAATGATATGTTTCACGGAGGGACCTGGTCTGTCCTCCTCCCGATCCACATACCATTTTAAAATTATAATATTTATTATCCGGTTGATAACCATCAAAGTTCTCACTCCACTCTAATATATTTTTCTTCCCGCCCTCCATTACCCCACTTAACAAATGAATACGTTTATCAGTCTTGAGGACCTTCTGACCAGTGATCCTCTCAACCTCTCGGATCTGGTATTTCTCACACTCATTATGTTTTTCATCTACATACCAATCTTGAGATTTTCTCCATTCTTTATTCCATTTATATATAACCAAAAGGTACACACATGACACCACCATCTAAAATATATCGTTTATCATCATATGCTCCTAGTGCTAGTTTAATTATCTCTTCTGAATATAATTCATGCTTATAACTCCTAATCCCTTTTACCTTTCTATACTGTTCCTCCCCACTCATCAAACATTGATAATAATGACCAAAATTTATACTTTCTTTAATTACATTTTTCTTAATCCCCTTGAGCTTCTGATCACACTTCTCCACATTCCCAACTCTATATTTATACGCATAAGCCTTTGCTCTCAATGCTATGAACTCACTCAGAATATTTCCACCAAGCTCATCCTTGAACTTTCCAATCACCTTTTTATTTTGATTCGAGAACAATTCACTCTTTTGACCATAGTTGCTTGTATCATAAATTACAGAATCAGCTTTCATATCATCATAGACGTCATCTGTCTTGATACTCAGAATGAAGCTGTCCGTATCCATATACATCAACATGACGTTATCATCATACTTTGTTTTCAAATTCTCATAATAATATTCATACATCAGTAGTTTTGATAGATCGAGAACAGTAGTACCAATATAAATCGGTTTATCCATCTCAATTCTTCTTTCATCATATGAACAGCACAAAAGTTTTCTGTAAAGATTTCAACACGCTCAAAGCTCGGTCTGTTGATTAGTTTGGAAGTTTGTTCCCAGGAAGTTGTCAACTTGATATTTTGTCTCTTTCTAACATTTTCCATAGTCTTCCCAAACACCGCGTTATTCATCAACTTATAAAAATCTTTCTCAAAGTCAGTCTTTCCAAGTGTTCTCTTTCGAGTGTTAAAATCAATATATTTCATTAACCAATAACTCTGTTTGAATTTCAGGACCCGATGAACTTTCTCAACAATTAGACCATGTTTCACAAATTGTAAAAGATTTCTCTGATGCAGTACATAGTTCTTCTTATCAAAGAATGTTGTTAAAAGTTTTTCTGTTCTTGATTCCTTATCAAATGATTTCTGATATTCACTCAACCACTCTGGGTTTGTTAATTCTTTCTCACACCCGAAAGGAAGATCTTTATGTTTCTCAAAGAGTTCTTTTGGATACTTTAGATCAACCTCCAGGAAATAACCTTCTTTCCTTTCATCCAACTCTTTTTGTGTTGAACTCAGAATCTTTTCTAGAACACCCTCATGATCACTCTCCCATTTCAATCCTCCATAAGGTTGTGCTTGGGACATTGCCCACCCATAAAGGTTGTTGGCGTCATAATACATGAGATAGGAACTATCTTTCTTTGGATCATAATCTGGAAGATATTTGTTATTTGCTTTTGAATATCTTGATGAGCAGACTTGTGAAATTCCCCCTCTCTTTGCTCTCTCTATCATCAGGAGCATATCAACATCGGTTATCAAATCCAAATCTTGTTTAGTCATTTTTAACATAGCACTCCAAGCAAGACCCGGTGCTGTGAAATAATGAGCAGGGTCCAAGCCATATCCAGAGAGACACACGGATCTAAATGCTTCGAATACATCTGCTACAAGAAGGACATCAGTCTTGAGATAGAGATCATGATAATCACCCATATTATTGATATTGTATTTTTTCAAAACATTTTGAGCATGTACATAATCATCATCTGAAACATTGCTATTGTTTAGAATATTATAAAAATCTTCTTTTGGAGGAAGTTTCTTTTCATCAAATCTTTTAAATGAATCCATATAGTCGTACGGGTAAATTCCCTTTTGTGTTAGGAGTTCCGTATCCTCATAATTACTCTCCAAACATGGAAATGTTTTCAAATTTTTAACTAGGTTAGCAAGAGGACTAGCCATGAATTTATATGTATCCAAGAATCGAATTCTTGTAGTTGGTCTTGTTGGAATGATTTTTGTAAAGGAGATGTATTTTTGATCTGTACTTGGAATAGCACTGATACTCCCAGGAGTCTTTGACAACTCTTTAATAAACAAGTGTGTATCATAATGAGCGTTGTTATGAAGAAAGACAGGAATGAACGAGGGGAGTTTATAATTAATATTACAACTTTGATGAGCCGGACCTCTATATTTACCAGTGAGATGGCAATGATCTCTAACCTTTAGGCTTTCACCAATTTTCTCCTCACAAATATGACAGACATTGTTTTTTCTAAATTTCCTTTTCTCTTCACTCGTCAAGTACATTGGTTTATTGGTTTCTCTCATTATCGTGGTTAATCGAACACAGTCTTTTTCTAGTCGTTTCACAAACTCCTCTGGGGCATTTGAGCCTCTATACTCCTCTGACTTGTTATATTCACCACAAACGGATGATTTGATATAATAACAAAATCCGCAAGGAGTATGTTTTTGATACTTATTTGTGTATGATTCTTTTGGATCTGGAGCCGCTGTTGCTATTTTCTCCAAGATACTCTCAAAATCAGCATATATCACAAAAGGATGTTTAATTGTTTTATTTTGATCTTTGAATGAAATTTTAGAACCAGGCTTTGGAAGTGTAATGACTGTTGCTTTCTCATTTGAACAATATTGTTTATGAGTATCCAATCTCTCCTGTGAATGAAATGTATTCAAACACCGACGACATGGATAAACTTTACATTTTCTAGAATAGACTTGTGATTTAATTAATCTTGAAAAGTTCTTGATATAAGCATAATGTTCAATTTCACCAGATCGGAAATACAAGAGATCAACATGTTTTTCTTTCTCATCATCTGAGATTTGTAAAATCTGCACTTTATTCTTTTCAGTCAACCCATAGACATTTATAGAAATATTATTTAACTTTTCAAACTTTGGAATATTATCAAGAGTCATCGGAAATTTCAAATTTTTCATATTCAATTCATTTTCATATTTCATATAATTGCTTACTCTTTCAGCATGTTCTTTTGCTGGATGTAGATATGCTAGTACAGACCACAAGAAACACTTATCAGCATTCTGAATATTTACTATAGCATTTTTATCTTTGATGATTTTAGGGAGTTGAATATATGATCTTGCTTGTAGTGGATCAGATTTTAAAATGTGAACATCAACAAACAGAACCTTTTCAACAGTGAGACCGCTTCCGACAATAAGATCATCAATATCAAATTCACTATATTTAAGCTCATTAAAGACCTGTTCTTTATTTCTATCATAATCATTCTTATTAAGTACCATATAAGTTGTTGTATGTAGGTAAAAGTTAAATGGTGGATCTTCCTTTTTACGAAGAACCAATTTAGCCCCCAAATAATATTTACAACTTCCCATTTCAGATATAGTCTCATCAATCTGATCATCTATTCCATCCTTTGTAAGATCAACAGCAGCTCCCAGAGAACGGGGGACTGGATCTTTGAAACGGAACAATCTAATTTTAATATTTCCTTTGAAAGCACCATCTAAATTTTCAATCTCATAATATGGAACTTGGTGTTTCTTTGTCTTCTCATGAAGCTTCCAATCCTTCTTGAGGATGTAGTGTTGACAGCGCTCACAATAGACCTTTGGAAGAACCTTTGGTTTGAGATTCTTCAAATGTTTTTGAGTATCTAAGTGTTGATCATACCCACTTCTCAGAACCCATGTCTTACAAATCTTACAATACTTATTATTTATACTCTTTCAATGTTTTTGTGTTTTATAATGTTTATTGATATGTTTGTAGTTCTGCTCACAACTCTCACAGTAAGTAGAATTCATCATATTTATATAGTAAAAAAACTTCACTATTTACTAGTTATCTTTTACTTAAAATAAAACATGAAAAAATTGAAAACAAGAGTCAGGAAACTCAATTAAATTTGGAACAACTTATTCATATGATTCTTGGTTAGGATGTGATATCTATAACTAGTCTTCTTCATATCCTTATCACAAAGATCACAATGTTCCATCTCTTCTTCTTTATAACCGTTAAGAACATTATCTAAATGGTGCTTTGTTTGTTTATGTTTCCTTTTATCAAGTACTCTAATTAGCTTATTACAAGGTTCACATCTTATCATATTTTTACTCTTATCAGATGTATTGATAGCATGTTTAATGGTCCTGATATGAGTATCATATCGATTGTACTGTTTATCACAGGCGGAACAATAACCAGAATTCATGCTATTTATACAGTGAAAAAACTTCATATTTCTCCATCACTAAACTCTATATAGTAATCGGAATCATCAATAAAACTACTCTCATAACTATCATCTGAACAGATACTAAAGCTTTTTCTGATCCGAGGCTCTCAGTATCAAATTCAGAATCACTGAAAAAGTCTTCTTCGGAATAACTACTCATTTAATTAGTAAGAAACACAATTTCCATTTATATCAATACACTTTCTTTCAATTACAGAATCAACTACAACATGACTCAAATTGAATGTAATTTTCAAATAATCATGAATAATAAGTGTTCTGAGAGACAAAGTCCCAGAAATATTTACATCTTTATTTATTTCAATACCTTTGGGTTTATTAAGGTATATACAAATGTCTCCACGAGAATTGTCGATGGTCTTATCATACATCTTTAAAGCCTCAGGATCAATTTTAGATTCTAGTCTTGTCAGAATAGCCAGTAGAAGTGGAGATACTTTTGTAAGACTTACCTTGAGTGATGACTTTACAGGATAGGCTCTTCCTTTAAATGAAATAGAGGGACTCATGTTATTTTCCATAACTGGTTTTACCCAAAAATTTCCATATTTATCTTTGTTTAATTTAACATCTTTGACATATTTTTCTATATCTTCCACCGAGGTAGAGATTGATTGAAGTTTGTCTTTTGTGCTTTGAAACATTGTATTTATTGGCTAATAAACTTGCGTTTAGTTTAAGTAAAAATTTACCATATAAATATGATAAGTTCTGAAGGATATTTAGAATTTCCAGACTCTCCATATGATAAATTAGAGAATTGTCCGGCTTGTGATAGAATAGGGCTTAATAATGAGGGTTCATATAAACAATGTATTTTCTGTGATTTAATTTTAATTAATGATAATAAAAAATATAAAAATATATATAACTCTTTTAAATTAGAACCAAAAATGAATTACTTTACAAGATTAATAAGAGAGATGAATGTTAAGTATTGTGATGATAATACACCATTTCTTTCAAGGGAAGAGACTATTTGTATTGAGGAAATGTATAAGGGTTTAATGATATTTATTATTCAAAATAATTTTAATGGAAATGTTAATACAAGATACGATATAAATAAAATAATGAATTATTTTGAAATTAAACCCGAACTCAGGATAAAATATAGAGTTTATAAAATAGCTCAAAAAAAGTTAGATGACTTGTTTTCCAAATATATAAATGAATGATTTTTTACCCGTTTGGGAAAATAAGATAAAATTTAATAACCATAAAAACATTCCAAATTCATTGAGATGTCTAATAGTTGGTTCAAGCGGATGTGGAAAAACCTGTTTGCTTTTAAAGATGCTCCTTACCCCCAACTTTTTAGATTATGATAATTTAATAATTTTTACGAAGTCAAGTTTTCAACCCGAGTATCAACTACTATCACAAGGTTTTAATGCGGGTCTTAAAAAGGAAGACATTATCAGTTTATTTAAACTTCAAAACAAACTAAATGATTACAACATTGAGGATATAATACAACTATTTTGTGATACACAGAAATCAAAATCAAAACCCATAACTTGTATTCTCAGTGATAATACGGATGATATACCTTCACCTCAAGATTTAGATAAATCAAAAAAGAACCTCGTTATCTTTGATGATTGTGTTAATGAGAGAAACCAAACAGTAATGGATAGCTACTATACAAGAGGGAGACATTCTTCTT
Organism: Myxine glutinosa; assembly: GCF_964187855.1. NCBI lineage: Eukaryota > Metazoa > Chordata > Myxini > Myxiniformes > Myxinidae > Myxine > Myxine glutinosa. The sequence goes on from NC_136264.1 coordinate 26,977,363, forward strand.
GTAATTGTATTTATCTTAGTCAGTCATATTTTCAACTCCCTCGACGCTCAATAAGAAACAATGCCAATACTTTTATTTTATTTAAGTTAAATTCAATAGATGTAAATAATTTTTGGAGAGATAATTGCTCTACGTTATGTAGTAAAAAAGAATTTGAAAATTATATGAAACACACGATTGGAAAATATAAATATATTGTTGTGAAACAAGATGAGATATTAAAGGATGTATTTTTATTTTAAACATAATTACATATATAAATGATAACTATTATTATTAATCTTGTGGGTAAATCTGCTTCAGGAAAGAACTTTCATAAATCTAAACTCTTGAATAGTAAAAATGAAAAGATTGTAAGTTTTTTTTTAAAACACCTTATGATTCGTTTTGTGAGTACTACAACCAGAGCAAAGCGACCAGGAGAAGTAGAAGGGAAAGATTATTACTACATTTCAATGGAGGAACATATGCGATTGAGGAACGAAGGTCAAATATTTGAGGAGGTCTCTCTTGGTTCTACAAAATATTCACATTGTAAGAGTGAGTTAAATAAAGTAAAATCTAACGGTCTTGGGATTTTAGAAACTAATCCTGAAGGAATGAGACAAATTATTAAACAATTGTGTGATGATGGAGTTAAGATTTTATCATTCGGTTTTGATATCGATGAGGAGACTCAACGCAACGTATGAAAAGCAGAGATACAAGTATTAGTGAAGAAGAAATAACAACTCGTATTAATACCAATAAAGAATTTGATGAAATATTTCAAGAAAAGGATTTATTTCAACACATTTACTATAATGATGAAGAAAAGGAAAATTTTCCCATTGACCTTTACAATTCATTAAATGATATTTTTCAATACTAAATGAATACCGAAGAAAGAGCAAGAAAGTTTAAAGAACATCAAGAGTTGGTTTCAAAAGTTGTAAAGCAACAGGAAGAGATAAAGAAGAAACGGAGACAGAAACTAACTGGTGAAGAAGCCTTTGAAAGAAAACAAGATAAATTTTTAAAACCACTTTTGAAAACTCAACACTCACCTACCGTTCCCACAGTAGAATTTACTCCAAAAAAAACTTCAAATGCTCAAAGATTTTAGTCAAATGACGGCGCAAGAACTTGGAGAATTAGAATATGATGATGAAGGATTATTTCGGAAACTTGAGGAGGTAAATCAACCACCTAATTATGTTGTGGAAGCTCTTCAAAACAATGAATATTCGGTGGGTTCAAAAACCAGAGCAGGTCTCATTCCAACAGAAGAACCAGCACAGTTCCATCTTGTGAAAGAAAAGTTATTGATATTTAATGATAAATTGGTGTTCTTAAGTTCTGCTCAACCAAATGTTGAATTCACTCCAAGATTAATGTTTCTTCTAACAAACTCCGGATTCAGCGGTTCAAAATATTTTGATGAACCACTTGATATGGAAAATGCAGAAGATAGGGTATATATTGATTTACTAAACTCACTTGATTATGGAGTTTCTGTTGCCGGTAAAAGTAAGAAGAATGAGAAGGAGAAACATATTATTGATGCTTTAAGTAAGCTTGGTTCGGGTGTTAGTTTTCTTCCAAATGACCCATCACAATTAGTTAATAGGTTATTATTGTTGTTAGGTAGTAAGAAGGCTGGAAACAACAATTGTTTTAATGAAGCATCCGCCATTTTAGATCAGTTGATGAATATGAAAATAATTAATAAATGTCAATACAAAGATATTTTATTAGATATTAAATAAGATGAGAAGCACAATTCTTAGTTTTAATTTCACAACGAGTGATTACACAGCATCATTCCCTTACCCACTACAACTTGACCCCCTTACCTCATATGAGGCTTCTTTTTTGTCAATGGAGACTTACAATACACTTTTTAATATCACAGAGAAAAACAACAAGTTTAGTTATAATCCAGGAAGTGGGTACAAAACTATAACAGTTTCACCCAGAGCTTACGAGATTTCTCAAATATCTTCTGAAGTCTCTTGCCTTATGAAAGAAAAAGGTGATGAACCAAAAAATATTGTAATAGATATTCAAAAACACACTTCAAAATCAACTATTAAACTTTAAAATAATTATAAAGTTGATTTCACGATTGAAAAATCGTTTAGAGAGCTATTGGGTTTCTCTTCAAAAAAGATTGAAAAAACGGAACGTTTCACAGTGATAATGTCATTCAAATATCCTCCGGTATAAATTCAGTATTAATTCATTGTGATTTGATTGATGGTGCTTATAATGATGGAATAAGAACAAATACAATATTTTCATTCAGCGCATACTCAACCCCGATTGGTTATAAATTTAATATGGAACCAAAAAATCTTGTCTATTTACCTGTGTCAGGAAAAACCATATACAGAGTAAATTTTAGGATAACTGATCAAGATAATCGTATGATCTCCTTTAATGAAGAAATTATATCCATCAGAATTCACCTACGTGAAGTTTTTCAATAAATAAATAATGGTTATTGTGAGAAAACACGAGTTGGGAAAATATAAAGTAATTACAGGGGAGGGCATGTACCTTTCACCATACTATACAAGGTATGTGGGTAGAGGATACTATAAACCAAAGAGACAACGGGGTGTGGGACATCAATTTAGAAATAAAGGAGATGGGATAATTGATACTCTAATGGGTATTGGTTCAACCATTCTTAAACATAAAGACCTAATTGGTTCAACTGCTTCTGCCGTGGGCTCAGTTGCGGGTGCTATAAAGAGTATAAAAGATGCTCAAAAGGAGTCTCATAAATTACAAGCAATCAAAGAAATAAAAAAAGGTAAAACTCAACTATCTTCACAAGAACGACAAAAAATCATTAAAATACTTGGGTCAGGGTTTCAACAATTTTAATGCTATATAAATACAAGTATGGAAGCGATTGATAGTATCTATGATTTGGATGATACGATTATCATTTCAAACTCCACTAAAAAGGAAGACTATTTTAAGGTAAATGCGATAACAGGAACACTGAACAGACTGGAATTCAAACGGAACAAAAAGTTTTGAAATAAATAATCAACAAACTTACTTGAATATAGCTGATAGTTTCTTGCTGTGTAAATTTAAATTCACTAAGGCTGCGAATAATACTAATGCTACACTCGTAAATGATTTCTTCTGGAAAATGTTTGACAGTGTCCGCCTGTATATTGGAACACAAGAGGTTGAAGCGGTTGATTATGTCTCTGCTACATCTGAAATGATGAAATTTACACTATATTCGTTTAGTGATAGAATGGGTAAGGGAGCTGTTGAAGGTTTTATTCCTGATATGTCAACGGGAACAAATGCTGACCCTGGTTATATTCAAAGGAACGCAATGTATAATGATGAAACAAAAGCAGAGAATAGTTTTACCGTAGCAGTACCTCTTAAAGGTATATTTGGATTTTGTGATTATGATAAAGTTTTGTATGGTCTTAAAATTAGATTTCAACTACAAAGGAATGATAATGTAAATAGGTTGCTTTTTGGGGCTGAAAATGCTTTTGGCGACAATAATAAATTTGTTATTAATGATTTGTGTTGGTATATCAGTGAATATACTCCTAATCTTAAAACGGAAGAGATGTTAAATAAAAGACTTAACTCAAAGACCCCGCTAAATGTATCATACCTTAAAAGAAGATGTCAACACGTTAAACTGGAACACACTACCTACACTTGGAATTTAGGTGTTCTTCAAGGAAAGCCACGATAGCTCTGGCTCATTTTTAAAAAACCAGATGGGGAGGATGGTACTAATAAGAATAATGCGCTGTGTGATAATGCTAAGGTAAAACAACTTCGGGTTTCTCTTGATGGAACATTTTATCCGCGAGATAGATTGGAAATTGATTGGGAAAAAAATGCTTATGCGGAAGCCTACAAGTCTTACCAAAAGGTGTGTGAAAGCAATGGGAATAATGATCCTATTTTGGATATGGTTGCGTTTCAAAAACTTTATACAATCTACGCAATTGACCTGAGTTCTCAAAAGGAAACTATAAAGTCTAATAGAGTGGATACTTCTCTATACATTGAAAGAGGAGAGAATGAAGAAGTTAACGCGTCTTGTTTACTTTTGGAAGAAACAGAATTACAGATTAATACAGATAATGGTGTTATGATTAATATCACATAGGTTTTTTCTCATAAATAAATGGTAGGGGTATATGTTAATCAAATCAATCTTAAAAAATTAACATCTTGTATTCAAAATCAAAAGCCTTGTATTATTAATGTTAATACAATTCAAAGAAAAGGAGCTGTAAGAATTGATGTTTTACTCACACACACACAAGTAAAAACACTAAATGATGCTGGATCACTTAAAATTAAAATGACAAAACCTATGTTAAAGAAATATTCAATACAAGAGGGAGGATTTCTCCCGTTTCTAATTCCTTTATTTGCTGGTTTAAGTGCGGCGGGAGCATTGACTGGTGGTATTTCAGCAGCGGTAAAAACTTCTAACGAAAGGAAGGCACAACTAAAAGCTCAAAAAGAATTGGAAAGACATAACAAGGAGTTGGAGAAACAAATTAGTGGAAGTGGTGTAATTGTAGATTTTGCTCAAAAACGTGAAAGTCTACCTGATAAAGCTAGATTGTTGGTTGGAGATATGCTTTCCTCTATCGCTCAAGCGGGTGTTAAACTAACTAAAAGGGGTAATGGATTGTATCTTTCTCATAAATAAATGAATAAATGGTTTAAATAATTTGGAAAGAATACAACGTCAAATATTGAACTAGCTAAGTATTGTAAAAAACTAAAAATTGATAATGTGGTTATTTGTATGAGAGATGAATTAATACATATAAATAAAAATACAAAGAATATTATTATGAATTTAGACACACAGAATGGTTCTCATTGGGTTTGTATTCATAATAGTCAGGATAAATATTATTTTGATAGTTATGGTATGCCACCACCTGTTGAAGTAATACAATTCTTACAGAATGGTGTTTATCAAACATTTCAAGTTCAATAAATTAATTCTAAATGTTGTGGTCAATTATGTTTATATGTATTATTTCAACTCAACAATAATGAAAATTTTTATGATATCATTTTTAATCTAATATAAATGACTTATGTTGGAAAAGATGGTTCTATCTTTGGAGAATCCTCTCAGGATATTGATTTATCAAATTATTATACAAAGGCACAGGCTGAACGACAAAAATATAGTATAAGTAAAAATATTAATATGAAGAATACTTATAAATTAATCAATTATCTAAACCCTACAGATGCGAATGACTTAATTAGATTCAGTGATTTATCACAATATATATTTTTAAAGAAAACAGCACGTTTTGTTAAACAAGTAAAATTTACAACCACAACACCTGGTTATACTAACCATACACCTTTCCTCATTGAATTTAACTACCTGCTTACAATTGAATTTTATAAAGAAGGACATATAGTTAATATGCGAATTAATAAATGGGGGTATGATATGCCTGATTTAGGGTATAATTGGTATTTTTCAATAAACTTAGAAGACCTACATGATTTGAATCAGTCTCGTAAAGAAGAATATTATCCGCTTGGCGAGGATAAGGATTTATGTGGAAGTACAATTAGTAAACAACAAATACATAATTTTAAGAAAAGAAAAATATATGATAGTATAGCGATGGTTAGCATGACAAAGAAGGAAGGTAATGAGATAAGGATAGAAAGCCGAGGAATACAAACCGATTTGGTAGTGGGAAGATGGGGCGGTATTACCTGTCATAATATTAATCTCACATATATTTCTGATACATAAATGGCAGGAAGAAGACAAGAGAATTATAATTTTTGTATTCAAGGATACCTACAAGAAAAGGGTGCTCGGTATTACATACCTTATGATTTGGAGCATATACATGGGAATTTTGTCATAAAAAACTGGCCTTATACTGATATTGTTAAACCCACAAATAGAGACTTGTTTAAAGTATTAAATAAAAATGAACTTCTCAAAGTTATGAAATATAAAACTCTTTTAGAAATCGTCAACAAATCTTATTGGTATCCTATTATGAGAAAAATAATTAATTATTGATACAAGAATATCTCAAAATCCAGATGAGTATATGTATAATATTCTTTGGGGTTCAAACTCAAGGGTAGCAAGGGATGAGGAAGGAGTTGAAGAAGAGAAGGAGGAAAGAGAGAAAAAGGAGAAGGAGGAAAGGGAGAAAAAGGAGAAGGAGGAAAGGGAGAAAAAGGAGAAGGAGGAAAGGGCGAAAAAGGAGGAGGAAAGGGAGAAAAAGGAGAAGGAGGAAAGGGAGAAAAAGAAGAAGGAGGAAAGGGAGAAAAAGGAGAGGGAGGAAAGGGAGAAAAGAGAGAAGGAAGAGAGGGAGGAAAGGGAGAAAAGAGAGAAGGAGGAGAGGGAGCAAAGAGAGAGGGAGGAAAAATATAAAAAGATGGAAATCAGTGAGATTCGTAAAAGATTGAGTGTATTACAGCAAATAAATCAATCTCAATGCACCGAAGAGGAAAATAAAGAATTAACGACTCTTACTAAGATAATGATTTTAAAAATGGTTGAGATGAGTTCAGCGAGGAGATTTAAATGAGAAAGTGGTGAAGAAGAAGAAGAAGGAAAAGATTATGTGGTTGATGATGTTGGTGTTATTGACTTTAGTTAGTTTTATTTGTAAACTAGACGACCCATGACCCGTTGGGTCAGTCAGTTTGAATAGATATGAGAATAGAACTAAAGCGAACGCTGGACATCATCAGGGAGATTATTTGGGCCAGCAAGCCATAAGGCTCACCTCTCCAGCGTTCTAAATCACTTACCTGTGACACGTGATTTCGGCCCTTATCTCCGATCACGTTTTTTTTTGTTTTTTAATTTTTTTAGAAAAAACACGCGACCCGTGGACTACCACGATTTTGTTGTCAGAGGACACTTCTGATGACGATGTTCTTTGTCGACGATCCTCCATTTACATAAACTCACACGTTCTCTTTCCTCTTCCCTCGACTGAGCGCCACATACAGCTGACCATGCTGGAAGACCGGTTTCTCCAGGTAGACCAGCACATTCTCCATAGTTTGCCCTTGCGCCTTATGGATCGTCATTGCGAAGCAGGATTGTATGGGGAACTGGCAGCGCTGCAAAGGGATATCCTCAGCTTCCGACAGATTTAGTCGGATCCGAGGGAGCATTACAGTTTCGCCTTCAAACGTTGAACTTATGATCCTCGCAACTATCATATTTCGAAGCATGTCCTCAACAATCATGCGCGTCCCGTTGCAAAGTTTCGGAGGGTCCAAGTTCCGCATCAAAATGATAGGGGATCCTTTTTTGAGCTCGAGGTTGTGCGGCGGCAATCCCGAGACTTCAACGGATTGTAGGAATTCCGTTGGGAAGTGCGTCGCATCAGTACCCTCAGTCACACTGTTGAATGCAGCATACTCCTTGCTAGCACCAGGGAACCTTGTGATGCATCTTGAATTGATGTTTCGCATCATATCGTTGAGGGGCACTAATATAGACCTTGCTGAAAAAACCTCCATCGGATTGGCGAATGATGGATATATGGTATCGATGCACTCATCGAGCCCACTCGCTGTCAGCAGTATATCCTCTGGCAAATCTATCTCATCATCCGCATTTTTCTCGATTCTATCCTCGCCGATGTCGAGCAAAAATCTTGAAAACTGCCCACTTCCGTCGGTCAGTCGCATATTAGTTCTCAAGTGAAACATTCCAAAGCTCTGCCATAAGTAGGACTTCTTTATGCACGCATTCTCAACGTCAGCATCACACCCTCTTTTCACCACGGGCAGAAGTTGACGGAAATCACCACAGCATATCGTCAAGATCCCTCCAAAAGGCTCGTCTTTGTCACATACATCACACAACATGCGATCCACAGCCTCGAAACTCTCTCTCCTGATCATAGGACACTCATCCCACACGATGAGTTTTGTACTTCGAAAGAGGTCTGCGATAGTGGAATTTTTATCGATGTTGCATACGCCATCTTCCCTCGGTGTCAGAGGGATTTGGAACCTTGAGTGCGCTGTTCTTCCACCAGGCATGAGGGTAGCAGCTATGCCAGATGAGGCCACCGCAAGGGCAACTTCTCCACTCGCTCTCACTTTAGAGAGAATCAGGTTAATAAGAAACGTCTTCCCTGTGCCTCCAGGCGCGTCAATGAAAATCATTGATGACTGATTCGTGCGGAAGCAACCGCACGCAAAGTCATAGACAACTCTCTGCTCATCATTGAGCAGAAACTGCCTTTCGTCTACGATTCGCTGTTGTTCCTCCGTGTCGTATTGGAGTTCTCTCAGTAGGTGAATGTTGGCAATCCCTTCATGACGAAGAACAGTCGTTGGAGTCGGCAAGTGAAAATGTGCAACAGTTCTGTTCAACAATTGCAGTTTCTGCTGCAAATACGATAGAGCCAAGTCATGATGGCGCTCGTTGATGGCAATATTGGGATCATTTGCAGATCGTCGATGAGCTAGAAGATAATCTTCAGCCATAGCGTCCTTGAAACGTTCCCATAGATCCAATGGATTGTCGACTTCACTTTGTGTGAGGAGCACAACGAACAAATCCCTCATGGGTCTGGGAAGGCGTGTCCTCTCAGCATCCTCCAGAGTCTCGCGCCAGACAGCGTCTCCTTGCAGCAAACCCATTTCTCTGCAAGCGTCTTTGAATGTGGGTAGAATGACATTATCACACATTCTCAGGACTTCGAACGAAGTCGGCCCTCTCACGTGGTGGAGGAGTAGTCGGAAATAGTACAGGTCACCAGTACGCGGCGAAACAGTGTAAACTCGTCCCAATATGTCATCCTCAAACATTCCAGGGTTGCCCTCCACTGGTCTGCCCTGTTTTCTTCGTTGCCATCTCTTCTTGGTCCATGTATAGAATCTCGGAACATCCACGTACAACAGTGTCTTAGCGAAATGGTCACGTCTGCAAAGATCCATAAACTCTGTCAACGTGGTTTTGGCCATATTGGGATTATTTCTTTGTTCACGAACGTTCCCAGCAAAAAATACCTGTTGTTCATTTGGCAGATGTACTCCTAAACGGATAACGGCCGGCTTCCTGTCATGGACTGAGAATCCAAGAATGGAGGCAACAGCCTCTGAAGGTCCAATGTATCTACCCGTCAAGTACTCCGTTATCTCGTCGTTTGTGCACAGTGCATACGTAGCTTGATCGCTACCTTTCATGGCATACTTAATAACATACTTGATCGACTTTATAGAGCAGCATATTTCAACGTTGATGTGGCAATCAAACGTTTTCAGGAGATAGAGATTATGGGGAACAACCCACTGATTTGTAACAGGTCGTCGTTGCCTCCCTTCTTGGTGCCCTTCAAATCCTCCCATTTCTGGGGATCTTCTTCTATATATGGGGTACGAATCGTCTCCGCACCGTGTGTACGGAGCATATGACCGCGGGTATCTGTGTCTGCATGCTCCATTCTTCCAGCATCCAGTTGCTGTGGAACAATATGGACCATGGATCATGTGCTTCAACACCAGTCTGTGTCCCTCTGGATCTTCATCGGGATCTGGTATTTCAGCTTGTACAAATCGATCATAGTCTTGTGGTCTCGGCTTTGAAGCTTCATCGAGCCACAGCAAACAGTGTATGTGAGGGAGACCTCGCTTTTGGTACTCCACACACACAACGTGAGCGATACAGTTCCCGAAGAAGCCTTCTGATCCAGTGAGGTATTTAATGAACACTGTTTTCTTCAACTCGAACACTCTCGCAATGAGATCCGGTCTGTCGTTCTCACTTTGGTGAGGAAACAGGTTATTGGAGATTTCAGGCCACTTTGGATTACACGTCATAGTGATGAAGTAGGTCGCGTTACCATATTTTCTTACGTACATCATGGCATCTTGACATCGCTCCATCATATACCTCGGCCCCCCTACAAATGTCGATGACAGTAGTACGCGGCGTCCGATGTTGGACAAATCGTCATTGTCATTGAGAGCATCAGTGAAGCCACTGTATGTAGCAGACCTCAGCGATGCCTGGTTCAGTCTTATAAATGCCAATCTTGTGCCTTCCATTTTGGCTGCCATATCAACAAGATACTGCTGGAACAGACGCCCCCCTCTGAGGAGGTAGTTGAACTCATCCTCGTGGTTCATTATTCGGTAGGAGTAGTATTTCATGGCAGTCAATCTCCTGCCATTGGTCATGTTCATTTCGGGCTGCCATCCGTCATCTCCGAATGGGAAGAAGAGAACATACTGGAGTGCGTCGTAAGAACGGTGCAACTCAGAAATACTTTGCAGCGCTCCTCCTCTTGCTTTCAATACAATGTGACGCGCTGTAGCTTGAGGATCGACAGTATTCTTCACAACGACACCCACTTCATCAGCGATTTGACCATTGAACCTCCTCTCATGTTCACCAGCTGGTCTCCTGTTGGGATCAATAAGAACGAACGCCTCTGGCAAATTGCCTATTTCCTCGCGTGCCATGCGGAATGAGTGAACGTAAGGATTCACTTGTCTCAGCACGGTCTCTAATGCTCCAACTATATCACGGTGAATACCAGCATTGGTGAGTATCCGCATCCTCAACTGTACGCTGTCATGTGGATCTAAGAAATAAATTTGGAGGAATTTCGGTTGTTCATCCGCATTTGGCAAGAAGGAACCGATACGATGATGTATTTGACCCTGAATTATGACCGATGGGCTCCATGCACCGTGCCGAGGAGAAACTTGGCTTCCTCCAAATGATGTCATTTGAAATAGACAGTTGTATTGTCTGATGTTCCTGCGGAATTCGTTCGCTGTGGGTCCATCGCCGGCAAACAGATTGTGTAATTGATGGGGTAAAGGTCCCAGATTTCCCAAGGACACCTTTCCATTCGTGCAGCAAAAATGAGCTGTTTCACCTTGGAAAAGAAGCGCTCTACAATGTGGACAAATCTTGTCCATCGCACCGACGTCAGCAGAAGTGAAATTTCTTGCATTCTGCGCGTTTCTCTGCCTTGTCTCAAGAACTTCCCTTATCCTATCTCTTTCTCGCTGCTCCTGAAGACGCTGTGCCGTCTCCTCTGCAGATTCCACATCTCTCCTCATACGATCTCTTTCTTGCTGCTCTTGATGGTGCTGTGACGTCTCCTCTGCAGATTCCGCATCCCTTCGCAAGCTGACTCTCTCTCGTTCCTCCTGAAGACGCTGCGCTCTCACCTCCTCCGTCTCAGCACTCCTTCTCATCCTTGCCCTTTGTCTTTGCAGCTGAAGGCGCTGTGACCTTTGCTCAGGCGTTTCAGCATGTCGTCTCTTCCTTTGGCTTTCTTGTTGCTGCTGAAGACGTCGTGATCTCCCATCGTCTGTTTCAGCACCCCTCGGAGATACTGCTTCCGCACGAGAACTTGAAGGAATGTTGCTATTCGCGTCCATAGACGTGAGGTGTGATTCGTTCTCCGCGTCCGTAGCGCCGTCGGAGGGTTGATACGACATTCTTCCTGCAAATAGTATTGTGTTTGTGCTATCGTTTTGCCGATCATCAAATGACAAATAAATTACATTGTGAAAATTAAAGATTTCAAATAAACCTATTTAAAGTGTATGCGCATATAAATAATAAAAAAAATCGAAGAAATATCTCTCGGTAATTTCCTGAAACATATTTTACTTCCGGGTAATAATGTTGAATGAAATAACGAAGATATATACTGTATGCCTGTTATTTTAGGCGGTGTATTTTCGTATATCAACGTGGCGCGATTTTTAAAATATATCTCTGCAATTTCCCGTGTGTGCGTGAATGTTCTCAATTATTTCTTTTACCGAGTCTAAAACCATCGATAAAAATGAAATCAGATGGAAGCGGTAATAATAAAAAAAAATCGAAGAAATATCTCTCGGTAATTTCCTGAAACATATTTTTGCCGATCATCAAATGACAAATAAATTACATTGTGAAAATTAAAGATTTCAAATAAACCTATTTAAAGTGTATGCGCATATAAATAATTTAAAAAATCGAAGAAATATCTCTCGGTAATTTCCTGAAACATATTTTACTTCCGGGTAATAATGTTGAATGAAATAACGAAGATATATACTGTATGCCTGTTATTTTAGGCGGTGTATTTTCGTATACCAACGTGGCGCGATTTTCTTCCCGTTTTTTTTCAACCGAGTCTAAAACTATGTTAGCGACTGTGAAAAATGAAATGATATATCGAATTTGATTTGAAATAAAGCTGGGAGAGAGAGCAAGACACCACGGGCCTACAAAACAGGCCTCAAAGCTATGCGAGTTAATAAAATGGTGGATATTACTACTCTCTCAAAGGGGTAAGCCACGCCCCCGGACTGATCGAATGTTACACACAAACACGCAAGATTTCAATTTTATAATTATATAGATAAATGGAGGAGAGAGTGAAGGCATTCCTTAGGATTCTTTATGTTTTAAAAATAAAGATTGAAATGTATATGTTAAAAACCAAAAAGGCTTTGATACTCTGTTGGAATTTTTCTGATAAATAAATATGAGTTATTGTCTCAAATGTAAAAAGAAAACTAAATCTAAAAATATCTCTTATGTTAAAGCTAAAAATAATAGAGTTTATCAGAAAGGAATATGTCAAGTGTGTGGCTCAAAAAAGTGCCAATTCATCTCTCCTAAAAGTGGAGGAGACATACAAAAGTTTCTGTCAGGAAGTAAATTTACAACAACTGGAATTCCAGGGGAATTACACCTTCCAGGGTATTCTTTCTGTGGTCCAGGAACAAACTTGGATAAAAGATTAGATGAGGCTGACAATCCTAAACCTTGGTCTCAACCTATAAATAGGGTTGATGAAGTGTGTATGAAGCATGATATTGCTTATGGGAATACCACTATATTGGATGAAAAACATGAAGCAGACAGAGAAATGTTGTATAATTTGTCTTTGATACGAAATCCTACATTGAGAGAGAAAGTTGATAGGTTTATTGTGAAAAAAATGATAAGTGCTAAATTGAAACTTGGTCTTGGTTATTCACCCTCAAAAAACTATTAGGCTCTAATGATGTTATCAAGAGTGAGGAGCTTTTGGCTAATGAATTACATAAACCTATAATCACAAAGTTTAAAAGAAGGAAAGTTTATTCTAAATACACCGACCACATATGGTCCGCTGATTTAATCGAACTAAATAATGATAAGGGATACAGGTATGCTTTAACCGTTATTGATTTGAGGAGTAGATTTGCCTGGGTTGTTCCTCTGAAAAACAAAAGGGGTAATACTCTTATGTTAGCTTTCAGTGGAATATTTAGTAAAAGTAAAAGAAAACCAAAGAGGTTATGGACTGACGAGGGAACAGAGTTCTATAACAAAATATTTATGAAATTTCTAAAGGGGGAGGTTATTAAATTATACAGCACCTTTAATGAAGGAAAGGCAGTTGTTATTGAGCGTTTTAATCGCACTTTGAAAGAGAAACTATATAAAAAATTCACACAACTCGGTTCTCAACAATGGGTCTATTTAATCCAGAATATTGTAGATAATTACAATAATACAGTTCATTCATCAACAAAATCAAAACCATCAGAAACATTTACAAAATTAGAATATGAAAAGGAGATTAATTTGAGAAAGCCCAAGTTCAAAGTTGGTGATATTGTAAGAATATACAGATGGAAAAGCCATTTTGAGAAAGGTTATACAAAGAGGTGGACTAATGAATTATTTAAAATTGTTGATGTAATGGATACAGTCCCTTGGACTTACAAATTATATGATATGAATGGGGAAGAAATCTTGGGTTCATTTTACTCACAAGAATTACAAAAAACAAAACTGATAAGCCATTAAACAACAACCATCCATATATTAGTGATAAGATAATGGGGTTAGGGATTTTAAGGGCTACCGCCGCCTTTTTTATAAATAAATAAATGATAGAACCAAGTATTAACCAGACTAAAGGGTGGAGGTGTAATCAACCTTGGTATATAAATGGAAAACATAATGAGTGTGAGAAATACCAGATCCGAGAGGTTGAGAGGATCACTGGTCAGAAGGTCCTCAAGACTGATAAACGTATTCATTTGTTAAGTGGGGTAATGGAGGGCGGGAAGAAAAATATATTAGAGTGGAGTGAGAACTTTGATGGTTATCAACCGGATAATAAATATTATAATTTTAAAATGGTATGTGGATCGGGAGGAGGACAGACCAGGTCCCTTCGTGAAACATATCATTTTATAAACGCACAGAGAAAGGTGCTTAATGTAAAGTTTATCAATATCCTAGATGGGGATGAGTTCCATAAGAGAATGGAGTTGTTAAAAAAATTAGAAAATGAGCAAATATTCATAGGATCAATGAGGAATTTTGAATGTCGCGTGGTCCTTGGAGGTTAAGTAAGGACTCCCCCATTCACTTACATGTAAAAGGAGAAAGGGGTGTCGCGGTAATAAGGGGAAAAATGGGCAGTTTGGGAAAAAGTCCCATCTAAATACATGGGTGTCCTGGAAGCCCCATTATCTCCCTACTAACAACAACACAACAACATGCATTTTAAGGCCATTTTCCCTGCTAGAGCGGGGGTTAGCCTTGCGGTCCCCATGACAATCTTCTCCATCTTGCCCTATTTTCTGCATCTCTCCTTGTTAACCCCCTTGCCCGCATTTCTTCTTCCACCATCTTTGGCCAAGTCTTTCTCGGTCTTCCCCGTCCTCTACTTCCTTCTACATTCATTTCGATCACTCTTCTCAACCAGTCACTTTCATCCTTCCTCAACACATGACCAAACCATCTCAACCTGTTCCTCTTCACAGCATCCATCACAGGCTCTATTCCCATCATTTTTCGCAATTCATCATTTGTCTTCCTCTCTCTCAACGATACTCCGCACATCCATCGAACCATTCACATTTCCACCCTTTCCAACCTTCGTTGCTGTTCTACGTTCATTACCCATGTCTCGCTCCCATAAATCATAACACTTCTCACACATGCAGCATACACCTTTCCCTTCAGCTTCAACGACACTCCCCTCCTCATCAGCACACCACTCAGTTCCCGAAACTTCTTCCATGCACATCTCACTCTAGCAACCGTTGCCGAGTATGGTACATCAACATCAATTAAGAATGTGAGTATGTCAAAAATGTACATGCTATTAGAAACGTGTTTTTATTTGTAGTGTATGTATTATTAGAATGTGTGTACGTTTATAGGTACAATTGGAATGTGAGTACGTCTATAACATACACATGATTGGAATGTTAATCGATACAATAAACCAGAAAAGGTGTGTTTGTGTGCTCTATGAACATAAATCTATGTCGTCAATACACCACACAAACACAGCAGCAAGCAAACACCACACAAACATGTCCTGGCAAGGGTCTGCAATCTCTGATTGCTCTTTCTTGTTTGTACGAGCGTGGCTCAACTCGCAACGCTCACTCACCACACGTCGCTACAGAGGCACAGGCTTGTTTTAACTGAGGATAATGACATGACTGTACGTGAATTGCTGTGTTGTCATGATTTACACCAATCATAATACAACCATTTCTTTTGTACACATTCATTTGTAATATTGGTGATATTATTTATTTGTACTCTTAAAAATGTCCAAGTGGTGTAAAGCTCTAAATGGTCAAGGGTCCAAGCTGGTCTAATGGGTCTAAAGTGTATTACGGGACTTTGGGGTCTTAAGGGTCCTCGTGGTCTTTGTGACTTGTTTGGTTATTTTTGGTCCTCGAGGTATTTTGGGTCTATGGGGGCTATTGGGTCTTTGGGCTCTTTTAGGTCTTCGGGGTCTTTTGAGTCTGAGTATTTTGGGTTTTTAGGGGTCTTAAAGGTCATGGGGGACTTAAATTTGGTGGCATCGGGATAGAACCAAGTAATGCTCTAGAAAAGTTAATATAAAGGGGCGCCAATTTGATTAATCCAGCTACATGAAGAAGTAAATGTATTTTATTTGCAGATGTAGGGTGCCCCTTTATATGAACTTTTATAGAGCATTACTTGGTTCCTCCTAAGAACACAAGGGTAGTACAGCATGCACACGAGATTTTTTTGAATGTGCCTTATTTTGTATTGTTTGGTATTTTCTCCAAGCTATGGAATGTCCCTTCTTTTCTATACTTTGCCACATGGCCCATACCCTTATATAAAGGGGCCTTTTCTATGCCCCTGGCATTTTACCCAATAATATTTATGTACTGCATGCACACCTCTCGGCTATCCTGCCAATCATTACAATATCCTACATGAGGTCCAGATGGGTCAAAATCTCATCTGTGAGCACACTGCAGGGTTCAAAATTAGACGTTCAGCAAAACACAAATGTAAGCAAATTGTTCTCATTTCAAAATTTTAATTTTGAAAATACACCACACAATTTTATTTATTAAATAATGCTCAAAATGAATGCAAATTTAACGACACATTACTATACCTACTTGGCTTGTCGCACACCTCACGATATGGGATTCGAATGAGCACAGGTGAACAATGTAGCGTATCAACTATAGAACTAAAGTAGTTTGTCTCTCACACACACAGGTGGGAAACTTCCATGTTACAAGAACGAACAGCTTCAAAAAAACAAACCTCAAAAATATTCCGTGAAACTCAAATTCATGAGTATCCTTGTTTGTAGATCTACACGCCGCGATGTCAATATCACTTCCGAGTGAGTCATTTGGAGTGCAATTACTAACCTCGATTTGAAGCATACGATAAAACAAACCGCCATCCTCGTGAAGCACGTGACCAGGGTGACGCATTGTGGAGCATGAGGTCTTTCAAAGGAGATGATAATTCTGTTGTCCAATCTATTTCCTTCAAGCTCAGTAAATGTGAGCAGGGGATGGGGATGCAAGAAACATGTGCCATTTTGTTCTGAAAAATGTACGTCCACGGGTGAAGTTACTGCATAATTATACAATCATTCAATTTTGGTCTTTTTACCAACAAGAGAGTGAAAACCCAGGGAAATTGGGCAACTAGGAATGAATAACTTATATTAGGTGTTCGCAATGTAGCCTGAAATAAAAAACAAAGTATTTGAAGACCTTAACATGACAAAAGACCACAAAAAGGCCATGTTTGTTTTGCATTGATAATGCCGATTATGGCATTATATATAATGCATATAAGGACACATGGGTTCGAATCGTCACATTATCTTCAGTAAAAGTATCAAAAAAAAAAAGAAGTCATTTGTACTTTGGTTAAGCATGAGATAACCCATAGTTGGCGTGGAGGGATGGGGATAGGAGGAAGGTGCACCAGATGCCAATCAAAAATCAATCCAGCATTTCATGGTACCTGGAAGCAAAGACCCATCCATCCAACATTTAACATGGTGTTTGGTGCAAAGGTATGGTCTTCAAGTCATTAAACATTTCAAAGCAGGTTTCATAGCAAGCTAAAACCATTCACCATGTTTACCCTGTCTTCAAATCCTCTCACCAAGTGTTTATATATATATATATATATATATATATATATATATATATATATATATATATATATATATATATATATATATATATATATATATATATATATATCCCCCTAACTTGACAAGGAAGCAAGGCGCAGATCGAGTTTTACCCCAGCGATTGCTGCACGACCTGTTAGCAACAAGTGTCGCCTGCTGCCACGCAAACACATTGTCTCTGCCCTGCTCATCACCAGTTAGGAGGTTTGCAGTCAGGAATATTAAATTGAGCCAAAGAAGCACACTGACCCTATGATAGTGTCATGTCATAGGGTCAGTGTGCTTCTTTGGCGTAAATATATATATATATATATATATATATATATAACTTGTTAAATATGGCTTTGGAAAAGTTCAATACAATGCCGAAGCCCTATCTAGAATTTACCGATGTCAGCTGCCACCACCATGCTGTCTTTGGTGCCAACAAAGATCAGCACATTTCAATGTTGCTGTGTACCAGGCAGAGCAAACTTACAGTGGAGTCCCAATATGAGGAACACTCATTATGGGCAGTATTATTTTAACAAACATCTTTGGTGGACAATCCCGTTTAATGGACTGATTGACTCAATACACCATACAGTGAAAAAAAGTAAGGTGTTTTTTGCAATAAAAATAATCAAAATCCAGAAACCCAGAGTGGAAAAATTAACTAAACCGATATTATGTCTAGTTGGTGAAGCGCTATTATTGCAGGTGGAGCTGTACAAGGTTAAATGTGGGGGGGGGGGGGGGGGGGGATGCCAAGGCCGTATGTTTAGAAATCGGCCTTTATTTATATTTTTCAATGTTTTTTGACAGTAGAGTTGGCCTTTTGGGGGTGGGTGAGTCACAGTCCAAAAAAATTCCAACTACCAGCCCACCAATCAATGGAATCATGGAATGCCATATTCTTGCTATAACTAGACTATTGTATTAAAAAAAGGTTCGAGTGAAGATGAGTGCATAACCTGCCTGAAGACTTTCCCTTGCTTTATCATATTGTGCACAGCGTACGATTCCTTATCAACAACAATTTCCACAACACCAGAGTTGAAAGCACGGAGTGTAGAAAGAGAAATGAAACCACCAAGTTGTGTTGCTGGGAATTGAAAAGCTGTTGGAGCCGGAATTCTGGAGTGAGCCAACTTTTTGGAACCCCGTGTCAAACAATCCAGAACTGCAGGAATTCTGGGATATCGAGTGCCAAGGTCAATAGGTGCTGGAGTGGTAGCCATTGCGGTTTTACTAATCCAACAACAAACGCTACGGATCTTTGGTTTCAAAGTTCTGGAATGGTCTGGATGTTCAGTGCAAACTGGAGAGAACGGATACGGCCTGAGGGATGCATGGAAGCATCACCACACCGTGCACTTCTCAGCTGGGTTCATGGGTGACCCCAAGGGACATCCGAAATGACGAGCGAAATCCGGGGAGTTTGCAATGGAGCCCAGGACGCGGAAACGTGGTGGGCTGTGCACGTCGGCCAACAATCCCTCATGCTCGCTCTCGGGCGTACGCACTGCGCACCAGATCTGCAAAATAAAACAATCAAGAGGACAACCAAAGACCGACACCATTTAATCCCGAAGAATGGCAGTCGCAATTTGTGCTCAAACCACTGAGGTTTGTGGTTGGTTTATGTTTACGAAAACCTGATCATGGTCAAATATTTTTTTTTTTTTTTTACACTAGAATGAAGAAGAGGAACCATTCCTTTCACGGGCATCAAAGGAATTGGGAAATTGTATTAAATATCATGCTTTGTTCGATTGTGTGTGTTGGACTTCTATATCCTCTTGAACCACTGGACGGAACGAGTTGAAAACCGGTGGTTGTACTTGTGGTGAGCACGGGACAAGGGGCGGGGTTTTAGACTTGGAGGGTAAAACAATTCATGGTCCAGGGGGTTCAGGGTGGGGGAGGAGCCCAATTCTCTCGATGTAAATATGTATCGTATAGTGCCACCTGGTGGAAGAGCGGCATCTAAGTCATAATAAAATACGCCATAGACATCATAAAAGTGAGGGGATGAATTGTCCATAAATACGGATTCCTTGCTAGTTCACTTCAATTTGAATGGTCTCCGGAATTTATCAATTTGAATTAGCCGAGCCGAGTGTATTTTGATGCTTTGACTTCAAAACCTGTGGAATGACTGACTGTATGATGCCATTTGTTGAGTTTGGTAAATAAATTGTTTTTGGGGCTTCAATGCTCACCTGTGCAAAACTAAGGAAGAAAAGTTGGCGGTTGGTGAATTCCAGTCCAGGCAAAGTCTGTTCCTCCCCGTTCTTCTTCACCCATTCCTCATACGCCTGAAATGAAGCATTCCGAGAGCTGCATCATGCATGGCTCCAATAAAATGAGTTTAAAGATTTTATTTTTCCTTATGTTGGTTTTGATATGATATCTAAAACACGATCAAGAATTCCGTGCTTTATAAAGCTTCCTCCTCAAATTACTATATCATGCACAATGCTCTATGCAAAGTGGTTCTGCCGAGGCAGATTCTTGGATCGGGTTGCACTTCTGGGTGGGGTGCCACTCCGATGCAGGAAGTCGGGGAAGGAATTTGGGATTTGGACAGGGTGCCGGCGACAGCTCACCTACTCTTTGCGAAGAACACCGTGAGATCGTCAATGTCCACAAACGAATGCCAGGAGATGGGATACACAGCTTAGCATCCGTCAGAGTGACGGCACACGCATTGATACCTGGGCCCTGCCCATGAAACAGTTCATAGCTGGAATGACATCTGAACCCAGGCTAGAAATCTCAGAGGCAGGTGTGCATACCTCTAGGTCTAGGCCATCCTATCAGTCAACAAGTTATCATTCCACATAATATGATTCAGCCATTGGTGGTCATCTACATGTTATACATGCAAAAGTGCCCCCATTTTTAAACCCTCCTTGCCTTTTGCATACATCAGCTTTCCCTCCACTTCCTAAAACGTATTTTACCGATTAACACCGACAGACCAAAGCATAATAGATCAGCACCAATGAGCCAGTCTGAATAATCAAAACTGCAGCTCAAGAATTCCAAATGCCCATTTTGTGTTCCATGGACTTAACTCCGACTCAAGATACTGTGGCACGATGGAGTCTGGCGTGCGGTGAAGGCACACGGAATTTGTCTGAAAATGCTGTGGTTACTTACACCACGAGAGCTAAAAGGCAATCTCAGCACTAGCCACACATTCTGACCAAAGTATTTTTGGCAGACACCTTTGTTATTCTGTGTGTTATTTACCAAAGTTCTGAAGTTGGAACAAGATGACTTTAAGATGTCTACCTCCATCTTATGTGAAACGGAATGGTCTTTATTGATCCATTTTAACTTCTACAGTACATTCAGCATCCCCTTCCACATTAAACACTTCCTCATGGTTAGGTATGATTGATATACATAAAATAGCAGGAACTGGAAGATCCGGGTTGATAACAATGTAAGTTGTGAAGCATCACGGGTTATTAAATGGCTGAAGCCTCCACGCTAGACTCTCACCTGGAAAGCCGAGTTTAGGCCATTATTGTCTGCAATGTTCTCTCCAAGGGTCTGACGTCCATCCAGCTGCTCTCCATTCACAGCGAATGTGCCGTATTGCTTCTGCACGCAGGCAGTACGCCTCCAAAATGCTCGCACGCTGCCATTACTCCACCATGGCTCTAGGTTTCCCTCAGCATTGTACTGTCGACCTGGCAAATTAAAGGCAAAACGGAGAAACCGAGATGTTGCTGCAAAATGGGAAAGTGTGGAAACATAGCTCTGGCGTTGCACATTAATATGACGTTTGGAGGTATGACAGCAGTCCTGGGTCTAAGGACACTGGAACTGGAAACCAGGATCTCAGTGGTGGGTTCAAATCTGGCTGAAGCCAGCAGGAGTAAGCATTCTGGGGCTAGTCTTTCGCAAATTGCCATGCTGCTATCAGACCGTTTGTGAAAACCCAGCCCGCTCATCAATGACCTTCATTGGATCGACAATGTGCCAGACCGGCTTGGTCTAATCTATACGTGATGCCAATCCCTAAATACCCAAATTGTGGTTAAATAATAATCTTTCGAGTGCACTGTAAAAAACATAGACGGGAGAGTAACAGCAGATAATCAATTAATCAAACAAAGTCTTACCTTTATCATCAAAGGCATGGGTCAGCTCATGACCCATGACCATCCCGATGCCACCAAAGTTTAGCGATCTGGGTCAAAAATGCATCAGAGGGTCACACATTCGCACCACATAAAATATACCTGCACATCGCTGTCTACCTGACTTATTTCCATTCATTATTTGTTTCCAATCTTATTTATTCAACACTCTAATACATATCCAATTTTATCCCTTCTCCGTGAGTGAAGGTCTGTATATACAGCTCCCAAGAGGCAGTACAGTAATTTGATTTGAGTTTGCCCTCTCCATATAATGTGACATAATAATATTGTGTATATAATAATATTATTAAGCAAATAATGATGTAATTATGCATAAATGTTGACTCGATATTAATAAATTAAATAAATAAAATTTTAACCTATGCAAAAGTAACTTTTAAAATGGCATGTACAGCATACTTAGGAAAGCCCCTGCTGAAGAATGGTGGTTGCAGGATGCCGGCAGGAAACACTATGTTGTTGCTGGTTGAGGAATAGTAGGCGTTAACCGTGGTTGGAGTCATGCTCCACCTGAGGGCGATCGCACGAGGAAACAAATGAATTTTGACCTCGGCTCAAACAACAAAATTAAAAATATTTTCCAGTGATCCAAGGTTTATGGAGGAGCTTGTACATGTGTTACATGTAGGAGAAGGCCATTGGGAGATATTAATGTACTTTTACATCAATGACAAGAAACACACAAACTCAAACTCCACTTATTACCGTATTTTCTTTCGCACCATCTCACATTCTCTCACACTCAGACTCAGACTATCTCTGTCTCTGTCTCTGTCTCTCACACTGTTGCTGTTTGTCTGTCACCAAAAGGCATAAAAGGCTTGCAATCCACAAGTTAGCCACCAGGGGACACCCAGACATGGCATTCAAGAAGTGGGGGAACAAAACAAAACAAAAGCAGAACTTTCTTTAATTGACAAAAAGTATATGAAGAAATAGTTGCCTTCTGGAGAAAAACAGGAATGACCACACGGTGGTCACAAACTGCGACAAAATCTGGTAACGGGCCGATTGGGAAACACGCATTTTAAAGCACCCTTAAAAGATGAACAGCACAATTGGGAAACACATTTAATGTGCTATTAAAAGATTAACTTGACACCTCTGACCTACGACACCACGGTTATATCAGCGTGAGGTAGTTCATCACACGGTCACGGATTGTTTAACCCCAATGTGGGGCCGTTCAAAAATTACGAAACGCTATTTTCTTAGGGAGCCTATTATTCAACTTTGATTAGATTTTTTGGGGTCCCTCATCAAGAATAACACTCGACCCAAACAAAGCCAATGGAAATCTGACAAAACAAACCAGGGCAGTGTTTAATCAGCAGAGACCAACAGACCTGATATTTTAGACCCACCACAAAACCAATAATGGTTCCATATTATTTCGTCTGTGTGCCATGCCATAGCAGGTGGAGTTAAGCGACAAATGTGGGTGGAGTCCGACAGCTATCTGACCAATGGGTGGGTGCACATTTCAAAGATGACCCAACAAGAACCAAAAAAACAACAACGATGAGGAGCTCTTGTAGACCTGCAGCACGTCGCAGGTAAAGATGGATAAATTAACTAAATATGAATGCAAAGTCTTGAATTACAAATTAGAATGCTAAGCAGGTGCACAAAATGGCTAATTGAATTTATTTTGCACATTACCAATGGCATGCATGGTACCATGTGTCACGTAAGCTTGTAAGTACTGTGTATGTGGCCAGGTGTAAGCATGGTGGGGTAAATTGCGGTGATGAAGGACAAAAAAAATAATGCCAGGATAAGGCTTGTTCAATATCAGTGCTCAAATCAACTCGACCTTTTGGCACCTGCAATTAATTAATGGGCTCAAACCCTCTCGATAAAGCTCCGTTTCTGATGCAAAAGTATTCTCACTGTTAGCACTTGATGTTTGTTTTATTACTTGGCCAAAGAAAATAATTTTTTTGACAAGTATGTTGATCACTGGTTTGTGTGTGTTTGTTTGTGTGTTCGCTCACTTATACTTGCCTACAGGTCACAATTTGAAACTGATAATCACAAAACTTTGGTCGGACAAAGTTTCGGTCCATCACGCAACTTTTGGAGTTTTTGGTCCGACAAAATTCTATATATTTTTCAGGCCAAAAGGTCAACATAGGCCAAAGGTCAACCACTTTTTTCAAATTTCTAAAATCCTCAATTTTCATCCAATTGACTTGAAATTTGAATACAATTCCCATATCGGCTAACTAAATTCAATCACCAACTATTTGAGATCAACATAGGCCAAAAGATCAACATAGGCCAAAGGTCAACCACTTTTTTTCGAATTTCTAAAATCCTCAATATTCATCCGATTGACTTAAACTTTGAACATTATTTGCATATCAGGTCACTGAATTCAAGGACTAATTATTTTTGAGGTTAAAAGGATGCTCTACTGAGTGCCATTCTACTTTATTCTGTTTTGCCAAGTGTTACGGGGTCCTCACCGATCTCCTGGTTTCGGTAAACCTCCGAACCCCGAGAGGAACCCCGGCAGAAAAATATGTTACCCTGTGTTGAAAATCAATAGTGAAACCACTCCACTGATTATAAATGAACAAACTTGTATTATAAATCACACACAGGTATCACGGTATAACAGATAGCCATTAAGAGTGCACTCTATATATATCTTATATAAAGTCAAGCAACTCACTGCTCTGCCAGCAAATGAATGGACACTCCTCAATGTCTCTATGACTTTTCCCAAGGCGAATGGGATTCGCTCCAGCGGTCGATGGAACAAAATCCGGTCGAAGCCCGAATCTCGCTCTCCGGCCGATATCCGAAGCGTGTACAGTGGGCAAGGGTGCTCTTCCCGCCAAACTGTACAACGGCGCCCTCCAGAGGCGCACCTTCACCGCTCCCTCAGCAAACCGCAACATAATTGGAGACGAAGCGGTTTCACCCACTCATCCCCGACAGACGGTAGGATGTTTGGGGTGAAGATGACACGAAGCAAACGTTCACAGGTGCCCGAAGCACGGGGTTCAAAATGGCCGACGGCTCTGGCTTGAGCCGATGCGACGAGGCAAGGATTCGTCAGAATCTCAGCGCCCCAAATCTGTGTACGCAGATTTCTCCACTCCAGCGAATATTCTTATCGCCGGATGTCCCTTCCAGGAACTCAAAATCCCCTCGCGGCTGTCGGTAAACCTGGCTCGTTACCGAGCGCTGACGTCACCGTCCTCTCCAACTTGGTTCGCCCTGCTTCTTCTTTTTTTCACCTCATTGTCTTCTTTCCGGTTCGGTGTCCGGTATCATTTAAAGTTAGCCTTTTTAACTTTAAATAACCGTTCGTGAATAATAAGCCTTTTGAAGATAAATAATAATGCATAATATCAGAGACACGTCCAGTGGGTGAAAACCACAATAACGGAAGTTACGAATCCGTAACACTTCCCCCCCTCAAGAAAGAAAGTTTGAACGTATTGAAAACTTTCTTTGTAGGCCAAACTCTTTACACAAACCAAAGTAAGCTCACCCCCAAATCATCAATTCCTGTGAGCAACAACAATCCATAGTTCCCAAAAATAAAGCAACAACATTTTACACAACCCACAGAGATTTCCAAAGTTAATTCACTCTGGACAAAGCATCAGCAACGACATTGTCCCTGCCCTTTACGTGCTCAATTTCCAAGTTGAACTCCTTCAAAGCCAAACTCCATCTCATCACCCTCTGATATTTTTTTACTTTTAGTTTTTCTTGAATGAAGGTTAAGGGGTTGATCAAATATCCAAAGTCAAGCCAAGCCCATCGATAGCACCTTTTCCCGGGAGGCCGAGCTGAGTATCCACTACATGGACGCCTTAAGGAACGTGGAGTTCACGGTTAGTCCGTGTAGGAAAGTTCACTACATGGACGCCTTTAGGAACGTGGCGTTCACGGTTAATCCGTGTAGGAATCTTGTCTCGGCTGCTCCGCAGCATTCAGTGCTTCCATTCTTTCTAACTTTCCTAATAATCACGGTTGGACCACTTGCCACTGTAGCCACGTGAATAACGGTCTCCTTCTCGGCCACGACTCTGATAATCCTTCCTTCGGGAGCTGCCGTAACTCTGGGAGCCTCCATAATAATATCGATTGCAGCCACCACCAACACTACTCCTCTATTGTCCTCTTCTGTAGCCCCCACGACACCTATGAAATGCCTTCCCTACTGTTATGGTCCGACCCTCCAAATCCTTGCCATTCCATTTCTTCTCTGCCTCTTTGGCGTCCTTTGTGCTTGCAAACGTGACAAAGCCGAACCCTCTTGACTTTTGCGTTTCCCTGTCTTTTACCAACCGCACTTCCAAAAGCGGTCCATATTTGTTGAAGACAGAGGTCAGAACTTCTTCCTTTGTTTTGAAGTTCAGTCCCCCTACAAATAACTTGCTACTTTTGTCGCCATCCCTAACTGGTGTGGTGGTATTTTCCCTGCTGGGCTTTTTAACAACCATCGGGTTACCATAAACTTGACCACCGGCCAAATCATTCCCGATAACAACAGATACTCCCTCTACAGGAAGAGTGGCTTGTAAACCTACGGTGACCGGTCCTGACACCAAATCAGACTCCAAATGGATGACATGAAGTGGAGCTCTAACACCGCCACCAATCCCCTGTAAACGAACACTATCACCAGTTGCCGTCTCCTCTGACACTGGCAAAGTGCCTTCAAGCATCAAAGACTGATGTGCTCCTGTGTCCCTCAAGACCCTAACCGGTTTCTGGTTAGTCGAGTCTCCATCCAAGGACACAAACCCCTCGGAAATAAATGGTTGGTAACCCTTTTGAGGGCGATTTCTCACAATGGCCATCGCATTTGGAGTCGTACTAGTCGAACTCCACTCCTGATTTTCCTTTCCCAGAGCATAACAGTTGGACATCAAGTGTCCAGGTTTATGGCAAAAGGTGCAAGTAGGCCCGGAGGAGAACCTCGTGGTCTGCCAAGGCATGGGGGCGGCGGTCTGCCTCGAGCCCCCCGGACGATAGGTCTGTCTTGGAACCGCAGTCTTCTGATTTCTAGAAGTTGTGGTATCAGAGTGGTCCTCATTTTCATCTCGAGGCCGCCCCCCTGAATCTTCGTTCTCCGCACCAGATGTATCATAACTCTCCGTGCGAACTCTAGGTGGGAAGGTAGGTTTATGGAACCTCATCCTGTGTGTTAAGGCATAGTCATCCGCCATGGTTGCTGCCTCATACAACTTTGGTACTTTCCTTTCCTCCAGATGTACTTTAATGTCCTCATGGACACACTGTTGGAATTCCTCCACCAGGATCAATTGTCGCAATAGTTCGAAGTCTTTCCCGACTTCTTTTGAATCACACCACCGATCAAACATGGTTTCCTTCATTCGGGCAAACTCCACATGGGTCTCATTCTCCCTCTTCCTGGCGTTCTGGAATTTTTGCCGGTAAGCTTCAGGGACCAATTCATAGGCTTCGAGAATGGTTTTCTTTACTATCTCATAATCTGCACATTGCTCAATCGGTAAAGCCGAATAAATATCTTGAGCTTTACCCACCAGAACACTTTGTACTAATATGGTCCAGGACTCCTCCGGCCATTTTAGCATTTGAGCCACTTTCTCAAAGTGTAAAAAAAAACTTGGCTACCTCCTTTTCATTGAAGGGTGGAACCAGCCTCACATGTCTGCCAACATCCCAGGTGTTTTGACTAGTTGTCGAACCAGTCGGCATGGGTGGTACCTCTCCCCGTTTTCTCATTAAATCCAGCTCTTTGACTTTAATTTCCTGCTGACGCGCCAATTCACGGTCCTTTAACTCCCTTTCGGCTCTTCTCTCCTCTGCTTCGAGTTCTCTTGCAGCTCTCATTTCCTCTGCTTTTTTGTCTTCTAACCTTTCCTGGAGTTCTCTTTCCTGTGCTTTTAACCTTTCCTGAAGTTCTCTTTCCACTCTCCTTTCCTCTGCTTTTAACCTTTCCTGGAGTTCTCTTTCCATTCTCCTTTCCTCTGCTTTTTTCTCTTCTAACCTTTCCTGGCTCTTCAATTGCATCTCCGTTTTTTGGAGCTCCACACTTTCTTGTTCTTCTGGTAACCAATCCAAGGCTCCCTCTCTCCATGTTCCTAGTTCCACCATAGATTCTATCACCACTATCTGCATCTCTGTTTTCTTCATTTTAGTTCGGACCTCCAAGCTAAAATGTTTGCCCAATATCAAGAGTTCCGATTTTAGTAACGCTCGGAACTGTGCCTCATTAGGGGGTCGCTGTAAACTTCTCTCCGTCAAACTCCATGGTGACTATCCGTTAACACCTGTTAACCTTCACACAAGAAATTAAAAAAAAAAAATTGTTTTGAAAAATTTGGGAATGTTGGAAAAATATTCCAAAATTGGAAAATTTGGGAATGCTCGGGAATTCTATCCCGGACTAAATTTAAGGAATTTTATATCCCGGATGAAGACCCAATTGTCAATAATTGTCAATTGGAGTCAATTGGACGAGCCCCCAATTTCTGTTACGGGGTCCTCACCGATCTCCTGGTCTCGGTAAACCTCGGAACCCCGAGAGGAACCCCAGCAGAAACATATGTTACCCTGTGTTGAAAATCAATAGTGAAACCACTCCACTGATTATAAATGAACAAACTTGTATTATAAATCACACACAGGTATCACGGTACAACAGATGGCCATTAAGAGTGCACTCTATAATATATATATATATCTTATTTAAAGTCAAGCAACTCACTGCTCTGCCAGCAAATGAATGGACACTCCTCAATGTCTCTATGACTTTTCCCAAGGCGAATGGGATTCGCCCCAGCGGTCGATGGAACGAAATCAGGTCGAAGCCCGAATCTCGCTCTCCGGCCGATATCCGAAGCGTGTACAGTGGGCAAGGGTGCTCTTCCCGCCAAACTGTACAACGGCGCCCTCCAGAGGCGCACCTTCACCGCTCCCTCAGCAAACCGCAACGTAATTGGAGACGAAGCGGTTTCACCCACTCATCCCCGACAGACGGTAGGATGTTGGGGGTGAAGATGACACGAAGCAAACGTTCACAGGTGTCCGAAGCACGGTGTTCAAAATGGCCGACGGCTCTGGCTTGAGCCGATGCGACGAGGCAAGGATTCGTCGGAATCTCAGCACCCCAAATCTGTCTATGCAGATTTCTCCACTCCAGCGAATATTCTTATCGCCGGATGTCCCTTCCAGGAACTCAAAATCCCCTCGCGGCTGTCGGTAAACCTGGCTTGTTACCGAGCGCTGACATCACCGTCCTCGCCAACTTGGTTCACCCTGCTTCTTCTTTTTTTCACCTCATTGTCTTCTTTCCGGTTCGGTGTCCGGTATCATTTAAAGTTAGCCTTTTTAACTTTAAATAACCGTTCGTGAATAATAAGCCTTTTGAAGATAAATAATAATGCATAATATCAGAGACCACAGTGGGTGAAAACCACAATAACGGAAGTTACGAATCTGTAACGCAAGTGTCGCTCTAAGAGTGATTTTTCATTTTTTTTGTCAGCCATTTTGTTCTTTTTGAAAGGGTTGGGAGGTCAGGATGAGGAAGCCTTCATGCAATTCACTTGTGAATGAAGATACCCATGACAACTATATTGAAGACCCGATGCTGTGTGGTGGGGTTCCCCATCTCGGTCTCTTCCCTCTTGGTCTCATCCTTCCTCAGTCTCATCCTTCCTTGATGGGATAGAGTCGGCAAAATTCAGCAATCTGCAAGGCAAGAACAGGGTGCCAGGCCGTGTCCCAAACACATGTCGATCGGCACAACTCCAGGCGCCCCCAGCGTGGCCCTCTGCCCCAACAAAGCTGCTGCTCAGGCGCAGTAGTCACTCCCATTGAAGTTGTTTTATTCGGCGTGGTCCTGGATCCCACGGAACTCGGTCCCATGCAGGCAGAACTTGGCAAAAAGGGAGTTGCCAAAGTTCGGTTTTCGTTCTCAGCATGATGGGGTCAGTAAAACCCAATAAGCCGCAAGGCCAATCCCAATCACATGTCCATCAGCGAGACTCCGGGTGCCGCATGTGTGGCCCTCTGCTTCTTCAAAGCTGCCGTTCTCGGCTCGGTTCTCACTCCCATTGAAGGCGTCGTATTCGGTGTGGTCCTCAATCCCGCAAAACCCGGCTTCCCTCGTCCCCAACAGGTGGAACTTTGCAAGAGGGAGTTTGTCAAATCTCGGGCCTTCAATCCAAGCAGCACGGGGGTCCCGTCAAGTCCCACCAAGCTGCAGGGCCAGGCCGCGTCGCAAACACATGTCGAACGGCGTGATACCAGGCTCCTCGTGTGCATTTCGTCCCATCAAAGCTGCCATTTTCAGCTCGGCCTTCACTGCCTTCTAAACTGATGTATTTGACGTGGCCTCAGTCCTTTCCATCCCAGGCAAGACGGAGGCGGCAAATCACGCCACCTCCCCCATGCTTGTGTGTGTGTATTTACAGTTCCTCATATTGCGTGATAATTTATTTGATAATAACATGCTCGTCATATCAGACAAGAAGAAACTTGAAGGCTACAGTAAATCTATCCTCCGTTGTTTAACCAAGATTTGTTGGTGACAGACTAAATAATAAAACAATGTAGGCCCAGCAAGAAAATAAAGCGTTGAGGTGGCTTACTCATGTTTGAGCTGTCCAATGTGGATTTGATTCCTGACCCGGTGATTAAAAACTGTCCTCCTGGGGCTTCCCATCAATGACTGCACAACTTCGTCTCATAGTTATTCTCTGGTGGATGTTAAAAGTCAAAGCACCATATGTAAGTGTCGACTATTGTGTGATGGTACTATGGCCAAAGAACAAGATAAGTTATTGTCATGACATATGTAGAGAGGGGGGAGGAGGTTGATAGGGAGGTGGGGAGGAAGAGTGAGGTTGATAGGGAGGTGGGGAGGGGGAGTGAGGTTGATAGGGAGGTGGGGATGGGGGAGGCAGGTTGATAGGGAGGTGGGAAGGGGGGAGGCAGGTTGATAGGGAGGTGGGGAGGGGTGAGGGAGGTTGATAGGGAGGTGGGGATGGGGGGAGAGAGGTTGATAGGGAGGTGGGGAGAGGGGAGGGAGGTTGATAGGGAGGTGGGGAGAGGGGAGGAGGTTGATAGGGAGGTGGGTAGGGGGGGGGAGGGAGTTTTTTTTTTTTTTTTTTTTTTTTTTTTTTGTATGCTGAATCGATTCTCGTGAAAGAGCTAACATTTATTTCACTAACAAAACAACCAGACAAACAAAATATACAAAAAGAGGGAGCGGAAGACAAGATGGGGAGAGAAGGGGAAGCACACAACCACAACATTTGAGAGCAGGGAGAAGTGTGGGAGGGAGAGGGCTTGGGGGGAGGAGGCATGGGAAGGGGGGGGAGAGGTATAAAACACAAGGGGACCGAAATTAGCGGGGGTAGAAAAGATCAAGGTTTTGGATGGGGGAGGATAAGAGATGGTGGTGAACAGCTGTTTTAAAGACCTGGAGGGTGGAGTGGAATTGAAGAGAGTGAGGGAGTTTGTTCCAGAGGCGGGAGAAAAGAGGAATGAAGGAGTGAAGGTGAGCAGAAAGTCTTGATTTTGGCAGTTTAACCATAAGAGGGTTGCAGGCAGATCTTGTGCGACCTGTAGGAATATTTGGGGGACAGAGCCCAGAGAGAGCTGGGGGGAGCAAGGCCAGAGAGGAGTCGGTAGAAGACGGAAAGACCACCAACCTGCCTGCGGTGAGTGAGTGGAAGGCCCTTGGAGTTAGCTTCATCGCGGGAGATTCCAATGATTCTGAACGCTTTGGTTTCAACAGCGTGAAGACGAGCTAGGTGTGAGGCAGGAGCACCAGACCAGAGGGGAGAGCAGTATTCCATAGAGCTGCGGATGAAAGCCTTGTATGTGGTGAGGAGCTCAGGTGTGCCAAGGAAGGACTTCGCACGACGGAGGATGCCCAGTCGGCGACTGGCTTTGGAGGCCAGATTTGAAATGTGGTTTTCCCAGGAAAGATCGTGGCAAATAGTGAGACCCAAAAGCTTGAGTGACAGAACTTCTTGGAGAGGATTATTCAGAAAGTGGATGGGAGGGTTGTCCAGTCGGTCTTTTCGGAGAGACATCGTAAGAGTGAGATTTATCAGGATTGAAAGACATGTTCCATTTGGATGCCCAGTCCGTGATTTTGTCCAGGTCTGCAGAGAGTGAGGAGGCTGCAGACTGCCGATCTGAGGGATGAGGAATGGAGCGACAGAGAGTAGAGTCGTCAGCAAAGAGATAGAGAGGATTTTCAAGAGAGTCAGAGAGATCATTGATGAAGACCAGAAAAAGCACAGGGCCCAGAACACTACCTTGGGGAACTCCAGCCTGAAGAGGAAGAGGAGATGAGAGAAACCCATTCAGGGCCTCACGTTGACTATGACCAGAGAGGAAGTCCGCCAGCCATGCGTGGAGATTTCCATGGATACCAAAGGAGGAGAGTTTGGTGAGCAGAGCAGGGTGCCAGACCGTATCGAAGGCACGTGAAATGTCAAGGGAGACAGCTCTAATTTCCTGTTTGGCGTTGAGGACCTCCATCCATTGTTCAGAAAGCAGAAGCAGCATGTCCAGAGTAGAGTGACCAGGTCTGAAACCCAATTGATGATCAGAGATCAAGCCATTGGAGAAGAGGAAAGATTTCATATCTGAAGCAATGATGGATTCCATGACTTTGCTGATAATTGGGAGAAGGCTGATTGGTCTGTAGTTGCTAGGATCTGTTTTTGCACCTTTTTTGTGCAAAGCGGTGATGTTGGCTGATTTCCAAGCAGATGGCAGATGGCCTTGAGCAAAAGAGAGGGTGAAGAGAACAGAAAGAGGGAGTGAAAGAGCGGAAGAACATGATTTTAGGACCCGTGGGCTGATGCCGTCAGGACCAGTTGCAGAATCAGAGTCGAGGGTTGACAGAAACTTTTCCACCTTGTCAGGAGGAAAGGACACAGAGTCCAGGAGCAGCTGGGTACGACTGGGTACGGTGGGTACAGAGAGGGATGGGTTTGGGACACAAGATTGAGAGGCAAACACAGAGTTGAGGCATTCAGCTTTTTCACGTGCGGAGTCAGCCGTTAAGCCATTTGAGGTGAGGGAGGGGATGGAGGGGGAACAAACGCCAGAAACAGATTTGACCAGACGCCACCAGGATTTGCAAGAGGGAGACAGATAAGAGAGTTCAGTCTTGAGAACGGTGAGATATTGTTTCCTGGCTCTCCTGAGGGTGGACACACACTTGTTTCGGGCTTTGTGAAAGGAAATGAGATTTCCTTCCGTTGGATTTGCTTTCCAGGAGACGAAAGCAAGTTGTTTCAGGGCAACAGCCTCACCACAAGATTCCATGTACCATGGACGGGAGGAAGGGTATGACAACTGAAGACGAGATGGGATAAATCTGTGCATGAGAGAGAGCAATTTACTTTGAAAGAATTCCCAGGATGAGTTGATGTCAGAGGCGGTAGAGATGGGAGACCAGTCCAGATGATTGATGGCTGCTTGAAGACCGTGCCAGTTGGCCTGAGTGAAATGCCAGACTCGCCGACGCTGAGGAGGCTCTCTGAGAATGGTCAGAGAGATGTCCACTTTGACAAGCACATGATCAGATGAGCCGATTGGAGCAGAAGAAGAGCAGCAGACATTTTCAGGGAAGTTAGTCATAACCAAGTCCAGAAGAGAAGATGCTCCGTTGATAGGGAGATGGGGAGGGGGGAGGGAGGTTGATAGGGAGTTGGGGAGGAGGGAGGCAGGTTGATAGGGAGGTGGGGAGGGGGGAGAGAGGTTGATAGGGAGGTGGGGAGGAGGGAGGAAGGTTGATATGGGGTGGGGAGGGGGAGAGGGAAGTTTATAGGGAGGTGGGAATGGGGGAGGGAGGTTGATAGGGAGGTGAGGATGGGGGAGGCAGGTTGATAGGGAGGTGGGGAGGAGGGAGGAAGGTTGATAGGGGGTGGGGAGGGGGAGAGGGAAGTTTATAGGGAGGTGGGGATGGGGGAGGGAGGTTGATAGGGAGGTGGGGAGGAGGGGGGGAGGTTGATAGGGAGGTGGGGGAGGGGGAGTGTTGACAGGAACATAACCATGCTCCCAGAAATGATGCAAAACCACAGCTAGTTCCTGCCTTTGAACGAACAACAGCACAAGGTTGGTGGGTTAGAGCAAATAACACAACTTTAGAGGATATACAGTAAGTGCCTTTCAGTTTGCACATGCTGGGCTTACTCATTTCTCACATTTTGTTGTCTTTGGGCTTCCGGAGTTGCCTTGCCATGGTGCGTGATGAGAAGTTGAGGAAGTTGAGGGCGTTTTCAAAGTATCGATTGCTGCTCACCTCAAGCTGTCACACATCAAAAATGAAGAATTAGTCTTGTTCATGAAGGCTAGAGTCCATCTGTGTCAGTGGAGAGGTGGAACAATGGATTGACATGACGTTGACATTTCAGGTGTTAACCCTAACTCTAACCCCAAACCTATTAACTCCGTTGTTCAACCAAAGGATTAATGGACCAAACGTCACCTTCTTGCTTCCCTTGGCGGATAGCATACCTTGATGAACATCCTCTTGATACCTCCCATTGCAACACATTAAAGGGGAACCCAAACACTCACACCATCTCGACGCTAATCTATCCCTTGATGCCATACAAAATAGATATGATGTGTCTTTCTCCGATTTCCGATTTATAAAGTCGGTAATTTTGCGATTGAAAGTCGAAATATTCTTTTTATTCACGCTTAGCAGTGACGTCACTCTCAGAAGCCGCCCGCCATATCGTACTGTCTACAGGTTACATCGCGGTACGATTTAACTCAAACAGTGAATATCTTTCGATTTTCCACAAATATGACTTGTCGATGCGTCCTTGGTAGTTGCAGTAATACAAACCGAGATGGTTTCATGCTACACCAATGGCTGATAGATCCTAAGTTTGCCAGAAATTGTACGAAGTTTGTCCGAAATACCCAAGTGTGGATCGGGCCTCCAAGATGTTCGTCTTTGTGCTCGGAACATTTTACAGAGCACTGTTATGAAACAACAGAGATGGCCAGATCAATCTTGTGGTTGGTTATCCGCAATGATTGAGAGAGGATACCATCCTCATGATTAAGTGGAAGAAACAGCCGTCGCTCGAAACAGTAAGACCATCTCTACCCAGCCACCAGCACATACACACAGGCGATTTAAGCAGTGAATCAAACACCTGTGTTGGCCTGTCGGCGACTGATCTCACCTTGTCAACACTCCACCCTTCTCCCCACCACTGGGGTGGGACATCGACATGGCAGGGACACTGCACCGACTCAGCACAGACGCAGCACGGACGCAACACGGACGAAACACGGACGCTGCACGGACACTGCACGGACACTGCACGGACACTGCACCGACAATCCGACACGACAGTGGGAAATGACACAGCACAACCACAGACACAAATGGCGTCCCGGAAAAGTATGAAACGACACGATCCTGTAACATACAGGACACCGGGTCAGCCCATGGGGTGACAAAGCATTCGTCGCCCATTTTGTCGGCGGTGTCCGAGTGTGCCTGGGCAGTGTCCGTGCTGCGTTTGTGCTGTGTTGTGTCCATGTCATGTCAGTGCCTGTACCATGTCCGTGCCGTGTCATGCCATATTTCTTCTGGAGTAATAGAACTGATTTATCAATTAATACAAAAGCCTTTATTAACCGTCAATTGAACAGAAAAACAAAACCTGCCAATCTGTAGTGAACATGTGATCGACGTTTTCATCTTCACTAACACTTCCATTGTCGCCATCTTTGTCTGAATCGCTCGCATAAGACACAAAACGATACGGCTGCATAATTCCCCCGGAAGCATTTCCATCACTAATTTTGTCTCCAATCCTATAGTTTGTCCAACATCCCACTGATCAGTTTCAACATACGGAGAACCTTCAGAGTTGCTCATGATGGTGGAATCAGCATCGGACTCCGGGCTCGAAATACACTCCATGCAAGCTGCCGTTTGGATCAGGGTGAGCGTTCTCAGTGTGAGATCACTGGCGAAAATCGAAAATCTATATTTATGGCTTTTTTCGGCAATTATTGATTGGCAAAAAAAAAATTCCCCTCAAATTAGATTGATTTTCAATTGTTTTCAGAATTTTTTCTTTTTGTGTTTTGGTTCCCCTTTAAGTCAGAGCCAGGGACGTTGAAATATAAACCTTGCATGTCACCTAAGTCTGCTTGACCACACACCAGAATATCTCCCCCCCCCCCCGCCTTCCCATGCCCCCTCCCCCCAAGCCCTCTCCCTCCCACAGATCTTCCGTTGTCCCTGTTCTCTGCTGTTGTACTTGTGTGCTTCCCTCTCTCTCCCCATCTTGGCTCCCGCTCCCTTTATTGTACGTTTGGTGTGTCCGCTTGTCCTTTTTTTGTGATTGATGTCAGCTCTTTCACGAGCCTCGATCTTGTATACAAAAATAAATAAATAAATAATGGAGCGAGAGTTGGAAGGCAAGTCATGCATTACCTCGTCGTACACTTCATTCAGCTTGGTCTTGTCCAGGATGAAGTCAGGATAGCCAATCATATCGTAAAGGGACATTGCCTAAAGAATGAAGGACAAACAAAACAGTTAGGACGTCTCCGCTTTGGAAGCTTACAAAACACAACCTGAAACAGGTCGTTTCATCAAGTGGTTACTGGTGGAAAGCTGGAAGTTAATCAAACCTGCGATTCTGAGGAATGAACTTTGTCGATTCAAGCAAAAAAAAAAATCGACCAAATATGAACATGTGATGGAAACCAGGCATAATGATCACTTTACTCGCCTTTTTCCGTGCCTTGTCCTTTGTGGCTTCATCCAGCCATGACAGCGATGCCAGGTTCTCAATAAACGACTTGCGGATAGCCACGATGATATCCTCTGCCTGCAGTAGGTAACATCATTGAGCTTTGAGAGGAAAGCTACTGTCTTATACGTATCCTCACTGCACCCGCAGAATATTCTTTCATTTATCAGGCCTTACCTTACCTATCAAGTGTTATGATTTATGGGAGCGAGACATGGGTAATGAATGTAGAGCAACAACGAAGGCTGGAAAGGGTGGAAATGCGAATGGTTCGGGGGATGTGCGGAGTATCGTTGAGAGAGAGGAAGACAAATGATGAATTGCGAAAGATGATGGGAATAGAGCCTGTGATTGATGCTGTGAAGAGGAACAGGTTGAGATGGTTTGGTCATGTGTTGAGGAAGGATGAAAGTGACTGGTTGAGAAGAGTGATGGAAATGAATGTAGAAGGAAGCAGAAGACGGGGAAAACCGATAAAGACTTGGCTAAAGATGGTCGAAGAAGAAATGCGGGCAAGGGGGTTAACAAGGAGAGATGCAGAAAATAGGGCAAAATGGAGAAGATTGTCATGGGGACCGCAAGGCTAACCCCCGCTCTAGCAGGGAAAATGGCCTTAAAATGCCTGTAGTTGTTGTTGTTGTTGTATCAGGCCATACCTTAAACTTTTTTTAAAACTCAGACCTTAACATGCTCGAGCTCATCAGAAATCTCACCAGACACTTGCTGTTGGGCTTGAACGTCGCATTGACAAACATGGCTCCCAATGCAAAGCCAAGCACAGCATCGGTATCGTCAATGCAGAACTGCCAGCGAGGTGTGCATGATACCTTGGAAGCACACACGTGTTGGTTTCAACAGATTAGGTACCTGGAGATTGTCATTTTTGACAGCAAATCATCATTATCCGAGTAAAATGGTATCGGCACCGGCAAAATTTTACAACACCTGTGCAAGCGTGAAAGGTTGAAAGCTCCGATGACAAATGATGCACATGGTTCGGTGGATGGTGTAGGCTGAGAATGGCTGACAAAATACAGGGTGTCCATATACAGTCACGTGAAAATGTAAGTACACCCCATGTAAAGTTTTGACTTTTTCAACATATTTCAACGTACAGCTATTTGATTTTCATTTCAACAATATTGATAGATAAAGGTGATATTGTAGCGGCTACCGCTGGGTTTTCACAATCGCCTTGCACCTATCAAGGACGCGGAGCGATCACCATGCTGGGCTCGTCCAGGACGCCCGGGCAGGCCCGCGCTCAACTTGCCAGGCCTCGGTCGGGACGCCCGGGCAGGCTCGCCCTCAACTTGCCAGGCCGCAGCCAGGACGCTGGGCCACGCCCCCTCTCGCCTTTCCTGGGCAAACGCTCCGGGATAATATGTATATATATTGCTGCCCGATAAACGGGCTTTTCAGAGTGCCTGAGTGTTTGGTTTGATTAAAGCAACTCGGATGAATTCCAGCTTTTTGTCGCGTCCATTCTTCCGATCGACGTGGGAGCCCCAGCTCCTTCATTGGTGACCTACCGACATGGACACGGCAGTCGCCCTTAAACTGCCTACCTTCTGGGAGGCTCACGTGGCGGTTTGGTTCGCACAGGCGGATTCCCTGTTCGCCCTGCGAGGCATCACGGCCGACGACACCCGCTTCCACCATGTGGTAGCAGCGCTAGGTTCGGCCACCGCGGCCCGCGCCCTGAGCCTCCTCGAGAGCCCGCCAGCCGCTGACAAATACGGCGCGATTAAGAAGCTTCTCCTCGACGCTTTCACCCTCCTATCGGCGGAACGCGCACGGCGCCTGCTCGACCTGCCCGAGCTCGGCGACACGCGCCCTTCCGAGCGAATGGACTACATGCTTTCACTGCTCGGCGAGCACTCTCCGGCATTCCTGTTCCGGGAGCTGTTGCTCCGTCAGCTGCCTAACCCGGTACGCCTCGCCCTGGCAAGCACGACGATCACAGATCCCCGGGCCCTTGCCAGAGAAGCCGACAAGATCTCCGCCGCAGGACAGCGCATCGCAGCGGCGACATGGGACCCACCGCCGTCCGACGCAACACCCATGGCGCCCGAGCACCCGGCACGGTCGACGACCGAACTGCCGACGCAATTGGCGGCCGCTACACCGAGCCGACCACCTCCAGCACGACGACCGGGGCCTCCACCTGACCAAGCGTGGTGTTACTATCATGCCAGGTTCGGACAGAAGGCCCGGACATGCCGACCCCCGTGCACCTTCGGCAGGCCGGGAAACGGCCGGGCCGGCGTTCATTACCAGCCATGAGCGCCGGCCACACGGGCAACTTACTGTTCATCATGGATAAAGCGTCCGGACGGCGCTTCCTGTGCGACACCGGCGCCCAACTGAGCGTCATACCCGCCTCTGACCAGGACAGGCAATCCGCGGTTTGCGGCCCCTCCTTGGTTGCGGCCAACGGATCGACCATCCGCACCTTCGGCCCGCGCAACGTCACCCTCTGCTTTGGCGGCCAACGCTTTGCTTGGACGTTTGTAACCGCAAACGTGCCCATGGCTCTGCTAGGCGCCGACTTCCTCTGCGCACACGGACTGCTGGTGGACGTCCAACGGCGTCGTTTAATCAACGCCGAAACCTTCAGCTCCCTGGTATGCACATTGAGCAGCTCCGCGCCGACCGAGCTGGCATGCGCCGTCCCGGCGGCGAACGAGTTTGCTCGCCTGCTCACGGAGTTCCCGGCCCTCACGCGGCCGACGTTTTCGGCCGTCGCAGTACGGCATGGGATCGAGCACCACATACCAACCACGGGCCCGCCGGTCTACGCCAGGGCCCGCCGCCTCGACCCAGCCAAGCTCGCCGTGGCGAAGGCCGAATTCGATGCGTTGGAGCACCTCGGCATCGTGCGGCGCTCCGATAGCGCGTGGGCCTCGCCACTGCACATCGTGCCAAAGCCGGGGGGTGGATGGCGCCCGTGTGGCGACTACCGCCGTCTCAATGACGCTACCACCCCCGACAGGTACCCGATCCCGCATATCCCAGACTTCTCCGCCCGTCTGGCGGGACGGGTCATTTTTTCGAAAATTGATCTCATACGGGGATATCACCAGGTACCTGTCAGGGCGGCCGACGTCCCTAAAACGGCAGTCATCACGCCGTTCGGCTTATTCGAATTCTTGCGGATGCCGTTTGGTCTCAAGAACGCGGCTCAGGCGTTCCAGCGCTTGATGGACGGCGTGCTGCGTGACCTGCCGTTCCTTTTCGTTTACCTGGACGACATCCTCGTCGCCAGCACGTCCCGGGCCGAGCACCTCCTCCACCTCCGAACACTGTTCGGGCGCCTCAGCGAGCACGGCCTCATCGTCAACCCGGCCAAATGCCACTTCGGCACGACGGCCGTTGATTTTTTGCGCCACCACATCACCAAGAACGGGGCCGTGCCGCTGCCAACCAAGGTCGAGGCCATCACCACGTTCCCGCGTCCCCGCACCATAAAGGCCCTGCAGGAATTCCTGGGAATGGTGAATTTTTATCACCGCTTCGTGCCCCGCGCTGCTCAACTCATGCGGCCCCTCTACGAAGCCCTCCGGGGCAAGCCGGCCAAGCACGACATCGCCTGGTCCGCAGCAATGGATGCGGCCTTCCAAATCTCAAAGCGGGCCCTCGCCGACGCAACACTGCTCGCTCACCCGGTGCTTAACGCTCCCATCGCCCTCACCACGGATGCCTCCGACTACGCGGTGGGCGCCGTACATGAGCAATGGGTGAACGGGGTTTGGCAGCCACTCGTTTTTTTCAGCCGGCAGCTCCGGCCGAACGAGCTCAAATACAGCACGTTTGACCGGGAGCTCCTCGGTCTACACCTGGCCGTCCGCCACCTCCTGGAGGGCCGACCTTTCACGGCGTTCGTCGACCACAAGCCGTTGGATTACGCCATGGCCAAGGTCACGGAGCCGTGGTCGGCCCGCCAACAGCGCCACCTCTCCGCCGTGTCGGAGTTTACCACGGACATCCGGCACGTCGCCGGCAAAAACAACGCCGTGGCCGACTGTCTTTCCCGGGCCAGCGCGAACGCGGTCCACCTGGGCGTGGATTTTGCGCTTATGGCGGCGGACCAAACCACCGACACCACGGTGCAAGCCCTCCGGGCGGCGGACACGGGCCTCCGCCTGGCCGACATCCCCTTCGCGGACACTGTCCTGCTCTGCGACGTCTCCCAAGGCCAGCCTCGCCCCATCGTGCCCGTCACCTGGCAACGCCGCATCTTCGCCTCCCTCCACGGCCTTTCCCACCCGGGCCGGAAAGCTTCCCAGAAGCTGGTGTCGGCGCGATTCGTCTGGCACGGCCTTCGTCGGGACGTCCGCGATTGGACCAGCACCTGCACGGCCTGCCAACGGGCCAAGGTCCACCGACACACCCAGGCCCCGCTGGCACCTTTCACCGTGCCCGAACGACGTTTCGACCACGTCAACGTGGATCTGGTGGGCCCCCTCCCCCCGTCACGGGGGTTCACACACCTGCTCACCATGGTGGACAGGACCACCAGGTGGCCGGAGGCCGTTCCCCTCGTCTCCACCACCACCGCCGACGTGGCGCAGGCTTTCATCGCCACCTGGGTCGCCCGCTTCGGCGCACCGGCGGACATCTCGTCAGACCGCGGACCACAGTTCACCTCCGAGCTGTGGGGCGCGGTCGCCCGCAACCTGGGGGTCAAGCTCCACCGTACTACGGCCTACCACCCCCAAGCAAACGGGTTGTGCGAGCGATTCCACCGCTCCATGAAGGCCACGCTCATGGCCGGCCTTCAAGACGGCGGTTGGGCCGACCGGCTGCCGTGGGTCCTTTTGGGCCTCCGCACGGCCCCCAAGGAGGACCTCCAGGCATCCACCGCCGAGCTTGTCTATGGCCAGGCGCTACGCGTCCCGGACGAATTCGTGCCCGACGCTACCAGTCCCTGGTCCGCAGCTCACCAGCGCTCGGACCTCCAGGAGGCCGCCCAACGGTTTGCCCCCGTGCCAACATCCCACCACGGTGACCCCCAGTCCTACATCCCCCCAGCACTTCGCACAGCGGAGTATGTTTTTGTGCGTCACGACGCACATCGGGGGCCACTCCGGCCGCCGTACGACGGGCCCTTCCGGGTGCTGCGACGGGACGACAAGTCGTTCGTCATCGACATCGGCGGCAGGTCGGACCGGATTGCGGTGGACCGCCTCAAGCCGGCGCACGTGGACGTCGACCACCCACCACGGGTGGCCCTTCCGCCGCGGCGAGGCCGCCCCCCGTCCACGGTGCCCCCCACTCGACCGCCCACCACCACACCGGACCCCCTCCCACGACCCGCCAGGGGTCGCTTCGGCCGGGTCATCAGGACCCCCCTCAAATTGACCCTGCCGGTGCAAGTCGATTCGGGGGGACGTGTGTAGCGGCTACCGCTGGGTTTTCACAATCTCCTTGCACCTATCAAGGACGCGGAGCGATCACCATGCCGGGCTCGTCCAGGACGCCCGGGCAGGCCCGCGCTCAACTTGCCAGGCCTCGGTCGGGACGCCCGGGCATGCCCGGGCATGCCCGGGCAGGCTCGCCCTCAACTTGCCAGGCCGCAGCCAGGACGCTGGGCCATGCCCCCTCTCGCCTTTCCTGGGCAAACGCTCCGGGATAATATGTATATATATTGCTGCCCGATAAACGGGCTTTTCAGAGTGCCTGAGTGTTTGGTTTGATTAAAGCAACTCGGATGAATTCCAGCTTTTTGTCGCGTCCATTCTTCCGATCGACGTGGGAGCCCCAGCTCCTTCAATATAACAAATATCATGAAACATTTACATTTTGTAGTCCATTGTATAATTTAAATAAACATAAATGCAAATTTCGCATGTGGAAAAAGTAAGTACACCCCATGAAATGTTTTTTTGTCTTTTTAACACATGTGGACATATCAATATTTGATCTTCATTTAAACAGTATGTATCTATAGATAAAGGTGATCTAATTGAACAAAAAACAATGAAATATTGACTTTGCAATAATTTATTCAACAAAAAATTGTTGCACAGCATGCACAGCATGCACAATTGCATGCACACAGCTCATTTCAAATCCCCCCACAACATATCGATGGGATTTAGATCCGGGCTTTGACTTGGCCATTCCAGAACCCTCCATTTCTTTATTTTCAGCCATTCCTTGGTGGATTTACTGGTATGCTTAGGGTCATTGTCATGTTGCAAGGTCCACCTTCGGTTGAGCTTCAACTTTCCGACAGATGGCCTCACATTATCCTCAAGCACCCTCTGGAACAATGAATAATTCATCGTGGGTTCTATGATGGTGAGCTGCCCAGGCCCTGATGCATCAAAGCTGCCCCAAACCATAATATTTCCACCACCATGCTTTACAGGTGGTATCAGGTTCTTGTGGTCAAATGCTGGCTTTGTTTTTCGCCAAACATGTCTGCTGGTACTGTGGCCAAATAGCTCTAACTTTGACTCATCTGTCCAGAGCACATTGTTCCAGAAGTGCTGGTCTTTGCCTCGGTGTTCATTGGCAAACTTTAGTCTTGCCCTGATGTTCTTTCTGGACAGCAAAGGTTTCCTCCTGGCACACCTCCCATGTAGATCAAATTTGTGCAGCCTCTTTCTAATGGTAGACTCGTGTACTTTGACATCAACAGTGGCAAGAGCTACCTGTAGGTCCCGTGATGACATTCTGGGGTTCATAGAGACTTCTTTCAGCATCTTGCGGTCTGCTCTCGGGTTGAACTTGCTGGGGCGGCCTGGCCTGAACAAGTTGGCAGTTGTTTGGAATCTTCTCCACCTGTAGATGATCTTCCGGACAGTCGAATGATTGATTTCAAATTGTTTGGAGATCTTTTTAAATTCCTTCCCAGACTCGTAGGCATCTATAACCTTCTTTCTGAAGGCCTCAGAGAGCTCTTTTGATCTAGGTATGGTGATGCCGCACACTTCAACAACAAAGAGCAAACCAAACTAAATGTCTGAGTTTTAAATAAGACAGGTTCCTCCAAGATCCTCTCTGACGATGTTCTTATCATTTGCACCTGAGCTGGTGCACCTGATTCTAATTTTAGGTATTTGAAGTAGTGATAAATGTAGGGGTGTACTTGCTTTTTCCACATGCGAAATTTGCATTTATGTTTATTTAAATTATACAATGGACTAGAAAATGCAAATGTTTCATGATATTTGTTATATTATATCACCTTTATCTTTCAATATTGTTGAAATGAAGATCAAATAGCTGTATGTTGAAATATGTTGAAAAAGTCAAAACTTTACATGGGGTGTACTTACTTTTTCCACATGCGAAATTTGCATTTATGTTTATTTAAATTATACAATGGACTACAAAATGCAAATGTTTCATGATATTTGTTATATTATATCACCTTTATCTATCAATATTGTTGAAATGAAGATCAAATAGCTGTATGTTGAAGTATGTTGAAAAAGTCAAAACTTTACATGGGGTGTACTTACGTTTTCACGTGACTGTAAAGTCCTTGTGCAACTTTGATACTTTATAACTTTTGATAGATAGAAACTGTAGATGGTGCATTAAAGTATAAAGTTTATTAATCTTGGTGTTGTTATTACTCTCGCCAGAGGAGAGGGTACTGCATTTG
Organism: Myxine glutinosa; assembly: GCF_964187855.1. Lineage (NCBI taxonomy): Eukaryota > Metazoa > Chordata > Myxini > Myxiniformes > Myxinidae > Myxine > Myxine glutinosa. Next base: position 27,021,425 of record NC_136264.1, read on the forward strand.
AGTCCGTTTGTTACTTGCGAAAATCGAAGATTTTTCAAGTACATTTGTTGGTCTTGTGTGTTATTCTGTATGTCTGCCTGTATGTGTCAGTCGCCCATAGGTCACAATTTTCAACCGATCTTCACCAAATGGTACAGTTGGTCATACGCAAGAAGCCTATTGTTTCTGGGGTCAAAAGGTCAATAGGTCAACATAGGCAAAGGTCACCAACTTTGTCAAATTTCTAAAATCCTCAATTTTCATCCGATTGACTTGAATTTTGAAGAGGATTTGCATATCTGGTCACTGAATTCAACCACCAAGTATTTTTGAGGTCAACATAGGCCAAAAGGTCAACATAGGCCAGATTTCTAAAATCCTCAATTCACATCGGATTGTCATGAAATTTAAAGAGGATTTTCATATCAGCTAACTGAATTCAACCACCAACTATTTTTGAGATCAGCATTGGCCAAAAGGTCAACATAGGCTAAAGGTCAACAACAATTTCAAATTTCTAAAATCCTCAATTTTCATCCGATTGACTTGAAATTTGAATAAGATTTACATATCACCTAACTGAATTCAACCAACTATTTTGAGGTCAACATAGGTCACAAGGTCAACATAGGCCAATGGTCAACCACTTTTTTCAAATTTCTAAAATCCTCAATTTTCATCAGATAGACTTGAAATTTGAATAGGATTTTCATATCTGCTAACTGAATTCAACCACCAACTATTTTTGAGATCAACATAGGTCACAAGGTAAACATAGACCAAAGGTCAACCACTTTTTTTTTTACAGATTTCTCAAATTTCTTTCCAACTTTGATTACCTTTTTAATTTTGATCCGGCCTATATCAATTTTCAAATTTCTAAAATCCTCAATTTTCATCCGATTGACTTGAATTTTGAAGAGGATTTGCATATCTGGTCATTGAATTCAACCACCAAGTATTTTTGAGGTCAACATAGGCCAAAAGGTCAACATAGGCCAGATTTCTAAAATCCTCAATTCACATCGGATTGTCGTGAAATTTAGAGGATTTTCATATCAGCTAACTGAAAGCAACCACCAACTATTTTTGAGGTCAACATAGGCCAAAAGATCAACATAGGCCAAATTTCCAAAATTGTCAATTTTCACCCAATCAATTTAAAATTTGAAGACGATTTGCATATCAGGTCACTGAATTCAACTACTAATTATTTTTGAGGTCAAAAGGATGCTCTACTGAGTGCCATTTTACTTTGTTCTGTTTTGCAAAGTGTCGCTCTGTGAGTGATTTTTCATTTGTTCGTTTGTTTGTCTGTCGGTTTGTCCTCACAGAATAAATGTGATTTTCCATGCAACCATTGTTCCAATTGACAGGAAATTTTCACCACAGGTGCACCTCCTCCTGTGGAATTTTAAAATGATAATTATGAAGTCATAGGACACGTGGCACGAACGCCATCTTGGAAAAACCGAAAAACTTTACACCTCTACATCTCCGAAAGCGCTGCAATGAAAAATTGAGACATGGCTCATTGTAAAGAACTCTCCATGCAGAATAACATGCACTACTCACAATAAGTTAGGGATATTGTGGGAGTGAGTTTTTTTTTTTTTATAGGGGTTAGGGTTAGGGTATTGAAATCAAGAATGCTGTGTTTTTTCACACTCATTAATAACCATAGAATTAGGACCAACAACTTTTTTCAACATAATTAATACACAAAATCAACCACACCGAAGAACCTGCCAATATCCCTAACTTATTGTGAGTAGTGTATGTTAATGATGATGTCATAGGTGCCTCGATTATGACGTCATAATTCGACAAGAACAAAACTTCATCCAATCAAGATGAAATTTCTTGAGCGTCTCCTCGGAATAAATTGGTAGAGAAATAAAATAATGATGACGTCATTGGTCACGTGGTTCAAGCGGGCATATTTGTTTTACCACAAAAGCTTTAAAAACCACGAAACACGTCCTGGCGTGGGTCTACAATCACCGATTGCTATTTCTTGTTAAGGTTGTTGTTATTACCTCCACGACCAAAGGAGGTTATGTTTTCACCCTTGTTACTTGCCGGAATCTATTCCGGCAAGTATGTTGGCTGGTTGGTTTGTCTGTCTGTCTGTGTCTGTTTGTGCACAGTACTACGTCTACATCGTTGCACATAGCATCGCCATACTTTGCACACATATTTGCCATGCCCTGGAATAGACTGTGCCCAATTTTTAACTCTCTAGGCCCAAGGTCAAGCCCAAGGTCACCCAAAACATGAAATCAGGGGGGTCGAGTTTTCATTTAAAATATATTTCAAACCACGATACCTCAAAGTACAAGAGATATGCATACACTTACTGTTACTGACATATAGGAAGTCACATATGATATTTCATTGGGCACCATGACCTTTGACCTTGAGTGACCTTCAAAGTTCAAACTCAAGGTCAAAAATTGTTTTTTTTACTAATAACTCTGTCAAACATTATCCGATTCCCTTCTAACCAACACCAAAATGTTCATTATTCAATTCCCAAAAAATAACATGCGACATAAAATGGTCAAAAATGCTTAGTTTTAATGATTTTTTGGGGTCAAACGTTAGGGGGCCAAGTTTTCATTGAAAATACATTTGAAACCACTATAACTCTGAAAGGACAAGAGATGCATACACTTACTCAGTTACCTTCCATTGCTTAGCGTATATACATGTATAGATTTCCCGCCATTTTGATCCAACATGGCCGATAAAAAAAAAGTACATTCCGGCAAGTCCTCAGTCTCTGACCCATTTTTCATCTGTCTGTTTGTCCGTTTGTGAACAACGTATCTCAAAAGGTTGTCGGCGGATTCGGACTAAATTTGGCAGAGAGGTAGCATGTGCGACAAGGATGAAAGGGTTAGATTTTGGTGAAGATCCGGATTCGGATCCGGCTAGTAGAAAATTTTAAGTGATTCTTCACCATTGAGAGATAGGCCCAAAAACGATATATTATAGCAGGATATCTCAAAAAGTTGTGGACGGATTTGGATGAAACCTGTTGGACAGGTTGTGTGTGTGACAAGGAAGAACCGATTCTATTTTGCTGAAGATCCGGATCTGGATCCAGCTAGTAGAAATTTTTAAGTGAGTCTTCACCATTGAGTGATATGGCCAACCAGGTGGAGGTATGCTCTCTACTGAGTGCCGTCCTAGTTGCTGTTGTTAAATCCACAATTCCCCTGGTTTTCTTGATGAGTTGGCATTTTCAGATGAGGCAACTTCTACATCAGTGGTAATGTCAACCTCCACAATTGCTCGACGACCTCGTTCACCTGACCTGTTCACCTGAAAGTTCATAGCTTGTTTCTATCATGTATACATCAAAAGTTATAAAAGCTCGAAGACGCACGAGGACTTTATGAGCACCCTGTTGAATAATGTATCTATTGAAAGTGTGCATTAAAGCATAAATGGGATTGATGATAAACAGTAACTAAAGCTTCAATATTTCATCGTACCTTTTTAGCACCAAGCAAGGCCTCCAAGAAGGCCTCGTGAGCTGCGCGGAACCGTCGGTCCATCATCGGAGTTAGTTTCATCACAAGTTGCCAAAGGATGTACGTGTGCAGCACCCTGTTTGAGGGAAGTCACGTCTCAAGAACTTTACAACTTAATCTTGGTACAAAAAAATTGACGAAAAAATACACTTTTGGACCATACATGTTTCATTCCCATCACCACATTGTTATGTAGTTCTGGTCACTGGACTATAGAGGACCTAAAGAACCATACAAGAGGCTGTTAATGATCTTTAACGGTATCAATTATTCCCACAGTCCTGTCAGTTGGCCGCAGGAAGCTTGGCCCAAGTCTTTCACAAACCAGCAAGCCAGGCCTCACGCTTGACTATGGCTAGATCAGGAATTTGAAATTTGTTCCAAATTTCGCCCATGGTGCCAGTGATAGCTCACAGACTCTTTGCCAAAGACACAGATGTTTAACGTCCACCGACCTATGTCAGCAGACGGGTCTCCCAGTTGAACGTCCACCTGAGGGACGGCACACATTGATGAATCACCCAGCCTGTGAAACATCTGGATGACCGTTTATAGCTGGGTCGAGATTCAAACCCAGGCTGGACAGCTTACAGGTGAGTGTGGGTTAGGAATGGAGCTATGTGTCGAATAAAGGTTGAAATTGGGCCATAAGGTTGTCGGGGCAGTATCGCACATTACACATGAAGCCATGACTGGGAGAAATGACATATGAGGCCCCAATACATAAGTTATAAAGAATCCATGTACAGTCTGCAAAATCGTGTGGCTAGAAAAATCAGACAGGCAATAGGATACATCACTCATGCATAAAGACTAATCTGAGCACCTTACCTAGAGGCCTAGCAAGTTGAGACGGCTCAGATCCATTAGTCTGTGGGGAACGCGATAGCAAAGGATGCCTCATGGGTGTCGGGTTTGCTCCCAATTTGTCAGTTTAATGTTAAACAACAGCAGCGACTGTTTAAAAAGGTAATCAAAGTTGGAAAGAATTGACAGAATAGTTTGTGGTTATAATAATTTTACTTCCGGTATGTGTGTCCCACGAAATGCCATGCTGAGCTATTTATACACCTTAACATGGAGTTCGTCGAGGTGGAAATCCCCCTGAGAGAGCGGGGAAAGTTAAGTCGCTACAACCTCTGCCGTGTGACCCTTCCGTCCCCTTAGCAAGTTTGGTTGATTGGATAAGTAGCAACCAAATGTGCCGCGTTCAGACAGACATACGACACCAAATTATGTATTTTTAACCCTTGCCAAGAAACTGGTTTGGCAGCACCAATGCCCTAAGTCTAAAGGGTATGGTACAGGTTGTTTTTTTTCTTTTTAAACCAAACGCTTTCACCAAACAAATTACAATGATACCAACTGCACATGAAAGTGTATTTCTCTGCATGCTACAGTCAAAAGGGTGAATTCCAATGGTTGAGCAGCATATGTACCCTTTGTCAGTAGAAGCAATGAGCAGAGAGATGTTGTTCAGGTATGGCACAGCATAGACAACGAGCGACTCGTTACGCTGCAAGGGAACCGGATGCAGGATGTTTTGTAGGAGGCGACGCCAATCCACAGCTGGACACAAGGTCTGCCAAGCACAACCACCCATGCATTCACAATGGGCAAATCATGAAACTTAAACTGCTACTAGTGTTATGGAATTAAAAGAAATACAGGAGAAGGAAACTTAAAGACAGAAGGCCATTTGTGGCCCACCATGTCTGTATTTCCTGTAATCAACTTAAACGTAAACTGCTACTAGCTATAACCAACAAACAACAACAGGCATTTTAAGGCCATTTTCCCTGCTGGAGCGGGGGTTAGCCTTGCGGTCCCCATGACAATCTTCTCCATTTTGCCCTATTTTCTGCATCTCCCCTTGTTAACCCCCTTGCCCGCATTTCTTCTTCCACCATCTTTAGCCAAGTCTTTCTCGGTTTTCCCCGTCCTCTACTTCCTTCTACATTCATTTCCATCACTCTTCTCAACCAGTCACTTTCATCCTTCCTCACTCAACACATGACCAAACCATCTCAACCTGTTTCTCTTCACAGCATCCATCACAGGCTCTATTCCCATCATCTTTCGCAATTCATCATTTGTCTTCCTCTCTCTCAACGATACTCCGCACATCCGTCGAACCATTCGCATTTCCACCCTTTCCAGCCTTCGTTGCTGCTCTACGTTCATTACCCATGTCTCGCTCCCATAAATCATAACACTTCTCACACATGCAGCATACACCTTTCCCTTCAGCTTCAACGACACTCCCCTCCTCGTCAGCACGCCACTCAGTCCCGAAACTTCTTCTAGCTATAACCTATAACCTAGCTACTAGCCATAACCAAATCCCATTAATTTGGATGTATCAATTTACTTGTGTTACATGTATTTTGATGGCATTCTGATAATTAACTTGATCTACCTTTTCATCCTTATTTTGGATTGGAGTGTGATATTTTCTGACTTCCAGGAGGCCCAAAAAATCACATGTTCTGTTTGTTCACTTGGCCACTGAGATGGAAGTGGGCCTCATCACCAAAGAAGATGAATGAATGAATGAATGATCGTTTTAAGGCCATTTTTCCCCGCTAAAGCGGGGGTTAGCCTTGCGGGCCCCATGACAATCATGGTTCCCTGTTTGAGGCAAATGTTTTTATGGCCGGATGCCCTTCCTGACGCCAAAGAACCAAAGAAGATGAAGAAGATGAAGATCATCACCAAAGAGGATGTTGTCTACAAAATCCTGGTCTGGGCAATGTTGGTGCAAAATTTGAACCTCTCCCTCCTCCTTTCAGGCTGGTGCTGCAGTATCGATCTCGTAGGATACCGGTTCAGATCGTCGGGCATGATTCTGCCAACATCGGGTGAGAAGTCCCCACCAGCTGTTCAAGTCGGTGTGTCGACTTTTTCGGAGAAGCCTGCAAAAGCTCCTCTTACAGCCCCTATCTGCCAGCCCCTATCCAAAAGCTCCTCTTACAGCCCCTATCTGCCAGCCCCTATCCAAAAGCTCCTCTTACAGCCCCTATCTGCCAGCCCCTATCCAAAAGCTCCTCTTACAGCCCCTATCTGCCAGCCCCTATCCAAAAGCTCCTCTTACAGCCCCTATCTGCCAGCCCCTATCCAAAAGCTCCTCTTACAGCCCCTATCTGCCAGCCCCTATCCAAAAGCTCCTCTTACAGCCCCTATCTGCCAGCCCCTATCCAAAAGCTCCTCTTACAGCCCCTATATTGTCGGGTGTTCTCACTGAAAGTTTTTGACCACTTTGTCCTTTAATTTGGTCTTTCACACTTGCAGTGTCTCTAAACTTTTCAACAATATGTTTCATGTTTTTTATTGTGGAATTTTTGCATTTGGATAGATCATACGAAACTGACTTTGTGTAAAAAAAAACATGACTGTTATAAAAGAAAAGTGTCTAAAATGAGGCACAGATAAATTGCTAAACATGGTTGAAACTTCAATGAAAAGAAATGTAAACCTCGTTATTTAGGCGACCTGAAACTAACAAGATGGCCGGGCCACATCAGTAAACTCACACCCTGCCCTGGCGATTGCTGTACATATTTACAGTATATAAAGTTCATATTAAGGAGCACATTATTACATGAAGGAAAAGAATATGAATGAGGTGTTAAAAAATTATGGCAGTGATTGAGGCAATTAGAAACTAGAAAGAGCAATCAGAGATTGCGGACCCTCGCCAGGACGTGTGTGGTTTGGTCCTTTGGGTCTTTTGGGGTCGGCTGGGTCTTTTGAGTCCTTTGGGTCTTAAATCGTTTTTGGACTCTCAAAGGGTCTTGGGATTCTAAAGGCTCTAAAGTGTTTTAAGGTGTCTTATTGGCACTTAGGGGTCCTGAGAGTTTTAAGAGGCTTTGGGTCTTCATGTTCCTTAGGGTCTCCGTGGTCGTAATGGGTCTCAGGGTTGAAAAGGTTTGTGGTGGTCTTTTGGGGTCAGGTCGGAAATGCTCTTAGGGTTCTAAAGGGTCGAATGTCATTAATACACATACTCACGTTCTGCGTGGACAAACAGACAAACGGACCCAAATGCAATACCCTCTCTTCTGGCGAGGGTAATAAAAACATGAATGAGTGCATCATAAAGCCGAATGATCAAGGACCTGTCACATGAGACTCCATTACAAGGTCCACCCCTGCTCTACCCCCACTCCTTCCTACCCTGAAACACTGATTGGAAGAGCAAAGGTCCACATCAGACAGTGTTGACAACACCGTGCTTTGAGACAAAAACTATTCTTGTTCAACATGACATGAAGTTGGAAGTTTTGCTACCCTTGTACAATGGTTCTTCAAGGTCCTCCACCTCTCCCTCTGTCAACTAACCGCCCTTACATCAAGTAGCATCAACAAAATGACAAATGTCACTGTTCAAAAATCAACAAAATGTTCGTTTCTCTGTGGTCAGGATCGGCCATGTGTGACCTCGAGATTGTTATTGTTACTCCCGCCAGGGAGTAATTCATTCGATCGTGTCCGTGTGTGTGTGTGTGCGTGTGTGTGTTCGTGAACAAGATATCTGGAAAAGTTCTGAACGGATTTGGATGAAAGTTAGTGGGATGATTGCCCTTGGGATAAGGAAGAATTGATTAGTTTTTGGTGAAGCTCAGGATATTATTCCGGATCCAGGAATGTTTTGAAGGATTTTTTACCATTGGAGGATAGGGCTCATTTGTTTTTAACATTATCTTCTATATATTCTATATTTAACATTGTGATATGAAAATAGTTTTCATATTTGTTGTAAATGTAGTTTAAACTCGTGGTTATGCGTTAGAGCGGTGTATTTTGTTAGCAGCGTCGTCTTCAAGGTTCTTTTTTTTCCTTCTAATAAAGACATATTCTGTCATTTTAAAACCACCAAAGTGTGTATTCCGTTTCCCCGTTTCATAAAATGTATCGTTTGATAAGTATAATGCTTTAAAACAGTTTTTTTTTTTTTTTTTTTTTTTTAACCTCAGAAGAGATATCAACATTTAGCTCAGCGAATGTCAATCGCGGTGTCAGTATTTGATGAACTTATAAAGACTTAGGTGAGTTATAAGTGTGACCAGCATGTGCACGGGATTCTTCCCAGAAGAATGAGTGGTCGCATTAGCTTGTGCGACTTAAAATGAGCGAGTTTTGTTTTGACGTTTGGGCCAGTTTTACATGTTGTATCCCTAAGGAATGAACCGAACGTTTTCCGGGCTTACAATTTTATTTGAAGTCACACATGCCTCAAAATACACTCACTTATATAGAATTGAACGCTGAATCCGAAAATGTAAGTGAAATTGCCTTGTTGTTTTTTAAACATTATCTTCTATATATTCTAAATATATATCTGTGCAGTGTCTGTCTTGTGTTGTCTTGTCTTGTGTTGTCATTGAACTACTCCCTCAAACTTTTGTGAAATCGTACTATTCCAACTTGACCCACGGCGGGAGTATGCGCTCTACTGAGTGGCGTTCTAGTTATTCCTTGTAGCAATAAAATAGGAAAATGCATAAACACTGCTCGTCGCAACATGCAGCACAAATATGTTCACTCGGTTGGTTGTCCTGTCTGCAATTGATCATCAGCTTACACCACGTCACATTAGTTATAGTGAGCAGCTCATAAAATGTGTAAGATTAGTGCAGCCTCTCACGAATCGGCTGGCCAGGATGAGCATCACGGTGGAAAGCTTAGGGCAGGGATTTTGAAGTTTAGCAAAGAGACCAGCTCACAATGGTCTACTTTTCAAAAGGCACCGCGAGATCTTAAACGTCAAACAGCGAGTGCTAGCAGACAGGACAACCAACTTAACACCCACTGCAAAGGATGGCGCACTTGATTATGCAACATCCTCCATGTGTACAAAGCATCTTAGGGTAACAGTTTACTTAGGTGTGGAGGAGGAGGAGGGGGAGAGGGGCGGAGAGGGAGTGAATTGAACCCAGCCTAAACCTTTCAAGATTATAAAAGCATTTGTCAATATAGGGACCATCTATTTATTACGTACACAAAAATTGGCGAAATCACATTACTTTAGCCCCATGTGCCCCATTTATGCCTCTTCTTTCCCCTCCCCTTACACCTATATCTCCACTCCCCCCACCACCACCAACCAGATCCTCATCTTCCATTCAAAAATTTCAATCTTCTCAAGTTGGTTTCACCACCCCCAACATACGTGCGTATGTAATAGACGATGCCTAACAAACCTAATAAAACAGGATGAGGAAGTCAGGTAGCAACAAGTGAAGCAAAATGGGTAATACAACTGATTGAAGTAAAATCGACAATGCAGGTGATTAAGTGAGCATGTGTGGAGCCTGCATTGCCCACATACTTGGCTCGGCAACCTCAGGCATACTACAGCCAAACAGGTTCCACGTCGGTGCACCGCACATGTCTGAGCCAACGAAGCATGCCAGAGGCTTACCGGGGTTAAACCAAAAAGCACACGAGATTCCTTGTTCATACCATGTATGTCGGTGTTCATGCGCCATCATGACAAAGGTTTGGGTCTGTTGCTTTGAGGTTACCTGTCCCCATTGGGATGTCAATAATATAATTAAATGAACACCAAACTCCAGCAATTAAACAAATAAACAATTTGCAGAATTCCCAACGACAAATCCTGATATTGTTCCCAAACCCTTTGCTCACAGGTGTAGAAAGTGGCACAGCTTTTGCCAAGGTAACAGGCAACTGCAGCAGACAGGAATGAGCTAAACTCTTCCGCAAAAGGCCATTCACTAGCTACTGTGTATATTTATGTCTGCACCGACCTATTCATATTCCACTTTTAAAAATCAAATGTCAAAAGACAAAACACAAAAGGAAAACTAGAACGGAACTCGGTAGAGAGTTCTACCTCCACCAGGCTGAACACTTTACCTTATCCCACTAACAGGTCGGATCTAGATTCCAACCTGAATCAAAACCTAATTGACTTGTTCTTTTCACCTACCCAACTCATCCACAACTTTTTGTGACATCGTGCAATATATCATTATTGGCACTATCACTCAATGGTGAAGAATCACTTTTAAAAAATTTTAAAAATTCTCATATCCAGATCCAGATTCGGATTTTCAACAACATTGAAACAATTCGTCCTTGTCACCCCCAATCTGTCCACCAAGTTACGTCTGAATCTGCCCACAACGTTTTGAGATATCCTGCTATATATCGTTTGTTAGCCCTATCTCCCAATGGTGAATAATCACTTTTAAAATTCTCAGATCCAAATCCGGACCCGGATATTCACCAAAATCTAATCATTTCGTCCTCGTCACCGACCAAAGTTCTCCGCCAAATTTTGTCTGAATCCGTCCTAAACTTTTTGAGATATCCTGCTATATATCGTTTTTTAGCTTGATCTCCCAATGGTGAATAATCACTTTAAAAATTCTCAGATCCAAATCCGGACCCGGATCTTCACCAAAATCTAATCATTTCGTCCTCGTCACCGACCAAAGCTCTCCGCCAAATTTTGTCTGAATCCGTCCTAAACTTTTTGAGATATCCTGCTATATATCGTTTTTTAGCCTGATCTCCCAATGGTGAATAATCACTTTAAAAATTCTCAGATCCAACCAAAATCTAATCATTTCGTCCTCGTCACCGACCAAAGCTCTCCGCCAAATTTTGTCTGAATCCGTCCTAAACTTTTTGAGATATCCTGCTATATATCGTTTTTTAGCCTGATCTCCCAATGGTGAATAATCACTTTAAAAATTCTCAGATCCAACCAAAATCTAATCATTTCGTCCTCGTCACCGACCAAAGTTCTCCGCCAAATTTTGTCTGAATCCGTCCTAAACTTTTTGAGATATCCTGCTATATATCGTTTTTTAGCCTGATCTCCCAATGGTGAATAATCACTTTAAAAATTCTCAGATCCAAATCCGGACCCGGATCTTCACCAAAATCTAATCATTTCGTCCTCGTCACCGACCAAAGCTCTCCGCCAAATTTTGTCTGAATCCGTCCTAAACTTTTTGAGATATCCTGCTATATATCGTTTTTTAGCCTGATCTCCCAATGGTGAATAATCACTTTAAAAATTCTCAGATCCAACCAAAATCTAATCATTTCGTCCTCGTCACCGACCAAAGCTCTCCGCCAAATTTTGTCTGAATCCGTCCTAAACTTTTTGAGATATCCTGCTATATATCGTTTTTTAGCCTGATCTCCCAATGGTGAATAATCACTTTAAAAATTCTCAGATCCAACCAAAATCTAATCATTTCGTCCTCGTCACCGACCAAAGTTCTCCGCCAAATTTTGTCTGAATCCGTCCTAAACTTTTTGAGATATCCTGCTATATATCGTTTTTTAGCCTGATCTCCCAATGGTGAATAATCACTTTTAAAATTCTCAGATCCAAATCCGGACCCGGATCTTCACCAAAATCTAATCATTTCGTCCTCGTCACCGACCAAAGCTCTCCGCCAAATTTTGTCTGAATCCGTCCTAAACTTTTTGAGATATCCTGCTATATATCGTTTTTTAGCCTGATCTCCCAATGGTGAATAATCACTTTAAAAATTCTCAGATCCAACCAAAATCTAATCATTTCGTCCTCGTCACCGACCAAAGCTCTCCGCCAAATTTTGTCTGAATCCGTCCTAAACTTTTTGAGATATCCTGCTATATATCGTTTTTTAGCCTGATCTCCCAATGGTGAATAATCACTTTAAAAATTCTCAGATCGAACCAAAATCTAATCATTTCGTCCTCGTCACCGACCAAAGTTCTCCGCCAAATTTTGTCTGAATCCGTCCTAAACTTTTTGAGATATCCTGCTATATATCGTTTTTTAGCCTGATCTCCCAATGGTGAATAATCACTTTAAAAATTCTCAGATCCAAATCCGGACCCGGATCTTCACCAAAATCTAATCATTTCGTCCTCGTCACCGACCAAAGCTCTCCGCCAAATTTTGTCTGAATCCGTCCTAAACTTTTTGAGATATCCTGCTATATATCGTTTTTTAGCCTGATCTCCCAATGGTGAATAATCACTTTAAAAATTCTCAGATCCAACCAAAATCTAATCATTTCGTCCTCGTCACCGACCAAAGCTCTCCGCCAAATTTTGTCTGAATCCGTCCTAAACTTTTTGAGATATCCTGTTCACAGACATATAGACAAACAGACAGTGGTGAAAACATAACCTCCATCCATCTTCAGTGGCAGAGGTAACAAAACCTGATTAGTCACCTTGGCATGCAGAGTAAATTCTGGAAAATTTATTTTTACAAAAATGACAAGGATAAATGAACTGTATTTTTTTTTACTGTATTTTTCAGTGTACAAGCCGATACTTTCCCCCCTCCCCCCCCCCCCCCCCAAAAAAAAACAGGGTCTCGGCTTATGCTTACAATCGACTTATCTATGGTTTAAGGTTTAAGCCATTGAATTGCATAAATTAAAAATAACTGCAACGTGTGATATTTTCTGAAATAAATTGTACAATTGGGTGGTGGACAGGATTGATATCATTAGGTTTGGCTATGTGACAAAATTAAGTGCACACACTAGGAATTGACCCCAGGACATCTGGCTTACCTGGCAGTGCTCTGCCAACTGAGGTAAGTGACACCTGGGAATGCTTAATTCTCCCACATATTGCCACACATCCATGTCCTCCACACCAGTGTTGGCCTTCCCAGGAGAGGGTCTTCCCCCTATGGGGGAAAATCCATGCCAACCAAACTTACAAGATTGCAAACTGCCTTTAATTTCACAAAAAAAAAAAAAACATTCTTCTTTTGGAAATAGACTTCTTGCAATTTTTTTTTTTTTCACTCAGACACTTCTTTTGTACCAGAGTTTAGAATCGTTTTAAAACCCTGATAACTGCTGGTTTTAATTGTTTTTTTTTAAATTACATAAACTGTAGGCTGGCAGGATAGTCGAGAGGTATGCACACCAAGTTGTCCCGGGTGTGTTAAAATCTCAGCCCAGCTATGCATTGTCATCTTGAGGTTTCATGTGCAGGGAGATTCATCAATGGTTGTGCCGTCCCTCGGATGGACGTTAAACTGGGCGCCCCGCCTGCCAGCATTCGTTGGTGGACGTTAAGGATCCCATTGTGTCCTTCCTGAAGAGTATGTGAGCTATCACCGGCACCATGAACAAATTAAAAATTCCTGCTCTTACTTACTTAGTTGAACATCAAGCTAAGCCAGCCAGTTTGTGAAAGACTTCGGCCAAATTTTTTTGCAGACGTACCCCACAAAAAAGGTGGGAATAATTGTGGCGGTTAAAGAAATAAGGATAATGATAAAGTGTAAAGTGTTACTAACAGTATCGTAAAGTGGAATAAGTGAGGTGCATGGAAAGTTTTGGTCCACTCCTAGCGAGAGTACAATTCTTGGCAGCAAAGTCTGCATCAAAATTAGGATTCGCAGGAAGAGAGAAACACAATGGAAGCCTATCACGAGATGGCGAGAGAACAGGCAGGAGAGGAAATGAAATCACACAAACAACAAATAAGAGATATTGGCAAAGAAGTCACTTTTCATATCGCAGGCCTTACAAGGCACACTTTGCGCAGTCTTCATTCCAAGGAGCTTGCCCTTGAATTACATGGCGGTCTTTTGGCAGAGATAATTTGCCTTAACAGATTTTTGCTTGATGCCAAGGCCACACAGATTCCCATCAGGTACTTAAGATTGAAGGCCCCACCAACTGGTATAGCTGCCCAGTAGGCAAAGCTCATGTTCTGAACATGGCTTACTAATAGTATCATAGCACACATGTACATGCAGACAGGTCAGCGGGTCAATTGGCCGAGAAACGCGATGCCACAACATGTTGTCACTGGCACCCAGAGTGCTCCAGGATGTTAGTTTGTCTCGAGTTTAAAAGACAACTACTGTATTGTTTGGTGTCATCTGTCTGCATGTGCGTTTGTGATTTTTGTATGACAACTCTTCGATGAACTTGAAGAAAAAAAGAAAATAATATACAGTCCCTTCAGAAAGTATTCACACCCCTTCATCTTTTTCACATTTTGTTGTGTTGCAGCCTGAATTTAAAATGGATTGAATTGACATTTTTGTCACTGATCTACACATAATACCCAAAACATGTCAAAGTGGAATTCTTTTTTAGAAATTCTTACAGGATAATTAAAAATGAATACGGAAATATCTAATTTACATAGGTATTCAACCCCCTGAGTCAAGATTACATAGAAGTGCCTTTCGCAGTGATTACAGCTTCGAGTCTTCTTGGGTATGTCTGTATCAGCTTTTCACATCTAGATTTGGGGAGTTTCTCCCATTCTTCCTTGCAAAGTTGCTCAAGCTCTGTAATGTTGGATGGGGAGTGTCGGTGAACAGCAAACTTCAAGTCTTTCCACAGATTCTTAATGTGATTCAGGTCTGGGCTTTGGCTGGGCCACTCAAAGACTTTGACGTTCTTGTTCTGAAGCCATTCCAGCAATGCTTTGGCTGTATGCTTGGGGTGCATGGAAATGGAAAGTAAATGGTCCTGTTGGAAAGTAAATCATCGCCGCAAGTATAAGGTCTTTTGCACTCTGAAGCAGGTTCTCCTCAAGGATTTTCCTGTATTTGGCTCCATTCATTGGATCCTCTCTCCTTGCAAGTCTCCAGTCTCTGCTGCTGAAAAGCATCCCCATAGCATGATGCTGGCATCACCATGCTTCACGGTATGGATGGTGTTAGATGGTTGATGAGCTGTGCTTGTTTTCCACCAGACGTAGCGCTTTGCATTTAGGCAAAATAGTTCAATTTTCGTCTCATCAAACCACATAATATTTTGCCTCATGCAGTCTTTCACATGCCTTTTTGCAAGCTCCAGGCCTGCTGTCATGTGTCTTTTTCTTAGGAGTGGCTTCTGTCTGGCCATTCTCCCATGCAGCCTAGATTTGTGAAGTGCTGCAGAGAGAGACTGTTCTCCCTCTGGCAGGTTCTCCCATCTCAGCCAAGGAACTTTGTAGGTCTGTCAGAGTGGTCATTGTGTCCTTGGTCACCTCCCTGACCAAGGTTCTTCTTCTTGCCAGGTTGCTCCGTTTCGTTGGATGGCCAGCTCTAGGAAGAGTCTGGGTAGTTCCATATATTTTCCATTTTCTAAAGATGGAGCTCACTGTGCTCTTGGGAACTTTCAACACTAGAAAATTTTTATACCCTTCCCCCAGATCTATGCCTCCTCACAATTCTATCTCAGAGTTTTACAGACAGTTCCTTGGACTTCATGGTAGAGTTTTGTCTCTTACATGCACTGTCAACTGTGGGACCTTATATAGAAAGGTGTTTCTTTCTAAATAATGTCCAATCAATTTAATTGGCCACAGATGGACTCCAATCAGGTTGCAGAGATATCTCAAAGATGATCAAAGGAAATTGGACGCACCTGGCCTCAATTTGGAGTGTTAGAGCAAAGGGGTTGAATACTTATTGACTCGAGACATTTCATCTTTTCATTTTTAATTATTTTGTAAAAAAAAATCTTTTTAAAAGTTCCACTTTGACATTTGATATTAAATTGAAATTAAATTCAGGCTGTAACTATAACAGCACTCGGTAGAGCGCATACCTCCGCCAAGCTGAACAGTTAACCTTTTGTATCCCACTGATAGGCCGGATCTGGATTCGGACCTGAACCAAAATCTAATGGGCTTGTTACTGTCACCTTACCAACTCGTCCACCAAGTTTAATCATAACTCATCCATAACTTTTTAAAATATCATGTTATACGAGTATATCGCTTTTCAGCAAATCTCTCAATGGTGAAGAATCACTTCAAAAATTAAACAATTCTGATATCCGAATCCATATTCAGATCTTCACCAAAATCGAATAGATTCTTCCTTGTCACACACACAACCTGTCCACCAAGTTTCGTCCAAATCCGTCCATAACTTTTTTTTCACTGATATTGTGCTATGTATTGGTTTTAGCTTGATCTCCCAATGGTGGAAAATCACTTTAAAAATTCTCTGATCCGGATCCGGATTGGAATCTTCACCAAAATTGAATCAACTCTTCCTTGTCACATACGCAACCTCTCCATCAAGTTTCGGCCGAATCTGTCCACAACTCCTTGACATATCCTGCTATATATCGTTTTTAGCCTCGTCTCCCAATGGTGAAGAATCCCATAAAAATTCTACTAGCCAGATCCAGATCTGGATCTTCACCAAAATCTAACCATTTCTTCTTGTCACATACGCTACCTCACCACCAAATTTCGTCCGAATCCGTCCACAACTTTTTGAGATATCTTGTTCACAGACAGACCAACAGGCAGTACAAGGGTGAAAACATAACCTCCATCCACCTTCGGTGGCGGAGGTAATCAGCTCCCCAGTCGTGGCCAGTTATTCTGCGGACAAGGTTAACTCTAGCAGCTGTTTTCCCTCCTACCTTATCTGCATGCTGCCTGAAGGTCAAGGACCGATCCATTTGCACGCCAAGATAGGTAGGTAGGAGCATGCGTGACGGGAAGCCAGATGGTGTTTAGCTGGACTTCCAGCTGCCTGTCTGTGTTACTGTTCTGAAGGTGGAAAACAAAGTAGACTGACTTCTGGACCTTGATATGTAGGCACCATTGGTAGTAGTAGCAGTTCCTAGAAACAACGTCGTAGCTGAGAGTGTCCTCGACTTCCTCAATAGACTTCCTTGGATGCAGGATCGCAAGGTCATTGTCGTAGGTAAGTTTAGTATATGTTATCTCAGGGAGGTCTGAGAAGTACACGTTTAACAGCAGTGGCGCTAAGACTGAGCCTTGCGGAACTCCATTCTTGAGGCTGTAGGTTCTGCTGGTTTGTCTGTTAAGGTTGACTCTGAAGCAGGGGTTGGTGATCAAGACTTCGATACGGTGGACTCTGTGGTGGTCCTGTAGTATCTTGTGCAGGTTCAGCAGCAGACCACAGTGCCGGACTGTCTTATGCTGAAGACAAGTCAAAGAAGACAGCCACACATTTCTGGTTTGATTCAAAGGCAGTCTCAATAATGTCAGTTGCAGCTAGAATCTGATATTCAGGGCTACGATTCCTCCTTAAGCCTGCTTGTTGTGGTGGGAGTACGGAGTACTACCTCAATAAGTGGTTCTTTCCTGCTAAGGATGAGCCTGTCAAAATGTTTGCATTGGAAAGCCTGAAATGAGCAGAGGAGAGGGATCTTTAGGATTAGTAAACCTTTAATTGCCAACCATGGGTGATTTTAGTAATCCAAAGAGATGACACGTCTGGACTATACCATGATGACTTGGAACATCCTAAACCATCTCTGAGAAAGTAGTACTGGTCAGATTTGTCATGTAAGACTGAGCATTGTCAACTCATTGTTTACTACGGTGCACTTACATTTTTATTCTTCAGAGGCATTATGTTTTCAGGTTGTCCGTCCGGTTGTCCGTCCGTCCGTTCATCCGTCCACCGTGATGGGTTTTCGTTACCTCGATAACTTGAGAACGGCTGAAGGGATCTTAGTCAAACTTGTTACAAGTATGTATAATGAGGTAAAGATGAACTGATTAGATTTTGGGGTCAAGAGGTCAAAGGTCAAAGTCTGTAATAGGTCTATAACTTAAGAACGGCTAAAGTGATATAATTCAAATTTCGTACAATTATGTAGAATGATGTAAAGATTACCCGATTATATTTTGTGGTCAAAGGTCAAACGTCAAAGTCTGTAATAGGTCTATAACTTGAGAATGGCTGAAGTTATAAAATTCAAACTTTGTATAGGTATGTATAATGAAGTAAAGATTAACTGATTACATTTTGGGGGCACGAGGTCAAATGCCAAAGGTCAGAGGTCATGTTAGGTTTAAAAAAATCCTGTTACCACAATAACTTGTGAACCAGTGATGGGATTCTGACCAAATTTGGTACAATTATGTAGAATAATGTAAAGATGAACAGATTAGATTTTGGGGTCAAGAGGTCAAAGGTCAAAGTCTGTAATATGTCTATAACTTAAGAACGGCTAAAGTGATATAATTCAAATTTTGTACAATTTTGTAGAATGATGTAAAGATTACCTGATTATATTTTGGGGTCAAAGGTCAAATGTCAAAGTCTGTAATAGGTCTATAACTTGAGAATGGCTGAAGTTATCTAATTCAAACTTGGTATAGGTACACTACTGGTCAAAAGTTTTAGAACACCTCAATTTTTCCAGTTTTTATTGAAATTTATGCAGTTTAATGTCCAGTGAATAACTTTAAATGGTACAAAGGTAAGCAGTAAACTGCTCGAGGTAAAAAAAAAAAGTTTAGGTTAGCAAAAACGGGAAAATAATGTAAGTTGCACAGCTAAATTGTAAAAAAAGGCGTTCTTCAGGGAACAAGTAATGGGTTAACAACTTACAGCTGTTCTGCAGCAATGTAAGTAAATTAAGCCTTGAAAGTTGATGCAAACAATTCCTACAGGTGTCCCAACCTCTGCTAAATTACTTGATTACAAACCCCCTGTCTGTATAAAAGCAGCATTGGAACAGACTGTTATTACACCCTCTGAAGCATTATTTGGACAATATTGCACTGCAGGAAGTAGTATATTGG
This sequence comes from Myxine glutinosa, assembly GCF_964187855.1. Lineage (NCBI taxonomy): Eukaryota > Metazoa > Chordata > Myxini > Myxiniformes > Myxinidae > Myxine > Myxine glutinosa. The sequence continues at coordinate 27,040,474 of NC_136264.1, forward strand.
AAACTGGAGGAAACTCTGACAGGAAGAGGTCTGGCAGACCCAAAGCCACAACAGAATCAGAAGACAAGTTTCTGAGAGTCAACAGCTTGCGTGATAGGCGGCTCAAAGGACAACAGCTTCAAGCACAGCTTAGCACTGGTCGAAGTAAGCAAGTCTTAGTTTCAACTGTGAAGAGAAGACTTTGAGCTGCAGGTTTGACAGGCTGAGTGGCAGTAAGAAAGCCATTGCTAAAATGGCAAAATAAGAAAAAGAGGCTTGCCTGGGCCATGAAGCACCGCCAGTGGACTAATGAAGACTGGAAGAAGGTCTTATGGACCGATGAATCAAAATTTGAAATCTTTGGTTCATCACGCAGGGTTTTTGTATGCCGTCGAGTAGGCAAAAGGATGGTTCCTCAGTGTGTGACACTGTCAAACATGGAGGAGGAAGCGTGATGGTCTGGGGCTCTTTTGCTGGATCCAGAGTCGGTGACTTGCACAGAGTGACTGGCACCCTGAACTAAAAGGGCTACCACAGCATTTTGCAGCGCCATGCAATACCCTATGGTATACGCCTAGTTGGTCAGGGGTTCATCCTACAGCAAGATAATGACCCTAAACACACCTCCAGGCTATGCCAAAACTACCTTCGAGGAAAAGAACAAGACGGTAGGCTTCAAATCATGGAATGGCCAGCACAGTCTCCAGACTTAAACCCATCGAGCTGGTTTGGGATGAACTGGACAGAAGGGTGAAAGCAAAGCAACCTAAAGTGCAACACATTTGTGGGAACTTCTGCAACAGTGTTGGGAAGAACTTCCCAAACAATATTTGATTTCCATTGTAGAAAGAATGCCACGAGTGTGTTCGGCGGTTATATCTGCAAAAGGTGGCTACTTTGCTGAGTCAAAAATTTAAATTAAATTTTGTTAAACAAAATGATTCTATGATTTCTTTTTTAATCTCCAATTGTTTATTTGTTCTGTGCTTAATTTCAGAGTACATTGAGACATTAAACTGCTTAAATTTCAATAAAAACTGGAAAAATTGAGGTGTTCTAAAACTTTTGACCGGTAGTGTGTAAAGATTAAGTGATTAAATTAAGTAAAGATTAAGTGATTAGATTTTGGGGTCAAGAGGTCAAAGGTCAAAGTCTGTAATCGGTCTATAACTACAACAGCTGAAGTTATCCAATTCAAACTTGGTATTGAGGTCAAAGGCCAAAGGTCAGAGATCATGTCAGGTAAAATGTGATAACTTGTGAACAGCTGAAGGGATTTAAATTAAAACTTGGTACAGGTATGTATAATGATGTAAACATGAATTGATTAAATTTTGGGGTCAGGAGGTTAAAGGTCATGTCAGGTAAACATGTGATAAGTTGAGAACAGCTCAATGGATTTAAATCAAACTTGGTAGAAGTATTATAATGATGTAATAATGTGGACGGAGGGATATTGGTCGACGTCGTGACGTCGAAGAGTGTTGTTCTCGTAGTCTATGATTTTCAGATGTACATACATACGTATTCACACACATACAGCCTGTTGTGAAGGGCTTGGTGTGAATGTATTGGGGCTGGTGTGAAGGACAACGGAATCCAATGCGGAGTAGCCTACTGTCCGAGGAGGACGCCTTCACTCGCACGTGCAGGACATCCAGGAAGCTTGGTTTTGCTTTTGATCCTTCTTTGTATGTGAATGGTAAACTGTTCCCAACAACAGGTGGTCCAAGCAGTTTGCCTGAAAGTTTGGGCCACCAACACATCATTCAAGATCCGAGGTCATTAAAACAAGATCCAAGGTCTTGTTTTAATAACAAAGACTTCTCCTGAATGTAACATGAAATTTCACAAAATGTTTATCAAAAAAATGAATCAAGAAAAGTTATCCTCTCTTCCTCCCCTCCTTATCACCTCCCACCACCCCCCGAAAAAAAGACAATGATGTGTTAAACAACTGAATGCAGAATGGAATGCAATGGAGTGTAAGAATGAACCCAAAAATTGAAGAATGCATTGGAATGGAAGAGTTAACAAGCCTTGCCTATTCATACTCTCCAATAGAAACAAAATGCTTAATATGAATAGTTATTGGTAAGTTTTATGGACTGTTCATTCATTCTTGTGTAGGTAACATTTAGCTGCTGGATGCATCATGCTGGAGGAGGAATGGGGGTATAACTCTTTATGTACAAGTATCGAGGCTTATGGAAGCGTGGAATCTTCTTCTTGTGTATGGCCAATATGGGATGCGATAAAGTTGAATAGCTAGGTTGTGCAGCCATGGAAGGATTGCTGTGCAGAGTAGAATGACAGATGGCAAAGGGGGCAACAGATACAAAGTAGGCCGAGAAGAAGCACAAGTTCAATGAGATGCACCCAAACATGAGCGAAGGAGTTGGAAGTAAAAGGGTAGAAAGTTTCAGTGGGTATTGTAAAACCCAGAAGTAGGAAATAGAGACAACAATGTTGCGGTGGGGAGAAAATTTAAGTCCTGGAAGAAAAAGTATGAGAAAGATTCGGGAACACGATTTCCCATACAATATATGAGCTGGGAGAATGAATGAAGGTGAACATTAAGTTGACTGGGGAAAGGTAACAAGGTAAAGGTTTTCGTTAGAATGTATATGAACTGGAGGGGCAAGGGTTGAACAGAGAGGTGAGAGAGCAGGAAGAGCATCGTCACGATAAAACTGGTAAAAGACTGCAAGGCCACCAGCGTACCTGCGGTGAGTAAGAATCAGTACCTGAGACTACCTCCTGTTATGAGATGCCAATGACATGGAGGGCCTTACACATCACTACCCCCAACTTGATGGAGGGATAGGTTACCGTGAAATTAATCTACTTTGGTCTCTCTCACCTGTAGGGCAGGAAGGTCCAGGTGGTGGTACAGCAAGCTGTCGTCTCGCCGCGCCGACTCTGGAACCATTATAGCGGCCAACAGGGACTCAAAAGCAATTACAGCACCCATAGCATGTAATGCCTCACGTTTCGGAGCTCCCAACAGCACTGCGATATTGACCATGTAAGTCAGATATGCTGATAGTACCTGCACACATATGAACATGGATCACCAGGCAGGACTCAATTTGGGTAACATCATTTCAAATCCCTCTCACCTGCCTTTATGCTATTGTATCCCTTGGCAAAGTTTGTCCATTCATCTGAGAAGCGTGACTATCATGAACGACATAATAAGCAGCAAAAAGCAGTGACACACATGCAATCGGTAGAGTTTAATAAAGATATGGACCACAGGTCTTATGGTCACCAATGGTAAGTATGTTGACATGACAGTCTTTTGCTTACCTTATCGTTGCTCGTCTTGTTGAGGTAGTAATTACGTGATGGCAAACCCAACCCTGACTGGTCCACCTTATAAAGGAGGGGAAAAAGAAATAAATAAAAATAAAGATTTTTGTTATTTCGAAATATTGGGACAAAAATAATAGGCAAACCTTAACAAAGTCTTCCGCCTAAGTTACACTACAGTACAGGAAGCGTTTCCAATTATGAAGGTGTTTGAAATAACGAAGAAAGTACAATGGTATTTACAAAGGAGACACACGAAAAATGGATGGGAAAACGCAGGTGTATGTTACGACGCAATTGTAACGATGTCCCACATGATCATTTGCCATTGTTCACCTGCACGACATTGTTGTTTGAATGCTTGGGGTCTGAACCCACGTAGACAGAGAAAAACGGTGTGGCTTTGTAAAGGCCCATGACCACCTCGAGCATCTCCTGGACAGTACAGTTTCCACCTCCTGCAAAGCTCCAACCACCAAGCTGGCTCGTGGTTTGTAAAACAAAACAAAAACAATGTTATAATAAGCTGCACAAGCAACAGACACCAGCCTCGTGACACCAAAACCCCAATTATTCACAGTACTCCATCAATTTTGAATAGCACGTCATTGTCTACGTCACGTTTTGAATAGCACTTCTCCTTCTCCTTCCTTTCTGTTTGGTTATTTAACTTATGTATTTTTGTCTTTTTTGTCTTTGTTTTACGTACTATGTCAAAGCGTCTTTGGGTTTCTTGAAAAGCGCTATACAAAATAAATGTATTAATATTATTATTATTATTATTGTGATGAAAAATGCCACAAAACTGCTATTTTCAGAAAGGGTCAATTCAACAATTGATTTAATTCAGCGTAGACCAGAGGTTATTCATTTATTTATTTATTTAACAAGATTTGCACACCATCAATTTACAATATACCCCAGCATGAATATCTTCCCTTTATCCCTGAGTTTTGTATCCCTTTTTGCTCATGGATGGTAGAGTACGTTGGCATCAGGAGTGGGATTCTCACTTTGTGTATTAGGCGCTGCAATGGAGCCTTTCCAAGGTCTTCAATCACAGATTCATTCATGCATGCGTGGTAGTAGCGAATGGCTTTCTCCTTGGCGTCGCTGATTCGCCCATTTCTGTGTAAACTGAGCACCTTGGCATTACGCTCTGAAACAAAGTGAAGAATCGTGCATATTCTCACTCAAGGGACCTCAAATAAAAGAAAATCACTCTTGGGACGATTACACTCGTAATCATCAATCATTGGAAAACTATGGGGATCAAATTCGAGAGTTCATAGAACACCTTACCCTGAGCAGTGTTCATGTAAATAATTCAATTTAAATAATACAATCATTTTAAAGATTGGATTAAAACAGAATTCCAGACATTCCGGAAGTTCGAATTCAGAGCCAAAGTACTGTTAAACTACAGGTTTGTTTTCCGATTTGTGTTCAATATATAACATTCAATTGAAATAAAACTGTTCTTCGATCATAAACTGACGTTTGTAGACGATGGGCGGACAGACAGACAGAACTGAATAACTCTGCTTTTCGCTTCGCGTGCGCAAGGTAATTACTGGGTGATACGTAATTACCGGCCGGTGATAGATACAGCCAACTGAAGACCGTTTCTAAATCCAACCTGATATGGACAAGACAGGTAAAGTGTCAACGTGTTGTTCATCTATCTATATATATAAAGTAGAGTTGGCCTCTGTGTCTGTATCCTGATCTATCTATGATCTCTAAGATCTCGAGAACCCGTGGACGGATTTGCGAGCGGAAAGTACTGTTCGACTCGGGATGGTCCCAGGAATGTCACGGAGACATAAACATTTAAAAAATTTCGGGTTTTAAAATTAGCGTATTATTAGCACTAGCAGAAGAGAGAGGGATTCGAAGGGAGGGAGCGCAGCGCTTCTAGCGCTTCTGACTACAGCACACCTTAAAATTAAAAAAACTTCGGGTTTTAAAATTAGTGTGTTACGCGTAATTAGCGCTAGCAGAAGAGGGAGGGAATCTAAGGGAGGGAGCGCAGTGCTCCCTCCAGCGCTTCTGTTAGCGTAATTAGCGTATTTCGGAACGTTAATTTTTCAACTTCATTATTCGGAATCAGTACGTCCCAGAGAACCTTCGTAACGTTAATTTTTCAACTTCATCCGATTGACATGGGACCAACGGCATGTGACAAAGAGTGAAACATACAGGCTACATTTATTTGACGACAATGAGTTCCGACTTCCGACCTCGGTGGGATGACAGTCTATATATATAAAGTAGAGTTGGCCTCTGTGTCTGTATCCTGATCTATCTATGATCTCTAAGATCTCGAGAACCCGTGGACGGATTTGCGAGCGGAAAGTACTGTTCGACTCGGGATGGTCCCAGGAATGTCACGGAGACATAAACATTTAAAAAATTTCGGGTTTTAAAATTAGCGTATTATTAGCACTAGCAGAAGAGAGAGGGATTCGAAGGGAGGGAGCGCAGCGCTTCTAGCGCTTCTGACTACAGCACACCTTAAAATTAAAAAAACTTCGGGTTTTAAAATTAGTGTGTTACGCGTAATTAGCGCTAGCAGAAGAGGGAGGGAATCTAAGGGAGGGAGCGCAGTGCTCCCTCCAGCGCTTCTGTTAGCGTAATTAGCGTATTTCGGAACGTTAATTTTTCAACTTCATTATTCGGAATCAGTACGTCCCAGAGAACCTTCGTAACGTTAATTTTTCAACTTCATCCGATTGACATGGGACCAACGGCATGTGACAAAGAGTGAAACATACAGGCTACATTTATTTGACGACAATGAGTTCCGACTTCCGACCTCGGTGGGATGACAGGCTGAGTCAACCCCCCTGGTGTGAAGGGGGAGGAGGAGGGGAGGGGGAAGAGAAGGGGAGGGGAACGAGGGGGAAGGGGATGGGAGGGGGGGAGGGGGAGGGGGAAGGGGGAGGGGGAGGGGGAAGGGGGAGGGGAGGGGGGGGAGGGGGAAAGGGGGGGGAGGGGGAGGGGAGGGGCCCTTCTTCCCCTGGGCACCCCCGCACCCTTCCCTCCCCCCTTCCCCTCCCCCCCTCCCCCCCTTCCCCCTCCCCCCCATTCCCCTCCCCTCCTCTTCCCCCTCCCCTCCTCCTCCCCCGCTTCCCCCTCCCCCCCGTTCCCCTCCCCTCCTCTTCCCCCTCCCCTCCTCCTCCCACTCCCGTGCAAAGCCGGGTACCTCTGCTAGTAAGTTCATAAACATGATTTATGAAACCCAAAATTAAATATAATTAAAGCACCCAGAGATATGCAGTACTCCAAAACGTTTCCTGGTGGAGTCATCTTGGAGACTCACAACAATGATGGTTAAAACAGCAACACATCAAGTGCTTTTCATACAAACAAACGTATCATGGAGAAATGCACAAGCAATAAACAAGAAAGAGCAATCAGAGATTGCAGACCCTCGCCAGGACGTGTTTTTAGTGGTTTTTAAGGCTTTTGTGTTAAAGCAATTATGGCAGCCGAACCATGTGACCAATGACATCCTTATTTTTTTTTTCTCCGCCAATTTATCCCTAGATGATGCTCAAGAAATGTATCTTGATTGGATGAAGTTTTGTATTTGTCGAATTATGATGTCATAATGGAGGCACCTATGACATCATCATCAACATATGTTATTCCCCATGGAGAGTTCTTTACAATGAGCCATGTCTCAATTCTATGCAGCACTTTCGGAGATAGAGGTGCAAAGCTTTTCGGGTTTTCCAAGATGGCGCCCTAACCACGTGACCTATGATGTCATCATTATCATTTTTAAAATTCTACACAGGAGGAGGTGCACCTATGGTGAAAATTTCCTGTCAATCTGACCAATGGTTGCAAAGAAAATCATATTTATTCTGTGCGAACAAACAAACAAACAAACAAGTAGACGTCATGCAGAGCACGATACTTGCAAAATCCAACCCCCCCCCCCCCCCCCCACAGAAAAAAGGTTGCAATTGATCCAGCAAATTGTCCATTTCATCAAGATCAAAATTGATGGTCTTGATGAAAGCTTGGGTCAATAGGATGAAAAGTGCTGATTTTTCGATGAAAATTGATGATTTTAGAAGTTTGACCTAGAGTTGACCTTTGACATTTTGACCTCAAAAATAGTTGGTTTCCCAATTCAGTGAGGCAATATGCAAATAGCATTCTATTTTCAAGTCAATCGGATGAAAATTGACGGTTTTTTCAGATGAAAATGGATGATTTTGAAAGTTTGACCTTGAGTTAACCTTTGACCTTTTGACCTCAAAAATAGTTGGTTTCCCAATTTAGTGACTCAATATACAAATGCTGTTCAACTTTCAAGTCAATCGGATTTAAAAATGATGATTTTAGAAATTTGACCTCCAGATGACCTTTGACCTCAAAATCAAAAGGCTTCTCAATTGTGACAACTTCTACAACTTGATGAAGTTTCATGAAGATCGGTTGAAAATTGTGACCAGTAGGCGACTGAATTCATTCATTCATTTTTCACTCCATTAAGACAGCCAAGATGCATAAAGTGAGTGCATTTAGTTCCAACACTCGGAAGGGAGGAAAATTCGAACCAAACTGGAGCAAAAAAGTTTTGACCTGGTTGGGTTTGTGAAAGTTAGCGCTCTTCGGCCATGATTGAACTTCACATACACTGGATCATAAGGCAGCAGTTAAATCATTTGTGTGAAAGGGGGATGATCATTTGGGTTACTTTTGTGAACATTGAAAACTGTGAAGTATATCACCAAGGTCGGCGCCTGGATGGCCTCGACTCCAGTGGAACGCACACTCCCCTCTAAGCTGTCTAGCCTGGGTTTGAATCCTGACCCAGCTATAAACTGTCATCCGGGTGTTTCACAGGCAGGGTGATTCATCATTGTGTGTGCCATCCCTCGGATGAATGTTAAACAGGTGTCCCATCTGCCAGCATTTGTTGGTGGACGTTAAGGATCCCACGGTGTCCTTCACGAGGAGTAGGTGAGCTATCACCGGCACCATGAACAAATTACAAATTACTGCCCTAACCAGCAGAGGGCATTGTATCAACGGCACATTCTTCTGATGGATGAAGAAGAATCACTAAGGTGATGTACGTATATTGAGAAAAGAGCACGACCCAGATGCGAGCCCTGAGGAACACCAATAGGCTTCGTTAGTTGAAATACAGCATGTGACTGCAGGTTCGCATCAGTTCTTGTCGGGGTGCGGCAATGCTGCTGGTTCAGTGCCCCTTGTAGGTTAGAGAAGGAATTTGTCATTTGTTCCAAGTGCCACCAATAACTCGTCTACTCTTAGTGAAGGACACCATGGGATCTTTCACATCCACCAACTAATGCGAGCAGACAGGACACCTAGTTTAACATCCATCTGAGGGATGATGAATCGCCCTGCCTGCGGAACACCGGGCTAAGAGTTTATAGCTGGGTCGACATGCTAACCCAGGTTAGACAGCTCAAAGGTGAGTGTGTGTACCTTTGAGATATCCTGTCGGTCCCACCAACAGGTAAAGGCAGCGATTTGAAGTAAAGTTCATTGAAGGACATAATTTCTGCACAAAATGGTTCTCCCCACACATTCCCAAATAAGTAAGAGTAGACGTTCACAACCTAGTAGAGGGAATTAAGTTACCTAAAAGAGGTGGAGAAAAAAAAAATAGGGGACAGCAGGGTCTTTCCCATCATTAATAACTGCTACCGGTGGATGATAAGTGCAACCCGACCTTAAAATTCAGTTTCTCTTGCTTTTATGAGCTTATGTATTTGGCGAGAAAGTCTCCGCTAAACTCAGTCTAAATTCTGAGCGTGCAAGCATCTGATCCACAGGAAGGTGGAAAATCACCATTTTTCAGATGCCAAGATTCCAATGACCAGTTTGATGGACATCAAGAAACTCAATGAATGGAGATAAAAGTTTAAACAATAAAAATATAAACACAAAACACACACATAGTCGTTACTTCATCAGTTTATTATTTTTTCCCAAAGGCAAGGTATAATCACTTTTATTTTCTTATTTAACTTGTTAAAAACAGTCAGCTGTGCACACTATTTAGGGCACAAACCTAAACCGCCACATTCGGGAGAGAACACTGACAAGTGTTTAAATAAGAGCTGAACCACGTAAGAGTTGGTCATGAGAAAACAAAGAAAGATTTTTTTAAATAGCGTTGTATCGATATTTCGCCGCGAGGCCCATTTCACACTTTCGACAAGAAAGGAGGAAAAATATATTATTGTGAGAGACTCCAAATATATATATTCTTACACACATATCTACACATATCACACATCTTACACACATTTCACTATACATACTTGACTGATTTGCATGCCTGCTGTTTTTGTAGACTCAGAGAAGACCTTTGTTGGTCGAAAGCTTGTCGAATTAAAGATCGAAGTCCTGAAGCTACGTCCGCGTCTGATTTTATCTCCCGATTATATATATATATATATATATATATATATTTTCAAAATTGCTGCTGTTACCCCCATTCTGAAAAAACCTGGACTAAACCCTGACACCCTAAATAACTTCAGACCCATCTCCAACCTACCCTTTCTGTCAAAGGTTTTGGAACGCGCTGTAGCCACTCAACTCAAGCATCACCTCTCTGCCAATAACCTGTATGAAACATTCCAATCCGGATTCCGGTCCAACCACAGTACTGAAACTGCTCTCCTCAAAATCACCAACGACCTTCTCCTCTCCTCTGATGCTGGCAACCTCAACATTCTCATCCTCCTCGACCTCAGCGCTGCCTTTGACACCATCGATCACACCATCCTCCTCACCCGACTTGAAACCACCTTTAACATTACCGGCACTGCCCTCTCTTGGATTAAATCATACCTCTCTGACAGACGTCAGTTCATCTCCATCAATAACTGCAAATCCCCCACTGCTCCCCTCCCCCAAGGTGTCCCCCAAGGTTCAGTTCTTGGCCCCCTCCTCTTTATCCTTTACCTGTCCCCCCTCGGTCACTTAATCCGCCGTCATGGTCTCCAATTCCACTGCTTCGCCGATGACATCCAGCTTTTCATCTCCACCAAGTCCATCTCCACCGCCACCCACTCTATCCTGACAAACTGCATCACTGAAATAAAATCCTGGCTTCAAATCAACTTCCTCAAACTTAACTGTGATAAATCTGAAATAATCATCATTGGCCCAAAAACGCTCACCAAGTCCACCCATAACTTTGCCCTCAACATCGACGGTTTCCCAGTGTCCACCTCCCCTCACATCCGGAATCTTGGCATCATCTTTGACCAAACCCTCTCCTTCGACAAATACACTAAACAGATCACAAAGACAGCCTTCTTCCACCTGAAAAACATCGCCCGTCTCCGTCCATCCCTCTCCTCTGTGGCTGCAGAAACCCTCATCCACGCCTTCATCACTTCCCGTCTGGACTACTGCAATAGCCTCCTTTATGGTTCACCCTCAACAATCACCAATAAACTCCAATACATTCAGAACTCCGCTGCCCGTCTACTCACCCATTCCCGGACCCGTGACCACATCACCCCCGTCCTTTACAAGCTTCACTGGCTCCCCATCTCCCAGAGAATCCAGTACAAAATCCTCCTCTTGACCTACAAAGCCCTCCATAACCTGGCCCCATCCTACCTGGCTGACCTCCTCTCCAGACACACTCCCACCCGCAACCTCCGCTCTGCTGGTACCAACCTCCTGACCCCCCCCATCCGGACCAAATTTAGATCCTGGGGGGACAGGGCCTTCTCCATCGCTGCTCCCACCCTCTGGAACTCGCTACCTCACACCATCAGAGACTCCTCCTCACTCACCACATTCAAAACATCACTCAAGACCCACCTGTTCAACACTGCATTCAACATTTAACCCACAGCATCTAACCCCTGACTATCTCCTCTCCTTCTCCCTCCTTTGTGCTTTGAATATTTCCCTATTGATTCTTCTTTTTTTGCAATTGTCTTTATGTTTTGCTATGCGTTATGTTTTGCACTCTGTCAAAGCGTCTTTGGGCTTCCTGAAAAGCGCTATATAAAATAAATGCATTATTATTATATATATATATATATATATATATATATATATATATATATATATATATATACGTATATATATATATATATATATATTGTTGCGGATATGGGATTTGCATCCATCCATATCCGCTTGTAAATATTCCCCTATTTCCTCAATACTTCCCAACTATCCCCAATCCCCCATTCCCTAGTCCCATTTTCTGTAAACAACACTCTGTAGACCCGACCTCCCCCTATTTCCCCCATTAAATGTCGTGCCCAGGTTCACCGCATCTCATGTAAGACAACTATAGGACATCTTGCTAGTTATTCTTAGTCTATGTCAGTTAAGGACTCGTTTCCATTAATTCTGACCCTTCGTTGCACCAGAATGTGATTGTATGGCACCGTTAGGAAGTTTAGGACCTCCCAATACCTCCCCGCAGCTCTTCCTCACGGTTCAGCAACAACAACAACAACAACAGCAACGGCAGCGGCGGGCGCGGGGAGTGCGCGTCCTCACTCCGGCTTGGTTGGTAGGGGGTGTTGGGAGGGCACCAGGCCTCCCCAACGAGCCGCCATCGAACATGTGCTCGACTGGGTTACCAAATAGGGGCTCCCTGTCAGCTCCTCGTCAAGGGCGGAGCCCGGTAACCCCCGCACCCAATGGAAGCGGCGGACCGGCCCCAGTGGGGCGGAGCCAACCAGCCGAGGGCGTGTCACTCCCCGCTGAGCATGCGCAGGGAGAGGGAGGTGACGTCAGATGCGCGCTGAGCTTGGAGCAAGCAAGACGTACCCTCCGAGCGCTGTGAGGCCTCCCCGCATCTTCTGGACTGGATCGTGCTTTATCCTGTCCCCAAGCCAAGGTGCACCTTGTGCCATCGAACTACCTGTCCCTCCCTGCCATCAATCCCTGTGTAAGTCAGCCTTGTTCCGTTTGTCTGTGGTCTGTCTGGGATAGATAAGATTGTATTTAAGTGCCCATCTCTTCTGTGTCTTTTACCTCACTGCCTTGTAATCTACCCCCTTTTCTCCACCACTGTAATTATACCCTCCTCCGGAGGTCTTGAGAACTGTACCCCTTGCGTCGTTTCCTCTTTCCCAGTCGTCGTGTCCTTTCTATCATTGATTTGGCATAGCGCGATTTGGTCAACGTCTGGGTGGAATCGGGGTCTAGTCGGGGAATAACTGTTCGGTCGCGGCAATACCACCGCTCGGTAAATAACATCTAAACCGCGTCCGTAACAATTGGTGTCGGGAGTGAGATACGGACCCGAAGCGCGCTTAACGCGCTCAAAATTACAAGTCACCGAAATTTGATTTTGTTTTACAAAAAAAACCCCGAATTTTGAAAGTCGCGCTATGGGAGATCAAGACGGCTGGGTTCCGGTAGAGGAGAGTGAGGCAGGGTCGATCCAGGACCAAATTGAGGGACATGAGGAGAGCGAAGCAGTGAGGGCGGCAGGTTCGCAAAATGGCGTCCTCGCGCACGAGGTTACAGGCGCGCAAAATGGCGCCTCGCACATGGCTACGGCGACCGCGCCCGCGACCGTCGCAGCGCCGCTGGTGGATTTGAACCTTTTTTTTATACAAATGAAGGCCCTTATGGACAAGAATAGTGAAGAAATGGAAAGCAGAATGATGGGGGTAATGGGGAACCGGATGGATGCTCAGAGTGAGCAAATGAGGGCTGATAGTGAGCGATTGGGGGGCAGAATGGGGGGCAAAATGGGAGAAATGGGGGAACGGCTAGAAGCTAAATTAGAGGGGTTAGACAATGGGATAGAAGGGGTGAAACATGGGTTAACGGGGGTAGAAAACAGAATGGCCGCTCAAGAGAATCAAATGGAAGGGATGAAAAAGGGGTTAGAGGGGTTAGAAAACAGTATGGAAGGCAAATTGAGGGACATGAGGGACCAAGCGGAAAGGGAAGTTAAAAAAATGGGGCAGCAGATAGAGGGGGTCAGAATGGGGGTAGAAACTAAATTGGATGCTCACAGGGAGGAAATGGAGCAGATGAGGGTGGCATCTGGGCAGGAGATGCAAGTGATGGGAGAGGAGATCAGAAGAGGTGTGAGTGAGGAGGTTGGAGGAGTGCGCGAGGAGGTGAGGCACTGTGAGGAGCGCATGGAGAAGGAGGTGAGAAAGGGGACTGTAAAATTGCAAGGTGGTATAGAGGAGTTGACGCTGGGAGTAGAACAACTGACAGTGGGACAAAAGGAGTTGGGGGACCAGGTAAAGAAGAACACAGCGGTAATAGAGGGTTTAAAATCGACACAGAAGGAGATGAAAAAGGACGTAGGGGTAATTAAAAAAGAGTGTCAGACGGTACATGAGGACCTGACGAGGAAAATGAACAAGGTGGTAGAGGTGATGGAGGTTAAAGAGCGGGAGGTGCGGGAGCACATAGAAAAAAATAAGGTGGAGTTAGAGGAAGAACTTAAGGGGGCGCACGAGGAGATAAAAGAGGTGAAGCAGAAATTAGAAGAAGTGGAAGAAGGGGTGAGCGAAATTAAGAAGCGACGGAGAGGGGATAAGGAAGAGATCAAAGAGGAAGTAAAAGAATTGGTCCAAAGTCCGTGTTCGGATCGTGATGATGTGCTCATTAACCGGATGAGGGATTCGCAGGTGATGGAGGAGAAGCGAAGAGAAAGAGGACCCGGTGTAAGTGGTGACCAATATGGTCGTGCGTATGATGCGCCAGGTGATTTAATAAGCTTGGGGGTCGAGATGGACCCGGGTGTTCGTGAGAGGCCGTTGGTGAAGTGTGCGACAGGTCTGGTGTGCGAAAAAGGAGGTGTGCGAGAAAGTCCGACTCTGGGGTGTGTGAGGAAAAAGTGCGTGCAAAGGAGTGAGGGTGCTGTCGAGAGTGAGTCGGTCGTAGCGCGTGTGCGAGGGAGCACATGGAAGCGCGTAGTGAGGAGTGTTACGGAGGGTGTAAAGGGAGAATGCACGCCTGTGGTGAGTGTTACAGAGGATGTAACGGGAGAGGGTGCGCGAGAAAGGTGTGTAACGGACGGGTGCATGAGGAAAGAGTGCGCTGTCAAAAGTAAGAAAGAGTGTACACCTGTGGTGAGTGTTACAGAGGGTGTAACGGGAGAGTGTGCGCGAGAAAGGTGTGTAACCAGACGGGTGCATGAGGAAAGAGTGCGCTGTCAAGAGTGGAGGTGAGAGTAGTAAGAGTGACACGGAGCGAGAGTTGGTTGTGACAGGTGAGAAAGGAAGCACACCTGGCATGGTAGAGCGTGTGTAGGAATGCACGCTGGAATTGGTAGTGAGGCACGTGGTTGGGTGTGCGAGTGAGAGCACACCTGTGATCGTCACAGAGGTGACCGAGGAGGGGGCGCGAAGAGGTGTGTTGGTGAGGTGTGCGAGCGACGAATGTGTGCCAAGGTGTTCGGTGGTCAGGTGTGTGACCAAGTCTGTGAGTGGAATGAGTGTACCTGGGTGTGTAAGAGAAGGTGCAATGACCAAGAGCAGGGAAACGGCTGGATGTATGAGCAAGAAAGGGGTAGCGTATGCGTGTAAGCATGCAGGTGAGGCATCGACGGTAACCGGGTTAGCGGTTAGAGCGACTTATAGCCGAATCGGGCCCTCGGTGCGTGCCGGGCTTCGCGTGCCGCGAGAACCAGCGGGGATCCGAGCCACGGCGGGTTCGAAAGGACCGCCGTACGCGATCCACGCTGGGACTCGCTTTGAACGGCCGCGTCCGTGCTCCACTAGGCGGAGCGGGCAGCCCGATAGGAAGGGTCGTCATGGCGACCACTTTTTGTTGAGGCATTCCGGCAGGTCGAGATCGGGCCATGGGATGGCTCCGTGCCGAGATGGTGCGTAGGACCTCGGCCCGGGTAAACCTCCTTCCCTGCACCGAATGCGGGACGTATCCAGCCGCTGGCACCAAACAACCCGCATTCATGGCTTGGCTGTACGAAGCCGAGCAGTAGAAGTGAATTGGCGCACCGAGAGGCATTAGTAAGTAGACTGTAATGACGAGGATAGTGTTTTGGCCCCGAAATTAGAAAAACAAAATTTGATGATTGGCAAAGGATTGGCAGTAATGATTGGCAGATGATGGGTAGTGATTGGCAAATTTTTGATTTGTTGAAATTTGATGTGCAAAATTGGTAGTGGGAGATGCCCGATGTGGTGGGATGGCAACTCTGTCATCCCTCACAAACTGGGGGCAAATGCGCTATAGATTATGGGGTGTATGGCAGTGAAAACTAGCCCGGGTGGTTTAGGATATTGTGTGTAGGGATCTAGCGAAGATGACATTAGGTAACGTTAAGGTTTAGATAGTGACTGATACCTTTAGTGGGGACGCAGGTAGTTTAGTGTGTTTGATAATGACGTGGGAGCGCTGAGTGTAAGGGAAGACGGAGAAGCGCAAGTTTCAGAGGGGAGTAGTTAGATGAGATGATGCTGTATGAGAACTGGACAGGTGTGTGGAGCAGTGTATGAGTAGGGAGTGTTGTGGATCAGCGCGAATGCGCTTGGGGGAGAGAAGGGTGCAGCCGGCACCAAGTATGAGAGCACAGGTGTGCAAGTACAGGTGTGTGAAATATATGGAGCAGAGGATGAGTGGTGTGGAGAGAGTTGGAGTAAGTGGTACGGAGTGGTGTGCATGGTGCGAAGGTGTGGATGGGGGAAGAGTGGACCCCCTTTTCACGAGTACCCGGGGAGGGTAGTTTAAAGAATAGTTAGAAGGTATAGGTAAATTGTGGTTGGATATTGGCATTTGTGGTGCGGTTGCAGAATGGTATTGTGGATGGGTGCATTGGTGTGGTGAAATTGGCTGGTCGTGTGGCCTGTTAGTATGAGTGTGAATGGTTGGGCACTCCGCCACTGTTAGATGTCGGCCAGGTGAGGCCGCAGGTGGGCTCTGGGAGCCGTTAGTGTCAGTGGGTGCCTGAGGATCCCGGGTGTGGATCGGGCAGCCCGTGCCAGAGAGGGCACTGAGGGGGTGAGAGTGCGAGAGGGCCTTCCCCAGTTAGTTAGGTTAGGGTGAGGAGCAGGTGAGCTCGGTAGGCAACAACAGTGGTGGAGGTGTGCAGGTGGGCGGACCAGCTGGGAGCGTCACACGACCCAGCCACCGAAATTGTGCGGGGGCACCGAGTGTTGAATCGGGGAGTGAGACCCAAATTGATGGTGTGCACCACAGATGGTCAATGGGATTTTGGTTCTTCGAACCACATAGAGTAATGAGGGCCAATGGTTTGGCAGGAGAAAGACCCCGGGTAATGTAAAGTTGTTAAAGTCATTTAGGAAATAGTTAGGATTGATGAACCTGTCGCACCATACGCAGCCACTTACCTGAGGTGATGCTGATGACTCTACACCTGTGTTTTCTTTGTTTTGTGTTGCAGGAAAGGAGAATTGCTGTTTGGATTTGTGAGACGCATCACGACGTGGATAAGTCATTGGGGTGATTCCATCTCTCCCTCCTTAGGAGGGACGGATGATGAATTGGTGATGGCAGATTTTGATGTTGAGTTGGAGATGGCAGATTTTGATGAGAGTTGGAAATGGCAAATTTGATTGGTTAGGAGGGAGAGAAGACGAATTTGGTTTATGGGAGGAACGGGGAAGACAGTAGGGATGTTGTTGATGTGTAAAGTAGATGTTTATGGGTAGTGTTGTGTTTTGTGGATACAGTAAGGGGTAAGGGAGGGGCAATGTAGGTTACCTGGTGGGGGTAGGGGGGCGTACGGTAGGAACGTACCTGTCTCACCTGGTTCCCATGTGCCCCCAGTGTGCATTACCTTGTATTGCGTGCACTTTTGCGCCCTTACCACCTTACTCACTTGGCTTCTTTTGTCTCCCACCTCCGAGGATCTGGCTTTGGGGCAGAGAGAGAGGAGAGAGAGGTGCTGGCACCGCAGTTGTGGGCCTGTACTTCCGCTGCTTGCTGCCTGGATCGATACACCATATGGACCGCAATTTTTGTGGCCGCCCACAATGGACCGCAGTTCTTTTGCGGTCAAGCACCACCCGTGGATGGACCTCTGGGTCAACGTGGCACCTATGCCATACAGGTGAACCACTTTTAGTTGGCCCCCCTGACGGCCACAATTCAGAAATGGACGCGGTTGGCGCCTTTCTTTATTTCTAAAGAAGCCAGAAGGCCAAGTGCACTCCATGAAGGCAAGACCAGCGGCAGAACATCGGCCGGCTGCGACACCACCGGTGACCATGGACACTTAATTGTGCATTTTTATGAACACTTTATTGGTGCACCGGATGGTGCTGACTGTGTGTAATGGGGTGGTGCTTGGACAGGGTGCTCTGCACATTATTAAAGGCCGTAGGGCCACAGGGCACTCGTGGGTTGGTGTATCGATGCTGGCATGCGTGCTCTCCCTATGCATAACATCTGCATGTGTTCCTCAAAGAACAGGTCCTGGATCGTAGTGTAAATATCAGTGTTGTATAAATAATGCTCCCTACCGGCTGTATGTTTAGTTTGAGGATGCTTTCCGCGATTCGGTTATCCTGTGGGTGTGTTTCTGTTAGGAGAAGGGTGCAACGTCGCAGGGGGACATATTTACTCATTTGTGAACATCTGTAAAACTGTCGCACTCAGGGTTGAGTTAATAGTAGAGGGAACTACATCTGAGTGCCACACTAAAGTAGGTAAAAATTTATCGGGTCGGGTCGCCCCGAGGTAGAGAAGGGTGCAATGTTGCGGATATGGGATTTGCATCCATCCATATCCGCTTGTAAATATTCCCCTATTTCCTCAATACTTCCCAACTATCCCCAATCCCCCATTCCCTAGTCCCATTTTCTGTAAACAACACTCTGTAGACCCGACCTCCCCCTATTTCCCCCATTAAATGTCGTGCCCAGGTTCACCGCATCTCATGTAAGACAACTATAGGACATCTTGCTAGTTATTCTTAGTCTATGTCAGTTAAGGACTCGTTTCCATTAATTCTGAACCTTCGTTGCACCAGAATGTGATTGTATGGCACCGTTAGGAAGTTTAGGACCTCCCAATACCTCCCCGCAGCTCTTCCTCACGGTTCAGCAACAACAACAACAACAACAGCAACGGCAGCGGCGGGCGCGGGGAGTGCGCGTCCTCACTCCGGCTTGGTTGGTAGGGGGTGTTGGGAGGGCACCAGGCCTCCCCAACGAGTCGCCATCGAACATGTGCTCGACGGGGTTACCAAATAGGGGCTCCCTGTCAGCTCCTCGTCAAGGGCGGAGCCCGGTAACCCCCGCACCCAATGGAAGTGGCGGACCGGCCCCAGTGGGGTGGAGCCAACCAGCCGAGGGCGTGTCACTCCCCGCTGAGCATGCGCAGGGAGAGGGAGGTGACGTCAGATGCGCGTTGAGCTTGGAGCAAGCAAGACGTACCCTCCGAGCGCTGTGAGGCCTCCCCGCATCTTCTGGACTGGACCGTGCTTTATCCTGTCCCCGAGCCAAGGTGCACCTTGTGCCATCGAACTACCTGTCCCTCCCTGCCATCAATCCCTGTGTAAGTCAGCCTTGTTCCGTTTGTCTGTGGTCTGTCTGGGATAGATAAGATTGTATTTAAGTGCCCATCTCTTCTGTGTCTTTTACCTCACTGCCTTGTAATCTACCCCCTTTTCTCCACCACTGTTATTATACCCTCCTCCGGAGGTCTTGAGAACTGTACCCCTTGCGTAGTTTCCTCTTTCCCAGTCGTCGTGTCCTTTCTATCATTGATTTGGCATAGCGCGATTTGGTCAACGTCTGGGTGGAATCGGGGTCTAGTCGGGGAATAACTGTTCGGTCGCGGCAATACCACCGCTCGGTAAATAACATCTAAACCGCGTCCGTAACAATATATATATATACACACACACACACAAATATCAGAGACTACGCTAGTACTCTCTATGTAGGGATGCCGCGGAAAAAAACGTCAGTCCCATCTGCTATAAATATATACAAATATATATAAATATATACAAATATAAATATATACAAATATAAATATATACAAATATATATAAATATAAATAAATATATATAAATATATACAAATATAAATATATGCAAATATAAATATATACAAATATAAATATATACAAATATATATAAATATAAATATATACAAATATAAATATATGCAAATATAAATATATACAAATATAAATAGATGCAAATATAAATATATACAAATATAAATATATACAAATATATACAAATATAAATATATGCAAATATAAATATATACAAATATATATAAATATATGCAAATATAAATATATACAAATATATATAAATATATACAAATATAAATATATGCAAATATAAATATATACAAATATAAATAGATGCAAATATAAATATATACAAATATATACAAATATAAATATATACAAATATATACAAATATAAATATATGCAAATATAAATATATACAAATATATATAAATATAAATATATGCAAATATAAATTTATACAAATATATATAAATATAAATATATGCAAATATAAATATATGCAAATATATATAAATATATACAAATATAAATATATGAAAATCCAAATATATACAAATATAAATATATGCAAATATAAATATATAAACATATACAAATATAAATTTAACAAACATATACAATTATATATACTAGGGCATGCCCGTACTATATATATATCTAAAAGTATATCCCCCCCCCCCTCTATTTACATGCAATGGTTTGGTCCAAAGCTAACGGCTTGCGAGTACGGTGACAATCCCCCCCGTCTATTTACATGAAATGGTTTGGTCCAAAGCTAACGGCTAGCGGAGTTTGGTAAAGAAATCGCCATAGCGTGCACAAATGCGCAGGAAAGCGAAAGAATCGCAAATTAGTTTTAATTAGTTTTAAAACATAGTTTAACGCCAACATAGCGGCAACATAGTTTGCCAACGTGAAATAAATGAATACGCTCTCAAATGTGCCAAAAAAAAAAAAAAACGCTACCCGTACGCTCTACCCCGCCCTTACGCCCGTAAACAAAAAAAACAACGCTCTTTGCTTCCGCCCTTCGCTCTGACTGAATTGGGAGAAATAATGCGCATAAGAAATCGAGAAATTATTATTTTCTCCGGAAGAAATCGAATTACGTACCGTAATGGCGCACGCGCTGGGCTCAGCATCAGCTCGCTCTCACATCGGCCACGCCTACGCAATAACGCGTTCTGTGATTGGATGCCGGAAGTGCAGTCCTCACTGTCCGGAAGGTCGTATATCGCAGTTACGATGAATCGCAAATTAGTTTTTATTAGTTTTAAAACATAGTTTAACGGCAACATAGTTTGCAAACGTGAAATAAATGAATACGCTCTCAAATGTGCCATCCGAGGCAGAGTGTGTCCGCCACGTTCGGCACACGCGATAGCTCGCTGCTCTCTGATTGGTTGAATCGTTTTTTGGACATAGCTCGGTAAGTAATTGTCCGATTAATATGAAACCTTGAAAAGGCACATCCTCGGGTCCCCAGCAATATACCTGGCAAGTTTCAAGTATATCGGACTGGTAGTTGTCGAGAAACAGCGGTCACAGACATACAAACAAACAAACAAACGTACAAACAAACATACACACAGAGATTACTGGAATTATAGATAGATATATATACATACAAATATATATATATACATACAAATATATATATACATATATATATAAATATATATATATATATACAAATATATATATACAAATATATATATATATACAAATATATATACAAATATATATATACAAATATATATACAAATATATATATACAAATATATATATACAAATATATATATACAAATATATATATACAAATATATATATATATATACAAATATATATATACACAAATATATATATACAAATATATATATACAAATATATATTTATATATATATTTATATATATATATTTGTATATATATATATTTGTATATATATATATATATATATATATATATATATATATATATATATGTATATATATATATATATTTGTATATACGTATATATTTGTATATATATATATATATTTGTATATATATATTTGTATATATATATTTGTATATATATATATATATATTTGTATATATATATTTGTATATATATATTTGTATATATATATATATATATTTGTATATATATATTTGTATACATATATATATTTGTATATATATATATATTTGTATATATATATATATTTGTATATATATATATATATTTGTATATATATATTTGTATATATATATTTGTATATATATATATATATATTTGTATATATATATTTGTATACATATATATATTTGTATATATATATATATTTGTATATATATATATATTTGTATATATATATATATTTGTATATATATATATATTTGTATATATATATATATATTTGTATATATATATTTGTATATATATATATATATATATATATTTGTATATATATATTTGTATATATATATATATATATATATATATGTAAATATATGCTAAACAGATGTTCCACAGTTGGTGGTCAAGAATGAAATTTCTTCCACCGATGATGCCACCACTTTAGGATGAATCAAAATCCCTTTTTAAAATAATTAGAGAAATCAGTAACGCTGAGTGAAATGGGTTGGGGGGTTCAAAAATAGGATCAAGACAGTCAGGCCTAGAGTCCCTGTATAAAGAGAGTTGCGCCATGCGCTGACCCGAGATTTCTGGTCACGTGATTTCGTGGCGCCATTTTGTGTCTAACTTCACCGTGCGTGAACGTCAGCTTGGTACGGGAATGTTGTTTATTGCCAAACAAAATGACTGGTTGTTCTGCTTTTGGTTGTTCAAACCAATCTGGGAAATATAAGATGTATAGATTTCCAAGTGATAAAGTCAGAAATATGGAAAAGAAATATGTCAGAATAATAATAAAAATAATAAAGTCAGAAATATATATATATAAAAATATATAAATATATATAAATATAAATATATATTATATAAAATAATATATTATAAAATATATTATATTTATATTATATATATTCTATATATTATTATAATATATATAAATTATATATATTATTATATATATATTATTATATATATAATAATATATATATTATTATTATATAATATATATATATATATATATATAATATATAATATAATAATATATATATAATATTAATATATATATATATATATATAATATATAATTATATATATATAATTATAATATAATATATATAATATATATATAATATATATTATATATATTATATATATTATATATTATATTATAATATATAATAATATTATAATATAATTATAATATAATTATAATTATAATTATATATAATATAATTATATATATATATATATTATATATAATATATAATTATATAATAATATATAATATATATATATATAATATATATTATTATATATATTATTATATATATATTATATATATTATTATATATATATATTATATATATATATATATTATATATATTATTATATATATTATATATTATATATATATATATATATATTATATATATATTATATATATTAAAATAATAATATATTATATAAAAAAAATATAAAATATTATATAATTTTATAAAATATATAAAAAATATAAATATATATAAAATATATATATAAATATATAAATATAAAAATATATAAAAAGAATAAAATAAAAATTATAAATAATAAAAAAATAACAAAATAATAAAACGTCAGAAATATGGCAATACCACGTACAGAATTTGTTTTAAGTGTGTTAGACTATATGTCGGCTGGAAGTCCTACACCGGAATTGCTCTCGGCACCCTTTAAAAAATATTGGATATGCCCACACTCCTTTCTAAAAGTTATTAAAATTCAGAGAACGACAGCATTGGTTTGTCTTACTTATAATGTTAGCTCTTATATGCAGTGTTGGCTTGTAATATGCATTGCCATACCACTTTTAATATCACCACACAGCTCTTTTTCACGGCAATAGCTGAGTTTTTGACAAAACAAATATCACCTGTATGTAATATTAAGACTAAATATGTGTAGTAAATTTTTTTTTAGCAGGTTTAGAATATATCACCCCATATCGCGAATGTACAT
Source organism: Myxine glutinosa (assembly GCF_964187855.1). Classification (NCBI taxonomy): domain Eukaryota; kingdom Metazoa; phylum Chordata; class Myxini; order Myxiniformes; family Myxinidae; genus Myxine; species Myxine glutinosa. The sequence goes on from NC_136264.1 coordinate 27,063,881, forward strand.
GTATATCTAATCCGACACACTTAGACACAAAATGGCGTCCAAATTTGAGTTGACACAACTCTCTATATACAGGGACTCTAGTCAGGCCTAAGAAAACTCCAAAAACTTTGATCCAGCACTCTGGAATGACACTCTTTACAATCAAATACATCCACAGTGGATTCTACTAAAACCAAACAGGTATGTTCCACAGTCTTCCTGACGAGCTTTTATCTTCAGTCAGCATTGATGAATTAGTCAACTGATTATCCAAATATCATCGTGAATCAAACTGTGGATCAGAAAGCTCAAATTATGACCGCTTGAGCTATCCTGCAGGCCTGAAATTTTCAATAAACGTTATAATTCCGTTCAATTCACAAATAAAATTAAAAGACAGAATAGTAAGGATGCTAATCATATTTCCGGCACAACCGCGGTGACAGGGATGAAGAAACCATCCGCTCTTTGATCATTCATTGTCAGCACACATCCCCTTATAGATATTTATCGTATGATTCTCATCAGATTTCATGAGAAATCATGTCAGGTTTCTATAAAGATCAGTCATCTCAGTATTGCAGGCATCCATGAAGTGTTGGCAAATCGCTATGTTCTGCCTTTGCCGCCCTACACTGTGGGTAGCGCGTAAACAAATTCCATTCGTGTTTTGGCATTCCAAAACACCTTTTTCATCTCTTACTGCCAAAAAATGGGGGCATCAGACGGTACATACTGCATGAGAAAGTGCACAAACAAACCCGTGCCGGTCACCTTTTTGTAATCAAAATAGTTCTGCTTTCTCACCTCTACTTGAGGTACGATTGCTCATGAACTCCTTGTAACATTCAAGAAAAACTGCACAGTTAAACTTTCACAGCAAGTACCTAGTGTCTCAATGTATGCCTTCCTGCCAAAATCACAACACAACCCCATATACAGCAATGAAAGGTCTCCATTTTCCACATAAATAAAAACCGGTATTAAACTATCACACACACACACACACACACACACACACACACACACACACACACACACACACACACACACACACACACATACACACACACACACACACACACACACACACACACACACACACACACACACACACACACACACACACTACTAAATAAGGCCATACTCGGAAATTGCAATACAATAAGAACAAAATTATCCACAGCATGGATAGACAATAAAAAGCTTTTGATGGTGTCCCACAATAATGGATGATACAATACATGCAATTGCACAAGATCAACCCCCCAAATAATCAAACTGATAGAGAAATCAATGGAGCCTTGAAATAGCACATTGATATTACAGCACTCAGAAGAAAAGATCAAAATACCATGAGTGAAGATACATCAATGGATCTTCCAGGGTAGACAGCCTTTTGCCTGGCCCTGGGCCCACTGAGTAACCTCATAAATGAGAAAGAACATGGATATATCCTGACATCATATAAGAGAACGTCCAAAGAGACAAAAAGGTGATATCTACTTTACATGGATGATCTAAAACTCTTTGCACCAAACGATGAAAAATTGGCAGAACAGCTCAAATTAGTACTCTACTGACATGGAAATTGAATTTGACCTCGATAAGTGTGCCAAGTTCACATTTACACACTGCCAAAACTGCCAAAATCAAGACTCTCTGCTCACCTTCATGCTTTCATTCCTCTTTTCTCCCACCTCTGGAACAAACTCCCACACTCTTCAATCCCTCTCCTCCCTCCAGGTTTTTAAAACAGCTGTTCACCACCATCTCTTATCTTCCCCCATCCAAAACCTTGATGTTTTGTAATGTGTTAGCTCTTACACGAGCCTCGACTCTGTATACAAAAAAAAAACTGGATATCAAATATGGGACTGAGTCAATCAGACAAGTGTAGGTTCTGCAAGGTAGAATCAGAACGTATTAGCCACCTCCTATCGGGATGTAAAAAAACTCATGTCAGAACAGCTGTACACACAAAGGCACAACAAGGTATGTAGAGTAATCCACTGACACATCTGAATAAATTTAAATATCCCAGTTCCAGAAAACTGCTGGAAATATGAACAAAACCCAATCACTGAAAACAGGGAAGTAGGGAAAACAGGGAACCAAACAGCCTGCTCCCAATCATCAGCAAGGTCATGGAATCCATCATCGCTTCTGATATTAAATCCTTTCTCTTCTCCAATGGCTTGATATCTGATTATCAATTTGGATTCAGACCAGGTCATTCTACTCTGGGCATGCTGCTTCTGCTATCTCAACAATGGATGAAGGCCCTCAACGCCAAACCTGAAATCAGAGCCGTCTCCCTTGACATACCTTGTGCCTTCGATACGGTCTGGCACCCCGCCCTGCTCACCAAACTCTCCTCCTATGGTATCCATGGAAATCTCCACGCATGGCTTGTGGACTTCCTCTCCGGTCGCAGTCAACATGTGGCTCTGAATGGAATTCTCTCATCTCCCTTCCTGTTCAGGCTGGACTTCCTACAGGCAGTGTTCTGGGCCCTGTGCTTTTTATGGTATTCATCAATGATCATTCCAACTCTCTGGAAAATCCTCCATCTCTTTGCTGATGACTCCACTCTCTGCCGCTCCATATCTCAACCCTCAGATCGGCAGGCAGCAGCCTCTTCACTCTCTGCAGACCTGGACAAAATCACAAACTGGTCAAACAAGTGGAACATGTCTTTCAATTCTGACAAATTTCACACTCTCACCATGTCTCTCCGAAAAGACCGTCTGGAAAACCCTCCCATCTACTTTCTCAACAATTCTCTTAAAGAAGTTGTCACTCAAGCTTTTGGGCCTCGCTGTCAGCCATGATCTTTCCTGGGAAAACTACATTTCCAATCTGGCCTCCAAAGCCAGTCGCCGACTGGGCATCCTCCGTCATGCAAAGTCCTTCCTAGGCACCTCTGAGCTCCTCACCACATACAAAGCTTTCATCCGCAGCTTGATGGAATACTGTTCTCCCCTCTGGGCTGGTGCTCCTGCCTCACACCTAGCTCAGCTTCAAGGTGGGAAGAACTGGAAAGTGGCCATGTGCTGTGTGCAGGAAGGGTGTCGGAGTGAACTCCATTCAATGTACAATATGCGCTGAGTGGGTTCATCAAAGATGTAGTTGTCTCAGAGGGTCATTAACCAGTGTGGCAGCTACATTCAAGTGTAAGGTGTGCACAGAGGGAGCTGCAGATGGAGGAAATGTTGAGTTGGATCTTGGAGACGGCGTGAAGCTGGAAGGTGTGAAAACATTTTGCTACCTCGGAGACATGCTGAATGGAGAAGGTGGATCAGACTCTGCAACGGTTGCTAGAGTGAGATGTGCATGGAAGAAGTTTCGGGAACTGAGTGGCATGCTGATGAGGAGGGGAGTGTCGTTGAAGCTGAAGGGAAAGGTGCATGCTGCATGTGTGAGAAGTGTTATGATTTATGGGAGCGAGACATGGGTCATGAATGTAGAGCAGCAACGAAGGCTGGAAAGGGTGGAAATGCGAATGGTTCGGTGGATGTGCGGAGTGTCATTGAGAGAGAGGAAGACAAATGCTGAATTGCGAAAGATGATGGGAATAGAGCCTGTGATTGATGCTGTGAAGTGGCACAGGTTGAGATGGTTTGGTCATGTGTTGAGGAAGGATGAAAGTGACTGGTTGAGAAGAGTGATGGAAATGAATGTAGAAGGAAGTAGAGGACGGGGAAGACCGAGAAAGACTTGGCCAAAGATGGTGGAAGAAGAAATGCGGGCAAGGGGGTTAACAAGGAGAGATGCAGAAAATAGGGCAAAATGGAGAAGATTGTCATGGGGACCGCAAGGGTAACCCCCGCTCTAGCAGGGAAAATGGCCTTAAAATGCATGTTGTTGTTGTTGTTGTTGTTGTCAGCCATGATCTTTCCTGGGAAAACCACATTTCCAATCTGGCCTCCAAAGCCAGTCGCCGACTGGGCATCCTCCGTCGTGCAAAGTCCTTCCTAGGCACCTCTGAGCTCCTCACCACATACAAAGCTTTCATCCGCAGCTTGATGGAATACTGTTCTCCCCTCTGGGCTGGTGCTCCTGCCTCACACCTAGCTCAGCTTCACGATGCAGAAACCAAAGCTTTCAGAATCATTGGAATCTCCCGCGATGAAGGTGATTCTGCGGGCCTTTCACTCTCTCACCACAGGCAGGTTGGTGGTCTTTCTGTCTTCTACAGACTTCTTTCTGGCCGAGCTCCCCCAGCTCTGTCTGTGCTGTGTCCCCCCAAATATTCCTGCAGGACACAAGAACTGCCAGCAACCCTCTTCTGGTGAAACTGCCAAAATCAAGACTCTCTGCTCACCTTCGCTCTTTTATTCCTCTTTTCCCGCCTCTGGAACAAACTCCCACACTCTCTTCAATCCCACTCCTCCCTCCAGGTCTTTAAAACAGCTGTTGACCACCATCTCTTATCTTCCCCCATCCAAAACCTTGATCTTTTCTACCCCCGTTAATACACCCCAAATCCACCTCTTTCAATCTCAGACTTCATTCCTAAAATTCCTAGTAGTGACAATTTGTTGCTTTCTCTCTCATGCAATTTGTTTTATACCGTGTACCCCTTCCCACTCCCTCCCCACCCCCCAGCCTCTCCCTTCCACAGATCTCCCGATGTCCCTGTTCTCTACTGTTGTGCTTGCGTGCTTCCCTCTCTTTCCCCATCGTCTGCCCCTCTCATTATTGTATTATATGTCCATTTATGTTTTTTTGTGTTTTATGTGCTAATGTGTGTTTAATGTGCTAGCTCTTACACAAGCTTCGATCTTGTATACAAAAAAAGAAAAAGAAAAAAGAAAAAATTGAAAAAATTTAAATTATGCTCATGTCAATGTAATTATCCCCTCAAGCGTGAACATAGAAAATAAAGCATTGCGACTAGATATAGTACCGAGGATCAAAAAATAAAATAAGGCATTCCTAATGGTAATTCAGTACCCAGCGATATTGGCCTAAACAATACATAAATTAAGAAATTACCAAATACCAAGACCTGAAAATTGAAGTGAAAAGAGCTTGGATGCTGAATCGTGCCAAAATTGTGCCAGTGATTATTGGAGCAATTGGGGATGATAAAAAAAGACCCTTACAGAGAGATCTTAAAAAACATCCCGGGGAATACCCAGACCATGAAGAGCCAACATAGTTTAAAGGTAGAGTTGGATTATCAGGCATTCCCACTTTTTTTTTTTTGTTTTTTTTGTATACAAGATCGAGGCTCGTGAAAGAGCGAACATTAATCACACAAAAAGACAAACCGACACATAAAACATATAACATCGGGAGCGGTAGACAAGATGGGGAGAGAGGGGGAAGGACACAAACACAACATTTGAGAGCAGGGACCGAGAGACATGGAGACATCGAGAGATCTGAGAGAGGGCGAGGGCTTTGGGGGGGGGGGGCATGGGAAGGGGGCGGTGGGAGAGGTATAAAACATATGGACACTGCCAGGACTTCCAGGAAAGAAGTTGGAATTTCAAACAAGGTGGATCTGGGGTGAATTAGCGGGGGTAGAAAAGATCAAGGTTTTGGATGGGGGAAGATAAGAGATGGTGGTGAACAGCTGTTTTAAAGACCTGGAGGGAGGAGTGGGATTGAAGGGAGTGAGGGAGTTTGTTCCAGAGGCGGGAGAAAAGAGGAATGAAAGAGTGAAGGTGAGCAGAGAGCCGAGATTTCGGCAGTTTAACCATCAGAGGGTTGCTGGCAGATCTTGTGCGACCTGTAGGAATATTTGGGGGACAGAGCACAGAGAGAGCTGGGGGTGCAAGGCCGGAGAGGAGTCGGTAGAAGATAGAAAGACCACCTACCTGCCTGCGGTGAGTGAGTGAAAGGCCCTCAGAGATAGCTTCATCGTGGGAGATTCCAATAATTCTGAAAGCTTTGGTTTCAACAGCGTGAAGCCGAGCTAGGTGTGAGGCAGGAGCACCGGCCCATAGGGGAGAACAGTATTCCATTGAGCTGCGGATGAAAGCCTTGTATGTGGTGAGGAGCTCAGGTGTGCCGAGGAAGGACTTCGCACGACGGAGGATGCCCAGTCGGCGACTGGCTTTGGAGGCCAGCTTGGAAATGTGGTTTTCCCAAGAAAGATCATGGCAGATAGTGAGACCCAAAAGCTTGAGCGACAGAACTTCTTGGAGAGGATTGTTGAGAAAGTAGATGGGAGGGTTGTCCAGTCGATCTTTTCGGAGAGACATAGTAAGAGTGTGAGATTTGTCAGGATTGAAAGACATGTTCCACTTGTTTGACCAGTCTGTGATTTTGTCCAAGTCTTCAGAGAGTGAGGAGGCTGCAGACTGCCGATCTGAGGGAAGAGGAATGGAGCGGCAGAGAGTGGAGTCATCAGCAAAGAGATAGAGAGGATTTTCAAGAGAGTCAGAGAGATCATTGATGAAGACCAGAAAAAGCACGGGGCCCAGAACACTGCCTTGGGGAACTCCAGCCTGAACAGGAAGAGGAGATGAGAGAAACCCATTCAGGGCCACACGTTGACGACGACTAGAGAGGAAGTCCGCCAGCCATGCGTGGAGATTTCCATGGATACCAAAGGAGGAGAGTTTGGTGAGCAGAGCGGGGTGCCAGACCGTGTCGAAGGCACGTGATATGTCGAGGGAGACAGCTCTAATTTCCTGTTTGGCATTGAGGACCTCCATCCATTGTTGAGACAGCAGAAGCAGCATGTCCAGAGTAGAGTGACCTGGTCTGAAACCAAATTGATGATCAGAGATCAAGCCATTGGAGAAGAGGAAAGATTTCATATCCGAAGCAATGATGGATTCCATGACTTTGCTGATAATTGGGAGAAGGCTGATCCCGCTCCACTTGAGCATTTTCCTTATAATGCTGAGATTCCAGCTAGTTCTAATCCCATGTACTAGGTTTGATTTGTTCATCATCTAATCTACTCATAATTCACATTAAGGTGCATTGACTTCTGCAATTGTCTTTGCCCGGCCTGTGATTTATGTAAAAGCTCTTCCATTAAGCTTAGATCACTGGAAAAAGCAAATACAATGGTAAGGTGACAGAGTCAAATTACTTTTTTTCTTTTTTTAACATTTTTGTAGACATAATAAGTAGATGTAATAGTGTCGTGTGAATCCCTCAAGGTTAACACCAGGGACCGCGGAAGACCGAACGGCTTTAACTGAGGCGACGACCAAATACGGATTCGGCTATAAAAGTACGGGAGAAAGAATGAAGGAGAAGAGGCGGCAAGCGCTTACCTATAGTGAACCGACGGCAGCTCCGATCCTGCAGGGGAATTAACTCAAAACGGGAATCCGGGGTAAAATGTACAAAAACAATGATTTATTAAACGGAACCCGATACAATGAAACGCGACGATGAATAAATAATGATCCTAAATTGGGATCTCACACACCTCACTTCAAATACGCCACACAGGAATGAATTATGAAAATAAATCGCCGTGTAATGGTTCGTGGGTGCGAGCTTATCTGTCTGCAGTCTTGTCCACCGTCCAACGCGGCTCCAAGCTCTGGCGCGAAGAAACCCTTCGTCCGCTCGCTTGCCCGCTTCGCCAGGCCTCGATGCGACTGGCTCCGCGGCACGCCACGAGGTCCCTCACTCCAGTACCAATAGCACTGGATCCCGCTCCAAGCACCACGATGAACCAACGTCACCCAGCACGAAGCACGAAGGTCCAGCACGCAAGAAGGAAGAGCCAATATAGACCAGGGACAAGAAGAGCAAGAGCTTCAAGCACAGAGAGATCTCCAATATGAAGAGGTCCAGCGCGCAGAGTCCAAGAGAGAGCAAAGAGAGCAAAATATGTCATGCAGCGCCAAGAGAGCAAATGTCGTGCAGCGTGCCCCTTTGTAACCTTCCCTCTGACGTCAGTCTTGGCGCACCACCAACCAGGGCCTCGTAGCTTCCCGCCGTTTGCCGAACCTTCTAGCGCCTTCCCTCCAATGAACAACCTCCTTCTCAGGTGCGTCTTCGCGCCTCCCGCCCTGATTGGCTGGAGGTTCGCGCCTTCCGCGCCAACCAATCACACATTCCCTGTGGCGTGGGTTACAACTCGTCTCACCCGATGATGCTAGGCCAGCTGGTGGTGCGGCTGGCGGCAGCCATCCGGCGATGCCCCGATCTGGCTTCCTGCCGGTCTTCTTCCAAGGTGATTTTAAGGGAAGGGAACTATTTAATGTTGCACTAAAGGGCCTATCTAAGGGTTTATATGTGTGCGTTGCCATAAGGGACAAAATGATTACCAGGTCTGACACACAGGGGTTTATCTTAGTCCCTACAATTATTTAACACCCGAACATCCTTGTACGTTCACAGGTATACACTTCCCCGACAAACCGCCTAAATACACAGAACTTATTACCGGGTAGATTCCCTATCGCGACAGTCGAAGCATGTTACCTATACAGATCTACCTGGCTCTAGAAATTCCTTTACCCCCTCCCCCCCCCCCCCCCCCACCCCCGACATAACAATATTATATTCCCTTAACTGTAACTTCACCTGCATTATTTACTTTTGAAATGACAATCTGAAAAGTCACAATACCCCAATAATAACAATATTACACATTAGCCGCAGTCACAATTTTTATTTACCAAGAATGTGTTTGAGGCTAGCCTGGTTTTTCTGCCAGACCACATTGAAATTGTCCCAGCGCGAGTGCGCTTCGGGCAGAGGGTGCTCCTGCAGCCAACCACCGCAGGCAAAGCCGTAGAAGTCGGTGCAAGGGTCCACGGACTGGTCCATGGATGCAAGGATGCGGGCAGCAACACTCACGCATGCCGGCTCCAAGCACACTTGCTCTGCACACGATCAGGAAGTGAACAAAACAATGTGAAAAAGAAGAAGACAGATCATTCCACAAAGCAGAGGCTCATCGGGATATAGAGATTACAATGGATCTGAGAATGAATGATCGATATTAAAGTATATCTGTGTGTGCACGCATGCATGCACTTGCTCATCATTCTCACTCACTATATGACAGATTACAATGGCCTCTCCCTTTTGCAAGGCTATGCTATCACACAAATCTGTAACAACACAACATATAAATCATAGCAAGAAAGGCACAATGTCCCAATGTCAAATATTAGATGAACTTGATACAATCTACATATGCGAAAAACAAACACAACAACAACAGGCATTTTAAGGCCATTTTCCCTGCGAGAGCGGGGGTTAGCCTTGCGGGCCCCATGACAATCTTCTCCATTTTGCCCTATTTTCTGCATCTCCCCTTGTGAACCCCCTTGCCCGCATTTCTTCTTCCACCACCTTTAGCCAAGTCTTTATCGGTCTTCCCCGTCCCCTACTTCCTTCTAAATTCATTTCCATCACTCTTCTCAACCAGTCACTTTCATCCTTCCTCAACACATGACCAAACCATCTCAACCTGTTTCTCTTCACAGCATCCATCACAGGCTCTATTCCCATCATCTTTCGCAATTCATCATTTGTCTTCCTCTCTCTCAACGATACTCCGCACATCCACCGAACCATTCGCATTTCCACCCTTGTCAGCCTTCGTTGTTGCTCGACAGTCATTATCCATGTCTCGCTCCCATAAATCATAACACTTCTCACACATGCAGCATACAGCTTTCCCTTCAGCTTCAAAGACACTCCCCTCCTCATCAGCACGCCACTAAGTTCCCGAAACTTCTTCCATGCACATCTCACTCTAGCAACCGTTGCCGAGTCTGATCCACCTTCTCCATTCAGCATGTCTCCGAGGTAGCAAAATGTTTTCACACCTTCCAGCTTCACGACATCTCCAAGATCCAACTCAACATTTCCTCCATCTGCAGTTCCCTCTGTGCACACCTTACACTTGAATGTAGCTGCCACATTGGCTAATGACCCTCTCAGATAACTACATTTTTGATGAACCCACTCAGCGCACATTGTACATTGAATGGAGTTCACTCCGACACCCTTCCTGCGCACAGCACATGGCCACTTCCCAGTTCTTTCCACATCACTACATGTTTTACCACTTGCCATCACCATTGTCTTTCTGATATTCACCTTCAGACCTTTTGCCTCCATACATTCCTTCCACTTGTTCATCTTCTCCTTCAGTCCATCCATACTCTCCGCAATCAACACCACATCATCTGCATACAACAACTACCACGGTAAACCCTCCTTTACGTTCCGAGCCAGCACCTCCATCACAGCTACAAATAGTAGTGGACTTAGTACCAATCCCTGATGCACTCCCACCTTCACCTCAAACTCACCACTGTTTGTCCTTCATCCTTCATCCTTACAGCTGTGCGCACTCTCTCCTACATTGCCATCACGACTCTGATCAACCATTCCTCCACTCCTAATTTCCTCAATGCCCATGTCACTACTTCGCGTGGAACCCCATCAAATGCTTTCTCCGGATCAACAAATCCAAGAAACAACTTATTCCTCTTCTCCATGTACTTCTCTTGCAACTGCCTTGCAATAAAAAGCGCGTCTGTCATACCTCTTCCTGGCATAAATCCAAACTGCATTTTGTCGATCTTCACTTTCTTCCTTATCCTCCTCTCCAACACCCTTTCCAATACCTTCATTCCATGTTCCAATAACTTTATCGCTCGGTACGAGCCACAGTCCAGAGGGTCACCTTTCCCCTTTTATAGAGGGACAAGGGTACTCAGTTTCCAATCCACTGGAATGCGGCCTTCTTTCACCACCAGATTGCAGATCTCTGTCATTCTCTTCACACCCAAATTCCCGCTGCCTTCAACATATCTCCAACAACTCCCGTCGGCCCTGCCGCTTTTCTACTCTTCATTGCTTTTATCGCTTCCTCAACTTCCTTCTCAGTTATCTTCTCTGCCGGTCCGAAAACTGGGTTACTCTCTATGTTGCCATCCCATTCATTCTCTGCATTCAACAGCATTTCCATATATCTCTTCCATCTTCCTTTAATTCCATCTGGGTCCACAACGATTTGTCCCACTTCATCCTTCATGCAACTCACCCCCATCACATCGCACCTCTCTTTCACTATCTGCTTTGCAATCCTGAATACCGCTCTCCGACCCTCTTCCGAATCCAAGCGTTCTCCGAACATTTTCCAATATGCCTCCTGCACCTTTGCTACCTCTTTCTTTGAAGCATTCTTGGCTGCCTTATAACTTTCATGCTCTGCCTTTTTTGCCCCTGTACCCTTTGCCTTCTGCCACTCCTTGAACTTCTTCCTCTTCTCGTCAATCCTCTTTCCAACTTCATCATCCCACCACCATGTTTCCGAGTGCCTCGGTAGTCCTTTTTTCCATCCACAAACCTCACCAACGGCTCCCAATAGACGATCTTTCATTGACATCCAACCACTTTCAAGCTCAACCACATCATCCTCTGCCATACTCAGCCTCTCTTTTAATGCCTCCCTCACTGTCACCTCTTTCAACCTCCACATCTTCATTCTTGGTTGGTACTACACCCGCCGAGCTCTCCTCTCACCTTTCATCCTTATGTCGCAGACAACCAAGTGGTGCTGTGAAACAGCCTCCTCCCCCGGGATCACCTTTGTGTCCCGGAGGCACCCCCTATCTCGCCTACGCACCATCAGGTAGTCAACGGTTGTCTTCAACCCACCTGACGTGTATGTAACAAGCTTATTATCCTCTTTCTGGAACTTAATATTACAAATCAACAAACCAACTCCATCAGCAAACTCCAAAATCCTTTCACCTTCGCCATTCCTCACACCATATCCGTAACCCCCATGAACTCCCTCAAAACCATCTGTACTCCTACCCACATGTCCATTTAGGTCTCCTCCTACCACAACTTCCTCATCTTTCACGTTTTCCATCAGCTTCTCTATTTCACACCAGAACTTGTCCTTCTCTTCATCGCTCCGACCAACCTGCGGAGCATATCCCGAGATGACGTTCGCCAAGAGCTTTTCAATCATCATTTTCACCATCATCACCCTTTCACTCACTCTCGTCACACTCAACACACTGTCTACAAACTCCTCAGAAAACAGGACACCAACACCATTCACGCCCTCCGGGCACCCTTGCCACACAGACTTGTATTTCTGTCCCTGCCTACCCTTCACCATTCTCACACCACTTCCCTTCCATCTCGTCTCTTGCACACAACATATGTCCACTCTTCTTCTGACCAATACTTCCACCACTTCTCCTGATTTCCCTGTCATTGTCCCTACATTCCATGTGCCAAAGCTCAGAAACCGATCACCACGTCAGGCATCAGACGTTTCGGCGTCATAAATGGAGTGATTTCCACCTTTGCTTCGATCGGGTTCCCCACATTGAGTTTTGACGAGAGGGAGTGGGGTCCCCCACGGGGTACTTCGGGCTGTACCCTGCCCATATGTAATTGCAATGGTTCCCTTTTTGAGGCAATGTTCTATGGCCGGATGCCCTTCCTGACGCCAACCCTTTTAGTCGCCTCTTAGGACACGCAGGGATACGGTGTACCTATTCTAAACCGGGGTACACACCGGGAACATATGCAAAAATGGTAGGATTTTCATCCCCTCCACTAAGCTTTGTCTTTCACACAATTCCCTTCCCTCCATTCATCTTTCTTTTCTTTTTCACCTTTTGCAAAATTCCTCTACAATCCAATTACCCCCCCCCCCCCCCCCCTCATAGTACCTTTTCTCAAAATTATTTTTCACAATTGGCACCTCTCCCATAAACACGTCCAATCGCATGTTCAAATACCTATGCTTCACAAAGCTGGAAAAATCCGCTTTCCTCCAAACAAAATATCCCTGGAATGCCAACTCTGTGTTAAAATAGTTTACCTCTGCTACCGGAGGTCGATAGAGGTCATGTTTTCAGCCCTGTTTATTTGTCTGTCTGTCTGTCTTTCTGTGAGTAGGATATCTCAAAGTGTTATGGACGGATTGAGACAAAACTAGGTGGATGAGTTGGTAAGTGACAAGAACAAGTCGATTAGATTTTGGTTCAGGTCCAGATCCAGATCCGGCCCATCAGTGGGATACAAAGCGTAAACTCTTCACCCTGGCGGAGGTATGCACTCTACCAACTTCCGTTCTACTTGCTTCTTGGAATGAGGAACCTTTCGAAGTGACAAGTTTCAACAAATATATCAGAATATGTGAATGCATACCTTGTGTGGTTAGGAGGTGAGAATAGCCTTTCTCTCAACAGGTGCAGTCATATGATCAATCAATCATTAATTGTTATCAGATTCCTCAATAATCATGGAAATATTTGCCAGCATTACCCAAGTGTTATAATTCTAGTGTTACTGTCTTTACATTGAGTTACAAATACTGAAACTACCCATTAAAGAGTCTACAGCTAAGTAATTGTGGTACCGGACCTGTTGGTTATCCAGCTTGTTAGTTAGTGGATTGTTGGTGAGGACACTGGACTGGCATCCCAGAGGGTGTGGGTTCAAACCCTGGTGAAGGCAGCAGTATTGGGGATTTGGATTACAATCTTCAGAAATGAGAACTGCCATGACACAGATGGATCCTCAGTAGAAACCCAGCTGGCTCATTAACAACCTTCAGGGTGAGGACTACCTGCCTGACCCACCTTGTCTGGTTCACATGTAAAGCTAGTACACTGACTGCACTTGAGCTTCACTCTTAGCCCCTTCCCTTGTTACAGGTCACTCTGAATGACGATGGATTTGGCCCTTCTGCAACTACAGCATGAAAAATAGGGGCAATACCTCTGGGCACTCACCTGGTAGAATAAAGCAGTATACTACACTGAATAATGAATGAATGATCGTTTTAAGGCCATTTCTCCCCGCTGGAGCGGGGGTTAGCCTTGCGGGCCCCATGACAATCATGGTTCCCTGTTTGAGGCAATGTTTTTATGGCCGGATGCCCTTCCTGACGCCAACCCATGGTCATGCTCTTACGATGCGCAGGGATACGGTGTACCTATTCTAAATCGGGGTACACACCGGGATCATTCATCCCAGCAAGCTGGTACTCAATTTGCCGACCTCGGAAGGATGACAGGCTGAGTCAACCCCCCTGGTGTTAATTCAGCGATCGACCGGGATTCGAACCCAGGATCCTAGGATCCCAAGCCGGCACCCTAACCGCTAAGCCAACACCAGGCTAAAAGCAGTATACTACACTGACTAAAGGTATTTTAAACCAATTTCAATGGTTACTAGAAGACAGGGCAGCATGTAGAATCATACTAATGTAATCATAAGACTTTGAACAAACAAAAAACAAAACAAAAAAACTATTTTGGGGGGTCAAACCTGGATCCACTTTGACCCCGGTAGACCCCGTTTAAACCCGATTTATTTAATGGCATGAGCAAACTTTAGTCACAACACACCAAATATGAGCCTGGTGTTGACTTAGCGGTTAGGGTGCAGGCTTGGGATCCTAGGGTCCTGGGTTGGAATCCCGGTCGATCGCTGAATTAACGCCAGGGGGGTTTACTCAGCCTGTCATCCTTCCGAGGTCGGCAAATTGAGTACCAGTTTGCTGGGATGAATGATCCCGATGTGTACCCCGATTTAGAATAGGTACACCGTGTCCCTGTGCATCGTAAGAGGCGGCTAAGAGTTGGTGTCAGGAAGAGCATCCGGCCATAAAAAAAAAACCGCCTCAAACAGGGAACCATGATTGTCATGGGGTGCGCAAGGCTAACCCTGTCTCTAGCGGGGAAAAATGGCCTTAAAACAATCATTCATTCACACCAAATATAATTTGTGCCAATTTTGGTCACAATCCCATCTGCGGTTTCGGAAAAGAATTTGCAAGTGTTTACGGACTGATGGACTGACGGACGGACGACGCGCCATTGCATAAGCTCCCCGGAACTACGTTCCAGGTGAGCTAAAAACTACAGCGAAGTCGATGGCGCACCATCACAAATCCCCACGCTTCCCACCTCAAGCAAAGTTGAAAGATGGCAAAACGTTCCACCAGGAATGACTCCATATCAAATTTTGAGTTTAAACTTTTTCCTGTTTTGACCCCCCTGTGACGCCAAGTCTCTACCCCTGGGGCATGAACCGCCTGAACCGGGGTCCAATCCAAAATATTGTTAGATATTCCATGCATCCTCAATTGTTGATTGCATATACAAAGTTTCATTTAAAAATGCGCCTTTTGAAAAAATTCAGGATTTCAGAATACACTAAAAGCTTTTTTAAATCTTTTGACCACACCCAGCAGGCGGGGCCAAAATGATACAGTTCTCTCACCTTCTTGCATGTGGTGATCCTAACTATCAAGTTTGGTAAATTTCTGCACAACCATTTAGGAGGAGATGGCGTGACGGACAGACAAACAGACAGGTGGAGTCGATTACAATATCCCATATAAAAATATAAAACTATCTATTCCCTGAAGGACATTTGTGAGATAGCTGGGATTTTAATGGACAAATAAATAATGATACTAATTCTCGCTGGGACTATTTGAGGTTCATGAAGGTTCATACAGTAGTGTTGTTTTCGTCATAATGATAATAGCATTAATACTAACTAGGGCATGCCCGTACTATATATATATCTAAAATTATATCCCCCCCCCCTCTATTTACATGAAATGGTTTGGTCCAAAGCGAACGGCTTGCGAGTACGGTGACAATCCCCCCCCTCTATTTACATGAAATGGTTTGGTCCAAAGCGAACGGCTTGCGAGTACGGTGACAATCCCCCCCCTCTATTTACATGAAATGGTTTGGTCCAAAGCGAACGGCTTGCGAGTACGGTGACAATCCCCCCCCTCTATTTACATGAAATGGTTTGGTCCAAAGCGAACGGCTTGCGAGTACGGTGACAATCCCCCCCCTCTATTTACATGAAATGGTTTGGTCCAAAGCGAACGGCTTGCGGAGTTTGGTAAAGAAATCGCCATAGCGTGCACAAACGCGCAGGAAAGCGAAAGAATCGCAAATTAGTTTTAATTAGTTTTAAAACATAGTTTAACGCCAACATAGTTTGCCAACGTGAAATAAATGAATACGCTCTCAAATGTGCCGTCCGAGGCAGAGTCTGTTCGGCACGTTCGGCACACGTGATAGCTCGCTGCTCTGATTGGTTGAATCGTTTTTTGGACATAGCTCGGTAACTACTTGTCCGATTAATTTCAAACCTTGAAAAGGCACATCCTCGGGTCCCCAGCAATATACCTGGCAAGTTGCAAGTATATCGGACCCGTGGTTGTCGAGAAACAGCGGTCACAGACAAACAAACAAACACACACACACACACACACACACACACACACACACACAGAGATTACTGGAATTATAGATAGATAATATAGTAAATATAATCGTAACACTGCAACCCCTTTGTCGTGGCTGCAAAGTTTCTAGATTGAAGCGGTGTATGGTTCATGAATCAATGATAAGCGGTGTAGAGCGGTGTACAGAGTTCATTACTCTGGGTATAAAAGGAAATCTTGAATATTACCGTCTTTAGTCGGAATGGACCTCCTTTGATATACCAATAACATGACACTGGACAAACGCTCTTTTTGATACTCTACAATGCTAGGAATTCAAGCTAAAACAACAAGAAGGTTAAACTATGAGAAGCAAGCATGAACCTATATCCCATATAAGGGAAGAAAAACACAGGAACGAGTCGCAGGAACCGTGGGCCAAGCTCACGGCGCACCCATGTACCTTCCTTCCTGAACACACACCGATTGCCTGCGTGCGGCCTGGAGTACCGACAATCACAATGAAATCACCACACAACACCAAACACGCCACGCCCAAAGTATGATGGACGCACGGACCATAGTATGGCTTGGGATGTTAGCCATAAAGATGGCGGGAACTATTTTTGGGATAAAATTATGCCAATAACAAGAAATGATTCCTTTTCTGTTATCTGCCGACTTCGTTTACTAAAGGTCTGTGCTTGGTTTTTTTTGTTTTTTTTCTGCCTAATAACGTGTAAAAGTTTACAAGTTTTACCTACTCAAGGTACTGGATCTCGAATGAGCGCTTCATTGAGGTTTGAAGGTTTGGCTTCACAAAACGACGGTAGCTTGGAGACAAAACGAGGCAGGAAGTTAATTTCCAGTACAAACAGGAAGCAGTCTCTGCATTACCTATCATAATTTACGCTTTTGCTTTCTTTATATCCTGCTGTACATTTATTGACCTTCCACACTTCTTTTTTTAATACAGAAGTTTAAGGCTCATGTAAGAGCCGGACACCAAAGTACAAAGTTTGTAAACTTCCAACTGAATGTGCGGTTTCACTTCACCTTCACGTGGGTGTCCAGCAAGAGACCAAGTGAGCACGACGAGGACTGTACACAGCACCGCTGCCAGAAGCATACGAAGCCAGCATCGCCGAGACACTTGTTTGTGTGCTGGAAACAATACCCCGGACAATGTTCCGTCTGCCTGCACACTCAGTACGCATCAGGCTTGGTTACACAGAATGGGTACATGCAGGGCAAGGAGTCGGTGGGGGTAGAAGGGAGCAAAAGGGATAGATATTCCAAAACACTTACTGTTTAGGTTTGTGTAAAAATCTGCCAACACTCTGGGTAAGAGTTGGGTGAAAGGAAATTAGATGGATACCAGACAAATTGCCATTGCACTCATGGGCTGACAGGATGGCCGAGAGGTACGGCATGCACATTCGCCTCTCAGCTGTCTAGCTTGGGTTTGAATCCCCACACAGCTATAAACTGTCGTCCCAGTGTTTCATCAATGTGTATGCCGTCACTCGGATGGACGTTAAGCGGGCGTCCCGTCAGCCGACATTAGTTGGTGGACGTTGAAGATCCCATGGTGTCTTTTGTGAAGAGTAGGCGAGCTATCACAGGCACCATGAACAAATTCGAAATTCCTGCCGTAACCAGCAGAGGGCACTGAATCAGCAGCAGAGCTGTGTCCTCAGCCAATGATGCTACCCACAGCCTTGTGCTGCATATTAAAGAAGAAGAAGATTGGACTATTGTCTATTTCATAATAGAAAAAAACCACCTTTAGAGGCCATTTTTCCCCGCAAGCAGGGGTTGGCCTTTTTCGGGGACCGTGGTTGTTGTTGTTTTTTTGGTCCCCTTTTTGAAGCAATGTTTTACGGCCGGATGCCCTTCCTGCCGCCAACCCTTTTGTCACCTTTTTTTTTTTACAACAAACAGGGAATTACCAGTGAACTGGTACTCAATTTGCTGACCTCGGAAGGATGACAGGCTGAGTCAACCCCCCTGGTGTTAATTCAGTGATCGACCGGGATTCAAACCCAGAATCCTAGGATCCCAAGCCGGCAGGCTGAGTCAACCCCCCTGGTGTTAATTCAGTGATCGACCGGGATTCAAACCCAGAATCCTAGGATCCCAAGCCGGCACCCTAACCGCTAAGCCAACACCAGGCTCATAATATTTCATAATAGATTATTTCATAATAGATTATTTCATAATCTATTTCATAATAGATTCATATTTCTCATAATATTTCATAAATAGCTATTTCATAATAGAGAGAGAGTAAAATGCACAAAAGTAGTTCCATAGTGGAAATATACTCTTGTATGGGCTATAGGTATCCATACGATGAATATATATATATATATATATATATATATATATATATATATATATATATATTCATACCTATAGGTATGTATAGGTGTGCCATAGGTATCAGTGTATGGGCTATAGGTATCCATATGATGAATATATTATATATATATATATATATATATATATATATATATATATATATATATATATATTCATACCTATAGGTATGTATAGGTATGCTATAGGTATCAGTGTATGGGATATAGGTATATGCACACCTGTGACCCATTCTGAACAATTGACAAGTGAACATGATCAATTTGCCAACCAAAGTAATCCAGGTACACCTATGGATATTACTGACACCTTGCCAGAGTAGTTCAAGAAGTGTGGAAAATATCACGGTATAACATCGAACAAACAAACACCTCCTCACCACAACCGCTTTTGGCCCAATGACCTACCCAACAGCAGCACGTGTTGCCATGGTGAGCACGTCACGTGACACGAGTGGTTCGGTGGCCGCACAGAATGGACGCATTCGCAGAGTGAGTCGGTCAGAAGACTCCAAATAACTCCGCAAAACACGAAACGTCGAGCGAAGAGGGTGTACCCATGTATGTGGGTCACAATTTGCTGCTTACACGTGCCGTGTGCATCAAGTGGACTGGGATACCGCATCATTATAAAAGCGAACTGGGATCGACATTAAAGTACGTACGCACTTTATTACAACTAATATTATAATTAAATTAACAATAGGCCTTGGTATTAATGAGCGACACATAGATATTTCATTCATTCTTCTTTTCCTGCAAACCAAAGTCCAAACGTACTCCATAATAACGTCATGACGTCATCATCGACGTACATTCCACGGACTCGAACTTACCTCAGGAAGATGGACGTACAGGACTCTCTTCCTCCCCATGGCGCTAACTTCGCGCGTTTATCTTCACTCGTTCGACTCACGCTCTTGTCACCCGAAGACACGCCCATTTACTTGTGCCCGCCTCTTTATCACGTCTTTCCTTCCTTCCTTTACTCCTTTTAAACATTTTATTTTGCTCTCACTGCCTCTTACATTACTAAAGCCCCTGCCTCACTCTCTTCCTGAGGAGAACCAGCGGAGGGGCGTGTGGGAAGGGTTACGAGGCTCCTCCCACACCCTCCGAACGTCTCACCTCCACAATCTTGACTCCGCCCTCAACCCGAACCTTAGACTTCCCATCATCACCCCCACTCTACTCTTCTGCCTCATTGTTGACGCCTTTCCCAATTTGTCCCTTAATCTCTTATCCGATCATACTTTACCCCGATCAGAACACATTCGAGACGCCAGTGGATGACGTCATATTAACCATCCCCCCACCCGAATCTGTCTCTTCGATCCAAATCGCTGTGGAATGAATGATGCTCCTACGTCTGGAGGAATGTCTTGACCGAACCAATGATTCACCTTTTCATCCACTGGTGACAATCATCATTACCTCCGCCACCAAAGGTGGGCGCACAGGCGGATCCAGGAGTGGGGGGGAGGTTCAGGAGGTGCCCCTCCCCCTCCCCCTTCGGATTTTCGATGGTAAATGACATGCTGAGTATGATATTGGATGCAGTCCAGGTCCAGTGGCAGATGCAGAGTGGTGTCGCTATTCACCTTTCTCTTCATGCGTGAGTCAATCATGTGTGTGTTTACAGGATCCACACGTCACATGGTGAAAGGTGTCGCGCTAATATCTTCCGATAATTCACCAAATGTCTGTCTGTCTGTTCCCAGGTACCGCAAAAACGGCTGAACCGATCGCAACGAAATTTTGGGTGGGTAATCCTGGGACCCCCTGGAGTAAAATAGGCTATATTGTTTTTCCATTTTTTCCCCCCAATTTTTCCAATTTTCCAATTTTCCAGTTTTTCCAAACACGATGGAATAATATTTACCGATATTAACATTGATGTGGCTTTTATTGAAATTCTACAAATACTGATTAGATTTTGATGATTTGTGTGTGATATGATTTAATGGATGTTTATATAAATCGTTTAAAATAATAAAAGCCTTCAATTTCTGATATTTACCCTCGCCAGAGGAGAGAGTATTGTATTTGAGTCCCTTTGTTTGTTTGTTACTTGCTGGAAAAGATTCCGGCAAGTATGTTGATCGGTTGGTTTGTCTGTTTTTTTTGTCTGTCAGTCTGTTTGTCTGTGCGCAGCACTACGTCTACACCGTTGCACGTAGAATCGCCAAACTTTGCACGCATATTTGTCTTGCCCTGGAATAGACTGTGCCCAATTGATGACGTCATCGGTCACGTGGTTCGGCCGCCATCTTGGAAAAACCGAAAAGCTTTGCACCTCTATATCTCCGAAAGTGCTGAATAGAAAAAATTCAGACATGGCTCATTGTAAAGAACTCTCCATGGGGAATAAAATAAGTTAATGATGATGTCATAATTCGACAAGTACAAAACTTCATCCGATCAAGATGAAATTTATTGAGCATAATCGCGGAAAAAATTAGTTTAGATAATGATGACAAAATAGACGACAGTAAACAAATAATGATGACGTCATCGGTCACGTTGTTCGGCCAACATATTTGTCCAAAATGTCCGATAGAAAAGTACATTCCGGCAACTCCTCGGTCTCTGACCGATTTTTCATCTGTCTGTTTGTCTGTCTGTGCGCAGTACTATGTCTACACCATTACACGTAGAATCGCCATACTTTACACACATAATTTTCTTGCCCTGGAATAGACTGTGCCCAATTTTTGACTCTCTAGGCCCAAGGCCTCCATTATGATGTTGAAGGAGCCGGGGCTCCCACGTCGATCGGAAGAATGGACGCGACAAAAAGCTAGAATTCATCTGAGTTGCTTTAATGAAATCAAACACTCAGGCACTCTCAAAAACCGTTTATCAGTCAGCAATATATATCTATTCCGCCAGGGGGTTTGCCCAGGCCCGGCGCCAGGGGACGTGGCCCAGCGTCCTGGCTGCGGCCTGGCAAGTTGAGGGCGAGCCTGGGCGTCCTGGACGAGCCCGGCATGGTGATCGCTCCGCGTCCTTGATAGGTGCAAGGCGATTGTGAAAACTCAGCGGCAGCCGCTACACACGTCCCCCCAGAATCGACTTGCACCGGCAGGGTCAATTTGAGGGGGGTCCTGATGACCCGGCCGAAGCGACCCCTGGCGGGTCGTGGGAGGGGGTCCGGTGAGGTGGTGGGCGGTCGAGTGGGGGGCACCGTGGACGGGGGACGGCCTCGCCGCGGCGGAAGGGCCACCCGTGGTGGGTGGTCGACGTCCACGTGCGCCGGCTTGAGGCGGTCCACAGCAATCCGGTCCGACCTGCCGCCGATGTCGATGACGAACGACTTGTCGTCCCGTCGCAGCACCCGGAAGGGCCCGTCGTACGGCGGCTGGAGCGGCCACCGATGTGCGTCGTGACGCACAAAAACATACTCCGCTGTGCGGAGTGCTGGGGGGACGTAGGACTGGGGGTCACCGTGGTGGGATGTTGGCACGGGGGCAAACCGTCGGGCGGCCTCCTGGAGGTCCGAGCGCTGGTGAGCTGCGGACCAGGGACTGGTAGCGTCGGGCACAAATTCGCCCGGGACGCGTAGCACCTGGCCATAGACAAGCTCGGCGGTGGATGCCTGGAGGTCCTCCTTGGGGGCCGTGCGAAGGCCCAAAAGGACCCACGGCAGCCGGTCGGCCCACCCGACGTCTTGAAGGCCGGCCATGAGCGCGGCCTTCATGGAGCGGTGGAATCGCTCGCACAACCCGTTTGCTTGGGGGTGGTAGGCCGTAGTACGGTGGAGCTTGATCCCCAGGTTGCGGGCGACCGCGCCCCACAGCTCGGAGGTGAACTGTGGACCGCGGTCTGACGAGATGTCCGCCGGTGCGCCGAAGCGGGCGACCCAGGTGGCGATGAAAGCCTGCGCCACGTCGGCGGTGGTGGTGGAGACGAGGGGAACGGCCTCCGGCCACCTGGTGGTCCTGTCCACCATGGTGAGCAGGTGTGTGAACCCCCGTGACGGGGGGAGGGGGCCCACCAGATCCACGTTGACGTGGTCGAAACGTCGTTCGGGCACGGTGAAAGGTGCCAGCGGGGCCTGGGTGTGTCGGTGGACCTTGGCCCGTTGGCAGGCCGTGCAGGCGCTGGTCCAATCGCGGACGTCCCGACGAAGGCCGTGCCAGACGAAACGCGCCGACACCAGCTTCTGGGAAGCTTTCCGGCCCGGGTGGGAAAGGCCGTGGAGGGAGGCGAAGATGCGGCGTTGCCAGGCGACGGGCACGATGGGGCGAGGCTGGCCTTGGGAGACGTCGCAGAGCAGGACAGTGTCCGCGCAGGGGATGTCGGCCAGGCGGAGGCCCGTGTCCGCCGCCCGGAGGGCTTGCACCGTGGTGTCGGTGGTTTGGTCCGCCACCATAAGCGCAAAATCCACGCCCAGGTGGACCGCGTTCGCGCTGGCCCGGGAAAGACAGTCGGCCACGGCGTTGTTTTTGCCGGCGACGTGCCGGATGTCCGTGGTAAACTCCGACACGGCGGAGAGGTGGCGCTGTTGGCGGGCCGACCATGGCTCCGTGACCTTGGCCATGGCGTAAACCAACGGCTTGTGGTCGACGAACGCCGTGAAAGGTCGGCCCTCCAGGAGGTGGCGGAAATGGCGGACGGCCAGGTGTAGACCGAGGAGCTCCCGGTCAAACGTGCTGTATTTGAGCTCGTTCGGCCGGAGCTGCCGGCTGAAAAAAGCGAGTGGCTGCCAAACCCCGTTCACCCATTGCTCATGTACGGCGCCCACCGCGTAGTCGGAGGCATCCATGGTGAGGGCGATGGGAGCGTTGAGCACCGGGTGAGCGAGCAGTGTTGCGTCGGCGAGGGCCCGCTTTGAGCCTTGGAAGGCCGCATCCATTGCTGCGGACCAGGCGATGTCGTGCTTGGCCGGCATGCCCCGGAGGGCTTCGTAGAGGGGCCGCATGAGCTGAGCAGCGCGGGGCACGAAGCGGTGATAAAAATTCACCATTCCCAGGAATTCCTGCAGGGCCTTTATGGTGCGGGGACGCGGGAACGTGGTGATGGCCTCGACCTTGGTTGGCAGCGGCACGGCCCCATTCTTGGTGATGTGATGGCCCAAAAAATCAACGGCCGTCGTGCCGAAGTGGCATTTGGCCGGGTTGACGATGAGGCCGTGCTCGCTGAGGCGCTCGAACAGTGTCCGGAGGTGGAGGAGGTGCTCGGCCCGGGACGTGCTGGCGACGAGGATGTCGTCCAGGTAAACGAAAAGGAACGGCAGGTCACGCAGCACGCCGTCCATCAAGCGCTGGAACGCCTGAGCCGCGTTCTTGAGACCAAACGGCATCCGCAAGAATTCGAATAAGCCGAACGGCGTGATGACTGCCGTTTTAGGGACGTCGGCCGCCCTGACAGGTACCTGGTGATATCCCCGTATGAGGTCAATTTTCGAAAAAATGACCCGTCCCGCCAGACGGGCGGAGAAGTCTTGGATATGCGGGATCGGGTACCTGTCGGGGGTGGTAGCGTCATTGAGACGGCGGTAGTCGCCACACGGGCGCCATCCACCCCCCGGCTTTGGCACGATGTGCAGTGGCGAGGCCCACGCGCTATCGGAGCGCCGCACGATGCCGAGGTGCTCCAACGCGTCGAATTCGGCCTTCGCTACGGCGAGCTTGGCTGGGTCGAGGCGGCGGGCCCTGGCGTAGACCGGCGGGCCCGTGGTTGGTATGTGGTGCTCGATCCCATGCCGTACTGCGACGGCCGAAAACGTCGGCCGCGTGAGGGCCGGGAACTCCGTGAGCAGGCGAGCAAACTCGTTCGCCGCCGGGATGGCGCATGCCAGCTCGGTCGGCGCGGAGCTGCTCAATGTGCATACCAGGGAGCTGAAGGTTTCAGCGTTGATTAAACGACGCCGTTGGACGTCCACCAGCAGTCCGTGTGCGCAGAGGAAGTCGGCGCCTAGCAGAGCCACGGGCACGTTGGCGGTTACAAACGTCCAAGCAAAGCGTTGGCCGCCGAAGCAGAGGGTGACGTTGCGCGGGCCGAAGGTGCGGATAGTCGATCCGTTGGCCGCAACTAAGGAGGGGCCGCAAACCGCGGATTGCCTGTCCTGGTCAGAGGCGGGTATGACGCTCAGTTGGGCGCCGGTGTCGCACAGGAAGCGCCGTCCGGACGCTTTATCCGTGATGAACAGTAAGTTGCCCGTGTGGCCGGCGCTCATGGCTGGTAATGAACGCCGGCCCGGCCGTTTCCCGGCCTGCCGAAGGTGCACGGGGGTCGGCATGTCCGGGCCTTCTGTCCGAACCTGGCATGATAGTAACACCACGCTTGGTCAGGTGGAGGCCTCGGTCGTCGTGCCGGAGGTGGTCGGCTCGGTAGAGCGGCCGCCAATGGCGTCGGCAGTTCGGCCGTCGACCGTGCCGGGTGCTCGGGCGCCCTGGGTGTTGCGTCGGACGGCGGTGGGTCCCATGTCGCCGCTACGATGCGCTGTCCTGCGGCGGAGATCTTGTCGGCTTCTCTGGCAAGGGCCCGGGGATCTGTGATCGTCGTGCTTGCCAGGGCGAGGCGTACCGGGTTAGGCAGCTGACGGAAGAACAGCTCCCGGAACAGGTATGCCGGAGAGTGCTCACCGAGCAGTGAAAGCATGTAGTCCATGCGCTCGGAAGGGCGCGTGTCGCCGAGCTCAGGCAGATCGAGCAGGCGCCGTGCGCGTTCCGCCGATGGGAGGGCGAAAGCATCGAGGAGCAGCTTCTTAATCGCGCCGTATTTGTCAGCGGCTGGCGGGCTTTCGAGGAGGCTCAGGGCGCGGGCCGCGGTAACCGACCCGAGCGCAGCTACCACATGGTGGAAGCGGGTGTCGTCGGCCGTGATGCCTCGCAGGGCGAACAGGGACTCCGCCTGTGCGAAACAAACCGCCGCGTGAGCCTCCCAGAAGGTAGGCAGTTTAAGGGCGACTGCCGTGTCCATGTCGATAGGTCACCAATGAAGGAGCCGGGGCTCCCACGTCGATCGGAAGAATGGACGCGACAAAAAGCTAGAATTCATCTGAGTTGCTTTAATGAAATCAAACACTCAGGCACTCTCAAAAACCGTTTATCAGTCAGCAATATATATCTATTCCGCCAGGGGGTTTTTGCCCAGGCCCGGCGCCAGGGGGCGTGGCCCAGCGTCCTGGCTGCGGCCTGGCAAGTTGAGGGCGAGCCTGGGCGTCCTGGACGAGCCCGGCATGGTGATCGCTCCGCGTCCTTGATAGGTGCAAGGCGATTGTGAAAACTCAGCGGCAGCCGCTACAATGTCATAATTCGATAATTCAACAAGTACAAAACTTCATCCAATCCAGATGCAATTTCATGAGCGCCATGTCGGCATAAACTGGTGGAGAATAAAAATAATGATGACGTCATCGGTCACGTGGTTCGGCCGCCATCTTGGAAAAACCGAAAAAATTTGCACCTCTATATCTCCGTAAGTGCTGAATAGAAAAAATTGAGACATGGTTCATTGTAAAGAACTCTCCATGGGGAATAAAATATGTTAATAATGATGTCATAGGTGCCTCCATTATGACGTCATAATTTGACAAGTACAAAATTCCATCTGATCAAGATGAAATTTCTTGAGCATAATCTACTTGCCCTGGAATAGACTGTGCCCAATTTTTAACTCTCTAGGCCCATGGCCTCCATTATGACGTCATAATTCGACAAGTACAAAACTTCATCCGATCAAGATGAAATTTCTTGAGCATAATCTAGGAATGAATTAGTTTAGAAAAAAAATAATGATGACGTCATTGGTCATGTGGTTCGGCCGCCATATTTGTTTTAACGCAAAAGCCTTATAAAGCACTGAAAATACATCCTGGCGAGGGTTTGCAATCTCCGATTACTCTTTTTCTTGTTTGCCTTTTAATTTGGGCCACCCAATTGAAGCCCTGCCCGTAGGGCGTGTACTGTTGATAGTTTTAATAATGAATTAAATGTGTGTTTCATAATCGTGCTGTCCAATTTTTAACAGAGCTTTCAATGCACGCTTCCCAATCGGACAGTCAGAACGCATGGTAATCAAGCCTTACATAATGAAGCGTTGCATCACGTTATGCAATGAAGTGTTACATTACGTTACATAATCAAGTGTTACATTACGTTACACAATAAAGTGTCACTTTACTTTACGCAATGACAGGGGGTTATGCAATGAAGCATTACGTTATGTAATCAAGTGCTATGTAACACAAATAGCTATAACACCCAATTTATATTAGTGGGTGTTTAATGTCCAAATGGATGAACCAAAGGATCCAGAGCCGTACAGCATAGCAATTACTCCAAGTGGTGGTGGTGGTGGTTTGTGTGCAGCCACCCTGCTGCTGGTTGCATCATTTTCAGTGGGCACCTCTGCTGCTGATCTGCCTCTCTATAACCAGTTTTTCAGTGGGCACCTCTGCTGCTGATCTGCCTCTATAACCAGTTATCTGGTTGTCATTTTGCCGACCTCGGAAATCACCATTTTGTCAAACCCACCTGGCGATAATTCAACGGGATTCGAATTCAGGACCTTAGGATCCCAAGCCCGCCGCTCTAACCATGAGGTCAACACCAGGTATAGTGTGTGTGTGTGTGTGTGTGTGTGTGTGTGTGTGTGTGTGTGTGTGTGTGTGTGTGTGTGTGTGTGTGTGTGTGTGTGTGTGTATGTATATGTGTGTTCTGCAAAACACCAGGATGACAGTTCATGGCTGGACTGACATTCAAACCCAGGCTGGAGAACTTACAGGTGAGTGCGCATTCCTATAGGCTATCTTGTCAGCTGTCTTTTGTCTTCATCTTCCCATGATTTCGATGCAGTCTGGCATCGTGCTTTACTTTCCAAAGTCTCTTTCTATGGCATCCAAGACCAACTCCACTCTTGGATAACTAACTTCCTATATTCTCGAAGCCAACATGTGGCTCTCAACGGAATCCTTCAATCTTCTCCCTGTCAAGGCTGGAGGACACCAACGTAGTGTTCTGGGTCCAGTCCTAGTCCTGATCTTCATCAATGATCTTTCTGACTCTCAGGAAAATCCTTTTTATCTCTTTACTGACGAATCCACTCTTTGCCGTGATATCCCTCATCCTTCTGACAGACAGGCTGCAGCCTCTTCCCTCTCCTCAGACCTTGACAAAATCACAAACCGGTCAAACACCTGGAATATGTATTTAATCCTGAAGAATCTCACACTATCACACTCACACACACACACACACACACACACACACACACACACACACACACACACACACACACACACACACACACTCTCTCTCTCTCTCTCTCTCTCTCTCCTCTCAGAAAGAACCGTACTGCAAAAACCCTCCTAGCTACCTTAACAATCCTCTTGAGGGAGTTCAGTCATTCAAACTTGTTGTTCTCACTGTCAGACATGAGGAAGTTCAGTCATTCAAACTTCTTGGTCTCACTATCAGACATGAGGAAGTTCAGTCATTCAAACTTCTTGGTCTCACTGCCAGACATGAGGAAGTTCAGTCATTCAAACTTCTTGGTCTCACTATCAAACATGAGGAGGTTCAGTCATTCAAACTTCTTGGTCTCACTATCAGACATGAGGAAGTTCAGTCATTCAAACTTCTTGGTCTCACTATCAGACATGAGGAAGTTCAGTCATTCAAACTTCTTGGTCTCACTATTAGACATGAGGGAGTTCAGTCATTCAAACTTCTTGGTCTCACTGCCAGACATGAGGAAGTTCAGTCATTCAAACTTCTTGGTCTCACTATCAGACATGAGGAGGTTCAGTCATTCAAACTTATTGGTCTCACTATCAGACATGAGGAAGTTCAGTCATTCAAACTTCTTGGTCTCACTGTCAGACATGAGGAAGTTCAGTCATTCAAACTTCTTGTTCTCACTATCAGACATGAGGAAGTTCAATCATTCAAACTTATTGGTCTCACTATCAGACATGAGGAAGTTCAGTCATTCAAACTTGTTGTTCTCACTATCAGACATGAGGAGGTTCATTCAAACTTTTTTTTTTTTTTTGTATACAAGATCGAGGCTCGTGAAAGAGCGAACATTAATCACACAAAAAAAAAACTCACACACAAAACCGACACACAAAACACAAAAAACAAGGGGAGCGGCAGACAAGATGGGGAGAGAGGGGGAAGGACACAAAAGAGAGGGGGAAGAGGGGGAAGGACACAAACACAACATTTGAGAGCAGGGACATCGGGAGGACTTGGGGGGAAGTGGGAGAGGAATAAAACATATGAACACTGCAAGGACTCTGGGGTGAATTACCGGGGGTAGAAAAGATCAAGGTTTTCGATGGGGGAAGATAAGAGATGGTGGTGAACAGCTGTTTTAAAGACCTGGAGGGAGGAGTGGGATTGAAGGGAGTGGGGGAGTTTGTTCCAGAGGCGGGAGAAAAGGGGAATGAAAGAGTGAAGGTGAGCAGCGAGCCTAGACTTTGGCAGTTTAACCATAAGAGGGTTGCAGGCAGATCTTGTGCGACCTGAAGGAATATTGGGGGGACAGAGCACAGAGAGAGCTGGGGGAGCAAGGCCGGAGAGGAGTCGGTAGAAGACAGAAAGACCACCAACCTGCCTGCGGTGAGTGAGTGAAAGGCCCTCGGTGTTGACTACATCGCAGGAGATTCCAATGATTCTGAAAGCTTTGGCCTCAACAGCGTGAAGCCGAGCAAGGTGTGAGGCAGGAGCACCAGCCCAGAGGGGGGAACAGTATTCCATTGAGCTGCGGATGAAAGCCTTGTATGTGGTGAGGAGCTCAGGTGTGCCAAGGAAGGACTTCGCACGACGGAGGATGCCCAGTCGGCGACTGGCTTTGGAGGCCAGCTTGGAAATGTGGTTTTCCCAAGAAAGATCATGGCAGATAGTGAGACACAAAAGCTTGAGCGACAGAACTTCTTGGAGAGGATTGTTGAGAAAGTAGATGGGAGGGTTGTCCAGTCGGTCCTTTCGGAGAGACATTGTAAGAGTGTGAGATTTGTCAGGATTGAAAGACATGTTCCACTTGTTTGACCAGTCTGTGATTTTGTCCAGGTCTGCAGAGAGTGAGGAGGCTGCAGACTGCCGATCTGAGGGATGAGGAATGGAGCGACAGAGAGTAGAGTCGTCAGCAAAGAGATAGAGAGGATTTTCAAGAGAGTCAGAGAGATCATTGACGAAGACCAGAAAAAGCACAGGGCCCAGAACACTACCTTGGGGAACTCCAGCCTGAACAGGAAGAGGAGATGAGAGAAACCCATTCAGGGCCACACGTTGACTACGACCAGAGAGGAAGTCCGCCAGCCATGCGTGGAGATTTCCATGGATACCAAAGGAGGAGAGTTTGGTGAGCAGAGCAGGGTGCCAGACCGTATCGAAGGCACGTGAAATGTCAAGGGAGACAGCTCTAATTTCCTGTTTGGCGTTGAGGACCTCCATCCATTGTTGAGAAAGCAGAAGCAGCATGTCCAGAGTAGAGTGACCAGGTCTGAAACCAAATTGATGATCAGAGATCAAGCCATTGGAGAAGAGGAAGGATTTAATATCTGAAGCAATGATGGATTCCATGACTTTGCTGATAATTGGGAGAAGGCTGATTGGTCTGTAGTTGCTGGGATCTGTTTTTGCACCTTTTTTGTGCAAAGCGGTGATGTTGGCTGATTTCCAAGCAGATGGCAGATGACCTTGAGCAAAAGAGAGGGTAAAGAGAACAGAAAGAGGGAGTGAAAGAGCAGAAGAACATGATTTTAGGACCCGTGGGCTGATGCCGTCAGGACCAGTTGCAGAATCAGAGTCGAGGGTTGACAGAAACTTTTCCACCTTGTCAGGAGGAAAGGACACAGAGTCCAGGAGCAGCTGGGTACGACTGGGTACGGTGGGTACAGAGAGGGATGGGTTTGGGACACAAGATTTAGAGGCAAACACAGAGTTGAGGCATTCAGCTTTTTCACGTGCGGAGTCAGCCGTTAAGCCGTTTGAGGTGAGGGAGGGGATGGAGGGGGAACAAACACCAGAAACAGATTTGACCAGATGCCACCAGGATTTGGAAGAAGGAGACAGATAAGAGAGTTCGGTCTTGAGAATGGTGAGATATTGTTTCCTGGCTCTCCTGAGGGTGGACACACACTTGTTTCGGGCTTTGTGAAAGGAAATGAGATTTCCTTCCGTTGGATATGCTTTCCAGGAGACGAAAGCAAGTTGTTTCAGGGCAACAGCCTCACCACAAGATTCCGTGTACCATGGACGGGAGGAAGGGTATGACAACTGAAGACGAGATGGTATAAATCTGTGCATGAGAGAGAGCAATTTACTTTGAAAGAATTCCCAGGATGAGTTGATGTCAGAGGCGGTAGAGATGGGAGACCAGTCCAGATGATTGATGGCTGCTTGAAGACCGTGCCAGTTGGCCTGAGTGAATCGTCGACGCTGAGGAGGCTCTCTGAGAATGGTCAGAGAGATGTCCACTTTGACAAGCACATGATCAGATGAGCCGATTGGAGCAGAAGAAGAGCAGCAGACATTTTCAGGGAAGTTTGTCATAACCAAATCCAGAAGAGAAGATGCTCCGTTGACTGAGATCCGGGTCGGGAAATTGACAGATTGTGTCAGTCCCAGTGAGTCGCAGAAGTCCTTTGCTGAAGAGCCATGGCTGGTGAGAGAGGTACCCACACCCAGCCAACTGGCATGGTGACAATTGAAATCACCACATATGAGGAAGAGAGAGTTGGGATGGGTAGATAGAAGTTGGTCCATATTTTCAGACAGTGAGATGTAGATGGAGTCATCGCTGTTTGGTGGACGGTACAACACACATATGAACAAAAGGTGGGAGCGAAGGGGAAGCCGTAGCCAAAGGTATTCCTGGGGTGAGGTGGAGAGAGGGCAGTGGAGGGCGAGTGAAGAAGAGAGTTTTTTATAAAGATAGCAACCCCACCTCCAGGACGAGGCTCAGGTCTATCATACCGGAGGAGGGAGTAACCTGGGAGAGATACCAAGGCATCAGAGACATCATGAAGGAGGAAAGTTTCTGTTAAGCAGATCACATCTGGTTTGTCAGAAGCAACCTGTATGGAGAGGTCAGTCAAGTTTGAGCGAAGGCCCCGGATGTTTGAGGTCCATACTGTTAAAGAAGAGGAAGGGGGAGCATCGGGTCCAGAACAGGGGGGGGGGAGAGGTAGGGTAAGATGTGGAAGAGGAGGAAGAGGTAGGGAGAGCTGTTGAAGGTGTGTCAGAGATTTCAGAATAGCTTGGAGAAAGGGAAGAATGGGGCGGACAAAAGGTTTGATGGAGATTGGGTGAGGCACAGTGAGGTGTTATTTGAGGAGGGGGAAGAGCGAGGCAGAAGGTTTGTGGAGATGAAGGTGAAAGTTGGAAGGGGGAAGAAGCAGGGAGGATGCTTTGAGGAGGAGGGGTGAGAGGGGAGTCTAGGAGGGGAGGAGCGAGGGAGAGTCTCGGAGGGGAGGGGTGTGGGGGGAGTTTAGGAGGGAGGGGACTGAAGGGGCAAGGGGGGAGATTTGAAAGGGATGGGTGATGGGGAGGATTTGGAGGGGAGGGGTGAGATTGGATTTTGAAAAGTGTACGATTCATGGGAAACGAACATTTTTTGCAAAATGAGTTTGAGACCTTCGAGTCAAAAATACGTTTGAGGACACTGGAGGAGGGGTGGAGTTCTGGATAGTTTAGGGAATGTAGAAAGGAGGAACTGTAAGAGATGGTATTATATATATTTTTTGGAATGAATAGATTTGGTGAGCAAGACGAAAGCATCCTTTTGTAGGAAAAGAAGAAAAGGGTGTTATAATATATGAGAGAAAATAGTTGTTCAGGGGAGAGATTATACATTTCTAACCGCGTGATCGCGAACGAAGAACGAACGAACAAAAAGAACAACAAATAAACGAATAAGACCTGGGAAGGAAATATTTTTTTGGGGTTTTTTTTTTTTTGTGAGTACAGATATTAAACAAGGAGGTACGGGGTGAACGACTGGTATGAAACAGAGAACGAAAATAATTTCAGCGCATTCGACGAATCGCTGAGAGAAAAACGAAACCACAAGGTCGGAGACGGTACGGTAGTCTAAGCCTACGAGTACTAGGCCGCAGAATACTCGATACCATTAACCGACGATTGTGTATACATGTACGAAAAATTAGCACCGAAAATTTTCCAAAAGATACGCTATAGGTACACACACCGAAAGATAGATACAGTCTCGACAAAAACACGATTGTGATAGATCACTTAGCTTCGAGAGCGTGAGCGCATGGAGCAGCTTCGAAAAGACGTGACCTCGCCGTGATCTCGCGAGATCTCAACTCACTATCAGACATGTTCTTGTTCTTGTTCTCACTATCAGACATGAGGAGGTTCAGTCATTCAAACTTCTTGGTCTCACCATCAGACATGAGGAAGTTCAGTCATTCAAACTTTTTGGTCTCACCATCAGACATGAGGAAGTTCAGTCATTCAAACTTATTGGTCTCACTATCAGTATCAGACATGAGGAAGTTCAGTCATTCAAACTTCTTGGTCTCACTATCAGACATGAGGAGGTTCAGTCATTCAAACTTCTTGGTCTCACTATCAGACATGAGGAAGTTCAGTCATTCAAACTTCTTGGTCTCACTATCAGACATGATCTTTCTTGGGCGAACCACATTTCAAAATTAGCCTCCAAACCAGTCGCCAACTAGGCATCTTCTGTCGTGCAAAGTCCTTCCTTGGCACACCTGAACTCCTATCCACCGAAAAGGCCTTCATCCACGGCTTGATGGACTCTCCCCTCTGGGCTGGCTCCCCTGCCTCACACCTTGTTCAACTTGACACCGTGGAAACCAATTGGCCTTCATCCCATGATGAAGCTGGGTATATGGGTCTATCACCCCGCCATCGCAGACAGGTCGGTTGTCTCTCTGTTTTCTACCTCCTCCTTTCTAGTCTTGCACCCCTCTGCTCTTTCCTTGCTTTGTCCCCCCCCTCCTTCGCCCCTCCCCCAGGTTTCTTCAGGGTTCACATGGTCCACCATCAACCCCCTTCTGGTAAAACTACCTAAATCCAGGATCACTGCTCACCTCCACTCATTTGTTCCTCTTTTTTCCCCACCTGTGTAACCACTTCCATATCTTCAATCTCTTTCCTCCCTCCCGGTCTTCAAAACAGCTGTTCACCACCATCTCAGATCGTCCCCAATCCAAAACCTTGATCTTTTCTACCCTCGATAACCCCACCCACCCCATCCCTCCTCCTTCCAATTTTCCAGTTTTCCTTCCTTCCACTAAAATCCAGTTTTCCTTCCACCAAAATCAGATCTAAAACAACTTCTTCCACGAGCCTTGATTGTCTACAAAAAAATTAAAATTGCATTCTGTGGTGTGTTGACCTTTTCATGTTCTCAGCCGATCCTACAGTGTGTGTGTGTGTGTTTTCTGTCGGTGTGCTTTGTTTCTTCATGGCCTCCATCTCTCATTTCCTTTCTTTTTTGTCCACGGAGGAGTGAATCTTGCAAGTAGTATTTTAAGGTTCACCTGACTGCGTCTGGATGGGTTTGAATGTAGAGGAGTAGCAGTCAAAACCTAAATGCTATCCAGGTTCCTCCTGATACTCCATCTTTGTCCACTTGGGTTCCTCCTAATACTCCATCTTTGTTTACTTGTGTTCCTCCTGATACTCCATCTTTGTCTACTTGGGTTCCTCCTGATACTCCATCTTTGTCCACTTGGTTTCCTCCTGATACTCCATCTTTGTCTACTTGGGTTCCTCCTGATACTCCATCTTTGTCTACTTGGATTCCTCCTGGCACTCCATCTTTGTTTAATTGGGTTCCTCCTGATACTCCATCTTTGTCTACTTAGGTTCCTCCTGATACTCCATCTTTGTCTTCTTGGGTTCCTCCTGATTCTCCATCTTTGTCGACTTGGGTTTCTCCTGATACTCCATCTTTGTTTACTTGGGTTCCTCCTGATATTCAATCTTTGTTTACTTGGGTTTCTCCTGATACTCCATCTTTGTCTACTTGGGTTCCTCCTGATACTCCATCTTTATCTACTTGGGTTCCTCCTGATACTCCATCTTTGTTTACTTGGGTTCCTCCTGATACTCCATCTTTGTCTACTTGGGTTCCTCCTGATACTCCATATTTGTCGACTTGGGTTCCTCTTGATACTCCATCTTTGTTTTCTTGGGTTCCCCTTGATACTCCATCTTTGTCTACTTAGGTTCCTCCTGATACTCCATCTTTGTTTACTTGGGTTCCTCCTGATACTCCATCTTTGTCTACTTGGGTTCCTCCTGATACTCCATCTTTGTCTACTTGGGTTCCTCCTGATACTCCATCTTTGTCTACTTGGGTTCCTCTTGATACTCCATCTTTGCTTACTTGGGTTCCTCCTGATACTCCATCTTTGTCTACTTGGGTTTCACCTGATACGCCATCTTTGTCAACTTGGGGTCCTCCTGATACTCCATCTTTGTCTACTTGGGTTCCTCCTGATACTCCATATTTGTTTACTTGGGTTCCTCCTGATACTCCATCTTTGTCTACTTGGATTCCTCCTGATACTCCATCTTTGTTTACTTGGGTTCCTCCTGATAATCCATCCTTGTCGACTTGGGTTTCTCCTGATACTCCATCTTTGTTTAATTGGGTTCCTCCTGATACTCAATCTTTGTTTACTTGGGTTTCTCCTGTTACTCGATCTTTGTCTACTTGGGTTCCTCCTGATAATCCATCTTTGTCTACTTGGGTTCCTCCTGATACTCCATCTTTGTCGACTTGGGTTTCTCCTGATACTCCATCTTTGTTTACTTGGGTTCCTCCTGATACTCAATCTTTGTTTGCTTGGGTTTCTCCTGATACTCCATCTTTGTCTACTTGGGTTCCTCCTGATACTCCATCTAGGTCTACTTGGGTTCCTCCTGATACTCCATCTTTGTTTACTTGGGTTCCTCCTGATACTCCATCTTTGTCTACTTGGGTTCCTCCTGATACTCCATCTTTGTCGACTTGGGTTCCTCTTGATACTCCATCTTTGTTTACTTGGGTTCCTCCTGATACTCCATCTTTGTTTACTTGGGTTCCTCCTGATACTCCATCTTTGTCTACTTGGGTTCCTCCTGATACTCCATCTTTGTCGACTTGCTTTCCTCTTGATACTCCATCTTTGTTTACTTGGGTTGCTCCTGATACTCCATCTTTGTCGACTTGCATTCCTCTTGATACTCCATCTTTGTTTACTTGTGTTCCTCCTGATACTCCATCTTTGTTTCTTGGGTTTCTCCTGATACTCCATCTTTGTCTACTTGGGTTTCCCCTGATACTCCATCTTTGTCTACTTGGGTTCCTCCTGATACTCTATCTTTGTCGACTTGGGTTCCTCTTGATACTCCATCTTTGTTTACTTGGGTTCCTCCTGATACTCCATCTTTGTCTACTTGGGTTCCTCCTGATACTCCATCTTGGTCTACTTGGGTTCCTCCTGATACTCCATCTTTGTTTACTTGGGTTCCTCCTGATACTCCATCTTTGTCTACTTGGGTTCCTCCTGATACTCCATCTTTGTCTACTTGTGTTTCTCCTGATACTCCATCTTTGTCTACTTGGGTCCCTCCTGATACTCCATCTTTGTTTACTTGGGTTCCTCCTGATACTCCATCTTTGTCTACTTGGATTCCTCCTGATTTTTTGATTTTTTTTGTATACTGAATCGAGGCTCGTGAAAGAGCTGACATTTACTTCACAAACAAATCAACCAGACAAACAAAATGTATAAAAAGAGGGAGCGGAAGACAAGAGAATGGGAAGCACACAAACACTTGAGAGCACACAACATTTAAGAGCAGGGAGATGTCTGGGCGATGTGTGGGCGGGAGAGGGCTTGGGGGGAGGAGGCGTGGGAAGGGGGGTGGGGGTGGGAGAAGTATAAAACACAAGGACACCAAGGACTTCCAGGACAGAAGTTGGTATTTCAAAAAGTGGAATTGGGGTGAAATTATCGGGGATAGAAAAGATCAAGGTTTTGGATGGGGGAAGATAAGAGATGGTGGTGAACAGCTGTTTTAAAGACCTGGAGGGTGGAGTGGGATTGAAGAGAGTGAGGGAGTTTGTTCCAGAGGTGAGAGAAAAGAGGAATGAAGGAGTGAAGGTGAGCAGAGAGTCTTGATTTTGGCAGTTTAACCATAAGAGGGTTGCAGGCAGATCTTGTGCGACCTGTAGGAATATTTGCGGGACAGAGCCCAGAGAGAGCTGGGAGGGCAAGGCCAGAAAGGAGTCGGTAGAAGACGGAAAGACCACCAACCTGTGCGGTGAGTGAGTGAGAGGCCCTTGGAGTTAGCTTTATCGCAGGAGATTCCAATGATTCTGAATGCTTTGCTTTCAACAGCGTGAAGACGAGCTAGGTGTGAGGCAGGAGCACCAGCCCAGAGGGGAGAGCAGTATTCCATTGAGCTGCAGATGAAAGCCTTGTATGTGGTGAGGAGCTCAGGTGTGCTAAGGAAGGACTTCGCACGACGGAGGATGCCCAGTCGGCGACTGGCTTTGGAGGCCAGATTTGAAATGTGGTTTTCCCAGGAAAGATCATGGCAGATAGTGAGACCCAAAACTTTGAGTGACAGAACTTCTTGGAGAGGGTTATTCAGAAAGTAGATGGGAGGGTTGTCCAGTCGGTCTTTTCGGAGAGACATCGTAAGAGTGTGAGATTTGTCAGGATTGAAAGACATGTTCCACTTGTTTGCCCAGTCTGTGATTTTGTCCAGGTCTGCAGAGAGTGAGGAGGCTGCAGACTGCCGATCTGAGGGATGAAGAATAGAGCGACAGAGAGTAGAGTCATCAGCAAAGAGATAGAGAGGATTTTCAAGAGAGTCGGAGAGATCATTGATGAAGACCAGAAAAAGCACAGGGCCCAGAACACTGCCTTGGGGAACTCCAGCCTGAACAGGAAGAGGAGATGAGAGAAACCCATTCAGGGCCACACGTTGACTACGACTAGAGAGGAAGTCCGCCAGCCATGCGTGGAGATTTCCATGGATACCAACAGAGGAGAGTTTTGTGAGCAGAGCGGGGTGCCAGACCGTATCGAAGGCACGTGATATGTCAAGGGAGACAGCTCTAATTTCCTGTTTGGCATTGAGGACCTCCATCCATTGCTGAGAAAGCAGTAGCAGCATGTCCAGAGTAGAGTGACCAAGTCTGAAACCAAATTGATGATCAGAGATCAAGCCATTGGAGAAGAGGAAAGATTCCATATCTGAAGCAATGATGGATTCCATGACTTTACTGATAATTGAGAGAAGGCTGATTGGTCTGTAGTTGCTGGGATCTGTTTTTGCACCTTTTTTGTGCAAAGCGGTGATGTTGGCAGATTTCCAAGCAGATGGCAGATGACCTTGAGCAAAAGAGAGTGTGAAGAGAACAGAGAGAGGGAGTGAAAGAGCGGAAGAACAAGATTTTAGGACCCGTGGGCTGATGCCGTCAGGTCCAGTTGCAGAATCAGAGTCGAGGGTTGACAGAAACTTTTCCACCTTGTCAGGAGGAAAGGACACAGAGTCCAGGAGCAGCTGGGTACGACTGGGTACGGTGGGTACAGAGAGGGATGGGTTTGGGACACAAGATTTAGAGGCAAACACAGAGTTGAGGCATTCAGCTTTTTCACGCGCGGAGTCAGCCGTGTGGCCGTTTGAGGTGAGGGAGGGGATGGAGGGGGAACAAACGCCAGAAAAAGATTTGACCAGACGCCACCAGGATTTGGAAGAGGGAGACAGATAAGAGAGTTCTGTCCTGAGAACGGAGAGATATTGTTTCCTGGCTCTCCTGAGGGTGGACACACTTGTTTCGGGCTTTGTGAAAGGAAATGAGATTTCCTTCCGTTGGATTTGCTTTCCAGGAGACGAAAGCAAGTTGTTTCTGGGCAATAGCCTCACCACAAGATTCCGTGTACCATGGGTGGGAGGAAGGGTATGACAACTGAAGACGAGATGGGATAAATCTGTGCATGAGAGAGAGCAGTTTACTTTGGAAGAATTCCCAGGATGAGTTGATGTCAGAGGCGGTAGAGATGGGAGACCAGTCCAGATGATTGATGGCTGCTTGAAGACCATGCCAGTTGGCCTGAGTGAAATGCCAGACTCGGCGACGCTGAGGAGGCTCTCTGAGAATGGTCAGAGAGATGTCCACTTTAACAAGCACATGATCAGATGAGCCGATTGGAGCAGAAGAAGAGCAGCAGACATTTTCAGGGAAGTTAGTCATAACCAAGTCCAGAAGAGAAGATGCTCCATTGATTGAGAGCCGGGTCGGGAAATTGACAGATTGTGTCAGTCCCAGTGAGTCACAGAAGTCCTTTGCTGAAGACCCTTGGCTGGTGAGAGAGGTACCCACACCCAGCCAACTGGCATGGTGACAATTGAAATCGCCACATATGAGGAAGAGAGAGTTGGGATGGGTAGATCGAAGTTGGTCCATGTTATCAGACAGCGAGATGTAGATGGAGTCATCACTGTTTGGTGGACGGTACAACACACATATGAACAAAAGGTGGGAGCGAAGGGGAAGCCGTAGCCAAAGGTATTCCTGGGGGTGAGGTGGAGAGAGGGCAGTGCAGGGCGAGTGAGGAAGAGAGTTTTTTATAAAAAAATAGCAACCCCCCCCCCCCCCCCCTCCAGGATAAGGCTCAGGTCTATCATACCGGAGGAGGGAGTAACCTGGGAGAGATACCAAGGAATCAGAGACATCATGAAGGAGGAAAGTTTCTGTTAAGCAGATCACGTCTGGTTTGTCAGAAGCAACCTGTATGGAGAGATCAGTCAAGTTTGAGCGAAGGCCCCGGATGTTTGAGGTCCATACTGTTAAAGAAGAGGAAGGGGGAGCATCGGATACAGAATAGGGGGGGGGGGGGGGAGCGGTAGGGTATGATGTGGAAGAGGAGGAAGAGGTAGGGAGAGCTGTTGAAGGTGTGTCAGAGATTTCAGAACAGCTTGGAGAAAGGGAAGAATGGGGCGGACAAATGGTTTGATGGTGATTGGGTGAGGCGCAGTGAGGTGTTGTTTGAGGAGGGGGAAGAGTGAGGCAGAAGGTTGAGGGAGATGAAGGTGAGAGTTGGAGGGGGGAAGAAGCGGGGAGGATGCTTTGAGGAGGAGGGGTGAGAGGGGAGTCTAGGAGGGGAGGAGTGAGGGAAGGTCTCAGAGGGGAGGGGTGTGGGGGGAGTTTAGGAGGGAAGGGGCAAGGGGGGAGATCTGAAAGGGATGGGTGATGGGGAAGATTTGGAGGGGAGGGGCAAGGGGGAAGGTTTGAAAGGGATGGGTGATGGGGAAGATTTGGAGGGGAGGGGTGAGATTGGATTTTGAAAAATGTACGATTAATGGGAAACGAACATTTCTTGCAAAATGAGTTTCTTGCGACCTTCGAGTCAAAAATACCTTTGAGGACGCTGAAGGATGGGTGGAGTTCTGGAGAGTTTAGGGAATGAATGAAAGAGGCATTGTAGCTGTAAGAGATGGAATTTTTTTTTGGAATGAATAGATTTGGTGAGCAAGTCGAAAGCAACCTTTTATAGAACAAGAAGAAAAAGGTGTTATAGAATATGACAGAATACCATTCTTCAGGGGACAGATGAAACATTTTTTAATGACGTGAACACGTGATCCCGAACAACGTGGTCAAAGAACGAACGAAAAAATAAGAACGAAATGGATAAGAACAGAGAAGGGAATATATATTTTTATTTTTTTTTGAGTTGGGATGAAAACAGAGACAGAGACCGAAGGTGGAACGTGAAAAATAGAGACCGAAAGGAATTGCGAGCGCAATCGATGAAACCGCTGAGACAGAAACAAAGCCTCGAGCCAAGGTCAGACACGGTAGTCTCCTAGTACTACACGAGGCGTCAGAATACGCGACACGAACTGTACCGACGATTCTGTACACAGGTATGAAAAACCAACACCAAGAATACTATTAGAGACACACCAATAGTTACATACACACCGAAAGAAAGATAAAGTTTCGACCTGTGGTAAAGCCGGTATTACGACAAAAACACAATTGTGAAAAGTTACTTATTAACTTCGAAAGCGTGCGCGCATGCACAGCTTTGAAGAGACGTGACGTCACGTGACTTCCCGAGACGAGAAGAGACGTGAAGAGACTTTGAAGAGATTTAAAACGTTAGACAAGTGGTCGATGTTCGGGGAAGTTAGGGGGAGAAGAGAAAATCTAAGAAATAAGCAATACAGTGAAGGAAAGAACATAAATTCACAGAACACCTATGAACACCGATGGGCCGAGATAAACTAGGCCGCGCACGCGGTGGGACAGAAAAGGGTTAAATTATACAA
Source organism: Myxine glutinosa (assembly GCF_964187855.1). Classification (NCBI taxonomy): domain Eukaryota; kingdom Metazoa; phylum Chordata; class Myxini; order Myxiniformes; family Myxinidae; genus Myxine; species Myxine glutinosa. Next base: position 27,104,722 of record NC_136264.1, read on the forward strand.
AATTTTGCAGGAATTGCGAATCAACAGCAACTGGAGAACAAACACACTGCAACACATGCACAATAAAAAACGAGTAGAAATTGACGAATACACGAATGGAAAAAATACTTTAACTTTTGCTGCCGTCCAGAGGTCGAACACGCTTCCTTGCTCCAGGGACCAGAAACGGAAGTCCTAAACTCCATCTATTACTCGATACTCCATCTTTGTCGACTTGCGTTCCTCTTGATACTCCATCTTTGTTTACTTGGGTTCCTCCTGATACTCCATCTTTGTCTACTTGGGTTCCTCCTGATACTCCATCTTTGTTTACTTGGGTTCCTCCTGATACTCCATATTTGTCGACTTGGGTTCCTCTTGATACTCCATCTTTGTTTACTTTGGTTCCTCCTAATACTCCATCTTTGTTTACTTGGGTTTCTCCTGATACTCCATCTTTGTCTCCTTGGGTTCCTCCTGACACTCCATCTTTGTTTACTTGGGTTTCTCCTGATACGCCAGTGCTGTATTTGGACAGTTATTTGATTATTCCCACCATTCATTTTAATGAGTGTTTATCTCGATGTGACTGCATGTTTTATTTCTCCGCCCAGAGATCTAGAGATACTTTTGCGATTGATTTTATTGATTGAGGTGAATGATTTCAGATGTCTTTGTGGTTGGTTAACTGTTTCATTTAGTTAAAGAGGTTGAAAATCTGTACTCGCTTGTAATCAATCATCCCATTTATACTGATTGTAAAGTTTTTGTTTAAAATGTGAGTAGTTGTGAAATAAAGTAGTGTATTGCCGGAAGTGCAATCGCTTTGCTGTCTTCCTGCACATGTCCATGATGAATGGTTGAGTTGACGTAAAGTAGATTTTAGATCGCAATTGCAAAGGTTCATTGATCAGCAATCTTTGTGATTGAATCCTATTGAGAAGGTTATTTCGATGACGAGGACTGCAGACCATCAGGGATTGTAGCCTTTTGGATTGTCAATTGCACCTGTGGGACCATGCTCACCAGACCAGACCGTGATGCTGTCATTCTGTGACACTGCCACATCTTCATCCATTAATTTTTGTAGAATCATGACCTGCTAGCAATCACTTTCCATACTGTTGGTTTTTAGCTTAAGGCTGGTGAGGAATATTGATTTTTAAAGACAATTTGCTGTCTTATCTTGGGACGATCACTAATGGCTAAGCAGATATGCTGGCAGCCCAGAGCATTTTGGTCAAACGAACAAGGTACCAATATCCGAGTACAGAAACATTTATTGTGTAACCTAACATATTCAGATATGGATGTCTGCCGGGGACCCCCTGCTGCGTGGGGCCCCTGGGGCCCAAAGAGGGGGGCCAAATAATGGGCTGGATCAAACATTGGGGGTACCACATGAAACCAAGTGGAAATCAACAGGTACATCTCACAGAGCACAGAGTGACCACCGCCAGACAAATTTGCCTCTGCATAGGCCCCCCCAGACCCCCCTCAAAGGGTCCTGAAATTTGGGCTGGATTAAATATGGGAGGTACCACATGAAACGACGTTATAATGCAAAATTACACTCTACTAAGTATAAAAAACCCATCGCCAGACAGATTGTCTGCTGCATAAGGCCCGCCAGACACACCCCAAAAGTTGACCCTGGGGGCACTGTGGTAGAATTGGCCGAGAACATATATCAAAAGTACCACATGAAACCAAGTGGAAATCAACAGGTACATCTCACAGAGCACAGAGTGACCACCGCCAGACAAATTTGCCTCTGCATAGACCCCCCCCAGACCCCCTCAAAGGGTCCTGAAATTTGGGCTGGATTAAATATGGGAGGTACCACATGAAACCAAGTTAAAATGAACAATTACACTGTAATAAGTATAAAAAACCATTGCCAGACAGATTGTCTGCTGCATTAGGCCCGCCAGACACCCCCAAAAGTTGACCCCGTGGACACTATGGTATGGTATAATTGCAAGTAAGTTTAAATAAACAGGTACATCTCACAGAGTACAGAATGACCACTACCAGACAAATTTTCCTCTGCATAGAGAGTACCAGACAATCTGAGTCTGCACTTCCAAAGAGGGCGCCACAGCATGTGTAATGAAACATAGGTGGCAGCAGAGCTTTTAACGTCTGCTTTGAGAGTCAACAATGGTCAAGGTCATGTCTTGTTGTTAAAGATAGAAGGATCTTCTTCGAGATGAATGTAAGTAAATTGAGGCTTATGAGCTTACATGTAAAATAGAATAATGGCATAATAGATTAGGCCTACTGTTAAAAAGTCATGGAAATGGCATGGAACTGTTTCTTGTGACTAAATGTATCTGATCAGATAATGAAAGCAGGTCTACTATATAATATAGGCCTAGGCTAGGCTATGCTCAGCTAGGCATGTGCACTTTTGCACATTTAGGCTACCTGATCGACAGGTTGTTTAACCAGTCTTGGACAAAATATTCCAGGAACACAACACTCTTTTATTCTGCTTGCCAGCTGCAGCCATGCCAGGTCTTCATGCATTTACCGGCTCTGTCTTCACCACTGCATTCTACAGGAAGGGTAAAAAGAAGCCTCTAGAAGTTCTTGAGAAAGACATAGAAGGAACACTCATCCAGTTCTTCGGCAGACTAGCTTCTGAAGATCAACCAGACCAGAGTAGAGCAGAAGAGTTTGTCTGTTCCTTGTATGGCATGAAGGGTGACGTGAAGGATGTCAATGAGGCCAGACACGTAAAACTGTGTCAGATGACTGGGAAAATGGATAAGGTACTAGTTTACCTATGCTATTTCTATTGTTTAAGTAGTCTTTCACCAAGAAATAATTTCATTGAGGGAAGGGGAATGAATCGACATAACTTCAGAAAACTAAACTAGTATATTATTTCATCACTAATTTGTTCTGGGGCTATATTTTAGCATTATGGTGAAATCTTCTTTCTATGCACCCGACAGCAGATATGCCCACAAAGGGAGCTTTTTGAAGAGAGTAAATTTTCAGAAAATAGCTAAGTGTTATCCAAGTGGTCACTTGAGGAAACACTGACTTTGAAAAACGAAAGGGCATCTTGAATACAAATAGTTCAGCATGAATTGAAATTGATTGTGGATAACTAAATTTGAATCCATACATATCTTGTTTCAGGAAAACCCGATGTCAAATGTGAAGAAGGTTGACTGCGCACTTCTTCCACCTTGTGCAAAGACTGTACACAACAAATTGCAACGGGCACACTTCATTAGCATCCTTTGGGGAAATGCTGACTCGGCACATCCAGGACATGGTTTGGATCCTGTGAACTACGGATGGAAGGAAAAGAACGGGTGCTATACCCCAGACTGGTTCTTGGGACCTGCCCTGCCAGATTATCTTTTCCAGGAAGGGGAACAAGAGGAGGACGGTATAGAGGATCTCGAGAGTGACCAACAAGATATTGCTAATGTGTCTGACGATGATTCAAATTCCGAAAATGCTTGGAGTGATGACTCGGAAAGTGAAACAGAGATCTAACCCTCTCAAGAATCATAAGGATTTTCTGATAGTGATCTACTCATTGGATGCATTAAGCATATATTGTGGCGGACACGATGGCCCGCTGGCACGATGACATCATTCCGCGCACCAAGAGGGTGTCGGCCACGCCCGAGGGGTAGGCGTGGCCTCGGGATATACACGGGGCTCACAGCCCCGAGCACGGCAGTGCTATAGTTTGATCCTTCGAATAAAGACGCTTTCGGTTACGTACGTTGTTGCTTCCTTTATTGGCAAGACAAGTCGTGCGCATAGCACCACACTACATTGGTGACCTCCGACTAGTTCAGCCGACGCTGTCCTACAGAACGCACCATGACAAGCAGCAACGCGGTAGCGGTGAAACTCCCTGAGTTTTGGGAGGCTCAGGCTGAGATATAGTTCATGCAGGCCGAAGCCCAGTTCCAGCTTCGTGGCATAACGGCAGACGAGACGCGCTATTTCCACGTCATCGCCGCCCTCGGGCCCGGCACAGCCGCCCGAGTCGTGTCCATCCTGCGGAACCCACCGGCCGACCACAGGTACGAGGCGCTCAAGCGTCGCCTCATCGCCACGTTCGGCCTCACAGAGGACGAACAGGCCGACCGTCTCCTGGACCTTCCCGACCTCGGCGACACGCGACCATCAGTCCGAATGGACCACATGCTGTCGCTACTGGGGGACAAAGCACCGGATGTTTTTTATTCCGGGCGCTCTTTTTACGCCAGCTACCGGCCCAGGTACGCCTCGCGTTGGCCGGTTCCAAGATAAAGGAACCCCGCGCGCTGGCCGTCGAGGCCGACAAGTTTTTCGCGGCGTGTGACACGCGGGCGAGCTTCGGTGCGGCCGTCGCGGATCCCGGGGCTGACGCTGATGCTGATGCACCACACCTCGTGGATCTCGAGGCTGATGCACACCACGTGGCCGCCGCCACGCCCTGCCCACCACCACCGCGAAAACCGCGGCCTCCGCCTTCGGCGCAAACCTGGTGCCATTTCCACGCCAGGTTTGGCCACAAGGCGAGGAATTGTCGTCCGCCGTGCTCGTTCGGCAAGTCGGGAAACTGCCAAGCCGGCGCTCGGTAGCGGCCCTGAGCGTCGGCCATTCCGGCAGCCTTCTTTTTATAACGGACACCTGTCCGCCGTGCCGCTTCCTATGCGACACAGGTGCAGAGGTGAGCGTTATCCCTGCCTCTACGTCCGACAAGCGAACCGCGGGCCGGGGCCCCGCATTGCTTGCAGTCAACAGAACACCCATACGCACATTCGGGAAGCGCTGCCTCTCCCTGCGGTTCGGAGGGCAACGCTTCAAGTGGTCGTTCGTAACCGCCGGAGTGCCCATGGCATTGCTCGGTGCAGACTTCCTCTGTGCAAACGGGTTGTTGGTAGACGTGAAGAACAGACGCCTCGCCCAGGCCGAAACGTTCAGCTCGCTTGCTTGCGCGCTGAGCAGCACGTTGAGCGGCTCACTGAGTGGCTCACCGAGTGGCTCGCCAAGCGGCTTGCTGAGCGGTTCGGTCCCGGCGAGGTTGGTTTGTACGCTTCCGGCAGCGGACTAGTTCACCCGCCTCCTCGCCAGTTTCCCGGCCCTCACGCGGCCCACCTTCTCAGCGGTGGCCGTAAAGCACGGTGTGGAACATCACATACCCACCGTCGGGCCACCGGTCTACGCCCGGGCCCGCCGCCTCGAACCGACGAAGCTCGCGGTGGCGAGAGCGGCGTTCGCTACGCTGGAGCGGCTGGGCATCGTGCGGCGCTCCAAGAGTGCTTGGGCGTCATCGCTACACATTGTGCCGAAGCCTGGCGGGGGATGGCAGCCGTGCAGGGACTACCGCCGCCTCAACGATGCCACCACCCCCGACCGTTACCCGGTCCCCCACATCCAAGACTTTTCTGCCCGGTTGGTGAAAATGCCCTGCTTCTCTAAGGTGGACCTCATAGGCGGCTACCACCAGGTCCCCGTCAGGCCGGAGGACATCCCGAAGACGGCCGTCATTACGCCATTCGGCCTCTTTGAGTTCCTTCGGATGCCCTTCGGTTTGAAGAATGCGGCTCAGGCGTTCCAACGTCTGATGGACAGCGTCTTGCGTGCCCTGGATTTCATCTATGTCTACCTGGACGACATCCTCGTCGCAAGCGCGTCCCGTGAAGAGCACCTCCGCCATCTCCGCGCGCTCTTCGAACGCCTGGTCCAGCATGGCCTGATCGTGAACCCCGCCAAGTGCCGGTTCGGCGTCGCCGAGATCGACTTTTTGGGGCACCGCGTCACCAGGCACGGGGCCATCCCCTTACCAGCAAAGGTGGAGCCAGTCAAGGGGTTTCCGCGCCCCCGCACAATCAGGGGGCTCCAGGAGTTCCTGGGCATGGTGAACTTTTACCACGGTTTTCTGCCCCGCATCGCCCAGCTCCTGCGCCCCCTGCACGAGGCCCTCCGGGGGAAGCCGGGCAAAGGTGACATCGTTTGGACCGAGCAGATGGGCATGGCGTTCGCGGGCGCGAAGCTCGCCCTGGTTAACGCCACCATGCTCGCGCACCCGGCGCCCGATGCACCGATCGCCCTCACCACCGACGCGTCAGACTACGCGGTGGGCGTGGTGCACGAGCAATGGGTGCATGGAGCTTGGCAACCGCTGGTGTTTTTCAGCCGGCAGCTTAGCCCGCACGAACGCCGGTACAGTACCTTCGACCGCGAGTTGCTCGGGCTTCACCTGGCGGTCAGGCACTTTCGCCATCTGCTCGAGGGCCGTTCGTTCACGGCCTTCGTCGACCACAAGCCCCTGGTCTTCGCGATGGCCAAGGTCGCCGAGCCGTGGTCGGCCCGGCAGCAGCGTCACCTCTCGGCCGTGTCCGAGTACACAACGGACATCCGGCACGTCGCGGGGAAGGACAACCCGGTGGCAGATTGCCTTTCCCGGTCCGTCGCCCACGCGGTCCACCTCGGCATCAACTATGTGCCCAGATGGCGGCGGACCAGACCACCGACCCCGACGTCCAGGCCTTGCGGACCGCCGTCACGGGCCTATGCGTCACCGAGGTGCCGTTCGACGGCGCGGGCACGGCTCTCTTTGCGACGTCTCCCTCGGGCGTCCTCACCCCATCGTGCCCGCAGGCTGGCAGCGCCGGGTTTTTGACGCCATCCACGGCCTGTCCCACCCGGGCACGAAGGCCTCCCAGAGGCTGGTCGCCGACAAGTTCGTCTGGCATGGCCTCCGGAAGGTCGTCCGCGACTGGACCAGGACGTGCCTCGCGTGCCAGCGCGCGAAGGTGCACCGCCACACCCAGGCCCCGTTGGCCCCATTTCCGGTGCCCGAACGTCGGTTCGACCACGTTCACGTGGACTTGGTGGGAGCCCCCCTCGCGGGATTTCACCCACCTCCTCACCATGGTGGACCGCACCACCCGGTGGCTGGAGGCCGTGCCTTTGGCGGCGACGACGGTGGCGGACGTCGCGCAGGCATTCATTGCCACCTGGGTTGCCCGGTTCGGCGCCCCCTTGGACATCTCGTCCGACCGCAGCCCCCAATTCACCTCAGAGCTCTGGGGGGCGGTCGCGCAGGGGCTCGGTGTCCAGCTGCACCATACCACGGCCTATCACCCCCAGGCCAATGGCCTGTGCGAGCGTTTCCACCGCTCCTTGAAGGCCGCACTCCGGGCCACCCTCCGCGACGGCGGCTGGGTCGACAGGCTCCCCTGGGTCCTGCTGGGCCTCCGGATGGCGCCAAAGGACGACCTGCGCGCATCCGCGGCGGAGTTGGTCTTCGGACAACCGCTGCGGGTGCCGGGCGAGTTCCTCCCCGACTCCACGGCACCGTGGTCCGCGGCGCAGCAGCGCTCCGCGCTGCAGGAGACCGCCCAGAGGTTCGCCCCGGTGCCGATGGCGCACCACGGGCACGCGCCCACGCACGTCACCCCGGAGCTTCGCTTCGTCACCCCGGTCATAGAGGGAAAGGAGTACGTGTTCGTCCGATATGACGCCCACCGGACACCGCTGCGGCCCCCGTACGACGGGCCCTTCTGCGTGCTGGAGACCGGGGCGAAGCACTTCACCCTGGACATCGGTGGTACTCCTGACCACGTTTCCGTGGACCGCCTCAAACCGGCCCACCTCGACGTGGACCACCCCCCACCAGTGGCTCAGCCCCCGCGCCGGGGCCGCCCCCCGGCGGGCGGACCCCCGGCACCGCCCAACCCCGCCGGCACGCCGCCCCCCGGTCCGGCACCCATCCCAGGGGCAGCCGGTGGCAGCCCGGCATCCCAGACACCGCCAGCCGCCAGAGGGCGCTTCGGCCGGGTCATCCGTTTGCCCCGCAAACTGACCCTTCAGGTGCGCGGGAATTCTTGGGGGGCACGTGTGGCGGACACGATGGCCCGCTGGTGCGATGACATCATTCCGCGCACCAAGAGGGTGTCGGCCACGCCCGAGGGGTAGGCGTGGCCTCGGGATATACACGGGGCTCACAGCCCCGAGCACGGCAGTGCTATAGTTTGATCCTTCGAATAAAGACGCTTTTGGTTACGTACGTTGTTGCTTCCTTTATTGGCAAGACAAGTCGTGCGCATAGCACCGCACTACAATATATTGTAAATTCTGTTGGATGTCATGTAAAATAGATTTCACGTGGTATGTTTAATATAGCCCAAATTTTGAGACCCTTTTTGGGGGGGGGGGGGGGGATCCGGCGGGCCTTATGTGGCAGACAATCGATAGATATATTGTACTTAATAGTAGATTGTAATTGATCATTTTAACTTGGTTGTATATTATGTGGTAGCTCCAATGTTTAATCCATCCCAAATTTGTGGACCCTTTTTAGGGGGTCTCTTGCAGTGGTCATTCTGTGCTCTGTGAGATGTACCTGTTGATTTCCATTTGGTTTCATGTGGTACTTTTAATATATGTTCTAGGCCAACTCTACCAAAGTGTCCACGGGGTCAACTTTTTGGAGGTGTCTGGCAGGCCTTATGCAGACTCAGATTGTCTGGTACTCTCTATGCAGAGGAAAATTTGTCTGGTAGTGGTCATTCTGTACTCTGTGAGATGTACCTGTTTATTTAAACTTACTTGCAATTATACCATACCATAGTGTCCACGGGATCAACTTTTGGAGGTGTCTGGCGGGCCTTATGCAGCAGACAATCTGTCTGGCGATGTCTTTTTTTTACTTACTAGAGTGTAATTGTGCATTATAACTTGGTTTCATGTGGTACCTCCTATGTTTAATCCAGCCCAAATTTCAGGACCCTTTGAGGGGAGTCTGGGGGGGCCTATGCAGAGGCAAATTTGTCTGGCGGTGGTCACTCTGTGCTCTGTGAGATGTACCTGTTGATTTCCACTTGGTTTCATGTGGTACCCCCAATGTTTGATCCAGCCCATTATTTGGCCCCCCTCTTTGGGCCCCAGGGCCCCCACGCAGCAGGGGGTCCCCGGCAGACATCCATATCTGAATATGTTAGGTTACACAATAAATGTTTCTGTACTCGGATATTGGTACCTTGTTCGTTTGACCAAAATGCTCTGGGCTGCCGGCCTAAGAGGATCGAGGGGGCCATCTACGTATTTTGTTCACAAAATGGCGGAATGTTTGCAGACTTGACAGTGCTAAGCACATTCGGTGAACTTTCATGTTCAGAAAAAGTATGAACTATCACACTCTTAAATCGATAGTAATCATTCTCTGAGAGCGAATTACTTGTGTCTTATGCTTGTGACATACGAATTGTGTGAACTTCAATAATTACTCCCGCAAGGGAGTAATGCATTCACTCGTGTCCGTGTGTGTGTGTGTGTGTGTGTGTGTGTGTGTGTGTGTGTGTGTGTGTGTTCGTGTGTTTGTGAACAAGATATCTGGAAAGGTTCTGAACGGATTTGGATGAAAGTTGGTGGGATGATTGCCCTTGGGATAAGGAAGAATTGATTAGTTTTTGGTGAAGCTCAAGATATTATTCCCGATCCAGGAATTTTTTGAAGGATTTTTTTTACCATTGGAAGATAGGGCTCATTTTTTTAAACATTATCTTCTATATATTCTATATTTAACATTGTGATATGAAAATAGTTTTCATATTTGTTGTAAATGTAGTTTAAACTCGTGGTTATGCGTTAGAGCGGTGTATTTTTTTTAGCAGCGTCGTCTTCAATGTTCTTTTTTTTCCTTCTAATAAAGACGTATTCTGTCATTTTAAAACCAGCAAAGTGTGTATTAGGTTTCCCCGTTTCATAAAATGTATCGTTTGATACGTATAATGCTTTACAACTTTTTTTTTTCTTTTTTTTTTTACCACAGAAGAGATATCAACATTTAGCTCAGCGAATGTCATTCGCGGTGTCAGTATTTGATGAACTTATAAAGACTTAGTTCTAGATTTGTCATATGACTGAGGTATATTAACAAACGAATAAAACAGATTTGGCAAAATTCCAACTTTTAAAAAAAAGATCGCATATTCATCCAGGGTTGTGAGAGGCTGAAGAAGAAGAAACCTCACGTGGGCTTCCCAGACCAAATAAATAATTCTGGTTCTGGCTCTGCGATTTTCAGGTTTATTACTCCCGCCAGGGAGTAAAGGTGGGTTTTCACGGGGCACGCGAACGGTTCGCGAAGGATGTGAATGTCGAAAAAATGGCAAAGTCCAACATTCGTATTTTAGGCTCCAAAAGTTCGCCAAACATGCGCGGGGGTTCGGAAGCGTCGTCAATTGTTCGCAGGAGTCGTTTTTTGTTTGGCGGGAATTTCAAACTTTTTTGAACCTAAAATACGAATGTTGGACTTTGGAGCCTAAAATACGAATGTTGGACTTTGGAGCCTAAAATACGAATGTTGGACTTTGGAGCCTAAAATACGAATGTTGGACTTTGGAGCCTAAAATACGAATGTTGGCCTTTGCCATTTTTTCGACATTCGCATCCTTCGCGAACCGTTCGCGTGTCCCGTGAAAACCCACTTTAACGCATTCGATCGTGTCCGTCCGTGTGTGTGTGTGTGTTCATATGTTCGTGTGTTCGTGTGTTTGTGAACAAGATATCTGGAAAAGTTCTGAATGGATTTGGATGAAAGTTGGTGGGATGATTGCCCTTGGGATAAGGAAGAATTGATTAGTTTTTGGTGAAGCTCAGGATATTATTCGGGATCCAGGAATTTTTTTGGGAAATTTCTTTGGGAAATATTTTTTCTGTTTTACTGCATTAAACCTTTTATTCTTATTCTTAAATGATGTTTTTCTCCTCTAATTCCGAGATATATCAAAATAAATTCTCTGACAGTTCGGGCCTACTTTCTTTTTCATTTATTGTTTTGGGGAGAGGGGATGTTAAACAAAACGTATTATTTTCTCTTTGTGAACAAAATATACACTAAAAATGTAAGAAAGGTCTTTGACTGGAAGTACAAGAGCTCCCTCTGCTGGTGTATGATTGAATAATCCTGGAGAGCGGTTCAACCGAGGACATTTCGATGTGTTTGTGTAACATGAGAGCAATAATTAAATAAAGAAACATGGAGGTCAAGGGTCGAAACACCAACAGCAGAGTTGAACGCCAAGATGGAGGCAGACTTGGGCAAACAATGGGTGTGGGGAGGATTGGGGGGCAGGAGAGATGGACCACATGAATACAGAAGGAAACTTTCAGAAGGGAAAAATGGAAATTTGGAAGGAGGTTTAGCGTGGAAGGAAAAGATGTCCGAGGCATTCAGAATCCGAGTCAATCCTTTATTCCAACCGTGACCAGCTTAACCCGCTCGTTTCACTTCCGGCAGCACCCAGTACAGGAAAACCCTCGATCAACCTGAGCTCAAGCATATTTACATATTATAATATAATAGGTAAAATTATGCTGCTACAGAGGGCTTTTGGCGGGGTGAAGGGTGGGAGAGGTGGGGGGGGGGGGGGGGGGGAGATTAATGAGGGTAGAAAAGATCATGATCTTGCATTGGGGACGATCTGAGATGGTGGTGAACAGCTGTTTTGAAGACCTGGAGGGAGGATTGGGATTGAAGAGGATGTGGAGCTTTGTTCAACAGGTGGGAAAAAGGAGGGACAAATGAGGAGGTGAGCAGAAAAGAGAATGTGGTGAGAGAGGGAAATGAGTGGAGATGAGCAGAGAAGAATCGAGGGTGATTGAGGAAAATAAGTGGAGGTGAGCAGAGAAGAGACGTAGGTCATAGAGGAAAATGAGTGGAGGTCAGCAGAGAGGGGAAGGGGGTCATAGAGGGAAAGGAGTGGAGGTGAGCAGAGAAGAGAAGTGGGTCATAGAGAGAAAGGAGTGGAGGTGAGCAGAGAGGGGAAGGGGGTCATAGAGGGAAAGGAGTGGAGGTCAGCAGAGAGGGGAAGGGGGTCATAGAGGGAAAATGAGTGGAGGTCAGCAGAGAAGAGAAGTGGGTCATAGAGGAAAATGAGTGGAGGTCAGCAGAGAGGGGAAGGGGGTCATAGAGGGAAAGGAGTGGAGGTGAGCAGAGAAGAGACGTGGGTCATAGAGGGAAAGGAGTGGAGGTGAGCAGAGAGGGGAAGGGGGTCATAGAGGGAAAGGAGTGGAGGTGAGCAGAGAGGGGAAGGGGATCATAGAGGAAAAGGAGTGGAGGTGAGCAGAGAGGGGAAGGGGATCATAGAGGAAAAGGAGTGGAGGTGAGCAGAGAGGGGAAGGGGGTCATAGAGGAAAAGGAGTGGAGGTGAGCAGAGAGGGGAAGGGGGTCATAGAGGGAAAGGAGTGGAGGTGAGCAGAGAGGGGAAGGGGGTCATAGAGGGAAAGGAGTGAAGATTAGCAGAGAAGACTAGGGAAGGGGGTTTTGATGGAAGGGAGGGTAAGGAAGGAGCCATGAGGGGTGCGAGGTCGAAATGCTATCTTTTTCAGTACCGTACATAATAAATATATGAGCGTATGACTATCCACTGCATCTGAAACGCAGCACTGCGATCAATGTTGGCAAATCAACGCATATTTACCCTGAAAAGCAGGGTTAAGCGATCGGTTATGTGCGTGCGGCGTACGTGCATGCGTGCATGTCTCTATTTTAAAAATGCATTTTCTCGGCAACTGTTGGTCCAATTAACACGAAATTTTCACCATAAGAGCGTAGGATTTTTTTATTCATAATTATGACGTCATAGGTCACGTGGTACGAACACCATCTTGGAAAAACATTGCACCTCTGTAGCCCCGAAACCACTCAATGGAAAAAATTGAAACATGACTCATTGTCAAGAACTCCACCTGGCGAATAAGATATGTTAATGACGATGGCATCGGTGCCTTCGTTATGACGTCATAATTCTAAAAGTACAACGCTTGATCTGATCAGTATGAATTTTTTTTTCCCCTGCAACTGTTAGTCCGATTGACACGAAATTTTCACCATAGGAGCACCTTCATCCATATCTGCTCTGACATCTCTTTCATTACTCTCCGATGTTTTCCGGCCACAAAACTTAATGTTCTTTCGTCAATTCCAAGAAAAAAAGGAACTAAGCAATAATGCGAGCACACCGGATACCCAGCTTAACGTCCATCCGTGGGCCCAGACTAGACAGCTTAAAGGTGAGTGTGTGTGTGTGTGTGTGTGTGTGTGTGTGTCTGTGGTAAAATGAGTGTATTTTTTATGTATCATGGTAAAAGATATGTATTTCATTTATTACTCGTTTTAGGGGAATTCAAATGGTGTGTCAAGTTAAAACTTGATGTGATACTATATCTGGCGATGTCACGACTGACACATTTTTGCAGAGCCCCGGAACCTCAAAATTTGTCACCACACCACAGATTTTTAGTGATAATTATGACGTCATAGGTGACGTGGTACGGAAACCATTTGGTGAAACTTTGCCCCTCTATATCTCCAAAACCGCTCAATGGAAAAAATTGAAACATGGCTCATTGTCAAGTACCGGTATTCCCCATGGGGAATAAGATCTGTTAATGGTGACGTCATCTCTGTCTTAATTATGACGTCATAATTTGACATGGACAACGCTTGATCCGATCAGTATGATTTTTTTTCTCCTCTGGAACTGTTGATGTGATTGACACGAAATTTTCACGATAGGAGCACCTGCTCCAGTATATTTTTCGTGATAATTATGACGTCGTAGGTAACGTGGTACAGGCGCCATCTTTGAAAAAATTTGCCCCTCTATACCTCCAAAACCGCTCAATGGAAACAATTGAAACGTAGCTCATTGTCAAGTATTCCCCCATGTGCAATAAGATATGTCAATGATGATGTCATCGGTGCCTTCGTTATGACGTCATAATTCGACAAGTATAACGCTTCATCCGATCACTATGAATTTTTTTCTCTGCAACTCTTGGTCTGATGGACACGAAATTTTCACCAGAGGAGCGCCTTCTCCTGCAGAATATTTTAATATAATTATGACATCATATGGCACGTGGTACAGGTGCCATATTGTTAAAACTGAAAAAAGCTGCACCTCGATATCTCCGAAACCACTCCTGGGGAAAAATTTAAACGTGGTTCTTTGTAAAGAACTCCAAATGGGGAATAAGTATTGTTAACGATGACGTCATTGGTGCCTTAATTATGATGTCATAATTGGACAGGGACAATGCTTAATCTAATCAGTTTGAAATTTCTTGAGTGTGATCGTTGCAACAATTATATTAGAGAATGCAAATGTGTGATGTCATCGATCACGTGGTCTGGCAGCCATATTGGATAAAAAAAAACTTCTAAAACAGAAGAGTTGGCTTGCACCAAGTTGACTGCACAGAATAAGTATTCCATGAATACCATCTAGTTAAAGCTTCATTTTTCTGGCTGGAAGGATATACAGTCACGTGAAAAAGCAAGCACACCCCATGTAAAGTTTTGACTTTTTCAACATATTTCAACATACAGCTATTTGATCTTCATTTCAACAATATTGATAGATAAAGGTGATATAATATCACAAATATCATGAAACATTTACATTTTGTAGTCCATTGTATAATTTAAATAAACATAAATGCAAATTTCGCATGTGGAAAAAGTAATTACACCCTTGGCTCTAATAGGTGGTATTTCCCCCTTTGGCAGAAACAACCTCAAGTAGGCGTTTCTTATAACTGTCTACCAGTCTCGGACATCGACTGGGAGAAATTTTTGCCCACTCCTCCATGCAGAATTCTTTCAGCTGTGCGATGTTTGAGGGGTTTCTTGCATGCACAGCTCGTTTCAAATCCCCCCACAGCATCTCGATGGGATTTAGATCCGGGCTTTGACTTGGCCATTCCAGAACCCTCCATTTCTTTCTTTTCAGCCAATCCTCGGTGGATTTACTGGTATGTTTAGGGTCATTGTCATGTTGCAAGGTCCACCTTCGGTTGAGCTTCAACTTTCCGACAGATGGCCTCACATTATCCTCAAGCACCCTCTGGTACAATGAAGAATTCATAGTGGATTCTATGATGGTGAGCTGCCCAGGCCCTGATGCAGCAAAGCTGCCCCAAACCATAATATTTCCACCACCATGCTTTACAGTTGGTATCAGGTTCTTGTGGTCAAATGCTGTCTTTGGTTTTCGCCAAACATGTCTGCTGGTACTGTGGCCAAATAGCTCTACCTTTGACTCATCTGTTCAGAGCACATTGTTCCAGAAGTGCTGGTCTTTGCCTCGGTGTTCATTGGCAAACTTTAGTCTTGCCCTGATGTTCTTTCTGGACAGCAAAGGTTTCCTCCTGGCACACCTCCCATGTAGGTCAAATTTGTGCAGCCTCTTTCTAATGGTAGACTCGTGCACTTTGACATCAACAGTGGCAAGAGCTACCTGTAGGTCCCGTGATGACATTCTGGGGCTCTTCGAGACTTCTTTTAGCATCTTGCGGTCTGCTCTCGGGCTGAACTTGCTGGGGCGGCCTGGCCTGAACAAGTTGGCAGTTGTTTGGAATCTTCTCCACTTATAGATGATCTTCCGGACAGTCGAATGATTGATTTCAAATTGTTTGGAGATCTTTGTAAATCCCTTCCCAGACTCGTAGGCATCTACAACCTTCTTTCTGAAGGCCTCAGAGAGCTCTTTTGATCTAGGCATGGTGACGCCTCACACTTCAACAACAAAGAGCAAACCAAACGAAATGTCTGAGGTTTAAATAAGACGGGTTCCTCCAAGATCCTCTCTAACGATGTTCTAATCATTTGCACCTGACCTGGTGCACCTGATTCTAATTTTAGGTATTTGAAGTAGTGATAAATGTAGGGGTGTACTTACTTTTTCCACATGCGAAATTTGCATTTATGTTTATTTTAATTATACAATGGACTACAAAATGTAAATGTTTCATGATATTTGTTATATTATATCACCTTTATCTATCAATATTGTTGAAATGAAGATCAAATAGCTGTATGTTGAAATATGTTGAAAAACTCAAAACTTTACATGGGGTGTACTTACTTTTTCACGTGACTGTATTGGACTTGGAAGTACGCACACTAACTTTTGAGTGGTCTTGTCTGGGTTTGAATCCTACTTGATCCAGCTATGAGCCTTCACCCTGGTATTTTGCATGGATCAGAAGGTGCATATACCATCCATCTCATGGGTCAGTATGTGCATATACTGCGTCCGTCGCATGGGTCAGGATGTGTGTATAACGTGCATCACATGGGTCAGTATGTGTGTATACCGTCCATTGCATGGGTCAGTATGTGCATATAGCATCCGTTGCATGGGTCAGTATGTGTGTATACCGTCCATCACATGGGTCAGTAGGTGCGTATTCCGTCCATCACATGGGTCAGTATGTGCGTATACCATCCATCGCATGGGTCAGTATGTGCGTATACCATCCATCGCATGGGTCAGTATGTGTGTATACCGTCCATCGCATGGGTCAGTATGTGCGTATACCATCCATCGCATGGGTCAGTATGTGTGCATACCGTCCATCGCCCACCATAATCAAACTACCCACCAAAATCAAACTACCCACCAAAATCAAACTACCCACCATAATCAAACTACCCACCAAAATCAAACTACCCACCATAATCAAACTACCCACCAAAATCAAACTACCCACCATAATCAAACTACCCACCAAAATAAAACTACCCACCAAAATCAAACTACCCACCATAATCAAACTACCCACCAAAATCAAACTACCCACCATAATCAAACTACCCACCAAAATCAAACTACCCACCATAATCAAACTACCCACCATAATCAAACCACCCACCATAATCAAACCACCCACCATAATCAAACCACCCACCATAATCAAACTACCCACCATAATCAAACTACCCCCCATAATCAAGCTACCCACCATAATCAAACTACCCACCATAATCAAACTACCCACCATAATCACACTACCCTCCATAATCAAACTACCCACCATAATCAAACCACATACCATAATCAAACTACCCACCATAATCAAACTACTCACCATAATAAAACTAACCACCATCATCAAACTACTCACCATAATAAAACTACCCACCATCATCAAACTACTCACCAGATGCAAACCACCCATCATCATCAAACTACTCACCATAATCAAACTACTCACCATAATCAAACTACCCACCATCATCAAACTACTCACCATAATAAAACTACCCACCATAATCAAACTACCCACCATCATCAAACTACTCAGCAGTTTCAAACCACCCACCATCATCAAACTACTCACCATAATCAAACTACCCACCATAATCAAACCACTCAGCAGATTCAAACCACCGATCATAATCAAACTACTCACCGTAATCAAACTACCCACAAAAATCAAACTACTCACCATATAAATGGCTACACAGTTGACATCGCACGTGACAAAGCCGAATGCCTCAACTCTGTGTTTGCCTCAAAATCTTGTGTCCCAAACCCATCTCTCTCTGTTCCCACCTTTCCCAGTCGAACCCAAATGTTCCTGGACTATGTGACCTTCTCTCCTGACAAGGTGGAGAAGTTTCTGTCAAACCTCGACTCTGATTCTGCAACTGGACCAGACGGCATCAGCCCACGGGTCCTAAAATCCTGCTCTGCCGCTCTATCTCACCCTCTCTCTGTTCTTTTCACCCTCTCTTTTGCTCAAGGTCATCTGCCAGCATCTTGGAAATCAGCAAACATTACCGCTTTACACACAAAAGGTGCAAAAACAGATCCTTGCAACTACAGACCAATCAGCCTGCTCCCAATTATCAGCAAAGTCATGGAATCCATCATTGCTTCGGATATCAAATCCTTCCTCTTCTCCAATGACTTGATCTCTGATCATCAATTTGGATTCAGACCAGGTCATTCTACTATGGACGTGTTGCTTCTGCTGTCTCAACAATGGATGGAGGTCCTCAATGCCAAACAGGAAATCAGAGCTGTCTCACTTGACATATCGCGTGCCTTCGATACGGTCTGGCACCCAGCCCTGCTCACCAAACTCTCCTCCTATGGTATCCATGGAAATCTCCACGCTTGGCTTGCGGACTTCCTCTCTGGTCGAAGGCAACGTGTGGCCCTGAATGGATTTCTCTAATCTCCCCTTCCTGTTCTGGCTGGAGTTCCCCAAGGCAGTGTGCTGGACACTGTGCTATTTCTGGTCTTCATCAATGATCGCTCCGACTCTCTGGGAAATCCTCTCTATCTCTATGCTGATGACTCCACTATCCGCCGCTCCATTCCTCATCCCTCAGATCGGCAGTCTGCAGCCTCCTCACTCTCTGCAGACCTGGAAAAAAAATCACAGACTGGTCAAACAATTGGAACATGTCTTTTAATCCTGACAAATCTCACACTCTTACTATGTCTCTCCGAAAGGACCGACTGGAAAACCCTCCCATCTACTTTCTCAACAATCCTCTCCAAGAAGTTCTGTCGCTCAAGATTTTGGGTCTCACTATCTGCCAGGATCTTTCTTGGAAAAACCAAATTTCCAAGCTGGCCTCCAAAGCCAGTCGCCGACTGGGCATCCTCCGTCGTGCGAAGTCCTTCCTTGGCACACCTGAGCTCCTCACCACATACAAGGCTTTCATCCGCAGCTCAATGGAATACTGTTCCCCCCTCTGGACTGGTGCTCCTGCCTCACACCGAGCTCGGCTTCACGCTGTTGAGGCTAAAGCTTTCAGAATCATTGGAATCTCCTGCGATGTAGTCAACACCGAGGGCCTTTCACTCACTCACCGCAGGCAGGTTGGTGGTCTTTCTGTCTTCTACCGACTCCTCTCCGGCCTTGCTCCCCCAGCTCTCTCTGTGCTCTATCCCCCAAATATTCCTTCAGGTCGCACAAGATCTGCCAGCAACCCTCTGATGGTTAAACTGCCGAAATCTCGGCTCTCTGCTCACCTTCACTCTTTCATTCCTCTTTTCTCCCGCCTCTGGAACAAACTCCTTCACTCCCTTCAATCCCACTCCTCCCTCCAGGTCTTTAAAATAGCTGTTCACCACCATCTCTTATCTTCCCCCATCCAAAACCTTGATCTTTTCTACCCCCACTAATTCACCCCAGATCCATTTTATTTTTATTTTTATTTATTTAAATTCCAACTTCTTTCCTGGAAGTCCTTGCATTGTTCATATGTTTTATACCTCTCCCACCTCCCCCAAAGCCCTCCCCCTCCCACATTTCTCCCGTTGTCCCTGCTCTCAAATGTTGTGTTTGTGTCCTTCCCCCTCTCTCCCCATCTTGTCTGCCGCGCCCCTTATTTTTTGTGTTTTGTGTGTCGGTTTGACTTTTTGTGTGATTAATGTTAGCTCTTTCACGAGCCTCGATCTTGTATACAAAAAAAATAAAAAATAAAATATATCAAACGACTCACCATAATAAAACTACCCACCATAATCAAACTACTCACCATAATCAAACTACCCACCAAGATCAAACTACCCACCATAATCAAACTACCCACAATATCAAATGACTCACCATAATAAAACTACCCACCACAATCAAACTACACACCATAATCAAACTACTCACCAGAATAAAACTACCCACCACAATCAAACTACCCACCATAATAAAACTACCCACCATAATAAAACTACCCACCATAATAAACTACTCACCATTATCAAACTACCCACCACAATAAAACTACTCACCATAATCAAACTACCCACCATAATCAAACTACCCACAATAATCAAACTATGCACCATAATAAAACTACCCACGATAATCAAACTACCCACCATAATAAAACTACCCACCATAATAAAACTACCCACCATAATCAAACTACCCACAATAATCAAATTATGCACCATAATAAAACTACCCACCATAATCAAACTACCCACCATAATCAAACTACCCACCATAATCAAACTACCCACAATAATCAAACTACTCACCATAATCAAACTACTCACCATAATAAAACTACTCACCATAATCAAACTACTCACCATAATAAAACTACCCACCATAATCAAACTACCCAACATAATCAAACCACTCAGCAGATAAAACCACCCATCATCATCAAACTACTCACCATAATAAAACTACACACCATAATAAAACTACTCACCATAATCAAACTACTCACCATAATCAAACTACCCACCATAATCAAACTACTCACCATAATAAAACTACCCACCATAATCAAACTACCCACCATAATCAAACTACCCACAATAATCAAATTACTCACCATAATCAAACTACTCAGCAGGGTAAAACTACCCACCATAATCAAACTACCCAACATAATCAAACCACTCAGCAGTTTAAAACCACCCATCATCATCAAACTACTCACCATCATAAAACTACCCACCATAATCAAACTACTCACCATAATAAAACTACCCACCATAATCAAACTACTCACCATAATAAAACTACCCACCATAATCAAACTACCAAACATAATCAAACCACTCAGCAGATTAAAACCACCCATCATCAAACTACTCACCATCATCAAACTACCCACCATAATCAAACTACCCACCATAATCAAACTACCCACCATAATCAAACTACTCACCATAATCAAACTACCCACCATAATAAAACTACCCACCATAATCAAACTACTCACCATAATCAAACTACCACCCATCATCAAACTACTCACCATCATCAAACTACCCACCATAATCAAACTACCCACCATAATAAAACTACCCACCATAATCAAACTATTCACCATAATCAAACTACCCACCAGAATAAAACTACCCACCATAATCAAACTACCCACCATAATAAAACTACTCACGATAATAAAACTACCCACCATAATCAAACTACCCACAAGAATCAAACTACACACCATAATAAAACTATCCACCATAATCAAACTACCCACCATAATCAAACTACCCACCATCATCAAACTACCCACAATAATCAAACTACTCACCATAATCAAACTACTCACCATAATAAAACTACCCATCATAATCAAACTACCCACCATAATTATGAAGAAGTTGGAATTTAAATAAATAAAAATAAAAATAAAATGGATCTGGGGTGAATTAGTGGGGGTAGAAAAGATCAAGGTTTTGGATGGGGGAAGATAAGAGATGGTGGTGAACAGCTGTTTTAAAGACCTTGAACGAGAAATGTGATTGAAGGGAGTGGGGGGAGTTTGTTCCAGAGGCGGGAGAAAAGGGGATTGAAAGAGTGAAGGTGAGCAGAGAGCCTAGATTTTGGCAGTTTAACCATAAGAGGGTTGCACGCAGATCTTGTGCGACCTGAAAGAATATTGGGGGGACAGAGCACAGAGAGAGCTGGGGGAGCAAGGCCGGAGAGGAGTCGGTAGAAGACAGAAAGGCCACCAACCTGCCTGTGGTGAGTGAGTGAAGGCCCTTGGAGTTAGCATCATCGCAGGAGATTCCAATAATTCTGAAAGCTTTGGTTTCACCATAATCAAACTACCCACCATAATCAAACTACTCACCATAATAAAACTACCCACCATAATCAAACTACTCACCATAATCAAACTACCCACAATAATCAAACTACTCACCATAATAAAACTACCCACCATGATCAAACTACCCACCATAATCAAACTACCCACAATATCAAATGACTCACCATAATAAAACTACCCACCACAATCAAACTACACACCATAATCAAACTACTCACCAGAATAAAACTACCCACCACAATCAAACTACCCACCATAATAAAACTACCCACCATAATAAAACTACCCACCATAATAAAACTACTCACCATTATCAAACTACCCACCACAATAAAACTACTCACCATAATCAAACTACCCACCATAATCAAATTACCCACAATAATCAAACTATGCACCATAATAAAACAACCCACGATAATCAAACTACCCACCATAATAAAACTACCCACCATAATAAAACTACCCACCATAATCAAACTACCCACAATAATCAAACTATGCACCATAATAAAACTACCCACCATAATCAAACTACCCACCATAATCAAACTACCCACCATAATCAAACTACCCACAATAATCAAACTACTCACCATAATCAAACTACTCACCATAATAAAACTACTCACCATAATCAAACTACTCACCATAATAAAACTACCCACCATAATCAAACTACCCACCATAATCAAACTACTCACCATAATAAAACTACCCACCATAATCAAACTACCCACCATAATCAAACTACCCAACATAATCAAACCACTCAGCAGAAAAAAACCACCCATCATCATCAAACTACTCACCATAATAAAACTACACACCATAATAAAACTACTCACCATAATCAAACTACTCACCATAATCAAACTACCCACCATAATCAAACTACTCACCATAATAAAACTACCCACCATAATCAAACTACCCACCATAATCAAACTACCCACAATAATCAAACTACTCACCATAATCAAACTACTCAGCAGGGTAAAACTACCCACCATAATCAAACTACCCAACATAATCAAACCACTCAGCAGTTTAAAACCACCCATCATCATCAAACTACTCACCATCATCAAACTACCCACCATAATCAAACTACTCACCATAATAAAACTACCCACCATAATCAAACTACTCACCATAATAAAACTACCCACCATAATCAAACTACCAAACATAATCAAACCACTCAGCAGATTAAAACCACCCATCATCAAACTACTCACCATCATCAAACTACCCACCATAATCAAACTACCCACCATAATCAAACTACCCACCATAATCAAACTACTCACCATAATCAAACTACCCACCATAATAAAACTACCCACCATAATCAAACTACTCACCATAATCAAACTACCCACCATAATAAAACTACCCACCATAATAAAACTACCCACCATAATAAAACTACTCACGATAATAAAACTACACACCATAATCAAACTACTCACCATAATCAAACTACCCACCATAATAAAACTACCCACCATAATCAAACTACCCACAAGAATCAAACAAAACACCATAATAAAACTATCCACCATAATCAAACTACCCACCATAATAAAACTATCCACCATCATCAAACTACCCACAATAATCAAACTACTCACCATAATCAAACTACTCACCATAATAAAACTACCCATCATAATCAAACTACCCACCATAATCAAACTACCCAACATAATCAAACCACTCAGCAGTTTAAAACCACCCATCATCATCAAACTACTCACCATAATCAAACTACCCACCATAATCAAACTACTCACCATAATAAAACTACCCACCATAATCAAACTACCCACCATAATCAAACTACCAAACATAATCAAACCACTCAGCAGATTAAAACCACCCATCATCATCAAACTACTCACCATCATCAAACTACCCACCATAATCAAACTACCCACCATAATCAAACAACCCACCATAATAAAACTACTCACCATAATCAAACTATCCACCATAATAAAACTACCCACCATAATCAAACTACTCACCATAATAAAACTACCCACCATAATCAAACTACTCACCATAATAAAACTACCCAACATAATAAAACTACCCACCATAATCAAACTACTCACCTTAATCAAACTACTCACCATAATAAAACTACCCACCATAATCAAACTACTCACCACAATAAAATTACCCACCATAATAAAACTACCCACCATAATAAAACTACTCACCATAATAAAACTACCCACCATAATCAAGCTACTCACCATAATAAAACTACCCACCATAATCAAACTACTCACCATAATAAAACTACCCACCATAATAAAACTACCCACCATAATCAAACTACCCACCATAATAAAACTACTCACGATAATAAAACTACCCACCATAATCAAACTACTCACCATAATCAAACTACCCACCATAATAAAACTACCCACCATAATCAAACTACCCACAATAATCAAACTATGCACCATAATAAAACTATCCACCATAATCAAACTACCCACTATAATCAAACTACCCACCATAATCAAACTACCCACAATAATCAAACTACTCACCATAATAAAACTACCCACCATAATCAAACTACCCACCATAATCAAACTACCCAACATAATCAAACCACTCAGCAGATTAAAACCACCCATCATCATCAAACTACTCACCATAATCAAACTACTCACCATAATAAAACGACCCACCATAATCAAACTACCCACCATAATCAAACTACCCACAATAATAAAACTACCCACCATAATCAAACTACACACCATAATAAAACTACCCACCATAATCAAACTACCCAACATAATCAAACCACTCAGCAGATTAAAACCACCCATCTTCATCAAACTACTCACCATCATCAAACTACCCACCATAATCAAACTACCCACCATAATCAAACTACCCACCATAATAAAACCACTCAGCAGATTAAAACCACCCATCTTCATCAAACTACTCACCATCATCAAACTACCCACCATAATCAAACTACCCACCATAATCAAACTACCCAATATAATCAAACTACCCAACATAATCAAACCAATCAGCAGTTTAAAACCACCCATCATCATCAAACTACTGACCATCATCAAACTACCCACCATAATCAAACTACCCACCATAATCAAACTACCCACCATCATAAAACTACCCACCATAATCAAACTACCCAACATAATCAAACCACTCAGCAGATTAAAACCACCCATCATCATCAAACTACTCACCATCATCAAACTACCCACCATAATCAAACTACCCACCATAATAAAACTACCCACCATAATCAAACTACTCACCATAATCAAACTACCCACCATAATCAAACTACCCACCATAATCAAACTACCCACCATAATCAAACTACTCACCATAATCAAACTACCCACCATAATCAAACTACCCACCATAATAAAACTACCCACCATAATCAAACTACCCACCATAATCAAACCACTCAGCAGATTAAAACCACCCATCATCATCAAACTACTCACCATCATCAAACTACCCACCATCATCAAACTACTCACCATCATCAAACTACCCACCATAATCAAACTACTCACCATAATAAAACTACCCACCATAATCAAACTACTCACCATAATAAAACTACCCACCATAATCAAACTACCAAACATAATCAAACCACTCAGCAGATTAAAACCACCCATCATCAAACTACTCACCATCATCAAACTACCCACCATAATCAAACTACCCACCATAATCAAACTACCCACCATAATCAAACTACTCACCATAATCAAACTACCCACCATAATAAAACTACCCACCATAATCAAACTACTCACCATAATCAAACTACCCACCATAATAAAACTACCCACCATAATAAAACTACCCACCATAATAAAACTACTCACGATAATAAAACTACACACCATAATCAAACTACTCACCATAATCAAACTACCCACCATAATAAAACTACCCACCATAATCAAACTACCCACAAGAATCAAACAAAACACCATAATAAAACTATCCACCATAATCAAACTACCCACCATAATAAAACTATCCACCATCATCAAACTACCCACAATAATCAAACTACTCACCATAATCAAACTACTCACCATAATAAAACTACCCATCATAATCAAACTACCCACCATAATCAAACTACCCAACATAATCAAACCACTCAGCAGTTTAAAACCACCCATCATCATCAAACTACTCACCATAATCAAACTACCCACCATAATCAAACTACTCACCATAATAAAACTACCCACCATAATCAAACTACCCACCATAATCAAACTACCAAACATAATCAAACCACTCAGCAGATTAAAACCACCCATCATCATCAAACTACTCACCATCATCAAACTACCCACCATAATCAAACTACCCACCATAATCAAACAACCCACCATAATAAAACTACTCACCATAATCAAACTATCCACCATAATAAAACTACCCACCATAATCAAACTACTCACCATAATAAAACTACCCACCATAATCAAACTACTCACCATAATAAAACTACCCAACATAATAAAACTACCCACCATAATCAAACTACTCACCTTAATCAAACTACTCACCATAATAAAACTACCCACCATAATCAAACTACTCACCACAATAAAATTACCCACCATAATAAAACTACCCACCATAATAAAACTACTCACCATAATAAAACTACCCACCATAATCAAGCTACTCACCATAATAAAACTACCCACCATAATCAAACTACTCACCATAATAAAACTACCCACCATAATAAAACTACCCACCATAATCAAACTACCCACCATAATAAAACTACTCACGATAATAAAACTACCCACCATAATCAAACTACTCACCATAATCAAACTACCCACCATAATAAAACTACCCACCATAATCAAACTACCCACAATAATCAAACTATGCACCATAATAAAACTATCCACCATAATCAAACTACCCACTATAATCAAACTACCCACCATAATCAAACTACCCACAATAATCAAACTACTCACCATAATAAAACTACCCACCATAATCAAACTACCCACCATAATCAAACTACCCAACATAATCAAACCACTCAGCAGATTAAAACCACCCATCATCATCAAACTACTCACCATAATCAAACTACTCACCATAATAAAACGACCCACCATAATCAAACTACCCACCATAATCAAACTACCCACAATAATAAAACTACCCACCATAATCAAACTACACACCATAATAAAACTACCCACCATAATCAAACTACCCAACATAATCAAACCACTCAGCAGATTAAAACCACCCATCTTCATCAAACTACTCACCATCATCAAACTACCCACCATAATCAAACTACCCACCATAATCAAACTACCCACCATAATAAAACCACTCAGCAGATTAAAACCACCCATCTTCATCAAACTACTCACCATCATCAAACTACCCACCATAATCAAACTACCCACCATAATCAAACTACCCAATATAATCAAACTACCCAACATAATCAAACCAATCAGCAGTTTAAAACCACCCATCATCATCAAACTGCTGACCATCATCAAACTACCCACCATAATCAAACTACCCACCATAATCAAACTACCCACCATCATAAAACTACCCACCATAATCAAACTACCCAACATAATCAAACCACTCAGCAGATTAAAACCACCCATCATCATCAAACTACTCACCATCATCAAACTACCCACCATAATCAAACTACCCACCATAATAAAACTACCCACCATAATCAAACTACTCACCATAATCAAACTACCCACCATAATCAAACTACCCACCATAATCAAACTACCCACCATAATCAAACTACTCACCATAATCAAACTACCCACCATAATCAAACTACCCACCATAATAAAACTACCCACCATAATCAAACTACCCACCATAATCAAACCATTCAGCAGATTAAAACCACCCATCATCATCAAACTACTCACCATCATCAAACTACCCACCATAATCAAACTACCCACCATAATCAAACTACCCACCATAATCAAACTACTCACCATAATCAAACTACCCACCATAATCAAACTACCCACCATAATCAAACTACTCACCATAATCAAACTACTCACCATAATCAAACTACCCACCATAACCAAACTACCCACCATGATCAAACTACCCACCATAATCAAACAACCCACCATAATCAAACGACTCACCATAATCAAACTACTCACCATAATCAAACTACCCACCATAATCAAACTACCCACCATAATCAAACTACTCACCATTATAAAACTACTCACCATAATAAAACGACCCACCATAATCAAACTACCCACCATAATAAAACTACTCACGATAATAAAACTACCCACCATAATCAAACTACTCACCATAATCAAACTACTCGCCATAATCAAACTACCCACCATAATCAAACTACTCACCATAATCAAACTACTCACCATAATAAAACTACCCACCATAATTAAACTACCCACCATAATAAAACTACCCACCATAATCAAACTACTCACCATAATAAAACTACCCACCATAATCAAACTACCCACCATAATCAAACTACCCACAATAATCAAACTACTCACCATAATCAAACGACCCACCATAATCAAACTACTCACCATAATCAAACTACTCACCTTAATCAAACTACTCACCATAATAAAACTACCCACCATAATCAAACTACTCACCACAATAAAATTACCCACCATAATAAAACTACCCACCATAATAAAACTACTCACCATAATAAAACTACCCACCATAATCAAGCTACTCACCATAATAAAACTACCCACCATAATCAAACTACTCACCATAATAAAACTACCCACCATAATAAAACTACCCACCATAATCAAACTACCCACCATAATAAAACTACTCACGATAATAAAACTACCCACCATAATCAAACTACTCACCATAATCAAACTACCCACCATAATAAAACTACCCACCATAATCAAACTACCCACAATAATCAAACTATGCACCATAATAAAACTATCCACCATAATCAAACTACCCACAATAATCAAACTACTCACCATAATAAAACTACCCACCATAATCAAACTACCCACCATAATCAAACTACCCAACATAATCAAACCACTCAGCAGATTAAAACCACCCATCATCATCAAACTACTCACCATAATCAAACTACTCACCATAATAAAACGACCCACCATAATCAAACTACCCACCATAATCAAACTACCCACAATAATAAAACTACCCACCATAATCAAACTACACACCATAATAAAACTACCCACCATAATCAAACTACCCAACATAATCAAACCACTCAGCAGATTAAAACCACCCATCTTCATCAAACTACTCACCATCATCAAACTACCCACCTTAATCAAACTACCCACCATAATCAAACTACCCACCATAATAAAACCACTCAGCAGATTAAAACCACCCATCTTCATCAAACTACTCACCATCATCAAACTACCCACCATAATCAAACTACCCACCATAATCAAACTACCCAATATAATCAAACTACCCAACATAATCAAACCAATCAGCAGTTTAAAACCACCCATCATCATCAAACTACTGACCATCATCAAACTACCCACCATAATCAAACTACCCACCATAATCAAACTACCCACCATCATAAAACTACCCACCATAATCAAACTACCCACCATAATCAAACTACCCACCATAATAAAACCACTCAGCAGATTAAAACCACCCATCTTCATCAAACTACTCACCATCATCAAACTACCCACCATAATCAAACTACCCACCATAATCAAACTACCCACCATAATCAAACTACCCAATATAATCAAACTACCCAACATAATCAAACCAATCAGCAGTTTAAAACCACCCATCATCATCAAACTACTGACCATCATCAAACTACCCACCATAATCAAACTACCCACCATAATCAAACTACCCACCATCATAAAACTACCCACCATAATCAAACTACCCAACATAATCAAACCACTCAGCAGATTAAAACCACCCATCATCATCAAACTACTCACCATCATCAAACTACCCACCATAATCAAACTACCCACCATAATAAAACTACCCACCATAATCAAACTACTCACCATAATCAAACTACCCACCATAATCAAACTACCCACCATAATCAAACTACCCACCATAATCAAACTACTCACCATAATCAAACTACCCACCATAATCAAACTACCCACCATAATAAAACTACCCACCATAATCAAACTACCCACCATAATCAAACCACTCAGCAGATTAAAACCACCCATCATCATCAAACTACTCACCATCATCAAACTACCCACCATAATCAAACTACCCACCATAATCAAACTACCCACCATAATCAAACTACCCACCATAATAAAACTACCCACCATAATCAAACTACCCAACATAATTAAACCATTCAGCAGATTAAAACCACCCATCATCATCAAACTACTCACCATCATCAAACTACCCACCATAATCAAACTACCCACCATAATCAAACTACCCACCATAATCAAACTACTCACCATAATCAAACTACCCACCATAATCAAACTACCCACCATAATCAAACTACTCACCATAATCAAACTACTCACCATAATCAAACTACCCACCATAACCAAACTACCCACCATGATCAAACTACCCACCATAATCAAACAACCCACCATAATCAAACGACTCACCATAATCAAACTACTCACCATAATCAAACTACCCACCATAATCAAACTACCCACCATAATCAAACTACTCACCATTATAAAACTACTCACCATAATAAAACGACCCACCATAATCAAACTACCCACCATAATAAAACTACTCACGATAATAAAACTACCCACCATAATCAAACTACTCACCATAATCAAACTACTCGCCATAATCAAACTACCCACCATAATCAAACTACTCACCATAATCAAACTACTCACCATAATAAAACTACCCACCATAATTAAACTACCCACCATAATAAAACTACCCACCATAATCAAACTACTCACCATAATAAAACTACCCACCATAATCAAACTACCCACCATAATCAAACTACCCACAATAATCAAACTACTCACCATAATCAAACGACCCACCATAATCAAACTACTCACCATAATAAAACTACCCACCATAATCAAACTACTCAGCAGGGTAAAACTACCCACCATAATCAAACTACCCAACATAATCAAACCACTCAGCAGTTTAAAACCACCCATCATCATCAAACTACTCACCATCATCAAACTACCCACCATAATCAAACTACTCACCATAATAAAACTACCCACCATAATCAAACTACTCACCATAATAAAACTACCCACCATAATCAAACTACCAAACATAATCAAACCACTCAGCAGATTAAAACCACCCATCATCAAACTACTCACCATCATCAAACTACCCACCATAATCAAACTACCCACCATAATCAAACTACCCACCATAATCAAACTACTCACCATAATCAAACTACCCACCATAATAAAACTACCCACCATAATCAAACTACTCACCATAATCAAACTACCCACCATAATAAAACTACCCACCATAATCAAACTACCCACCATAATAAAACTACTCACGATAATAAAACTACACACCATAATCAAACTACTCACCATAATCAAACTACCCACCATAATAAAACTACCCACCATAATCAAACTACCCACAAGAATCAAACAAAACACCATAATAAAACTATCCACCATAATCAAACTACCCACCATAATAAAACTATCCACCATCATCAAACTACCCACAATAATCAAACTACTCACCATAATCAAACTACTCACCATAATAAAACTACCCATCATAATCAAACTACCCACCATAATCAAACTACCCAACATAATCAAACCACTCAGCAGTTTAAAACCACCCATCATCATCAAACTACTCACCATAATCAAACTACCCACCATAATCAAACTACTCACCATAATAAAACTACCCACCATAATCAAACTACCCACCATAATCAAACTAGCAAACATAATCAAACCACTCAGCAGATTAAAACCACCCATCATCATCAAACTACTCACCATCATCAAACTACCCACCATAATCAAACTACCCACCATAATAAAACTACTCACCATAATCAAACTATCCACCATAATAAAACTACCCACCATAATCAAACTACTCACCATAATAAAACTACCCACCATAATCAAACTACTCACCATAATAAAACTACCCAACATAATAAAACTACCCACCATAATCAAACTACTCACCTTAATCAAACTACTCACCATAATAAAACTACCCACCATAATCAAACTACTCACCACAATAAAATTACCCACCATAATAAAACTACCCACCATAATAAAACTACTCACCATAATAAAACTACCCACCATAATCAAGCTACTCACCATAATAAAACTACCCACCATAATCAAACTACTCACCATAATAAAACTACCCACCATAATAAAACTACCCACCATAATCAAACTACCCACCATAATAAAACTACTCACGATAATAAAACTACCCACCATAATCAAACTACTCACCATAATCAAACTACCCACCATAATAAAACTACCCACCATAATCAAACTACCCACAATAATCAAACTATGCACCATAATAAAACTATCCACCATAATCAAACTACCCACTATAATCAAACTACCCACCATAATCAAACTACCCACAATAATCAAACTACTCACCATAATCAAACTACTCACCATAATAAAACTACCCACCATAATCAAACTACCCACCATAATCAAACTACCCAACATAATCAAACCACTCAGCAGATTAAAACCACCCATCTTCATCAAACTACTCACCATCATCAAACTACCCACCATAATCAAACTACCCACCATAATCAAACTACCCACCATAATAAAACCACTCAGCAGATTAAAACCACCCATCTTCATCAAACTACTCACCATCATCAAACTACCCACCATAATCAAACTACCCACCATAATCAAACTACCCAATATAATCAAACTACCCAACATAATCAAACCAATCAGCAGTTTAAAACCACCCATCATCATCAAACTACTGACCATCATCAAACTACCCACCATAATCAAACTACCCACCATAATCAAACTACCCACCATCATAAAACTACCCACCATAATCAAACTACCCAACATAATCAAACCACTCAGCAGATTAAAACCACCCATCATCATCAAACTACTCACCATCATCAAACTACCCACCATAATCAAACTACCCACCATAATAAAACTACCCACCATAATCAAACTACTCACCATAATCAAACTACCCACCATAATCAAACTACCCACCATAATCAAACTACCCACCATAATCAAACTACTCACCATAATCAAACTACCCACCATAATCAAACTACCCACCATAATAAAACTACCCACCATAATCAAACTACCCACCATAATCAAACCACTCAGCAGATTAAAACCACCCATCATCATCAAACTACTCACCATCATCAAACTACCCACCATAATCAAACTACCCACCATAATCAAACTACCCACCATAATAAAACTACCCACCATAATCAAACTACCCAACATAATCAAACCATTCAGCAGATTAAAACCACCCATCATCATCAAACTACTCACCATCATCAAACTACCCACCATAATCAAACTACCCACCATAATCAAACTACCCACCATAATCAAACTACTCACCATAATCAAACTACCCACCATAATCAAACTACCCACCATAATCAAACTACTCACCATAATCAAACTACTCACCATAATCAAACTACCCACCATAACCAAACTACCCACCATGATCAAACTACCCACCATAATCAAACAACCCACCATAATCAAACGACTCACCATAATCAAACTACTCACCATAATCAAACTACCCACCATAATCAAACTACCCACCATAATCAAACTACTCACCATTATAAAACTACTCACCATAATAAAACGACCCACCATAATCAAACTACCCACCATAATTAAACTACCCACCATAATAAAACTACCCACCATAATCAAACTACTCACCATAATAAAACTACCCACCATAATCAAACTACCCACCATAATCAAACTACCCACAATAATCAAACTACTCACCATAATAAAACGACCCACCATAATCAAACTACTCACCATAATAAAACTACCCACCATAATCAAACTACTCAGCAGGGTAAAACTACCCACCATAATCAAACTACCCAACATAATCAAACCACTCAGCAGTTTAAAACCACCCATCATCATCAAACTACTCACCATCATCAAACTACCCACCATAATCAAACTACTCACCATAATAAAACTACCCACCATAATCAAACTACTCACCATAATAAAACTACCCACCATAATCAAACTACCAAACATAATCAAACCACTCAGCAGATTAAAACCACCCATCATCAAACTACTCACCATCATCAAACTAC
Organism: Myxine glutinosa; assembly: GCF_964187855.1. Lineage (NCBI taxonomy): Eukaryota > Metazoa > Chordata > Myxini > Myxiniformes > Myxinidae > Myxine > Myxine glutinosa. The sequence goes on from NC_136264.1 coordinate 27,138,600, forward strand.
CCACCATAATCAAACTACCCACCATAATCAAACTACCCACCATAATCAAACTACTCACCATAATCAAACTACCCACCATAATAAAACTACCCACCATAATCAAACTACTCACCATAATCAAACTACCCACCATAATAAAACTACCCACCATAATCAAACTACCCACCATAATAAAACTACTCACGATAATAAAACTACACACCATAATCAAACTACTCACCATAATCAAACTACCCACCATAATAAAACTACCCACCATAATCAAACTACCCACAAGAATCAAACAAAACACCATAATAAAACTATCCACCATAATCAAACTACCCACCATAATAAAACTATCCACCATCATCAAACTACCCACAATAATCAAACTACTCACCATAATCAAACTACTCACCATAATAAAACTACCCATCATAATCAAACTACCCACCATAATCAAACTACCCAACATAATCAAACCACTCAGCAGTTTAAAACCACCCATCATCATCAAACTACTCACCATAATCAAACTACCCACCATAATCAAACTACTCACCATAATAAAACTACCCACCATAATCAAACTACCCACCATAATCAAACTAGCAAACATAATCAAACCACTCAGCAGATTAAAACCACCCATCATCATCAAACTACTCACCATCATCAAACTACCCACCATAATCAAACTACCCACCATAATAAAACTACTCACCATAATCAAACTATCCACCATAATAAAACTACCCACCATAATCAAACTACTCACCATAATAAAACTACCCACCATAATCAAACTACTCACCATAATAAAACTACCCAACATAATAAAACTACCCACCATAATCAAACTACTCACCTTAATCAAACTACTCACCATAATAAAACTACCCACCATAATCAAACTACTCACCACAATAAAATTACCCACCATAATAAAACTACCCACCATAATAAAACTACTCACCATAATAAAACTACCCACCATAATCAAGCTACTCACCATAATAAAACTACCCACCATAATCAAACTACTCACCATAATAAAACTACCCACCATAATAAAACTACCCACCATAATCAAACTACCCACCATAATAAAACTACTCACGATAATAAAACTACCCACCATAATCAAACTACTCACCATAATCAAACTACCCACCATAATAAAACTACCCACCATAATCAAACTACCCACAATAATCAAACTATGCACCATAATAAAACTATCCACCATAATCAAACTACCCACTATAATCAAACTACCCACCATAATCAAACTACCCACAATAATCAAACTACTCACCATAATCAAACTACTCACCATAATAAAACTACCCACCATAATCAAACTACCCACCATAATCAAACTACCCAACATAATCAAACCACTCAGCAGATTAAAACCACCCATCATCATCAAACTACCCACCATAATCAAACTACCCACCATAATCAAACTACCCACCATAATCAAACTACTCACCATAATCAAACTACCCACCATAATCAAACTACCCACCATAATCAAACTACTCACCATAATCAAACTACTCACCATAATCAAACTACCCACCATAACCAAACTACCCACCATGATCAAACTACCCACCATAATCAAACAACCCACCATAATCAAACGACTCACCATAATCAAACTACTCACCATAATCAAACTACCCACCATAATCAAACTACCCACCATAATCAAACTACTCACCATTATAAAACTACTCACCATAATAAAACGACCCACCATAATCAAACTACCCACCATAATAAAACTACTCACGATAATAAAACTACCCACCATAATCAAACTACTCACCATAATCAAACTACTCGCCATAATCAAACTACCCACCATAATCAAACTACTCACCATAATCAAACTACTCACCATAATAAAACTACCCACCATAATTAAACTACCCACCATAATAAAACTACCCACCATAATCAAACTACTCACCATAATAAAACTACCCACCATAATCAAACTACCCACCATAATCAAACTACCCACAATAATCAAACTACTCACCATAATCAAACGACCCACCATAATCAAACTACTCACCATAATAAAACTACCCACCATAATCAAACTACTCAACAGGGTAAAACTACCCACCATAATCAAACTACCCAACATAATCAAACCACTCAGCAGTTTAAAACCACCCATCATCATCAAACTACTCACCATCATCAAACTACCCACCATAATCAAACTACTCACCATAATAAAACTACCCACCATAATCAAACTACTCACCATAATAAAACTACCCACCATAATCAAACTACCAAACATAATCAAACCACTCAGCAGATTAAAACCACCCATCATCAAACTACTCACCATCATCAAACTACCCACCATAATCAAACTACCCACCATAATCAAACTACCCACCATAATCAAACTACTCACCATAATCAAACTACCCACCATAATAAAACTACCCACCATAATCAAACTACTCACCATAATCAAACTACCCACCATAATAAAACTACCCACCATAATCAAACTACCCACCATAATAAAACTACTCACGATAATAAAACTACACACCATAATCAAACTACTCACCATAATCAAACTACCCACCATAATAAAACTACCCACCATAATCAAACTACCCACAAGAATCAAACAAAACACCATAATAAAACTATCCACCATAATCAAACTACCCACCATAATAAAACTATCCACCATCATCAAACTACCCACAATAATCAAACTACTCACCATAATCAAACTACTCACCATAATAAAACTACCCATCATAATCAAACTACCCACCATAATCAAACTACCCAACATAATCAAACCACTCAGCAGTTTAAAACCACCCATCATCATCAAACTACTCACCATAATCAAACTACCCACCATAATCAAACTACTCACCATAATAAAACTACCCACCATAATCAAACTACCCACCATAATCAAACTAGCAAACATAATCAAACCACTCAGCAGATTAAAACCACCCATCATCAGCAAACTACTCACCATCATCAAACTACCCACCATAATCAAACTACCCACCATAATAAAACTACTCACCATAATCAAACTATCCACCATAATAAAACTACCCACCATAATCAAACTACTCACCATAATAAAACTACCCACCATAATCAAACTACTCACCATAATAAAACTACCCAACATAATAAAACTACCCACCATAATCAAACTACTCACCTTAATCAAACTACTCACCATAATAAAACTGCCCACCATAATCAAACTACTCACCACAATAAAATTACCCACCATAATAAAACTACCCACCATAATAAAACTACTCACCATAATAAAACTACCCACCATAATCAAGCTACTCACCATAATAAAACTACCCACCATAATCAAACTACTCACCATAATAAAACTACCCACCATAATAAAACTACCCACCATAATCAAACTACCCACCATAATAAAACTACTCACGATAATAAAACTACCCACCATAATCAAACTACTCACCATAATCAAACTACCCACCATAATAAAACTACCCACCATAATCAAACTACCCACAATAATCAAACTATGCACCATAATAAAACTATCCACCATAATCAAACTACCCACTATAATCAAACTACCCACCATAATCAAACTACCCACAATAATCAAACTACTCACCATAATCAAACTACTCACCATAATAAAACTACCCACCATAATCAAACTACCCACCATAATCAAACTACCCAACATAATCAAACCACTCAGCAGATTAAAACCACCCATCTTCATCAAACTACTCACCATCATCAAACTACCCACCATAATCAAACTACCCACCATAATCAAACTACCCACCATAATAAAACCACTCAGCAGATTAAAACCACCCATCTTCATCAAACTACTCACCATCATCAAACTACCCACCATAATCAAACTACCCACCATAATCAAACTACCCAATATAATCAAACTACCCAACATAATCAAACCAATCAGCAGTTTAAAACCACCCATCATCATCAAACTACTGACCATCATCAAACTACCCACCATAATCAAACTACCCACCATAATCAAACTACCCACCATCATAAAACTACCCACCATAATCAAACTACCCAACATAATCAAACCACTCAGCAGATTAAAACCACCCATCATCATCAAACTACTCACCATCATCAAACTACCCACCATAATCAAACTACCCACCATAATAAAACTACCCACCATAATCAAACTACTCACCATAATCAAACTACCCACCATAATCAAACTACCCACCATAATCAAACTACCCACCATAATCAAACTACTCACCATAATCAAACTACCCACCATAATCAAACTACCCACCATAATAAAACTACCCACCATAATCAAACTACCCACCATAATCAAACCACTCAGCAGATTAAAACCACCCATCATCATCAAACTACTCACCATCATCAAACTACCCACCATAATCAAACTACCCACCATAATCAAACTACCCACCATAATAAAACTACCCACCATAATCAAACTACCCAACATAATCAAACCATTCAGCAGATTAAAACCACCCATCATCATCAAACTACTCACCATCATCAAACTACCCACCATAATCAAACTACCCACCATAATCAAACTACCCACCATAATCAAACTACTCACCATAATCAAACTACCCACCATAATCAAACTACCCACCATAATCAAACTACTCACCATAATCAAACTACTCACCATAATCAAACTACCCACCATAACCAAACTACCCACCATGATCAAACTACCCACCATAATCAAACAACCCACCATAATCAAACGACTCACCATAATCAAACTACTCACCATAATCAAACTACCCACCATAATCAAACTACCCACCATAATCAAACTACTCACCATTATAAAACTACTCACCATAATAAAACGACCCACCATAATCAAACTACCCACCATAATAAAACTACTCACGATAATAAAACTACCCACCATAATCAAACTACTCACCATAATCAAACTACTCGCCATAATCAAACTACCCACCATAATCAAACTACTCACCATAATCAAACTACTCACCATAATAAAACTACCCACCATAATTAAACTACCCACCATAATAAAACTACCCACCATAATCAAACTACTCACCATAATAAAACTACCCACCATAATCAAACTACCCACCATAATCAAACTACCCACAATAATCAAACTACTCACCATAATCAAACGACCCACCATAATCAAACTACTCACCATAATAAAACTACCCACCATAATCAAACTACTCAGCAGGGTAAAACTACCCACCATAATCAAACTACCCAACATAATCAAACCACTCAACAGTTTAAAACCACCCATCATCATCAAACTACTCACCATCATCAAACTACCCACCATAATCAAACTACTCACCATAATAAAACTACCCACCATAATCAAACTACTCACCATAATAAAACTACCCACCATAATCAAACTACCAAACATAATCAAACCACTCAGCAGATTAAAACCACCCATCATCAAACTACTCACCATCATCAAACTACCCACCATAATCAAACTACCCACCATAATCAAACTACCCACCATAATCAAACTACTCACCATAATCAAACTACCCACCATAATAAAACTACCCACCATAATCAAACTACTCACCATAATCAAACTACCCACCATAATAAAACTACCCACCATAATCAAACTACCCACCATAATAAAACTACTCACGATAATAAAACTACACACCATAATCAAACTACTCACCATAATCAAACTACCCACCATAATAAAACTACCCACCATAATCAAACTACCCACAAGAATCAAACAAAACACCATAATAAAACTATCCACCATAATCAAACTACCCACCATAATAAAACTATCCACCATCATCAAACTACCCACAATAATCAAACTACTCACCATAATCAAACTACTCACCATAATAAAACTACCCATCATAATCAAACTACCCACCATAATCAAACTACCCAACATAATCAAACCACTCAGCAGTTTAAAACCACCCATCATCATCAAACTACTCACCATAATCAAACTACCCACCATAATCAAACTACTCACCATAATAAAACTACCCACCATAATCAAACTACCCACCATAATCAAACTAGCAAACATAATCAAACCACTCAGCAGATTAAAACCACCCATCATCATCAAACTACTCACCATCATCAAACTACCCACCATAATCAAACTACCCACCATAATAAAACTACTCACCATAATCAAACTATCCACCATAATAAAACTACCCACCATAATCAAACTACTCACCATAATAAAACTACCCACCATAATCAAACTACTCACCATAATAAAACTACCCAACATAATAAAACTACCCACCATAATCAAACTACTCACCTTAATCAAACTACTCACCATAATAAAACTACCCACCATAATCAAACTACTCACCACAATAAAATTACCCACCATAATAAAACTACCCACCATAATAAAACTACTCACCATAATAAAACTACCCACCATAATCAAGCTACTCACCATAATAAAACTACCCACCATAATCAAACTACTCACCATAATAAAACTACCCACCATAATAAAACTACCCACCATAATCAAACTACCCACCATAATAAAACTACTCACGATAATAAAACTACCCACCATAATCAAACTACTCACCATAATCAAACTACCCACCATAATAAAACTACCCACCATAATCAAACTACCCACAATAATCAAACTATGCACCATAATAAAACTATCCACCATAATCAAACTACCCACTATAATCAAACTACCCACCATAATCAAACTACCCACAATAATCAAACTACTCACCATAATCAAACTACTCACCATAATAAAACTACCCACCATAATCAAACTACCCACCATAATCAAACTACCCAACATAATCAAACCACTCAGCAGATTAAAACCACCCATCATCATCAAACTACTCACCATAATCAAACTACTCACCATAATAAAACGACCCACCATAATCAAACTACCCACCATAATCAAACTACCCACAATAATAAAACTACCCACCATAATCAAACTACACACCATAATAAAACTACCCACCATAATCAAACTACCCAACATAATCAAACCACTCAGCAGATTAAAACCACCCATCTTCATCAAACCACTCACCATCATCAAACTACCCACCATAATCAAACTACCCACCATAATCAAACTACCCACCATAATAAAACCACTCAGCAGATTAAAACCACCCATCTTCATCAAACTACTCACCATCATCAAACTACCCACCATAATCAAACTACCCACCATAATCAAACTACCCAACATAATCAAACTACCCAACATAATCAAACCAATCAGCAGTTTAAAACCACCCATCATCATCAAACTACTGACCATCATCAAACTACCCACCATAATCAAACTACCCACCATAATAAAACTACCCACCATCATAAAACTACCCACCATAATCAAACTACCCAACATAATCAAACCACTCAGCAGATTAAAACCACCCATCATCATCAAACTACTCACCATCATCAAACTACCCACCATAATCAAACTACCCACCATAATAAAACTACCCACCATAATCAAACTACTCACCATAATCAAACTACCCACCATAATCAAACTACCCACCATAATCAAACTACCCACCATAATCAAACTACTCACCATAATCAAACTACCCCCCATAATCAAACTACCCACCATAATAAAACTACCCACCATAATCAAACTACCCACCATAATCAAACCACTCAGCAGATTAAAACCACCCATCATCATCAAACTACTCACCATCATCAAACTACCCACCATAATCAAACTACCCACCATAATCAAACTACCCACCATAATAAAACTACCCACCATAATCAAACTACCCAACACAATCAAACCACTCAGCAGATTAAAACCACCCATCATCATCAAACTACTCACCATCATCAAACTACCCACCATAATCAAACTACCCACCATAATCAAACTACCCACCATAATAAAACTACTCACCATAATCAAACTACCCACCATAATCAAACTACCCACCATAATCAAACTACTCACCATAATCAAACTACTCACCATAATCAAACTACCCACCATAACCAAACTACCCACCATGATCAAACTACCCACCATAATCAAACAACCCACCATAATCAAATGACTCACCATAATCAAACTACTCACCATAATCAAACTACCCACCATAATCAAACTACCCACCATAATCAAACTACTCACCATAATAAAACTACTCACCATAATAAAACGACCCACCATAATCAAACTACCCACCATAATAAAACTATTCACGATAATAAAACTACCCACCATAATCAAACTACTCACCATAATCAAACTACTCGCCATAATCAAACTACCCACCATAATCAAACTACTCACCATAATCAAACTACTCACCATAATAAAACTACCCACCATAATTAAACTACCCACCATAATAAAACTACCCACCATAATCAAACTACTCACCATAATAAAACTACCCACCATAATCAAACTACCCACCATAATCAAACTACCCACAATAATCAAACTACTCACCATAATCTCGCGAGATCTCGCGAGATCTCGGAGACGGTGGGAGGGATTTTCGAAGCTCCACACGGTCTCCACGTTTTTCGAAGTTAAGTCTGTTCACAATTGTATTTTGTCGAAACTGTATTTATCTTTCGGTGTGTGAAGTTATTGTGTGCAACTTTGGTTGTTTCTCGGTGTTTATCTTTCATAAATTGATCGTCTGTTTGCCGTGTCGTGTCTTGAGGCCTTGTACAGTGTGCACTGTACAACCTTGAGGCTTTGTTTTTCTCTCAGCAGTCCGTCGTTTGTGATCCAATAACTTTCGTTCTCTGTTTTCCCAGGCTTTTCACCCATAGCCTACTTCCTTGTGTAAATCTCAACTCAAAAAAAAAAAAAAAAAAAAAAAAAAAAAAACATTTCCTTCTCTGTTCTCATTCGTTTATTCATTCTTATTCGTTCGTTCGTTCTTCGACCACGTGTTTCTCCCCCATTTCCCCAGATAGTTTTCACTCATTAACCTTCAATGTTTACACTTTCCCCTCAAGTTATGTATTCCATCATATTTTATAACACCTTTTTCTTCTTCTTCTTTAAAAGGCTGCTTTCGACTTGCTCACCAAATCAATTCATCCCAAAAAAAATATCCATCTCCTATAGTGCCTTTTTTCTACATTCCCTAAACTCTCCTGCACTCCATCCTCCATCCAGCGTCCTTAAACGTATTTTTAACTCGAAGGTCACAAGAAACTCATTTTGCAATAAATGTTCGCATCAAACTACCCACCATAATCAAACTACCCACCATAATCAAACTACCCACCATAATAAAACCACTCAGCAGATTAAAACCACCCATCTTCATCAAACTACTCACCATCATCAAACTACCCACCATAATCAAACTACCCACCATAATCAAACTACCCAACATAATCAAACTACCCAACATAATCAAACCAATCAGCAGTTTAAAACCACCCATCATCATCAAACTACTGACCATCATCAAACTACCCACCATAATCAAACTACCCACCATAATAAAACTACCCACCATCATAAAACTACCCACCATAATCAAACTACCCAACATAATCAAACCACTCAGCAGATTAAAACCACCCATCATCATCAAACTACTCACCATCATCAAACTACCCACCATAATCAAACTACCCACCATAATAAAACTACCCACCATAATCAAACTACTCACCATAATCAAACTACCCACCATAATCAAACTACCCACCATAATCAAACTACCCACCATAATCAAACTACTCACCATAATCAAACTACCCCCCATAATCAAACTACCCACCATAATAAAACTACCCACCATAATCAAACTACCCACCATAATCAAACCACTCAGCAGATTAAAACCACCCATCATCATCAAACTACTCACCATCATCAAACTACCCACCATAATCAAACTACCCACCATAATCAAACTACCCACCATAATAAAACTACCCACCATAATCAAACTACCCAACACAATCAAACCACTCAGCAGATTAAAACCACCCATCATCATCAAACTACTCACCATCATCAAACTACCCACCATAATCAAACTACCCACCATAATCAAACTACCCACCATAATAAAACTACTCACCATAATCAAACTACCCACCATAATCAAACTACCCACCATAATCAAACTACTCACCATAATCAAACTACTCACCATAATCAAACTACCCACCATAACCAAACTACCCACCATGATCAAACTACCCACCATAATCAAACAACCCACCATAATCAAATGACTCACCATAATCAAACTACTCACCATAATCAAACTACCCACCATAATCAAACTACCCACCATAATCAAACTACTCACCATAATAAAACTACTCACCATAATAAAACGACCCACCATAATCAAACTACCCACCATAATAAAACTATTCACGATAATAAAACTACCCACCATAATCAAACTACTCACCATAATCAAACTACTCGCCATAATCAAACTACCCACCATAATCAAACTACTCACCATAATCAAACTACTCACCATAATAAAACTACCCACCATAATTAAACTACCCACCATAATAAAACTACCCACCATAATCAAACTACTCACCATAATAAAACTACCCACCATAATCAAACTACCCACCATAATCAAACTACCCACAATAATCAAACTACTCACCATAATCTCGCGAGATCTCGCGAGATCTCGGAGACGGTGGGAGGGATTTTCGAAGCTCCACACGGTCTCCACGTTTTTCGAAGTTAAGTCTGTTCACAATTGTATTTTGTCGAAACTGTATTTATCTTTCGGTGTGTGAAGTTATTGTGTGCAACTTTGGTTGTTTCTCGGTGTTTATCTTTCATAAATTGATCGTCTGTTTGCCGTGTCGTGTCTTGAGGCCTTGTACAGTGTGCACTGTACAACCTTGAGGCTTTGTTTTTCTCTCAGCAGTCCGTCGTTTGTGATCCAATAACTTTCGTTCTCTGTTTTCCCAGGCTTTTCACCCATAGCCTACTTCCTTGTGTAAATCTCAACTCAAAAAAAAAAAAAAAAAAAAAAAAAAAAAAACATTTCCTTCTCTGTTCTCATTCGTTTATTCATTCTTATTCGTTCGTTCGTTCTTCGACCACGTGTTTCTCCCCCATTTCCCCAGATAGTTTTCACTCATTAACCTTCAATGTTTACACTTTCCCCTCAAGTTATGTATTCCATCATATTTTATAACACCTTTTTCTTCTTCTTCTTTAAAAGGCTGCTTTCGACTTGCTCACCAAATCAATTCATCCCAAAAAAAATATCCATCTCCTATAGTGCCTTTTTTCTACATTCCCTAAACTCTCCTGCACTCCATCCTCCATCCAGCGTCCTTAAACGTATTTTTAACTCGAAGGTCACAAGAAACTCATTTTGCAATAAATGTTCGTTTCCCATAAATCGTACACTTTCAAAAATCCAATCTCACCCCTCCCCTCCAAATCTTCCCCATAACCCCTCCCCTCCAAATCTTCCCCATCACCCCTCCCCTCCAAATCTTCCCCATCACCCATCCCTTTCAAATCTCCCCCCTTGCCCCCTCCCTCCTAAACTACCCCCTCACCCCTCCCCGCCAAGACGCCCCCTCGCCCCTCCCCTCCTAGACTCCTGCCTCACCCCTCCCCTCCAAATCTCCCCCATATCCCATCCCTTTCAAATCCCTCCCCTTGTCCCTTCCCTCCCAAACTCCCCCCTCACCCCTCCCCTTCAAATCTCCCCACCCTCATTGCTTCTCAATTTCCCCCCTCTCACTCCCCCTCCTCAAAGCGTCCTCCCCGCTTCTTCCCCCTTCAAACTCTCACCTCCATCTCCCCCAACCTTCTGCCTCGCTCTTCCCCCTCCTCAAATAACACCTCATTGTGGCTCACCCAATCACCATCAAACCTTTTGTCCGCCCCATCCTTCCCTTTCTCCGAGCTATTCTGAAATCTCTGACACACCTTCAACAGCTCTCCCTATCTCTTCCACCTCTTCCACATCTTACCCTACCCCTCCTCCCCCCTGTTCTGTATCTGATGCTCCCCCTTCCTCTTCATTAACGGTATGGACCTGAAACATCCGGGGCCTTCGTTCAAACTTAACTGATCTCTCCATACAGGTTGCTTCTGTCAAACCAGACGTGATCTGCTTAACAGAAACTTTCCTCCTTTATGATGTCTCTGATTCCATAGTATCTCTCCCGGGCTACTCCCTCCTCCGGTATGATAGACCTGAGCCTCGTCCTGGAGGCGGGGTTGCTATCTTTATCAAAAACTCTCTTCCTCACTCGCCCTGCACTGCACTCTCTCCACCTCACCCCCAGGAATACCTCTGGCTACGGCTTCCCCTTCGCTCCCACCTCTTGTTCATATGTGTGTTGTACCGTCCACCAAACAGTGATGACTCCATCTACATCTCGCTGTCTGATGATATGGACCAACTTCTATCTACTCATCCCAACTCTCTCTTCCTCATATGTGGTGATTTCAATTGTCACCATGCCAGTTGGCTGGGTGTGGGTACCTCTCTCACCAGCCATGGCTCTTCAGCAAAGGACTTCTGCGACTCACTGGGACTGACACAATCTGTCAATTTCCCGACCCGGATCTCAGTCAACGGAACATCTTCTCTTCTGGACTTGGTTATGACTAACTTCCCTGAAAATGTCTGCTGCTCTTCTTCTGCTCCGATCGGATCATCTGATCATGTCCTTGTTAAAGTGGACATCTCTCTGACCATCCTCAGGGAGCCTGCTCAGCGTCGACGAGTCTGGCATTTCACTCAGGCCAACTGGCACGGTCTTCAAGCAGCCATCAATCATCTGGACTGGTCTCCCATCTCTACCACCTCTGACATCAACTCATCCTGGGAATTCTTCCAAAGTAAATTGCTCTCTCTCATGCACAGATTTATCCCATCTCGTCTTCAGTTGTCATACCCTTCCTCCCGTCCATGGTACACGGAATCTTGTGGTGAGGCTGTTGCCCAGAAACAACTTGCCTTCGTCTCCTGGAAAGCAAATCCAACGGAAGGAAATCTCATTTCCTTTCACAAAGCCCGAAACAAGTGTGTGTCCACCCTCAGGAGAGCCAGGAAACAATATCTCTCCGTTCTCAAGACCGAACTCTCTTATCTGTCTCCCTCTTCCAAATCCTGGTGGCGTCTGGTCAAATCCGTTTCTGGTGTTTGTTCCCCCTCCATCCCCTCCCTTACCTCAAACGGCTACACAGCTGACTCCGCACGTGAAAAAGCTGAATGCCTCAACTCTGTGTTTGCCTCTAAATCTTGTGTCCCAAACCCATCCCTCTCTGTACCCACCATACCCAGTCGTACCCTGCTGCTCCTGGACTCCGTGTCCTTTCCTCCTGACAAGGTGGAAAAGTTTCTGTCAACCCTCGACTCTGATTCTGCAAATGGACCCGACGGCATCAGCCCACGGGTCCTAAAATCCTGCTCTGCTGCTCTATCTCACCCTTTCTCTGTTCTCTTCACCCTCTCTTTTGCTCAAGGTCAACTGCCATCTGCTTGGAAATCAGCCAACATCACCGCTTTGCACAAAAAAGGTGCAAAAACAGATCCTAGCAACTACAGACCAATCAGCCTTCTCCCAATTATCAGCAAAGTCATGGAATCCATCATTGCTTCGGATATGAAATCTTTCCTCTTCTCCAATGGCTTGATCTCTGTTCATCAATTTGGTTTCAGACCAGGTCACTCTACTCTGGACATGCTGCTTCTGCTGTCTCAACAATGGATGGAGGTCCTCAATGCCAAACAGGAAATTAGAGCTGTCTCCCTCGACATATCACGTGCCTTCGACACGGTCTGGCACCCCGCTCTGCTCACCAAACTCTCCTCCTTTGGTATCCATGGAAATCTCCACGCATGGCTGGCGGACTTCCTCTCTAGTCGTCGTCAACGTGTGGCCCTGAATGGGTTTCTCTCATCTCCTCTTCCTGTTCAGGCTGGAGTTCCCCAAGGCAGTGTTCTGGGCCCCGTGCTTTTTCTGGTCTTCATCAATGATCTCTCTGACTCTCTCGAAAATCCTCTCTATCTCTTTGCTGATGACTCCACTCTCTGCCGCTCCATTCCTCTTCCCTCAGATCGGCAGTCTGCTGCCTCCTCACTCTCTGAAGACCTGGACAAAATCACAGACTGGTCAAACAAGTGGAACATGTCTTTCAATCCTGACAAATCTCACACTCTTACTATGTCTCTCCGAAAAGATCGACTGGACAACCCTCCCATCTACTTTCTCAACAATCCTCTCCAAGAAGTTCTGTCGCTCAAGATTTTGGGTCTCACTATCTGCCATGATCTTTCTTGGGAAAACCACATTTCCAAGCTGGCCTCCAAAGCCAGTCGCCGACTGGGCATCCTCCGTCGTGCGAAGTCCTTCCTCGGCACACCTGAGCTCCTCACCACATACAAGGCTTTCATCCGCAGCTCAATGGAATACTGTTCTCCCCTATGGGCCGGTGCTCCTGCCTCACACCTAGCTCGGCTTCACGCTGTTGAAACCAAAGCTTTCAGAATTATTGGAATCTCCCGCGATGAAGCTATCTCTGAGGGCCTTTCACTCACTCACCGCAGGCAGGTAGGTGGTCTTTCTGTCTTCTACCGACTCCTCTCCGGCCTTGCACCCCCAGCTCTCTCTGTGCTCTGTCCCCCAAATATTCCTACAGGTCGCACAAGATCTGCCAGCAACCCTCTGATGGTTAAACTGCCGAAATCTCGGCTCTCTGCTCACCTTCACTCTTTCATTCCTCTTTTCTCCCGCCTCTGGAACAAACTCCCTCACTCCCTTCAATCCCACTCCTCCCTCCAGGTCTTTAAAACAGCTGTTCACCACCATCTCTTATCTTCCCCCATCCAAAACCTTGATCTTTTCTACCCCCGCTAATTCACCCCAGATCCACCTTGTTTGAAATTCCAACTTCTTTCCTGGAAGTCCTGGCAGTGTCCATATGTTTTATACCTCTCCCACCGCCCCCTTCCCATGCCCCCCCCCCCCCCAAAGCCCTCGCCCTCTCTCAGATCTCTCGATGTCTCCATGTCTCTCGGTCCCTGCTCTCAAATGTTGTGTTTGTGTCCTTCCCCCTCTCTCCCCATCTTGTCTACCAGTCCCGATGTTATATGTTTTATGTGTCGGTTTGTCTTTCTGTGTGATTAATGTTCGCTCTTTCACGAGCCTCGATCTTGTACACAAAAAAAATAATAATAATAATAATAATAATAATCAAACTACCCAACATAATCAAACCACTCAGCAGATTAAAACCACGCATCATCATCAAACTACTCACCGTAATCAAACGACCCACCATAACCAAACTACCCAACATAATCAAACTACTCACCATAATAAAACTACCCACCATAATCAAACTACCCACCATAATCAAACTACCCACCATAATCAAACTACCCACCATAATCAAACTACTCACCATAATCAAACTACCCACCATAACCAAACTACCCACCATGATCAAACTACCCACCATAATCAAACTACCCACAATAATCAAACTACTCACCATAATCAAACTACTCACCATAATAAAACTACCCACCATAATCAAACTACCCACCATAATCAAACTACTCACCATAATAAAACTACCACAATAATCAAACTACTCACCATAATCAAACTACTCACCATAATAAAACTACCCACCATAATCAAACTACCCACCATAATCAAACTACTCACCATAATCAAACTACCCATCATAATCAAACTACCCACAATAATCAAACTACTCACCATAATCAAACTACTCACCATAATAGAACTACCCACCATAATCAAACTACCCACCATAATCAAACTACTCACCATAATAAAACTACCACAATAATCAAACTACTCACCATAATCAAACTACTCACCATAATAAAACGACCCACCATAATCAAACTACCCACCATAATCAAACTACCCACCATAATCAAACTACCCACCATAATCAAACTACCCACAATAATCAAACTACTCACCATAATCAAACTACCCAACATAATCAAACCACTCAGCAGATTAAAACCACGCATCATCATCAAACTACTCAACGTAATCAAACTACCCACCATAACCAAACTACCCACCATAATCAAACTACCCACCATAATCAAACTACTCACCATAATAAAACTACCACAATAATCAAACTACTCACCATAATCAAACTACTCACCATAATAAAACGACCCACCATAATCAAACTACCCACCATAATCAAACTACCCACCATAATCAAACTACCCACCATAATCAAACTACCCACAATAATCAAACTACTCACCATAATCAAACTACCCAACATAATCAAACCACTCAGCAGATTAAAACCACGCATCATCATCAAACTTCTCAACGTAATCAAACTACCCACCATAACCAAACTACCCAACATAATCAAACTACTCACCATAATAAAACTACCCACCATAATCAAACTACCCACCATAATCAAACTACCCACCATCATCTAACTACCCACCATAATCAAACTACTCACCATAATCAAACTACCCACCATAACCAAACTACCCACCATGATCAAACTACCCACCATAATCAAACTACCCACAATAATCAAACTACTCACCATAATCAAACTACTCACCATAATAAAACTACCCACCATAATCAAACTACCCACCATATTCAAACTACTCACCATAATAAAACTACCACAATAATCAAACTACTCACCATAATCAAACTACCCACCATAATCAAACTACTCACCATATTAAAACTACCCACCATAATCAAACTACTCACCATAATCAAACTGCCCACAATAATCAAACTACTCACCATAATCAAACTACTCACCATAATAAAACTACCCACCATAATCAAACTACCCACCATAATCAAACTACCCACCATAATCAAACTACTCACCATAATAAAACGACCCACCATAATCAAACTACTCGCCATAATCAAACTACCCACCATAATCAAACTACTCACCATTATCAAACTACCCACCATAATCAAACTACTCACCATAATCAAACTACCCATCATAATCAAACTACTCACCATAATCAAACGACCCACCATAATCAAAGTACTCACCATAATCAAACTACCCACAATAATCAAACTACTCACCATAATCAAACTACCCACCATAATCAAACTACTCACCATTATCAAACTACCCACCATAATCAAAGTACTCACCATAATCAAACTACTCACCATAATCAAACTACCCACCATAATCAAACTACTCACCAGAATAAAACTACCAACCATAATCAAACTACTCACCATAATAAAACTACCCACCATAATCAAACTACTCATCATAATAAAACTACCCACCATAATCAAACTACTCACCATAATCAAACTACCCACAATAATCAAACTACTCACCATAATCAAACTACCCACCATAATCAAACTACTCACCATAATAAAACTACCAACCATTATCAAACTACTCACCATAATCAAACTACCCACAATAATCAAACTACTCACTATAATAAAACTACCCACCATGATCAAACTACCCACCATAATCAAACTACCCACCATAATCAAACTACCCACCATAATAAAACTACTCACCATAATAAAACTACCCACCATAATCAAACTACTCACCATAATAAAACTACCCACCATAATAAAACTACCCACCATAATCAAACTACCCACCATAATAAAACTACTCACAATAATAAAACTACCCACCATAATCAAACTACTCATCATATTCAAACTACCCAACATAATAAAACTACCCACCATAATCAAACTACCCCCAATAATCAAACTATGCACCATAATAAAACTATCCACCATAATCAAACTACCCACCATAATCAAACTACTTACCATAATCAAACTACCCACAATAATCAAACTACTCACCATAATCAAACTACTCACCATAATAAAACTACCCACCATAATCAAACTACTCACCATAATCAAACTACCACAATAATCAAACTACTCACCATAATCAAACTACCCACCAAAATCAAACTACTCACCATATTAAAACTACCCACCATAATCAAACTACTCACCATAATCAAACTACCCACAATAATCAAACTACTCACCATAATCAAACTACTCACCATAATAAAACGACCCACCATAATCAAACTATCCACCATAATCAAACTACTCACCAAAATAAAACTACCCACCATAATCAAACTACTCACCATAATAAAACTACCCACCATAATCAAACTACTCACCATAATAAAACTACCCACCATAATCAAACTACTCACCATAATCAAAGTACCCACAATAATCAAACTCTCACCATAATCAAACTACCCACCATAATCAAACTACTCACCATAATAAAACTACCCACCATAATCAAACTACTCACCATAATCAAACTACCCACAATAATCAAACTACTCACCATAATAAAACTACCCACCATGATCAAACTACCCACCATAATCAAACTATCCACAATATCAAATGACTCACCATAATAAAACTACCCACCACAATCAAACTACACACCATAATCAAACTACTCACCAGAATTAAAACTACCCACCACAATCAAACTACCCACCATAATAAAACTACCCACCATAATAAAACTACCCACCATAATAAAACTATTCACCATTATCAAACTATTACCCACCATAATAAAACTACTCACCATAATCAAACTACCCACCATAATCAAACTACCCACAATAATCAAACTATGCACCATAATAAAACTACCCACGATAATCAAACTACCCTCCATAATAAAACTACCCACCATAATAAAACTACCCACCATAATCAAACTACCCACAATAATCAAACTATGCACCATAATAAAACTACCCACCATAATAAAACTACCCACCATAATCAAACTACCCACCATAATCAAACTACCCAACATAATCAACCACTCAGCAGCTAAAACCACCCATCATCATCAAACTACTCACCATAATAAAACTACACACCTTAATAAAACTACTCACCATAATCAAACTACTCACCATAATCAAACTACCCACCATAATCAAACTACTCACCATAATAAAACTACCCACCATAATCAAACTACCCACCATAATCAAACTACCCACAATAATCAAACTACTCACCATAATCAAACTACTCAGCATAATAAAACTCCCCGCCATAATCAAACTACCCAAATTATCAAACCACTCAGCAGTTTAAAACCACCCATCATCATCAAACTACTCACCATCATCATACTACCCACCATAATCAAACTACTCACCATAATAAAACTACCCACCATAATCAAACTACCCACCATAATCAAACTACCCAACATAATCAAACCACTCAGCGGATTAAAACCACCCATCATCATCAAACTACTCACCATCATCAAACTACCCACCATAATCAAACTACCCACCATAATCAAACTACTCACCATAATCAAACTACCCACCATAATCAAACTACCCACCATAATCAAACTACTCACCATAATCAAGCTACCCACCATAACCAAACTACCCACCATGATCAAACTACCCACCATGATCAAACAACCCACCATAATCAAACTACTCACCATAATCAAACTACTCACCATAATCAAACTACCCACCATAATCAAACTACCCACCATAATCAAACTACTCACCATAATAAAACTACTCACCATAATAAAACTACCCACCATAATCAAACTACCCACCATAATAAAACTACTCACGATAATAAAACTACCCACCATAATCAAACTACTCACCATAATCAAACTACTCGCCATAATCAAACTACCCGCCATAATCAAACTACCCACCATAATCAAACCACTCACCATAATAAAACTACCCACCATAATCAAACTACCCACCATAATAAAACTACCCACCATAATAAAACTACCCACCATAATCAAACTACTCACCATAATAAAACTACCCACCATAATCAAACTACCCAACATAATCAAACCACTCAGCAGATTAAAACCACCCATCTTCATCAAACTACTCACCATCATCAAACTACCCACAATAATCAAACTACTCACCATAATCAAACTACTCAGCATAGTAAAACTACCCACCATAATCAAACTACCCAACATAATCAAACCACTCAGCAGTTTAAAACCACCCATCATCATCAAACTACTCACCATCATCAAACTACCCACCATAATCAAACTACTCACCATAATAAAACTACCCAAAATAATCAAACTACTCACCATAATAAAACTACCCACCATAATCAAACTACCAAACATAATCAAACCACTCAGCAGATTAAAACCACCCATTATCAAACTACTCACCATCATCAAACTACCCACCATAATCAAACTACCCACCATAATCAAACTACCCACCATAATCAAACTACTCACCATAATCAAACTACCCACCATAATAAAACTACCCACCATAATCAAACTACTCACCATAATAAAACTACCCACCATAATAAAACTACCCACCATAATCAAACTACCCACCATAATAAAACTACTCACGATAATAAAACTACCCACCATAATCAAACTACTCACCATAATCAAACTACCCACCATAATAAAACTACCCACCATAATCAAACTACCCACAAGAATCAAACTACACACCATAATAAAACTATCCACCATAATCAAACTACCCACCATAATCAAACTACCCACCATCATCAAACTACTCACAATAATCAAACTACTCACCATAATCAAACTACTCACCATAATAAAACTCCCCATCATATTCAAACTACACACCATAATCAAACTACCCAACATAATCAAACCACTCAGCAGTTTAAAACCACCCATCATCATCAAACTACTCACCATAATCAAACTACCCACCATAATCAAACTACTCACCATAATAAAACTACCCACCATAATCAAACTACCAAACATAATCAAACCACTCAGCAGATTAAAACCACCCATCATCATCAAACTACTCACCATCATCAAACTACCCACCATAATCAAACTACCCACCATAATCAAACTACCCACCATAATCAAACTACTCACCATAATCAAACTACCCACTATAATAAAACTACCCACCATAATCAAACTTACTACTCACCATATTAAAACTACCCACCATAATCAAACTACTCACCATAATCAAACTACCCACAATAATCAAACTACTCACCAAAATCAAACTACTAGTACTCACCATAATAAAACTACCCACCATCATCAAACTACCCACCATAATCAAACTACCCACCATAATCAAACTACTCACCAAAATAAAACGACGCACCATAATCAAACTACTCACCATAATCAAACTACCCACCATAATCAAACTACTCACCATAATCAAACTACCCACCATAATCAAACTACTCACCATAATCAAACTACCCACCATAATCAAACTACTCACCATAATCAAACGACCCACCATAATCAAAGTACTCACCATAATCAAACTACCCACCATAATCAAACTACTCACCATAATCAAACTACCCACAATAATCAAACTACTCACCATAATCAAACTACCCACCATAATCAAACTACTCACCATTATCAAACTACCCACCGTAATCAAACTACTCACCATAATCAAACTACTCACCATAATCAAACTACCCACCATAATCAAACTACTCACCATAATAAAACTACCCACCATAATCAAACTACTCACCATAATAAAACTACCCCCATAATCAAACTACTCTTCATAATAAAACTACCCACCATAATCAAACTACTCACCATAATCAAACTACCCACAATAATCAAACTACTCACCATAATCAAACTACCCACCATAATCAAACTACTCACCATAATAAAACTACCCACCATAATCAAACTACTCACCATAATCAAACTACCCACAATAATCAAACTACTCACTATAATAAAACTACCCACCATGATCAAACTACCCACCATGATCAAACTACCCACCATAATCAAAGTACCCACCATAATCAAACTACCCACCATAATAAAACTACTCACCATAATAAAACTACCCACCATAATCAAACTACTCACCATAATAAAACTACCCACCATAATAAAACTACCCACCATAATCAAACTACCCACCATAATAAAACTACTCACGATAATAAAACTACCCACCATAATCAAACTACTCACCATAATCAAACTACCCACCATAATAAAACTACCCACCATAATCAAACTACCCACAATAATAAAACTATGCACCATAATAAAACTATCCACCATAATCAAACTACCCAGCTAGGGTGGTGCTCAAAATATATATTTTTAAATATTTACTGGGGACATGGCTTTATGTTGTTCCTTTTGTTCCAAAATGAAACGACACCAAATATGAAAGCAATCTGATTTTATTTAGGGGTGCCACATCAGCCTTCAAACGAAAGGTGTCTACAAAACTTTTCTATATATGGATCGAAAGCAAAACCAGAAGTTTGTTTTATGAAAATCCACCCTCCACTCACTTTCTTTGTATTCTAGCAAACACAAGTTACAATAGCTGCACAAATAGCACTATATTGCTATGAAAACTCAAATTCAATGATAACAATCCAAATGTTCAGTTCATAAAATGAAGAGACACCATATCACATAATATTAAAAAACCCAAATATAATGAGAAATGTAACTCCTATTTCTGGGCCTGTTTCACCACTGTTGCCTTCCTGGCATCGGGGTACATCTTCCTGTGAGCAGCAACAACTTGGAGCAGAGCTTGCTTTTGCTCTTCATCCTTTGTAAGGAGCTTATTGGAGTCTTGTATCAATGCGACACCCCTTTCTGCCCTGTCGTTCACCACGACTAAGCCACTGGCGGCTTTCTTTGCTTCCTGAAAGCTGGTTTCTTGCTCCCATGAACCAGGATCCTTATCCATCAAATCAGTTGGGGTCCCTAGGATGCTGAAGAAATGCTTGGTGTGTTTTGTTATGAGGCCAGCGATTGACAGGGCGGTTCCTCGTTTGATAGCTGGTCTCTTTGGAGAGGGGTTTTCACCGTCATTTTTCAATGCTTCAATCATATTGATCTTGCTTTCTTTGTCAATTCTGGTGTCAAAGAATGCAAATGCCACTAGTACTGGGCTCATGTACCACGTGTGGCGGCCAAGTGCCTTCAAGGCTGCCTGAGCCATCTTCTGATTGATTTGTTCAAACTTTTCCAACTTCTTGAAGAGGTTAATGTCATTCAGGGGAGCCTCAATAGCTTGTGGAGCCCGAAACCAAGCCTGTACAAACACAAGGCAGACAAAAATGTTGAAGGCTCGGAGTTCTCTCGCCTCTCGAAGTGTCAAGTGGAACTCTGACCGAAACATGAACACCTGTAGTGAATATAGTGCTTTTGCCATCCATCTGGCTCTGTGCATTGCTCCTGGAGCCATGATCCGGATTCCACGAGGTGGGATTCCTCCCATGTAGATGACAGTCAGTTCTAGGAGTTCACGATAATCATCTCGTGGCTGCTGATCTTTCAAACACACAAGAGCAAATTCCAGAGCTTCATCCATCATGTCATTGTTCTGTGCAAACTCAGCTGCCGTATCAGGATCTGTGAATCCATTTTTTGGTTGGTGATGGGCAATGGACGGCCACTCCACCTGAAACCGCTTAAAAAGCTGGATGTCAGGGCCTGATGAAGGACCGAAAAGAGTGGTGAAAACATCTCCCAGAATGATTTCGTGCGCATGATGGCGGCAAGCCAAATGAATTAGTTCAGTCTGTAGCTTCTTCTTTTCAATGAGGACAGCAGCCCCTCCACGAACACCTGAATTGCTGGCCGTTGTGTCAAAAGACAAAGCCTTCACCTTGCCCACAAGGTTCCAGCTCTTCAGTGTGTCCACTACAGCGGTTGCCATAGCTTCTCCTCCCCCGTCAGGTAACTTGGGAACATTCAACAGCTGCTCCATTCCATGGTACTGGTTGGACACAAGGATTGGAAGACGATCCACCTTCACATGCACAAAATCTCCAGTGACATCGGGAAGAAGCTTTCCATCCCAATGGACCACTAAAGGACCCTGCACATTATGATGAAATGCTTCTTTTATTTCGTCCATGGTTTTGCATCGATGCATCATGCGATTCCGCCGCACTGTCCATCGGTTCAGTGGCAGCTCTGCAGGATCCCATCCTACTGCTCTACAAATGGATGCCAAGTTGTGGACAGCCATTCGGTCACTTGTTTTCGTACGATCCAAAGAAGCTGCGACTTCAGGAGTGACAATGTTGATAGGCCTTCTTTTCTTGGGACGAGATATCCCACCATCAGATGATGAAGAACCAGCCTGTGCCGTGGTCTCAGAGTCAGAGTCTGAGTCTGTGACTTCCATAGCAGTAGCACCCTTCATGACCATTTCCTGTCTCTTATTTTCCTTCTCTGCCTTAGTCTTCTCCTTTTTTCTTCCCTTTCTTTCTTTCGCTTCGTTTTTGCTTCCAACACAGTGTCTACAGATCCCATTGAAGCCTTCCTCTCTGAGAATTGATCGTGAAGAAACTTCCTGTCCTCGGGGTTGGTGATTATGGCCTCCGAATCTGCATGCCTAAGATCAAACGTCTTCTCCAAGGAGGCCTTGAAGGATGCTTCCTTTTTCTCTTGGGTCGCACCACCCCGCTTTGCACCTTTTTGGAGGCTCCTCCATTCTTCATATAGCCTCTCCAAACGATGGATGCAGTGCTGCTTCGTCGTTGTAGGTAGGTGAGCTTTTTCCCAGAACTTCACAACCTCTTCAATGGTGAGGGTTGCACTCTCCCGGGAAGTGCGATTCTCCTTCTTCAGGTGATGGAAAAACAGGACAAGAGATTGATGCACAGTCGGGAGCTTGGCACCTTTGATGGCATCTCCAGAAGTGGACCCAATGAGATACACATTATCCTGAGCCCGAGTTTTCAATGAAACACTGGTACTAGCACATGCCATATCTGCAAAATACGCAAGAATGTGGGTAAAATCCTGTTAATTCTTACTCCACAGGGTCACTCTCTACAAAAGAGCCACAGTCAATAAGTTAGGCCTACATATTACACACTAAAAAAGCGTACCCCTGACCCCGGGAACCTGTACAAAACATGCATGAAAATTGCCCAGATAGTGATCATAGGAAGTCTCAAAACTGTATGTATAATATATTGTATATAACTATATATATACACAAAGAATTAAGTTAAGCACCCCCCCCGTTTTTTTACAACCTCGCACATTACAAGTTTGTTGTCGTCAAAACAGTGTAATATACCCATGATATTGCTATATTTTCTGGAGAAGTGATATTATGGTCACATAAAAACATAACAATCATGCCGTTTTCAATATTTTATTCTGAATAATTTAAGGTGAAATTTTTTGGGAATTTTAGGCATATTTTCACCTCAATTTAAGTATGGAGCTATAGGTCCATCACGGACAGTGTGGATGACGTTTATGTTTTCTAACGTACAGTCATTGTTCTGAGAAGACCTCTAGCGATCTTTGCGTCAATAACGTATGTAGGACCCACGTGATCGGATCACTGACTCAACCCTACGTCTCATAGACCCTGTAAGCCGTCGTATGCGTTGCTGTGGCAGGTTGTTCCATTCCCGATGTAATGCACGTTCCAATTCATCCAGATTGGCTATTGGAGGGACCATCTTCGCAATTTGTCGTCCCAACATGTCCCAAACGTGCTCGAGGGGGTTCAGGTTCAGGACAGGATTAGGGGGTGCTTAACTTAATTCTTTGTGTAGGGGTGCTTAACTTAATTATTTGTGTATATAATGTATAATGTGTATTTATGTATATTTATTATTTAATGTATATTTTATGTATAAATTTAATGTATATTTAATTATAATGTATATATATTGTATAACTATATATTTATTTATTATATTTAAATTTTAATATATTATATTTATTTTAAATATATTATTTAATGTATTATATTTGTCTATATTTGTATAATTGTCTATCGTATAATTGTATATATAATGTATAATATAATATATATTATTATTATTTAATGTATATTTACTATATATTTATTTTTAATATTATATTTAATGTATATATATAATTATGTATTTATTTTGTGTATATACAGCCCAAAAAATGGGAATTCCTATTTTTGCATGGGGGAAAATTCATCACTGATGTGGCACCCCTACATATTATTGGATTCCATTCACATTTGGTGTGGTTTCCTTTGACACCAAAAGGAACAAAAATAGCCCATGTCCCGGAGAAAATCTGCAATTTGATTTTTTGAAGCCCACCCTACTACCCACCATAATCAAACTACCCACCATAATCAAACTACCCACAATAATCAAACTACTCACCATAATCAAACTACTCACCATAATAAAACTACCCACCATAATCAAACTACCCTACCCACCATAATCAAACTACCCAACATAATCAAACCACTCAGCAGATTAAAATCACCCATCATCATCAAACTACTCACCATAATCAAACTACTCACCATAATAAAACTACTCACCATAATAAAACTACCCACCATAATCAAACTACACACCATAATCAAACTACCCACAATAATAAAACTACCCACCATAATCAAACTACCCACCATAATCAAACTACCCACCATAATCAAACTACTCACCATAATCAAACTACTCAGCAGATTAAAACCACCCATCATCATCAAACTACTCACCATAATCAAACTACTAACCATAATCAAACTACTCACCATAATAAAACTACCCACCATAATCAAACTACACACCATAAGCAAACTACCCACAATAATAAAACTACCCACCATAATCAAACTACCCACCATAATCAAACCACTCAGCAGATTAAAACCACCCATCATCATCAAACTACTCACCATCATCAAACTACCCACCATAATCAAACTACCCACCATAATCAAACTACCCACCATAATAAAACTACCCACCATAATCAAACTACCCAACATAATCAAACCACTCAGTGGATTAAAACCACCCATCATCATCAAACTACTCACCATCATCAAACTACCCACCATAATCAAAGTACCCACCATAATCAAACTACCCACCATAATCAAACTACTCACCATAATCAAACTACCCACCATAATCAAACTACCCACCATAATCAAACTACTCACCATAATCAAACTACTCACCATAATCAAACTACCCACCATGATCAAACTACCCACCATAATCAAACAACCCACCATAATCAAACTACTCACCATAATCAAACTACTCACCATAATCAAACTACCCACCATAATCAAACTACCCACCATAATCAAACTACTCACCATAATAAAACTACTCACCATAATAAAACTACCCACCATAATCAAACTACCCACCATAATCAAACTACTCACCATAATCAAACTACTCAGCAGATTAAAACCACCCATCATCATCAAACTACTCACCATAATCAAACTACTAACCATAATCAAACTACTCACCATAATCAAACTACCCACCATAATCAAACTACACACCATAATCAAACTACCCACAATAATAAAACTACCCACCATAATCAAACTACCCACCATAATCAAACCACTCAGCAGATTAAAACCACCCATCATCATCAAACTACTCACCATCATCAAACTACCCACCATAATCAAACTACCCACCATAATCAAACTACCCACCATAATAAAACTACCCACCATAATCAAACTACCCAACATAATCAAACCACTCAGCGGATTAAAACCACCCATCATCATCAAACTACTCACCATCATCAAACTACCCACCATAATCAAAGTACCCACCATAATCAAACTACCCACCATAATCAAACTACTCACCATAATCAAACTACCCACCATAATCAAACTACCCACCATAATCAAACTACTCACCATAATCAAACTACTCACCATAATCAAACTACCCACCATAAGCAAACTACCCACCATGATCAAACTACCCACCATAATCAAACAACCCACCATAATCAAACTACTCACCATAATCAAACTACTCACCATAATCAAACTACCCACCATAATCAAACTACCCACCATAATCAAACTACTCACCATAATAAAACTACTCACCATAATAAAACTACCCACCATAATCAAACTACCCACCATAATAAAACTACTCACGATAATAAAACTAGCCACCATAATCAAACTACTCACCGTAATCAAACTACTCGCCATAATCAAACTACCCACCATAATCAAACTACCCACCATAATAAAACTACCCACCATAATCAAACTACTCACCATAATCAAACTACCCACCATAATCAAACCACTCACCATAATAAAACTACCCACCATAATCAAACTACCCACCATAATAAAACTACCCACCATAATCAAACTACTCACCATAATAAAACTACCCACCATAATCAAACTACCCACCATAATCAAACTACCCACAATAATCAAACTACTCACCATAATCAAACTACCCAACATAATCAAACCACTCAGCAGATTTAAAACCATGCATCATCATCAAACTACTCACCATCATCAAACTACCCACCATAACCAAACTTTGGGGTCTTGAGAACTGTACCCCTTGCGTCGTTTCAATTATCCCAGTCGTTGTGTCCTTTCCTTCATTGATTTAGCATAGCGCGATTTGGTCAACGTCGGGTGGAATCGGGTAAACTGTGCGAACACGGCGGCCATTCCGCTCGGCCCATCATAACATCTGAAGCCGTGTCCGTAACACATAATCAAACTACTCACCATAATCAAACTACCCAACATAATCAAACCACTCAGCAGATTAAAACCACCCATCATCATCAAACTACTCACCATCATCAAACTACCCACCATAATCAAAGTACCCACCATAATCAAACTACCCACCATAATCAAACTACTCACCATAATCAAACTACCCACCATAATCAAACTACC
Organism: Myxine glutinosa; assembly: GCF_964187855.1. NCBI lineage: Eukaryota > Metazoa > Chordata > Myxini > Myxiniformes > Myxinidae > Myxine > Myxine glutinosa. Next base: position 27,167,594 of record NC_136264.1, read on the forward strand.
CACCATAATCAAACTACTCACCATAATCAAACTACTCACCATAATCAAACTACCCACCATAACCAAACTACCCACCATGATCAAACTACCCACCATAATCAAACAACCCACCATAATCAAACTACTCACCATAATCAAACTACTCACCATAATCAAACTACCCACCATAATCAAACTACCCACCATAATCAAACTACTCACCATAATAAAACTACTCACCATAATAAAACTACCCACCATAATCAAACTACCCACCATAATAAAACTACTCACGATAATAAAACTACCCACCATAATCAAACTACTCACCGTAATCAAACTACTCGCCATAATCAAACTACCCACCATAATCAAACTACCCAACATAATCAAACTACCCACCATAATCAAACCACTCACCATAATCAAACTACCCACCATAATAAAACTACTCACGATAATAAAACTACCCACCATAATCAAACTACTCACCATAATCAAACTACCCACCATAATAAAACTACTCACGATAATAAAACTACCCACCATAATCAAACTACTCACCATAATCAAACTACCCACCATAATCAAACCACTCACCATAATAAAACTACCCACCATAATCAAACTACCCACCATAATAAAACTACCCACCATAATAAAACTACCCACCATAATCAAACTACTCACCATAATAAAACTACCCACCATAATCAAACTACCCACCATAATCAAACTACCCACAATAATCAAACTACTCACCATAATCAAACTACCCAACATAATCAAACCACTCAGCAGATTAAAACCATGCATCATCATCAAACTACTCACCATCATCAAACTACCCACCATAACCAAACTTTGGGGTCTTGAGAACTGTACCCCTTGCGTCGTTTCAATTATCCCAGTCGTTGTGTCCTTTCCTTCATTGATTTAGCATAGCGCGATTTGGTCAACGTCGGGTGGAATCGGGTAAACTGTGCGAACACGGCGGCCATTCCGCTCGGCCCATCATAACATCTGAAGCCGTGTCCGTAACACATAATCAAACTACTCACCATAATCAAACTACCCAACATAATCAAACCACTCAGCAGATTAAAACCATGCATCATCATCAAACTACTCACCATCATCAAACTACTCACCGTAATCAAACTACCCACCATAACCAAACTACCCACCATGATCAAACCACTCAATATAATTATTGCCAAGAGACTACTTCGGAAACTGTTTCTGTAAAGAGTTTGCTTTGGTTAAGATGATGTTGCTTCTGTTAAAAAATGTTGCTTTGACAATGATGACGATGATGGCGATGACGATGACGGCGACCATATAATAGTTGTTTTGATATCAGCACTGTGTCTGGCATTATTTGGAGTATTTGTGGAAAGTGTTAGTATCCATCCATGTTCAATGCAAAACGATGGGATTTTTTTTCTTCCTTCTCCCTTCCATAGATGTGCTGCACATTCTTCTTTCCCGCCCATCTTATCATCGAAAAACCTCCATTCCTTCTCTTCCTTTCCTCCCGCACTTGTCGTTATAAGTGAGGAACTGTCCATAGAACTCCAAGGAACTGTCCATAGAACTCCAAGGAACTGTCCATAGACCTCCAAGGAACTGTCCATAGAACTCCAATGAACTGTCCATAGACCTCCAAGGAACTGTCCATAGAACTCCAAGGAACTGTCCAAAGAACTCCAAGGAACTGTCCATAGAACTCCAAGGAACTGTCCAAAGAACTCCAAGGAACTGTCCATAGAACTCCAATGAACTGTCCATAGACCTCCAAGGAACTGTCCATAGAACTCCAAGAAAAGGAAGATAACAGGGAGAGTATTGACCCTTCCTGTTCTCCTCCTTTCCCAAATGTATTTTTAAATTCAATCACCCCACACAACCAACCATCGTTCACCTCCGCAATATGCACATCGTCTTAAAGCTGATGTTGGTTTCTCCTCCATTGGATCGAAGTGACATTCCTGATAAAGTCATGGATTACTGCAAGTGCTCGCTTATGGCCAAGCATGTGATGCGGGTGTTCAAATGATGTTTTCTGGTTTTCAGAAGTGACTTGTTTATTCTTGAAGGTTGGTTATATCTACAATATAAGAGAGATGTTGGTCTGTCTGTCCTCCCCCCTTCCCCCTGTCTCCCCCCTCTCTCTGGACACAAGCAAGGCATACGGACAAGACAAGACGGCATTCCTCCTTGTGTCTTGCAGGAGTGTGCTTCAGAACTTGCTCCCATGCTTGCTCGTTTGTTTCGTTTTTGTTAAAAAAAAACCCAAACTTTTCCTCTTTCCTGGAGACATTCCTTAGTGCAGCCTATTCTAAAGAAGGGTGATCGTTCAAACCCTCCAACTCCCGTCATATTGCTCTGATTTCTACGATTTCCAAAGTGTTTGCATGTCTTCTCAGTTCCCATTTCCTCAAGCATCTTGAATCCCACAGTCTTCTATCTGACCATCAATATGGCTTTCGCAAGGCAAGATCTACCGGTGATATCCTTTCTTACATTACTAATGTCTGCGCCTCTTCTCTGAGAGACTTTGGGGAATCCTTTGTTGTAGACCTTGATATCTCAAAAGCCTTTGACAGAGTTTGTATCTGGGTCTGATATCCAAGCTTTCCTCTTTCGCTTTCCTCCTTCACTCTGCTCTCTCATATCGAGCTTTCTCTCTGACCGTTCTATCTCTTCGCTATCGACGGCGGTGTCGCTCAGAGTTCTGTCCTGTTTCCAACACTCTTCCTTCTTTTTATCAATGTCCTTCTTTCTTCTACAAATAACCAAATGCACTGATATGCTGATGACTCAACATTACATTCCTCCATGTTTTTCCCATCTGCTCGATCTTTCCTCAATCGATCTACATCTCGTTTGATCACAGCCACCTCTTTAAATTCGGATTTGGACAAGATTTCCCAGTGGGGCAAATTTAATCAGGTTAAATTTAATGCTTCTAAAACTAAATTTCTTCCCATATCTCTCTCTAAAACTCCTCTCAACTCTCCGAACTCCTTTGAAAGCTCCACAATTACACCATGTGATACAATACACCTACTAGGTATTACCCTAACTTAAAATTTATCCTGGAATCCACAGATTACACAAATAGCTAAGTCTGCCTCGAAGAAACTAGGAGTCCTGTTCAGATGTCGAAGATTCTCCTCCTCTCAACAGTTGCTTCAACGATATAAAGGATTGATTCGTCCTTGTATAGAGTACTGCTCTCACATCTGGGGCGGATCTAGCTCCACATACTTACTGGACAGAATTGAATAAAAGGTAATCGCCTTATGAACTCTCCCAATCTGACCTCAAAACTCGTCCTGCTCAAATTACGTCGCAAAGTTGGCTCCCTTTCTCTTTTCTACAGATATTACTTCGGTTTATGCTCCCAATAACTTGCTGCTTGTGTACCTCCGCCATTAGCGAGACCATGGAATACTCCACAAGCCACTACATCCCATGATTACTGTGTGGCAATTGGCAACTCAAGGGTGGGCCGTTATGATGTTTGTTTCTTCCCCTCCACTGCTAAACTCTGGAACTCTTTACCTTCCCATATCTTTCCAAACACTTATGATCTTCCCCTTTTCAAAAAGCAGATTTTCTGCTTTCTCATACATAACAATGTTCATAACATAACAATGTTCCTAGAGCTAGAGCACTTTGGGTGTAAACTGTCTTTGCTGTCTTTCCCTCGTGGTCCCCCTGTGCTGTCTTTCCCTCGTGGTCCCCCTGTGCTATCTTTACCTCGTGGTCCCCCTGTACTTTCTTTCCCTCGTGGTCCCCCTGTGCTGTCTTTCCCTCGTGGTCCCCCTGTGCTGTCTTTCCCTCGTGGTCCCCCTGTGCTATCTTTCCCTCGTGGTCCCCCTGTGCTGTCTTTCCCTCGTGGTCCCCCCTGTGCTGTCTTTCCCTCGCGGTCCCCCTGTGCTGTCTTTCCCTCATGGTCCCCCTGTACTGTCTTTCCCTCATGGTCCCCCTGTGCTGTCTTTCCCTCGTGGCCCTCCTGTGCTGTCTTTCCCTCGTGGTCCCCCTGTGCTGTCTTTCCCTCGTGGTCCCCCTGTACTGTCTTTCCCTCATGGTCCCCCTGTGCTGTCTTTCCCTCGTGGTCCCCCTGTGCTGTCTTTCCCTCGTGGTCCCCCTGTGCTGTCTTTCCCTCGTGGTCCCCCTGTGCTGTCTTTCCCTCGTGGTCCCCCTGTGCTATCTTTCCCTTGTGGTCCCCCTGTACTGTCTTTCCCTCATGGTCCCCCTGTGCTGTCTTTCCCTCGTGGTCCCCCTGTGCTGTCTTTCCCTCGTGGTCCCCCTGTGCTGTCTTTCCCTCGTGGCCCCCCTGTGCTGTCTTTCCCTCGTGGTCCCCCTGTGCTGTCTTTCCCTCGCGGTCCCCCTGTGCTGTCTTTCCCTCACGGTCCGCCTGTGCTGTCTTTCCCTCACGGTCCCCCTGTGCTGTCTTTCCCTCGTGGTCCCCCTGTACTGTCTTTCCCTCGCGGTCCCCCTGTGCTGTCTTTCCCTCCTGGTCCCCCTGTGCTGTCTTTCCCTCGTGTCCCCCTGTACTGTCTTTCCCTCGCGGTCCCCCTGTCCTGTCTTTCCCTCGTGGTCCCCCTGTGCTGTCTTTCCCTCGTGGTCCCCCTGTCCTGTGTTTCCCTCGTGGTCCCCCTGTGCTGTCTTTCCCTCATGGTCCCCCTGTGCTGTCTTTCCCTCGTGGTCCCCCTGTGCTGTCTTTCCCTCGTGGTCCCCCTGTGCTGTCTTTCCGTCATGGTCCCCCTGTGCTATCTTTCCGTCGTGGTCCCCTTGTGCTGTCTTTCACTCGTGGTCCCCCAGTGCTGTCTTTCCGTCATGGTCCCCCTGTGCTGTCTTTCCCTCGTGGTCCCCCTGTGCTGTATTTCCCTCGTGGTCCCCCTGTGCTGTCTTTCCCTCGTGGTCCCCCTGTGCTGTCTTTCCCTCGTGGTCCCCCTGTGCTGTCTTTCTCTCGTGGTCCCCCTGTGCTGTCTTTCCCTCGTGGTCCCCCTGTGCTGTCTTTCCCTCGCGGTCCCCCTGTACTGTCTTTCCCTCGCGGTCCCCCTGTACTGTCTTTCCCTCGTGGTCCCCCTGTGCTGTCTTTCCGTCGTGGTCCCCCTGTGCTGTCTTTCCCTCGCGGTCCCCCTGTCCTGTCTTTCCCTCGCAGTCCCCCTGTACTGTCTTTCCCTCGTGGTCCCCCTGTGCTGTCTTTCCCTCCCAGTCCCCCTGTGCTGTCTTTCCCTCGCGGTCCCCCTGTGCTGTCTTTCCCTCGTGGTCCACCTGTGCTGTCTTTCCCTCGTGGTCCCCCTGTGCTGTCTTTCCCTCGTGGTCCCCCTGTGCTGTCTTTCCCTCGTGGTCCCCCTGTGCTATCTTTCCCTCGTGGTCCCCCTGTACTGTCTTTCCCTCGTGGTCCCCCTGTGCTGTCTTTCCCTCGTGGCCCCCCTGTGCTGTCTTTCCCTTGTGGTCCCCCTGTGCTGTCTTTCCCTCGTGGTCCCCCCTGTGCTGTCTTTCCCTCGCGGTCCCCCTGTGCTGTCTTTCCCTTGTGGTCCCCCTGTACTGTCTTTCCCTCATGGTCCCCCTGTGCTGTCTTTCCCTCGTGGTCCCCCTGTGCTGTCTTTCCCTCGTGGTCCCCCTGTGCTGTCTTTCCCTCGTGGTCCCCCTGTGCTGTCTTTCCCTCGTGGTCCCCCTGTGCTATCTTTCCCTCGTGGTCCCCCTGTACTGTCTTTCCCTCGTGGTCCCCCTGTGCTGTCTTTCCCTCGTGGCCCCCTGTGCTGTCTTTCCCTCGCGGCCCCCCTGTGCTGTCTTTCCCTCGTGGTCCCCCTGTACTGTCTTTCCCTCATGGTCACCCTGTGCTGTCTTTCCCTCGTGGTCCCCCTGTGCAGTCTTTCCCTCGTGGTCCCCCTGTGCTGTCTTTCCCTCGTGGTCCCCCTGTGCTATCTTTCCCTCCTGGTCCCCCTGTACTGTCTTTCCCTCGTGGTCCCCCTGTGCTGTCTTTCCCTCGTGGCCCTCCTGTGCTGTCTTTCCCTCGTGGTCCCCCTGTGCTGTCTTTCCCTCGTGGTCCCCCTGTACTGTCTTTCCCTCGTGGTCCCCCTGTGCTGTCTTTCCCTCGTGGTCCCCCTGTGCTGTCTTTCCCTCGTGGTCCCCCTGTGCTGTCTTTCCCTCGTGGTCCCCCTGTGCTGTCTTTCCCTCGTGGTCCCCCTGTGCTATCTTTCCCTCGTGGTCCCCCTGTACTGTCTTTCCCTCGTGGTCCCCCTGTGCTGTCTTTCCCTCATGGGCCCCCTGTGCTGTCTTTCCCTCGTGGTCCCCCTGTGCTGTCTTTCCCTTGTGGTCCCCCTGTGCTGTCTTTCCCTCGTGGCCCCCCTGTGCTGTCTTTCCCTCGTGGTGCCCCTGTGCTGTCTTTCCCTCGTGGTCCCCTTGTGCTGTCTTTCCCTCGCGGTCCCCCTGTGCTGTCTTTCCCTCGCGGTCCGCCTGTGCTGTCTTTCCCTCACGGTCCCCCTGTGCTGTCTTTCCCTCGTGGTCCCCCTGTACTGTCTTTCCCTCGCGGTCCCCCTGTGCTGTCTTTCCCTCCTGGTCCCCTGTGCTGTCTTTCCCTCGTGTCCCCCTGTACTGTCTTTCCCTCGCGGTCCCCCTGTCCTGTCTTTCCCTCGTGGTCCCCCTGTGCTGTCTTTCCCTCGTGGTCCCCCTGTGCTGTCTTTCCCTCGCGGTCCCCCTGTACTGTCTTTCCCTCGTGGTCCCCCTGTCCTGTGTTTCCCTCGTGGTCCCCCTGTGCTGTCTTTCCCTCGTGGTCCCCCTGTGCTGTCTTTCCCTCGTGGTCCCCCTGTGCTGTCTTTCCGTCATGGTCCCCCTGTGCTATCTTTCCGTCGTGGTCCCCTTGTGCTGTCTTTCCCTCGTGGTCCCCCTGTGCTGTCTTTCCGTCGTGGTCCCCCTGTGCTGTCTTTCCCTCGTGATCCCCCTGTGCTGTCTTTCCCTCGTGGTCCCCCTGTGCTGTCTTTCCCTCGTGGTCCCCCTGTGCTGTCTTTCCGTCATGGTCCCCCTGTGCTGTCTTTCCCGAGTGGTCCCCCTGTGCTGTCTTTCTCTCGTGGTCCCCCTGTGCTGTCTTTCCCTCGTGGTCCCCCTGTGCTGTCTTTCCCTCGTGGTCCCCCTGTACTGTCTTTCCCTCGTGGTCCCCCTGTGCTGTCTTTCCCTCATGGTCCCCCTGTGCTGTCTTTCCCTCGTGGTCCCCCTGTGCTGTCTTTCCCTCGTGGTCCCCCTGTGCTGTCTTTCCGTCATGGTCCCCCTGTGCTATCTTTCCGTCGTGGTCCCCTTGTGCTGTCTTTCTCTCGTGGTCCCCCTGTGCTGTCTTTCCCTCGTGGTCCCCCTGTGCTGTCTTTCCCTCGTGGTCCCCCAGTGCTGTCTTTCCGTCATGGTCCCCCTGTGCTGTCTTTCCCTCGTGGTCCCCCTGTGCTGTCTTTCCCTCGTGGTCCCCCTGTGCTGTCTTTCCCTCGTGGTCCCCCTGTGCTGTCTTTCCATCATGGTCCCCCTGTGCTGTCTTTCCCTCGTGGTCCCCCTGTGCTGTCTTTCTCTCGTGGTCCCCCTGTGCTGTCTTTCCCTCGTGGTCCCCCTGTGCTGTCTTTCCCTCGTGGTCCCCCTGTACTGTCTTTCCCTCGTGGTCCCCCTGTCCTGTCTTTCCCTCGTGGTCCCCCTGTGCTGTCTTTCCCTCGCGGTCCCCCTGTACTGTCTTTCCCTCGCGGTCCCCCTGTACTGTCTTTCCCTCGTGGTCCCCCTGTGCTGTCTTTCCGTCGTGGTCCCCCTGTGCTGTCTTTCCCTCGCGGTCCCCCTGTCCTGTCTTTCCCTCGCAGTCCCCCTGTACTGTCTTTCCCTCGTGGTCCCCCTGTGCTGTCTTTCCCTCCCAGTCCCCCTGTGCTGTCTTTCCCTCGCGGTCCCCCTGTGCTGTCTTTCCCTCGTGGTCCACCTGTGCTGTCTTTCCCTCGTGGTCCCCCTGTGCTGTCTTTCCCTCGTGGTCCCCCTGTGCTATCTTTCCCTCGTGGTCCCCCTGTACTGTCTTTCCCTCGTGGTCCCCCTGTGCTGTCTTTCCCTCGTGGCCCCCCTGTGCTGTCTTTCCCTCGCGGCCCCCCTGTGCTGTCTTTCCCTCGTGGTCCCCCTGTACTGTCTTTCCCTCATGGTCACCCTGTGCTGTCTTTCCCTCGTGGTCCCCCTGTGCAGTCTTTCCCTCGTGGTCCCCCTGTGCTGTCTTTCCCTCGTGGTCCCCCTGTGCTATCTTTCCCTCCTGGTCCCCCTGTACTGTCTTTCCCTCGTGGTCCCCCTGTGCTGTCTTTCCCTCGTGGCCCTCCTGTGCTGTCTTTCCCTCGTGGTCCCCCTGTGCTGTCTTTCCCTCGTGGTCCCCCTGTACTGTCTTTCCCTCGTGGTCCCCCTGTGCTGTCTTTCCCTCGTGGTCCCCCTGTGCTGTCTTTCCCTCGTGGTCCCCCTGTGCTGTCTTTCCCTCGTGGTCCTCCTGTGCTGTCTTTCCCTCGTGGTCCCCCTGTGCTATCTTTCCCTCGTGGTCCCCCTGTACTGTCTTTCCCTCGTGGTCCCCCTGTGCTGTCTTTCCCTCATGGGCCCCCTGTGCTGTCTTTCCCTCGTGGTCCCCCTGTGCTGTCTTTCCCTTGTGGTCCCCCTGTGCTGTCTTTCCCTCGTGGCCCCCCTGTGCTGTCTTTCCCTCATGGTGCCCCTGTGCTGTCTTTCCCTCGTGGTCCCCCTGTGCTGTCTTTCCCTCGCGGTCCCCCTGTGCTGTCTTTCCCTCGCGGTCCGCCTGTGCTGTCTTTCCCTCACGGTCCCCCTGTGCTGTCTTTCCCTCGTGGTCCCCCTGTACTGTCTTTCCCTCGCGGTCCCCCTTTGCTGTCTTTCCCTCCTGGTCCCCTGTGCTGTCTTTCCCTCGTGTCCCCCTGTACTGTCTTTCCCTCGCGGTCCCCCTGTCCTGTCTTTCCCTCGTGGTCCCCCTGTGCTGTCTTTCCCTCGTGGTCCCCCTGTGCTGTCTTTCCCTCGCGGTCCCCCTGTACTGTCTTTCCCTCGTGGTCCCCCTGTCCTGTGTTTCCCTCGTGGTCCCCCTGTGCTGTCTTTCCCTCGTGGTCCCCCTGTGCTGTCTTTCCCTCGTGGTCCCCCTGTGCTGTCTTTCCGTCATGGTCCCCCTGTGCTATCTTTCCGTCGTGGTCCCCTTGTGCTGTCTTTCCCTCGTGGTCCCCCTGTGCTGTCTTTCCGTCGTGGTCCCCCTGTGCTGTCTTTCCCTCGTGGTCCCCCTGTGCTGTCTTTCCCTCGTGGTCCCCCTGTGCTGTCTTTCCCTCGTGGTCCCCCTGTGCTGTCTTTCCGTCATGGTCCCCCTGTGCTGTCTTTCCCTCGTGGTCCCCCTGTGCTGTCTTTCTCTCGTGGTCCCCCTGTGCTGTCTTTCCCTCGTGGTCCCCCTGTGCTGTCTTTCCCTCGTGGTCCCCCTGTACTGTCTTTCCCTCGTGGTCCCCCTGTCCTGTCTTTCCCTCGTGGTCCCCCTGTGCTGTCTTTCCCTCGCGGTCCCCCTGTACTGTCTTTCCCTCGCGGTCCCCCTGTGCTGTCTTTCCCTCGTTGTCCCCCTGTACTGTCTTTCCCTCGTGGTCCCCCTGTGCTGTCTTTCCGTCGAGGTCCCCCTGTGCTGTCTTTCCCTCGAGGTCCCCCTGTCCTGTCTTTCCCTCGCAGTCCCCCTGTACTGTCTTTCCCTCGTGGTCCCCCTGTGCTGTCTTTCCCTCCCAGTCCCCCTGTGCTGTCTTTCCCTCAAGGTCCCCCTGTGCTGTCTTTCCCTCATGGTCCCCCTGTACTGTCTTTCCCTCGTGGTCCCCCTGTGCTGTCTTTCCCTCGTGGTCCCCCTGTGCTGTCTTTCCCTCGCGGTCCCCCTGTGCTGTCTTTCCCTCGCGGCCCCCCTGTGCTGTCTTTCCCTCGTGGTCCCCCTGTGCTGTCTTTCCCTCACGGTCCCCCTGTGCTGTCTTTCCCTCGTGGTCCCCCTGTGCTGTCTTTCCCTCGTGGTCCCCCCTGTGCTGTCTTTCCCTCGCGGTCCCCCTGTGCTGTCTTTCCCTCGTGGTCCCCCTGTACTGTTTTTCCCTCATGGTCCCCCTGTGCTGTCTTTCCCTCGTGGTCCCCCTGTGCTGTCTTTCTCTCGTGGTCCCCCTGTGCTGTCTTTCCCTCGTGGTCCCCCTGTGCTGTCTTTCCCTCGTGGTCCCCCTGTGCTATCTTTCCCTCGTGGTCCCCCTGTACTGTCTTTCCCTCGTGGTCCCCCTGTGCTGTCTTTCCCTCATGGTCCCCCTGTGCTGTCTTTCCCTCGTGGTCCCCCTGTGCTGTCTTTCCCTCGTGGTCCCCCTGTGCTGTCTTTCCCTCGTGGTCCCCCTGTGCTGTCTTTCCCTCGTGGTCCCCCTGTGCTGTCTTTCCCTCGTGGTCCCCCTGTGCTGTCTTTCCCTTGCGGTCCCCCTGTGCTGTCTTTCCCTCGCGGTCCCCCTGTGCTGTCTTTCCCTCACGGTCCCCCTGTGCTGTCTTTCCCTCGTGGTCCCCCTGTACTGTCTTTCCCTCGCGGTCCCCCTGTGCTGTCTTTCCCTCCTGGTCCCCCTGTGCTGTCTTTCCCTCGTGTCCCCCTGTACTGTCTTTCCCTCGCGGTCCCCCTGTCCTGTCTTTCCCTCGTGGTCCCCCTGTGCTGTCTTTCCCTCGTGGTCCCCCTGTGCTGTCTTTCCCTCGTGGTCCCCCTGTACTGTCTTTCCCTCGTGGTCCCCCTGTGCTGTCTTTCCCTCATGGTCCCCCTGTGCTGTCTTTCCCTCGTGGTCCCCCTGTGCTGTCTTTCCCTCGTGGTCCCCCTGTGCTGTCTTTCCGTCTTGGTCCCCCTGTGCTATCTTTCCGTCGTGGTCCCCTTGTGCTGTCTTTCCCTCGTGGTCCCCCAGTGCTGTCTTTCCGTCATGGTCCCCCTGTGCTGTCTTTCCCTCGTGGTCCCCCTGTGCTGTCTTTCCCTCGTGGTCCCCCTGTGCTGTCTTTCCCTCGTGGTCCCCCTGTGCTGTCTTTCCATCATGGTCCCCCTGTGCTGTCTTTCCCTCGTGGTCCCCCTGTGCTGTCTTTCTCTCGTGGTCCCCCTGTGCTGTCTTTCCCTCGTGGTCCCCCTGTGCTGTCTTTCCCTCGTGGTCCCCCTGTACTGTCTTTCCCTCGTGGTCCCCCTGTCCTGTCTTTCCCTCGTGGTCCCCCTGTGCTGTCTTTCCCTCGCGGTCCCCCTGTACTGTCTTTCCCTCGCGGTCCCCCTGTACTGTCTTTCCCTCGTGGTCCCCCTGTGCTGTCTTTCCGTCGTGGTCCCCCTGTGCTGTCTTTCCCTCGCGGTCCCCCTGTCCTGTCTTTCCCTCGCAGTCCCCCTGTACTGTCTTTCCCTCGTGGTCCCCCTGTGCTGTCTTTCCCTCCCAGTCCCCCTGTGCTGTCTTTCCCTCGCGGTCCCCCTGTGCTGTCTTTCCCTCGTGGTCCACCTGTGCTGTCTTTCCCTCGTGGTCCCCCTGTGCTGTCTTTCCCTCGTGGTCCCCCTGTGCTGTCTTTCCCTCGTGGTCCCCCTGTGCTATCTTTCCCTCGTGGTCCCCCTGTACTGTCTTTCCCTCGTGGTCCCCCTGTGCTGTCTTTCCCTCGTGGCCCCCCTGTGCTGTCTTTCCCTTGTGGTCCCCCTGTGCTGTCTTTCCCTCGTGGTCCCCCCTGTGCTGTCTTTCCCTCGCGGTCCCCCTGTGCTGTCTTTCCCTCGTGGTCCCCCTGTACTGTCTTTCCCTCATGGTCCCCCTGTGCTGTCTTTCCCTCGTGGTCCCCCTGTGCTGTCTTTCCCTCGTGGTCCCCCTGTGCTGTCTTTCCCTCGTGGTCCCCCTGTGCTGTCTTTCCCTCGTGGTCCCCCTGTGCTATCTTTCCCTCGTGGTCCCCCTGTACTGTCTTTCCCTCGTGGTCCCCCTGTGCTGTCTTTCCCTCGTGGCCCCCCTGTGCTGTCTTTCCCTCGCGGCCCCCCTGTGCTGTCTTTCCCTCGTGGTCCCCCTGTACTGTCTTTCCCTCATGGTCACCCTGTGCTGTCTTTCCCTCGTGGTCCCCCTGTGCAGTCTTTCCCTCGTGGTCCCCCTGTGCTGTCTTTCCCTCGTGGTCCCCCTGTGCTATCTTTCCCTCCTGGTCCCCCTGTACTGTCTTTCCCTCGTGGTCCCCCTGTGCTGTCTTTCCCTCGTGGCCCTCCTGTGCTGTCTTTCCCTCGTGGTCCCCCTGTGCTGTCTTTCCCTCGTGGTCCCCCTGTACTGTCTTTCCCTCGTGGTCCCCCTGTGCTGTCTTTCCCTCGTGGTCCCCCTGTGCTGTCTTTCCCTCGTGGTCCCCCTGTGCTGTCTTTCCCTCGTGGTCCTCCTGTGCTGTCTTTCCCTCGTGGTCCCCCTGTGCTATCTTTCCCTCGTGGTCCCCCTGTACTGTCTTTCCCTCGTGGTCCCCCTGTGCTGTCTTTCCCTCATGGGCCCCCTGTGCTGTCTTTCCCTCGTGGTCCCCCTGTGCTGTCTTTCCCTTGTGGTCCCCCTGTGCTGTCTTTCCCTCGTGGCCCCCCTGTGCTGTCTTTCCCTCGTGGTGCCCCTGTGCTGTCTTTCCCTCGTGGTCCCCCTGTGCTGTCTTTCCCTCGCGGTCCCCCTGTGCTGTCTTTCCCTCGCGGTCCGCCTGTGCTGTCTTTCCCTCACGGTCCCCCTGTGCTGTCTTTCCCTCGTGGTCCCCCTGTACTGTCTTTCCCTCGCGGTCCCCCTTTGCTGTCTTTCCCTCCTGGTCCCCTGTGCTGTCTTTCCCTCGTGTCCCCCTGTACTGTCTTTCCCTCGCGGTCCCCCTGTCCTGTCTTTCCCTCGTGGTCCCCCTGTGCTGTCTTTCCCTCGTGGTCCCCCTGTGCTGTCTTTCCCTCGCGGTCCCCCTGTACTGTCTTTCCCTCGTGGTCCCCCTGTCCTGTGTTTCCCTCGTGGTCCCCCTGTGCTGTCTTTCCCTCGTGGTCCCCCTGTGCTGTCTTTCCCTCGTGGTCCCCCTGTGCTGTCTTTCCGTCATGGTCCCCCTGTGCTATCTTTCCGTCGTGGTCCCCTTGTGCTGTCTTTCCCTCGTGGTCCCCCTGTGCTGTCTTTCCGTCGTGGTCCCCCTGTGCTGTCTTTCCCTCGTGGTCCCCCTGTGCTGTCTTTCCCTCGTGGTCCCCCTGTGCTGTCTTTCCCTCGTGGTCCCCCTGTGCTGTCTTTCCGTCATGGTCCCCCTGTGCTGTCTTTCCCTCGTGGTCCCCCTGTGCTGTCTTTCTCTCGTGGTCCCCCTGTGCTGTCTTTTCCTCGTGGTCCCCCTGTGCTGTCTTTCCCTCGTGGCCCCCCTGTACTGTCTTTCCCTCGTGGTCCCCCTGTCCTGTCTTTCCCTCGTGGTCCCCCTGTGCTGTTTTTCCCTCGCGGTCCCCCTGTACTGTCTTTCCCTCGCGGTCCCCCTGTGCTGTCTTTCCCTCGTTGTCCCCCTGTACTGTCTTTCCCTCGTGGTCCCCCTGTGCTGTCTTTCCCTCGCGGTCCCCCTGTACTGTCTTTCCCTCGTGGTCCCCCTGTCCTGTGTTTCCCTCGTGGTCCCCCTGTGCTGTCTTTCCCTCGTGGTCCCCCTGTGCTGTCTTTCCCTCGTGGTCCCCCTGTGCTGTCTTTCCGTCATGGTCCCCCTGTGCTATCTTTCCGTCGTGGTCCCCTTGTGCTGTCTTTCCCTCGTGGTCCCCCTGTGCTGTCTTTCCGTCGTGGTCCCCCTGTGCTGTCTTTCCCTCGTGATCCCCCTGTGCTGTCTTTCCCTCGTGGTCCCCCTGTGCTGTCTTTCCCTCGTGGTCCCCCTGTGCTGTCTTTCCGTCATGGTCCCCCTGTGCTGTCTTTCCCTCGTGGTCCCCCTGTGCTGTCTTTCTCTCGTGGTCCCCCTGTGCTGTCTTTCCCTCGTGGTCCCCCTGTGCTGTCTTTCCCTCGTGGTCCCCCTGTACTGTCTTTCCCTCGTGGTCCCCCTGTGCTGTCTTTCCCTCATGGTCCCCCTGTGCTGTCTTTCCCTCGTGGTCCCCCTGTGCTGTCTTTCCCTCGTGGTCCCCCTGTGCTGTCTTTCCGTCATGGTCCCCCTGTGCTATCTTTCCGTCGTGGTCCCCTTGTGCTGTCTTTCCCTCGTGGTCCCCCAGTGCTGTCTTTCCGTCATGGTCCCCCTGTGCTGTCTTTCCCTCGTGGTCCCCCTGTGCTGTCTTTCCCTCGTGGTCCCCCTGTGCTGTCTTTCCCTCGTGGTCCCCCTGTGCTGTCTTTCCATCATGGTCCCCCTGTGCTGTCTTTCCCTCGTGGTCCCCCTGTGCTGTCTTTCTCTCGTGGTCCCCCTGTGCTGTCTTTCCCTCGTGGTCCCCCTGTGCTGTCTTTCCCTCGTGGTCCCCCTGTACTGTCTTTCCCTCGTGGTCCCCCTGTCCTGTCTTTCCCTCGTGGTCCCCCTGTGCTGTCTTTCCCTCGCGGTCCCCCTGTGCTGTCTTTCCCTCGCGGTCCCCCTGTACTGTCTTTCCCTCGTGGTCCCCCTGTGCTGTCTTTCCGTCGTGGTCCCCCTGTGCTGTCTTTCCCTCGCGGTCCCCCTGTCCTGTCTTTCCCTCGCAGTCCCCCTGTACTGTCTTTCCCTCGTGGTCCCCCTGTGCTGTCTTTCCCTCGCAGTCCCCCTGTGCTGTCTTTCCCTCGCGGTCCCCCTGTGCTGTCTTTCCCTCGTGGTCCACCTGTGCTGTCTTTCCCTCGTGGTCCCCCTGTGCTGTCTTTCCCTCGTGGTCCCCCTGTGCTGTCTTTCCCTCGTGGTCCCCCTGTGCTATCTTTCCCTCGTGGTCCCCCTGTACTGTCTTTCCCTCGTGGTCCCCCTGTGCTGTCTTTCCCTCGTGGCCCCCCTGTGCTGTCTTTCCCTTGTGGTCCCCCTGTGCTGTCTTTCCCTCGTGGTCCCCCCTGTGCTGTCTTTCCCTCGCGGTCCCCCTGTGCTGTCTTTCCCTCGTGGTCCCCCTGTACTGTCTTTCCCTCATGGTCCCCCTGTGCTGTCTTTCCCTCGTGGTCCCCCTGTGCTGTCTTTCCCTCGTGGTCCCCCTGTGCTGTCTTTCCCTCGTGGTCCCCCTGTGCTGTCTTTCCCTCGTGGTCCCCCTGTGCTATCTTTCCCTCGTGGTCCCCCTGTACTGTCTTTCCCTCGTGGTCCCCCTGTGCTGTCTTTCCCTCGTGGCCCCCCTGTGCTGTCTTTCCCTCGCGGCCCCCCTGTGCTGTCTTTCCCTCGTGGTCCCCCTGTACTGTCTTTCCCTCATGGTCACCCTGTGCTGTCTTTCCCTCGTGGTCCCCCTGTGCAGTCTTTCCCTCGTGGTCCCCCTGTGCTGTCTTTCCCTCGTGGTCCCCCTGTGCTATCTTTCCCTCCTGGTCCCCCTGTACTGTCTTTCCCTCGTGGTCCCCCTGTGCTGTCTTTCCCTCGTGGCCCTCCTGTGCTGTCTTTCCCTCGTGGTCCCCCTGTGCTGTCTTTCCCTCGTGGTCCCCCTGTACTGTCTTTCCCTCGTGGTCCCCCTGTGCTGTCTTTCCCTCGTGGTCCCCCTGTGCTGTCTTTCCCTCGTGGTCCCCCTGTGCTGTCTTTCCCTCGTGGTCCTCCTGTGCTGTCTTTCCCTCGTGGTCCCCCTGTGCTATCTTTCCCTCGTGGTCCCCCTGTACTGTCTTTCCCTCGTGGTCCCCCTGTGCTGTCTTTCCCTCATGGGCCCCCTGTGCTGTCTTTCCCTCGTGGTCCCCCTGTGCTGTCTTTCCCTTGTGGTCCCCCTGTGCTGTCTTTCCCTCGTGGCCCCCCTGTGCTGTCTTTCCCTCATGGTGCCCCTGTGCTGTCTTTCCCTCGTGGTCCCCCTGTGCTGTCTTTCCCTCGCGGTCCCCCTGTGCTGTCTTTCCCTCGCGGTCCGCCTGTGCTGTCTTTCCCTCACGGTCCCCCTGTGCTGTCTTTCCCTCGTGGTCCCCCTGTACTGTCTTTCCCTCGCGGTCCCCCTTTGCTGTCTTTCCCTCCTGGTCCCCTGTGCTGTCTTTCCCTCGTGTCCCCCTGTACTGTCTTTCCCTCGCGGTCCCCCTGTCCTGTCTTTCCCTCGTGGTCCCCCTGTGCTGTCTTTCCCTCGCGGTCCCCCTGTACTGTCTTTCCCTCGTGGTCCCCCTGTCCTGTGTTTCCCTCGTGGTCCCCCTGTGCTGTCTTTCCCTCGTGGTCCCCCTGTGCTGTCTTTCCCTCGTGGTCCCCCTGTGCTGTCTTTCCGTCATGGTCCCCCTGTGCTATCTTTCCGTCGTGGTCCCCTTGTGCTGTCTTTCCCTCGTGGTCCCCCTGTGCTGTCTTTCCGTCGTGGTCCCCCTGTGCTGTCTTTCCCTCGTGGTCCCCCTGTGCTGTCTTTCCCTCGTGGTCCCCCTGTGCTGTCTTTCCCTCGTGGTCCCCCTGTGCTGTCTTTCCGTCATGGTCCCCCTGTGCTGTCTTTCCCTCGTGGTCCCCCTGTGCTGTCTTTCTCTCGTGGTCCCCCTGTGCTGTCTTTCCCTCGTGGTCCCCCTGTGCTGTCTTTCCCTCGTGGTCCCCCTGTACTGTCTTTCCCTCGTGGTCCCCCTGTCCTGTCTTTCCCTCGTGGTCCCCCTGTGCTGTCTTTCCCTCGCGGTCCCCCTGTACTGTCTTTCCCTCGCGGTCCCCCTGTGCTGTCTTTCCCTCGTTGTCCCCCTGTACTGTCTTTCCCTCGTGGTCCCCCTGTGCTGTCTTTCCGTCGAGGTCCCCCTGTGCTGTCTTTCCCTCGAGGTCCCCCTGTCCTGTCTTTCCCTCGCAGTCCCCCTGTACTGTCTTTCCCTCGTGGTCCCCCTGTGCTGTCTTTCCCTCCCAGTCCCCCTGTGCTGTCTTTCCCTCAAGGTCCCCCTGTGCTGTCTTTCCCTCATGGTCCCCCTGTACTGTCTTTCCCTCGTGGTCCCCCTGTGCTGTCTTTCCCTCGTGGTCCCCCTGTGCTGTCTTTCCCTCGCGGTCCCCCTGTGCTGTCTTTCCCTCGCGGCCCCCCTGTGCTGTCTTTCCCTCGTGGTCCCCCTGTGCTGTCTTTCCCTCACGGTCCCCCTGTGCTGTCTTTCCCTCGTGGTCCCCCTGTGCTGTCTTTCCCTCGTGGTCCCCCCTGTGCTGTCTTTCCCTCGCGGTCCCCCTGTGCTGTCTTTCCCTCGTGGTCCCCCTGTACTGTTTTTCCCTCATGGTCCCCCTGTGCTGTCTTTCCCTCGTGGTCCCCCTGTGCTGTCTTTCCCTCGTGGTCCCCCTGTGCTGTCTTTCCCTCGTGGTCCCCCTGTGCTGTCTTTCCCTCGTGGTCCCCCTGTGCTATCTTTCCCTCGTGGTCCCCCTGTACTGTCTTTCCCTCGTGGTCCCCCTGTGCTGTCTTTCCCTCATGGTCCCCCTGTGCTGTCTTTCCCTCGTGGTCCCCCTGTGCTGTCTTTCCCTCGTGGTCCCCCTGTGCTGTCTTTCCCTCGTGGTCCCCCTGTGCTGTCTTTCCCTCGTGGTCCCCCTGTGCTGTCTTTCCCTCGTGGTCCCCCTGTGCTGTCTTTCCCTCACGGTCCCCCTGTGCTGTCTTTCCCTCGCGGTCCCCCTGTGCTGTCTTTCCCTCACGGTCCCCCTGTGCTGTCTTTCCCTCGTGGTCCCCCTGTACTGTCTTTCCCTCGCGGTCCCCCTGTGCTGTCTTTCCCTCCTGGTCCCCCTGTGCTGTCTTTCCCTCGTGTCCCCCTGTACTGTCTTTCCCTCGCGGTCCCCCTGTCCTGTCTTTCCCTCGTGGTCCCCCTGTGCTGTCTTTCCCTCGTGGTCCCCCTGTGCTGTCTTTCCCTCGTGGTCCCCCTGTACTGTCTTTCCCTCGTGGTCCCCCTGTGCTGTCTTTCCCTCATGGTCCCCCTGTGCTGTCTTTCCCTCGTGGTCCCCCTGTGCTGTCTTTCCCTCGTGGTCCCCCTGTGCTGTCTTTCCGTCATGGTCCCCCTGTGCTATCTTTCCGTCGTGGTCCCCTTGTGCTGTCTTTCCCTCGTGGTCCCCCAGTGCTGTCTTTCCGTCATGGTCCCCCTGTGCTGTCTTTCCCTCGTGGTCCCCCTGTGCTGTCTTTCCCTCGTGGTCCCCCTGTGCTGTCTTTCCCTCGTGGTCCCCCTGTGCTGTCTTTCCATCATGGTCCCCCTGTGCTGTCTTTCCCTCGTGGTCCCCCTGTGCTGTCTTTCTCTCGTGGTCCCCCTGTGCTGTCTTTCCCTCGTGGTCCCCCTGTGCTGTCTTTCCCTCGTGGTCCCCCTGTCCTGTCTTTCCCTCGTGGTCCCCCTGTGCTGTCTTTCCCTCGCGGTCCCCCTGTACTGTCTTTCCCTCGCGGTCCCCCTGTACTGTCTTTCCCTCGTGGTCCCCCTGTGCTGTCTTTCCGTCGTGGTCCCCCTGTGCTGTCTTTCCCTCGCGGTCCCCCTGTCCTGTCTTTCCCTCGCAGTCCCCCTGTACTGTCTTTCCCTCGTGGTCCCCCTGTGCTGTCTTTCCCTCCCAGTCCCCCTGTGCTGTCTTTCCCTCGCGGTCCCCCTGTGCTGTCTTTCCCTCGTGGTCCACCTGTGCTGTCTTTCCCTCGTGGTCCCCCTGTGCTGTCTTTCCCTCGTGGTCCCCCTGTGCTGTCTTTCCCTCGTGGTCCCCCTGTGCTATCTTTCCCTCGTGGTCCCCCTGTACTGTCTTTCCCTCGTGGTCCCCCTGTGCTGTCTTTCCCTCGTGGCCCCCCTGTGCTGTCTTTCCCTCGTGGTCCCCCTGTGCTGTCTTTCCCTCGTGGTCCCCCCTGTGCTGTCTTTCCCTCGCGGTCCCCCTGTGCTGTCTTTCCCTCGTGGTCCCCCTGTACTGTCTTTCCCTCATGGTCCCCCTGTGCTGTCTTTCCCTCGTGGTCCCCCTGTGCTGTCTTTCCCTCGTGGTCCCCCTGTGCTGTCTTTCCCTCGTGGTCCCCCTGTGCTGTCTTTCCCTCGTGGTCCCCCTGTGCTATCTTTCCCTCGTGGTCCCCCTGTACTGTCTTTCCCTCGTGGTCCCCCTGTGCTGTCTTTCCCTCGTGGCCCCCCTGTGCTGTCTTTCCCTCGCGGCCCCCCTGTGCTGTCTTTCCCTCGTGGTCCCCCTGTACTGTCTTTCCCTCATGGTCACCCTGTGCTGTCTTTCCCTCGTGGTCCCCCTGTGCAGTCTTTCCCTCGTGGTCCCCCTGTGCTGTCTTTCCCTCGTGGTCCCCCTGTGCTATCTTTCCCTCCTGGTCCCCCTGTACTGTCTTTCCCTCGTGGTCCCCCTGTGCTGTCTTTCCCTCGTGGCCCTCCTGTGCTGTCTTTCCCTCGTGGTCCCCCTGTGCTGTCTTTCCCTCGTGGTCCCCCTGTACTGTCTTTCCCTCGTGGTCCCCCTGTGCTGTCTTTCCCTCGTGGTCCCCCTGTGCTGTCTTTCCCTCGTGGTCCCCCTGTGCTGTCTTTCCCTCGTGGTCCTCCTGTGCTGTCTTTCCCTCGTGGTCCCCCTGTGCTATCTTTCCCTCGTGGTCCCCCTGTACTGTCTTTCCCTCGTGGTCCCCCTGTGCTGTCTTTCCCTCATGGGCCCCCTGTGCTGTCTTTCCCTCGTGGTCCCCCTGTGCTGTCTTTCCCTTGTGGTCCCCCTGTGCTGTCTTTCCCTCGTGGCCCCCCTGTGCTGTCTTTCCCTCGTGGTGCCCCTGTGCTGTCTTTCCCTCGTGGGCCCCCTGTGCTGTCTTTCCCTCGCGGTCCCCCTGTGCTGTCTTTCCCTCGCGGTCCGCCTGTGCTGTCTTTCCCTCACGGTCCCCCTGTGCTGTCTTTCCCTCGTGGTCCCCCTGTACTGTCTTTCCCTCGCGGTCCCCCTTTGCTGTCTTTCCCTCCTGGTCCCCTGTGCTGTCTTTCCCTCGTGTCCCCCTGTACTGTCTTTCCCTCGCGGTCCCCCTGTCCTGTCTTTCCCTCGTGGTCCCCCTGTGCTGTCTTTCCCTCGTGGTCCCCCTGTGCTGTCTTTCCCTCGCGGTCCCCCTGTACTGTCTTTCCCTCGTGGTCCCCCTGTCCTGTGTTTCCCTCGTGGTCCCCCTGTGCTGTCTTTCCCTCGTGGTCCCCCTGTGCTGTCTTTCCCTCGTGGTCCCCCTGTGCTGTCTTTCCGTCATGGTCCCCCTGTGCTATCTTTCCGTCGTGGTCCCCTTGTGCTGTCTTTCCCTCGTGGTCCCCCTGTGCTGTCTTTCCGTCGTGGTCCCCCTGTGCTGTCTTTCCCTCGTGGTCCCCCTGTGCTGTCTTTCCCTCGTGGTCCCCCTGTGCTGTCTTTCCCTCGTGGTCCCCCTGTGCTGTCTTTCCGTCATGGTCCCCCTGTGCTGTCTTTCCCTCGTGGTCCCCCTGTGCTGTCTTTCTCTCGTGGTCCCCCTGTGCTGTCTTTCCCTCGTGGTCCCCCTGTGCTGTCTTTCCCTCGTGGCCCCCCTGTACTGTCTTTCCCTCGTGGTCCCCCTGTCCTGTCTTTCCCTCGTGGTCCCCCTGTGCTGTTTTTCCCTCGCGGTCCCCCTGTACTGTCTTTCCCTCGCGGTCCCCCTGTGCTGTCTTTCCCTCGTTGTCCCCCTGTACTGTCTTTCCCTCGTGGTCCCCCTGTGCTGTCTTTCCGTCGAGGTCCCCCTGTGCTGTCTTTCCCTCGAGGTCCCCCTGTCCTGTCTTTCCCTCGCAGTCCCCCTGTACTGTCTTTCCCTCGTGGTCCCCCTGTGCTGTCTTTCCCTCCCAGTCCCCCTGTGCTGTCTTTCCCTCAAGGTCCCCCTGTGCTGTCTTTCCCTCATGGTCCCCCTGTACTGTCTTTCCCTCGTGGTCCCCCTGTGCTGTCTTTCCCTCGTGGTCCCCCTGTGCTGTCTTTCCCTCGCGGTCCCCCTGTGCTGTCTTTCCCTCGCGACCCCCCTGTGCTGTCTTTCCCTCGTGGTCCCCCTGTGCTGTCTTTCCCTCACGGTCCCCCTGTGTTGTCTTTCCCTCGTGGTCCCCCTGTGCTGTCTTTCCCTCGTGGTCCCCCCTGTGCTGTCTTTCCCTCGCGGTCCCCCTGTGCTGTCTTTCCCTCGTGGTCCCCCTGTACTGTTTTTCCCTCATGGTCCCCCTGTGCTGTCTTTCCCTCGTGGTCCCCCTGTGCTGTCTTTCCCTCGTGGTCCCCCTGTGCTGTCTTTCCCTCGTGGTCCCCCTGTGCTGTCTTTCCCTCGTGGTCCCCCTGTGCTATCTTTCCCTCGTGGTCCCCCTGTACTGTCTTTCCCTCGTGGTCCCCCTGTGCTGTCTTTCCCTCATGGTCCCCCTGTGCTGTCTTTCCCTCGTGGTCCCCCTGTGCTGTCTTTCCCTCGTGGTCCCCCTGTGCTGTCTTTCCCTTGTGGTCCCCCTGTGCTGTCTTTCCCTCGTGGTCCCCCTGTGCTGTCTTTCCCTCGTGGTCCCCCTGTGCTGTCTTTCCCTCGCGGTCCCCCTGTGCTGTCTTTCCCTCGCGGTCCCCCTGTGCTGTCTTTCCCTCACGGTCCCCCTGTGCTGTCTTTCCCTCGTGGTCCCCCTGTACTGTCTTTCCCTCGCGGTCCCCCTGTGCTGTCTTTCCCTCCTGGTCCCCCTGTGCTGTCTTTCCCTCGTGTCCCCCTGTACTGTCTTTCCCTCGCGGTCCCCCTGTCCTGTCTTTCCCTCGTGGTCCCCCTGTGCTGTCTTTCCCTCGTGGTCCCCCTGTGCTGTCTTTCCCTCGCGGTCCCCCTGTGCTGTCTTTCCCTCGTGGTCCCCCTGTGCTGTCTTTCCCTCGTGGTCCCCCTGTGCTATCTTTCCCTCGTGGTCCCCCTGTACTGTCTTTCCCTCGTGGTCCCCCTGTGCTGTCTTTCCCTCATGGTCCCCCTGTGCTGTCTTTCCCTCGTGGTCCCCCTGTGCTGTCTTTCCCTCGTGGTCCCCCTGTGCTGTCTTTCCCTTGTGGTCCCCCTGTGCTGTCTTTCCCTCGTGGTCCCCCTGTGCTGTCTTTCCCTCGTGGTCCCCCTGTGCTGTCTTTCCCTCGCGGTCCCCCTGTGCTGTCTTTCCCTCGCGGTCCCCCTGTGCTGTCTTTCCCTCACGGTCCCCCTGTGCTGTCTTTCCCTCGTGGTCCCCCTGTACTGTCTTTCCCTCGCGGTCCCCCTGTGCTGTCTTTCCCTCCTGGTCCCCCTGTGCTGTCTTTCCCTCGTGTCCCCCTGTACTGTCTTTCCCTCGCGGTCCCCCTGTCCTGTCTTTCCCTAGTGGTCCCCCTGTGCTGTCTTTCCGTCCTGGTCCCCCTGTGCTATCTTTCCGTCGTGGTCCCCTTGTGCTGTCTTTCCCTCGTGGTCCCCCTGTGCTGTCTTTCCGTCGTGGTCCCCCTGTGCTGTCTTTCCCTCGTGGTCCCCCTGTGCTGTCTTTCCCTCGTGGTCCCCCTGTGCTGTCTTTCCCTCGTGGTCCCCCTGTGCTGTCTTTCCATCATGGTCCCCCTGTGCTGTCTTTCCCTCGTGGTCCCCCTGTGCTGTCTTTCTCTCGTGGTCCCCCTGTGCTGTCTTTCCCTCGTGGTCCCCCTGTGCTGTCTTTCCCTCGTGGTCCACCTGTACTGTCTTTCCCTCGTGGTCCCCCTGTCCTGTCTTTCCCTCGTGGTCCCCCTGTGCTGTCTTTCCCTCGTGGTCCCCCTGTACTGTCTTTCCCTCGCGGTCCCCCTGTGCTGTGTTTCCCTCGTGGTCCCCCTGTACTGTCTTTCCCTCGTGGTCCCCCTGTGCTGTCTTTCCGTCGTGGTCCCCCTGTGCTGTCTTTCCCTCGCGGTCCCCCTGTCCTGTCTTTCCCTCGCAGTCCCCCTGTAATGTCTTTCCCTCGTGGTCCCCCTGTGCTGTATTTCTCTCCCAGTCCCCCTGTGCTGTCTTTCCCTCGTGGTCCCCCTGTGCTGTCTTTCCCTCGTGGTCCCCCTGTGCTGTCTTTCCCTCGTGGTCCCCCTGTGCTGTCTTTCCATCATGGTCCCCCTGTGCTGTCTTTCCCTCGTGGTCCCCCTGTGCTGTCTTTCTCTCGTGGTCCCCCTGTGCTGTCTTTCCCTCGTGGTCCCCCTGTGCTGTCTTTCCCTCGTGGTCCACCTGTACTGTCTTTCCCTCGTGGTCCCCCTGTCCTGTCTTTCCCTCGTGGTCCCCCTGTGCTGTCTTTCCCTCGTGGTCCCCCTGTACTGTCTTTCCCTCGCGGTCCCCCTGTGCTGTGTTTCCCTCGTGGTCCCCCTGTACTGTCTTTCCCTCGTGGTCCCCCTGTGCTGTCTTTCCGTCGTGGTCCCCCTGTGCTGTCTTTCCCTCGCGGTCCCCCTGTCCTGTCTTTCCCTCGCAGTCCCCCTGTAATGTCTTTCCCTCGTGGTCCCCCTGTGCTGTATTTCTCTCCCAGTCCCCCTGTGCTGTCTTTCCCTCGTGGTCCCCCTGTGCTGTCTTTCCCTCGTGGTCCACCTGTGCTGTCTTTCCCTCGCGGTCCCCCTGTACTGTCTTTCCCTCACGGTCCCCCTGTACTGTCTTTCCCTCGTGGTCCCCCTGTGCTGTCTTTCCCTCGTGGTCCCCCTGTGCTGTCTTTCCCTCGCGGTCCCCCTGTGCTGTCTTTCCCTCGCGGCCCCCCTGTGCTGTCTTTCCCTCGTGGTCCCCCTGTGCTGTCTTTCCCTCACGGTCCCCCTGTGCTGTCTTTCCCTCGTGGTCCCCCTGTGCTGTCTTTCCCTCGTGGTCCCCCTGTGCTGTCTTTCCCTCGTGGTCCCCCTGTACTGTCTTTCCCTCGCGGTCCCCCTGTACTGACTTACCCTCGTGGTCCCCCTGTGCTGTCTTTCCGTCGCGGTCCCCCTGTGCTGTCTTTCCCTTGCGGTCCCCCTGTGCTGTCTTTCCGTCGTGGTCCCCCTGTACTGTCTTTCCCTCGCGGTCCCCCTGTACTGTCTTTCCCTCGTGGTCCCCCTGTGCTGTCTTTCCCTCGTGGTCCCCCTGTGCTGTCTTTCCCTCGTGGTCCCTCTGTACTGTCTTTCCCTCGTGGTCCCCCTGTACTGTCTTTCCCTCGTGGTCCTCCTGTACTGTCTTTCCATCGTGGTCCCCCTGTGCTGTCTTTCCCTCGTGGTCCCCCTGTGCTGTCTTTCCCTCGTGGTCCCCCTGTGCGGTCTTTCCCTCGTGGTCCCCCTGTGCTGTCTTTCCCTCGCAGTTGTCATCTCTTTCACGAGCCTCGATTCAGTATACAAAAAAAATAAAATAAAAATAAAAAAATCTCAAAAACTCTTAGACTCTTCTCTCCTTCTTCACTTTTCTATCAATGCAGCTCTTTTATTTAGGCCTGGCCTCGATGAGGACTACATAGTAATCAAACTATCCACCCCATTGTAGCGGTTACCGCTGGATGCACACAATCGCCTTGCACCGACCGGCCAGAACACGGCCAGACGCGCCTCTCCCGGGCATGCCCGGACTCACTGTTCCCGGGCATGCCCGAACCTCCTGGGCACGCCCGGTCTCGTCTTTCCCGGGCATGCCCGCTCTCGCCTTTCCAGGGCTCGCCCAGAGCGTCCGGGCATGCCCGCTATCGCCTTTTCAGGGCTCGCCCAGAGCGTCCGGGCATGCCCGCTATCGCCTTTCCAGGGCTCACCCAGAGCGTCCGGGCATGCCCGCTATCGCCTTTCCAGGGCTCGCCCAGAGCGCCCGGGCACGCCCAGCCTCGACTTGCCAGGCCGCAGCCAAACACGCCCGGGCAGGTCCAGACTCGCCTTTCCAAGGCTCGCCCTTGACACCCGGGCATGCCCGGTATAGCTTTTGCCGGGCAAACTTCCCGACATAAATGTGTATATATATTGCTGCCCGATAAACGGGCTTGTCAGAATACCTGAGCTGTTTTGTTTCAATAAAGCAACTCGGACGAATTCCGTCTTTGGTCGCGTCAATTCTTTCGACTCGCGTTGGAGTGCAGTTCCTTCATTGGTGACCTACCGACATGGATACGGCAGTGATGCTTAAACTGCCTACCTTCTGGGAGGCTCACGCGGCTGTTTGGTTCGCTCAGGCGGACTCTCAGTTCGCCCTGCGAGGCATCACCGCGGACGACACCCGCTTCCACCATGTTGTGGCGGCGCTCGGTTCCGCCACCGCGGCCCGCGCCTTGAGCCTCCTCGAGCACCCGCCGGCTGCTGACAAATACGACGCGCTGAAGACACTCCTCCTCGACGCTTTCGCCCTCTCACCGGCAGCACGCGCACGGCGCCTGCTCGCTCTGCCCGAGCTCGGCGACACGCGCCCGTCAGAGCGCATGGACTATATGCTCTCGTTGCTCGGTGAGCACTCTCCGGATTTTCTGTTCCGCGAGCTGTTCCTTCGCCAGCTGCCTCACCTGGTACGCCTCGCCCTGGCTGGCACGTTGATCACGGATTCCCGCGCCCTTGCCAGGGAAGCCGATAAGATCTCCTCGGCGGGCCAGCACATCGGCGCGGTTACCTGGAGCCCGCCGCCGTCCGAGGCGACGCCCACGACGCCCGAGCGCCCTGCGCGGTTGGAGGCCGAACTGCCGGTGCAACTGGCGGCCGCCACGCCGCACCGCCCGCTTCCGACACGACGGCCGGGGCCTCCACCTGACCGGGCGTGGTGTTATTACCACGCCAGGTTCGGACACAAGGCTCGGACGTGCCGGCCCCCGTGCACTTTCGGCAGGTCGGGAAACTGCCGGGCCGGCGTTCATTCCCAGCCATGAGCGCCGGCCACTCGGGCAACTTGCTGTTTATTCGGGACAAAGCGTCTGGGCGGCGTTTCCTGTGTGACACCGGCGCCCAACTGAGCGTCATACCCGCCTCCGAGCAGGACAGGCGGGACGCCGTTTGCGGCCCCTCTTTGGTCGCTGCTAATGGCTCGGCCATACGCACTTTCGGCCCACGCGTCGTCACCCTCTGCTTCGGCAGCCAGCGTTTTCAATGGACTTTTGTGACCGCCTGCGTCCCCATGGCTTTGCTGGGCGCCGACTTCCTCTGCGCGCACGGGCTGCTGGTCGACGTCAAACGTCGTCGCCTTGTCAACGCCGAGACCTTCAGCTCCCTGGCGTGCACGATGAGCAGCTCCGCGCCGACCGAACTGGCGTGCGCCCTCCCGGCAGCGAACAAGTTCGCTCGCCTGCTCGCGGAATTCCCGGCCCTCACGCGGCCGACGTTTTCGGCCGTCGCGGTGCGGCACGGGATCGAGCACCACATACCCACTACGGGCCCGCCGGTCTACGCCAGGGCCCGCCGCCTCGACCCGGCCAAGCTCGCCGTAGCGAAGGCCGAGTTCGACGCGTTGGAGCACCTCGGCATCGTGCGGCGCTCCGATAGCGCGTGGGCCTCGCCACTGCACATCGTGCCAAAGCCGGGGGGTGGATGGCGCCCGTGTGGCGAGTACCGCCGTCTCAACGACGCTACCACCCCCGACAGGTACCCGATCCCGCATATTCAGGACTTTTCCGCCCGTTTGGCGGGACGGGTCATCTTTTCGAAAATTGACCTGATACAGGGCTACCACCAGGTACCTGTCCGGGCGGCCGACGTCCCGAAGACGGCCGTCATCACGCCGTTCGGCCTGTTCGAATTTTTGCGGATGCCGTTTGGCCTCAAGAACGCGGCCCAGGCGTTCCAGCGCTTGATGGACGGCGTGCTGCGCGACCTGCCGTTTCTTTTCGTCTATCTGGACGATATCCTTGTCGCCAGCACGTCCCGCGCCGAGCACCTCCTCCACCTCCGAACACTGTTCGGTCGCCTCAGCAAGCACGGCTTAATTGTCAACCCGGTCAAATGCCACTTTGGCGCGACGACCGTTGACTTTTTGGGCCACCGCATCACCAAGACCGGGGCCGTGCCGCTGCCGACCAAGGTCGAGGCCATCACCACGTTTCCGCGTCCCCGTTCCATCAAGGCCCTCCAAGAGTTCCTCGGCATGGTGAATTTTTATCACCGATTCGTGCCCCGCGCTGCTCAGCTCATGCGGCCCCTTTACGAGGCCCTCCGGGGCAAGCCGGCCAAGCATGACATTGTTTGGTCCGCGGCCATGGACCCGGCCTTCACCAGCGCCAAACGGGCCCTCGCCGACGCAACGCTGCTGGCTCACCCAGTGCTCAACGCGCCCATTGCCCTCACTACGGACGCCTCCAACTACGCGGTGGGCGCCGTCCATGAGCAATGGGTGGACGGGGTTTGGCAGCCACTTGCTTTTTTCAGCCGGCAACTCCGGCCGAACGAGTTAAACTACAGCACGTTCGACCGCGAGCTGCTCGGGCTATTCCTGGCCGTTCGCCATTTCCGACATCTCCTGGAGGGCCGCCCGTTCATGGCTTTCGTCGACCATAAGCCGTTGGTCTACGCAATGGCTAAGGTCACGGAGCCGTGGTTGGCCCGCCAGCAGCGCCACCTCTCCGCCGTGTCGGAGTTCACCACGGACATCCGGCACGTCGCCGGCAAAGACAACGCCGTGGCCGACTGTCTTTCTCGGGCCAGCGCGAACGCGGTCCACCTCGGCATGGACTTCGCGCTCATGGCGGCCGACCAGACCACCGACACCTCGGTGCAGGCACTCCGTGCGGCGGACACGGACCTCCGCCTGGCCGACATTCCCTTCGTGGGCACCGTCCTGCTCTGCGACGTCTCCCAAGGCCAGCCTCGCCCCATCGTGCCCGTTTCCTGGCAGCGCCGCATCTTCGCCTCCATCCACGGCCTTTCTCACCCGGGCCGGAAAGCTTCTCAGAAGCTGGTGTCGGCGCGTTTCGTCTGGCACGGCCTTCGACGAAACATCCACGACTGGGCCAACGTCTGCACGGCCTGCCAGCGGGTCAAGGTCCACAGCCACACCCAGGCCCCGCTGGCACCTTTCGCCGTGCCTGAACGGCGTTTCGACCACGTCCACGTGGACCTGGTGGGTCCCCTGCCCCCCGCGCGGGGGTTCACCCACCTGCTCACCATGGTGGACAGGACCACCAGGTGGCCGGAGGCCGTGCCCCTCGCCTCCACCACCACCGCCGACGTGGCGCAGGCGTTCATCGCCACCTGGGTCGCGCGCTTCGGTGCACCAGTGGACATCTCGTCCGACCGCGGCCCACAGTTCACGTCTGAGCTTTGGGGCGCGGTCGCCCGTTCGTTGGGGGTCACGCTGCACCGCACCACGGCCTACCACCCCCAAGCCAACGGGTTGTGCGAGCGGTTTCACCGCTCCATGAAGGCCGCACTCATGGCTGGCCTAAAGGACGACGGTTGGGCCGACCGGCTGCCGTGGGTCCTTTTGGGCCTTCGCACGGCCCCCAAGGAAGACCTCCAGGCGTCCGCCGCCGAGCTCGTCTACGGCCAGCCGCTCCGCGTCCCGGGCGAATTCGTGCCCGACGCTACCAGTCCCTGGTCCGCCGCTCGCCAGCGCTCGGACCTCCAGGAGGCCGCCCGACGATTTGCCCCCGTGCCGACGTCCCGCCACGGTGGCCCCCAGTCCTACGTCCCCCCGGCGCTTCGCACAGCGGAGTACGTCTTTGTGCGTCATGATGCGCACCGGGGGCCACTCCGGCCGCCGTACGACGGGCCCTTCCGGGTCCTGCGACGGGGCGACAAGTCTTTCATCGTCGACTTCGGCGGCCGGCCGGACCGGATTTCTGTGGACCGCCTCAAACCGGCGCACATGGACGTCGACCGACCACCACGGTTGGCCCTTCCTCCGCGGCGAGGCCGCCCCCCGTCCACAGTTCCCCCCGCTCGACCACCCACCACCACGTTGGACCCCTCCCCACGACTCTCCAGGGGTCGCTTCGGCCGTGTCATCCGGACCCCCCTTAAATTGACCCTGCCGGTGCAGGTCGATTCTGGAGGGGCGTGTGTAGCGGTTACCGCTGGATGCACATAATCGCCTTGCACCGGCCAGAACACGGCCAGACGCGCCTCTCCCGGGCATGCCCGGACTCACTGTTCCCGGGCACGCCCGAACCTCCCGGGCACGCCCGGTCTCGTCTTTCCCGGGCATGCCCACTCTCGCCTTTCCAGGGCTCACCCAGAGCGTCCGGGCATGCCCGCTATCGCCTTTTCAGGGCTCGCCCAGAGCGTCCGGGCATGCCCGCTATCGCCTTTCCAGGGCTCGCCCAGAGTGCCCGGGCACGCCCAGCCTCGACTTGCCAGGCCGCAGCCAAACACGCCCGGGCAGGTCCAGACTCGCCTTTCCAAGGCTCGCCCTTGACACCCGGGCATGCCCGGTATAGCTTTTGCCGGGCAAACTTCCCGACATAAATGTGTATATATATTGCTGCCTGATAAACGGGCTTGTCAGAATACCTGAGCTGTTTTGTTTCAATAAAGCAACTCGGACGAATTCCGTCTTTGGTCGCGTCAATTCTTTCGACTCGCGTTGGAGCGCAGTTCCTTCACCATCAACAAATGCACGTTATCCAAGCCTGGAACCTTCTACATTAAAAAAACAAGAAAAAGAGCAATCAGAGATTGCAAACCCCCACCAGGATGTATTTTCAGTGGTTTTTAAGGCTTTTGTGTTAAAACAAATATGGCGGCCGAACCACGTGACTGATGATGTCATCATTCTTTTTCTTCTAAACGAATTTATTCCTAGATTATGCTCAAGAAATTCCATCTTGATCGGATGAAGTTTTGTACTTGTCTAATTATGACATCATAATGGAGGCACAATGACATCATTAACATATTTTATTCCCCATGGAGAGTTCTTTACAATGAGCCATGTATCAATTTTTCTGTTCAGCACTTTCGGAGATATCGAGGTGCAAGGTTTTTGGATTTTTCCAAGATGGCGGCCGAACCACGTGACTGATGACGTCATCATTATCATGAAAAAATTCTCCAGGTGGAGTTGCACCTATGGTGAAATTTTCCTGTCAATCGGACCAACCGTTGCAGAGAAAATCATATTTATTCCGTGCGGACAAACAAACATTCAAACAGACAAACAAACGGAGCCAAATGCAATACCCTCTCCTCTGGCGACGATAAAAAAGGAAAAAAAAAGAAGGAAATAATATGGAACTACCCAGACTCTTCCTAGAGCTAGTCGTCCGACTAAACTGAGCAACCGGGCAAGAAGGACCTTGGTCAGGGAGGTGACCAATAACCTAATGACCACTCTGAAAGAACTAGATGGTATTCATAGAATACTGTCGTGCGAATACCCTCCGGTTAATACCAGAGCTCACGAATGACCAAACGGATTTAATTGAGGCGACGACCAACTCGGATTCGGCTATAAAACGCGGGAGGAGGAAGTGAAGAAGAAGAGGCGGAAGTGCTTACCTATAGCGATCCAACCGCAGCTCCGATCCTGCAGGGGAATTAACTCAACTAACACGAGATTTTGAATGGAAAGGGAAAATAATACAAGGGTTTATTTTACAAGAGATAGCAGGACAGGAAAATACGCGCCGGTAATAAAATGTCCTAAATCGGGATCCCGCACACCTCACCTCAGAAACAAGACAAAGGAAAATGAATTACCAAAAATAACTGTCCGTCGTGTAATGGTTCGTGGGTGCGAGCTTATCTGTCGGCAGTCTTGTCCACCGTCCAACGCGGCTCCAAGCTCCGGCGCAAGGAAGCCCTCTGTCCGCTTCGCCCACGCTCTGCTCCAGGCCCGAGCCAATGCCCCACTCCAGGCTCCTCGTCGACCACCCACGAGGTCCGTTTGCTCACAGCACCAAAAGCACCGAGCACCGCTCCAAGCACCACGAAGATGGCAAACTAACGACCACCAGGACCTTTCAATATGAAGAGCCAAGAGCCAAGAACGAACAACGAAGAGCAAAGAGCAGCACGACTCAATATCAAGAACGAAGAGCAGCACGACGCAATACCAAGCGCGACCCGTCAGCACGACTCATTCCCCCAGAGAGAAGCGTTCAGAATCCCGCCAGTGAGTCCTTTTGAAACTTGGCATGTGACGTCAGTTCTGGCACATTACCAACCAGAGCCTCGTAGCTTCCCGACGTTTGCCGAACCTCCTCACGCCTTCCGCGCTGATTTGCCCCAGGTTCGCGCCTTCCGTGCCAACCAATCACAGTCCTCCTGGGCGTGGTTACAGGTCGTCTCATGCGATGTTGCTCGGCCAGCTGGTGGTGCGGCTGGCGGCGGCCATCCGGCGATGCCCCGATTTGGCTTCCTGCCGGTCTTCTTCCAAGGTCATTGTAAGGGAAGGGGAATTATATAATGTTGCACTAAAGGGCCTATCTAAGTGTTTATATGAGTATGCGTTGCCATAAGGGACACAGGTTTGATGACAGAGGGGACGACGAACAAAGGAATCTTATCCATAAGCCCTGCACTATTTAGCACGCCCTGCTCCCTCGTAGCGGGGACACCAATACAGCTTATCCTGACAAACCGGACTAACCATATAACTTATTACAGGTAGATTCCCTATCAGGACAGTCGGATACCTACCTATACAGATCTATCTGGCTCTAGATATTCCTCTACTCAAATTCATAACAATACTTACCCTGCGCAGTCAACTTGGTGTGAGCCAACTCTTCTGTTTTTGAACGTTTCTTTTTTTTTTTGATCCAATATGGCTGCCAGATCACGTGAGCGATGGCATCATAAATTTATATTCTCTAATATAATTGTTGCATAGATCACGCTCAATACATTTCAAACTGATCAGACTAAGCGTTGTCTCTGTCAAATTATGGCGTCATAATTATGGCACCAATGATGTCATCGTTAAATAGAG
Organism: Myxine glutinosa; assembly: GCF_964187855.1. Classification (NCBI taxonomy): domain Eukaryota; kingdom Metazoa; phylum Chordata; class Myxini; order Myxiniformes; family Myxinidae; genus Myxine; species Myxine glutinosa. The sequence continues at coordinate 27,199,221 of NC_136264.1, forward strand.
GTGTAACGTTTTTCCAAGATGGTGCCTGTACCACGTGACGTATGACGTCATGATATTCATTAAAATAGTCTACCGGAGGAGGCCCTCCTATGGTGAAAATTTCATGTCAATCGGACCAATGGTTGCTAAGAAAATGAATTTTTAAAATGCAGAGATGGCACACGTACAGCACACACAGACGTACGTACGTAACTGAATGCTTAACCCCACTTTTAGCTTCGTGAGCACAGGGTAACTATAGAGTTCATTGGCTGAGATGGGAGAAACTGCCATAAGGACAACAGTTTTTGCAGAGCTTCACAAATCTAATGTTTATGAGAGAGTGGCCAGACGGAAGGCACTCCTGGGAAAAAGGCACATGACAGCACACCTGGAGTTTGCAAAAAGGTACATGAAAGACCCTGAGAGCACGAGGCAAAAGCTTCTGTGGTCTGATGAGACTAAAATTGAACTCTTTGGACTGAATGCAAACTGCTACGTCTGGCGGAAACCGAGCACAGCTCATCACCCATCTAACACCATCCATACCATGGAGCATGGCATTGGCAGCATCATGCTATGGGGATGCTTTTCAGCGGCAGGGACTGGGAGACTTGCAAGGAGAGAGGATCCAATGAATGGAGCCAAAATACAGGCAAATCCTTGAGGCAAATCCTTGGAAACTCCCTAAATCCAGATGTGAAAAGCTGATACAGACATACCCAAGAAGATTTGAAGCTGTAATCGCTTGCAGAGGCGCTCCTACGAAGTATTGCCTTAGGGGGTTGAATACTTATGTAAATGAGATATTTCTGTATTTCATTTTTTAATGATTTTGTAAAAATTTCGAAAAATGAAATTCCACTTAACATTATAGGGTATTATGTGTAGATCAGTGACAAAACATCTCACTATAATCCATTTTAATTCAGGCTGTAACACAACAAATTGTGAAAAAGTTTAGGGGTGAATACATTCCGGAAGCACTGCACATGCTTGCTGAAGGATTTTCGGTACCCTGAGTGCTCCTTTAGACAATTTATTTTATACTCGAGGAAACACAGTATTGTATTCATTCTCCCTCATAAATGCACCATCATGTTATCCAAGGATGTGAGCAAGAGGAGCTTGGATTCATAAGATTCCAATGAAAATGTTTTGCAGTTTTCAAATATGTAGATGTGGGAGCTGATGGTTGCTTTATCAAACCTTTTCTCATTAGTCTGCTGAACAAACTGAGGATGCATATGTCATGCTCTGTGATCTTTTTCTCTTGCATTTGTTGTTCTGACCACAAAGCTGGTTTGTGTTTCTCTCTGCTTATCTGAAGATTTTAAAACACATTGTGGGTTTTTCAGGAGAACAGGCCATCTCGTGTTGGAATCTGACCTTCAAGATTGTATGCGTGGCACTGTGAGTGCGTGGCATATTCTTGGAGGGAAACACTTACAATATTGTAATCTCCACTGCGCTGAATACATTGCCACATTGCTTGTACATAAATGAAGCTCACTGGGAAATATATTTCGAGAAAGGACCGGCCAGTTTCGTGCCCACCCTATCTCCCGCACCTGTCGTAACGGCTCCGTAATAAAAACGGCTCATATTCTCAAAGCGTTTGTCCCAAGTTTGTCAACAGTTTGTCAAGTCTAAACTCACCTTCACTCCACCCCTCCTCTATCCTTCTTAAACGGATCGCTAACTTGAAAATCACAATGAACCAAATTTGTTATAAATGTTCGTCTTTCATGAATCATCCACTTTCTAAACTCCCCCCTTGCCCCTCCCCTCCAAATCTCCCCCCTTGACCCTCTCCTCCTAAACTCCCGCCTTGCCACTCCCCTTCAAAACTCGCCCCCAACCCCTTCCCCTCAATATCTCCCCCCCACCCACCCCTCTCCAATTCTCCCCCTCCCCCCTCCTCCTCAAAGCTGCCCCCTCCCCACTTCGTCTCCCTTCTATCTCATACCTCCACCTCCCCCAACCTTCTACTTTCCTCTTCCCCTCCCCAAACAACACCCTCACTGTGCCTCATCCTATCACCATCAAAATTGTCGTCCTCCTCATCCTTCCCTTTCTTGTAACTCTTCTGCAATCTCTGACACACTATCAACTGCTCTCCCTACCTCCCCCTCTCATCGTTCATCTGACCCTACCCCTCCCCTCCCCTGTCCTGCACCCGATGCTCCCCCTCTCTCCTCATTAAGGGTATGGACCTCAAACATCCGGGGCGTTCGCTCAAACCTGACTGATCTCTCCATTCAGGTTGCTTTTGACAATCCAGCCTTGATCTGCTTAACAGAGACTTTCCTCCTTCAAGATGTCTCTGATTCATTCATATCTCTTCCTGGTTACTCCCTCCTCCGAGCCTCGTCCTGGTAGTGGGGTTGCTATCTTTATCAAAAACTCTCTTCCTCACTCTCCTTGCACTGCCATCTCTCCACCCCACCCCCAGGATTACCTCTGGCTGCGGCTTCCTCTCCGCTCCCACCTTTTCTTCAAATGTGTTCTGTACCGTCCTCCAAACAGTGATGACTCCATTTAAATTTTGCTGTCTGACCACATGGACCAACTTCGATCAACTCATCCAAACTCTCTCTTCCTCATATGTGGCGACTTCAACTGTCATCATGCCAGCTGGCTGGGTGTGGGTTCATCTCTCACCAGCCATGGCACCTCAGCAAAGGACTTCTGCGACTCATTGGGACTGACGCAATCTGTCAATTTCCCGACCCGGATCTCAGTCAATGGAGTATCTTCTCTTCTCGACTTGGTTATGACAAACTTCCCTGCAAATGTCTGTTGCTCTTCTTCTGCTCCAATCGGTTCTTCTGATCATGTGCTTGTTAAAGTGGACATCTCTCTGGCCATTCTCAGAGAGCCTCCTCAGCACCGACGAGTCTGGCATTTCACTCAGGCTGACTGGCACGGTCTGCAAGCAGCCATCAATCATCTGGACTGGTCTCCCATCTCTACTGCCTCTGACATAAATTTTTCCTGGGAATTCTTCCAAAGCAAACTGCTCTCTCTCATGCACAGATTTATCCCATCTCGTCTTCAATTGTCTTACCCTTCCTCCCGTCCATGGTACACGGAATCTTGTGGTGAGGCAGTTGCCCTGAAACAACTTGCCTTTGCCTCTTTGAAGGCAAATCCAACTGAAGGCAATCTCAGTTCCTTCCACCAAACTCGGCACAAGTGTGTCTACCCACAGGATTGCCAGGAAGCACTATCTCTCCACACTCAAGAATGAACTCTCAAACCTGTCTCCTTCCTCCAAATCCTGGTGGCGTCTGGTCAAATCCGTTTCTGGTGTTTGTTCCCCTTCCGTCCCCTCCCTTACCTCGACAAAGCCAAATGCCTCAACTCTGTGTTTGCCTCAAAATCTTGTGTCCCAAACCCATCTCTCTCTGTTCCCGTACCCAGTCGAACCCAACTGCTTCCTGGACTCTGTGTCCTTCTCTCCTGACAAGGTGGAGAAGTTTTTGTCAAACCTCGACTCTGATTCTGCAACTGGACCAGACGGCATCAGCCCACGGGTCCTAAAATCCTGCTCTGCCGCTCTATCTCCCCCTCTCTCTGTTCTTTTCACCCTCTCTTTTGCTCAGGGTCATCTGCCAGCATCCTGGAAATCAGCAAACATTACCGCTTTACACAAAAAAGGTGCAAAAACAGATCCTTGCAATGACAGACCAATCAGCCTGCTCCCAATTATCAGCAAAGTCATGGAATCCATCATTGCTTCGGATATCAAATCCTTCCTCTTCTCCAATGGCTTGATCTCTGATCATCAATTTGGATTCAGACCAGGTCATTCTACTCTGGACATGCTGCTTCTGCTGTCTCAACAATGGATGGAGGTCCTCAATGCCAAACAGGAAATCAGAGCTGTCTCCCTTGACATATCGCGTGCCTTCGATACGGTCTGGCACCCTGCCCTGCTCACCAAACTCTCCTCCTATGGTATAAATGGAAATCTCCTCGCATGGCTTGCGGACTCCCTCTCTGGTCGTAGTTGTGTTGCCTTTAATGCATTTAGTTAACTTTCTCAATGTCATATGTAAATAATTTTAATAATTTCTCGTGGAAAATGAGAAGTGAATAGCTTACGTAAATGCTTAACAAAGTCTTTTGTAGGATTTGTATTAGTTTCACTCATGTGATCCAACGATGTCACTTCCTGTTTGGTCACTTCCTGTTGGCTCTTCCTGTTTGGCTCTTCCTGATTCTTCTGAGGCAAGAGATAGACATGTGCTGCATGCTCCCAGTGCAATCCATTTGCATCCATTGTCAATCATCGTAAAGCAATGCTTTAAGTTGGTTTATTTGACATTGGACATGTTAGAGTTCATGTGTGGGTGATTGTTTCATTGAAAATTACGATTTATAAGATGTTTTAGGCTGGTTAATTTTTTTTTCCTGGTCAGCATCACTTTTTTTCAAAAGCGTTTTTTTTTTTGCTTTTTTTTTCAGTGAAATTTTAATGGATTATTCAACGCACAATATGTTTTTTTCTTAAATATACTTGATCGGACATACATGATGAATCATGTTATTGTAGCGGTTACCGGAAGCATTACACAATCCCCTTGCACTGGCCGATGACGTAACCGGCGGGCGGTCACTTGCCCGGGCTCGTCCGGACTTGCCTTGCCCTTGGTTTACATACCACGCTCCGTTGAGAGGCGTGGCTTACCGATTTGCATACCACGCCCCGCCTGAGAGGCGTGGCTTTTGTGTGGTGAACTTTGGTTATAAATTGCCGCCCGTTCGATCGGGCTTTTCAGTGCTTTTGAGTTGAGCTAGAAATAAATAGCTCAGTGAAACTTCGTTCCTGGTGTCGTCCATTTTGTCCGGCTTTATCGTGAGAGCATAGCTCCACATTATGATTTCTAAACTAGTAAACCTTCGTATGTACGCACTGATACGATTCAAATAAAGAAAATAAAGAAACCTATGTCACATTGAGTTCTGTTTACTTTTAATATTTGCTGATACATAGTAGACCAAAATGGTAGACCAAAACTTGATATTTGGCTTCTCCTTCAGAATACCAACTACTTCTTGAACTTCCGAGTGGGCCTCTTCTGGGCAGTACGACTCTTACTGCAGGTACTGCATATAGGATATGACTCATCTGTGGAATACCAACTACTTCTTGAACTTCCGAGTGGGCCTCTTCTGGGCAGTACGACTCTTACTGCAGGTACTGCATATAGGATATGACTCATCTGTGGAATACCAACTACTTCTTGAACTTCCGAGTGGGCCTCTTCTGGGCAGTACGACTCTTACTGCAGGTACTGCATATAGGATATGACTCATCTGTGGAATACCAACTACTTCTTGAACTTCCGAGTGGGCCTCTTCTGGGCAGTACGACTCTTACTGCAGGTACTGCATATAGGATATGACTCATCTGTGGTACCTCAGCTCCTCAACACAGCCACAGAAATAGCACACATCTTCATAGCCAGCCGGGTAGTATGGCTTCTCTGTCGCATCGTTGCATGTTAGATTGGCTTTGGCGGAGACATTATTGAAGACGTTTGCCTCATTGGTCCGCTGCAGATCGGCGAAGTTCGAGCACATGTAACTTGGCTCAGACAGTAAGCGAGCACATACAAAATTCGAACCTGTTCCACTGAGCGGGAATAGATTTTACTGACTTCGCGAGCAACAAAAATTTTTTTTTTTTTAGCGGCGGACGACTTTTATGGGGCGGGCGGCGATGATAAACAGGATTTTTTTTTTAACCAGCCTTATGAACAGTTTATTTACAATTGTGTACGGGCTCACAGCACTGCCATTGCCCTTGGAGGCTGGTTCCTATAGTGCAATATTCTTATTTACATCTATGTACAATGGAAGAACGACACTGAATGTATTTCTTGTATTGTTTTATTTACAGTTTTTACCACAACATCTTGATGGAGAAGAGTCACAGTAAATGGTGAAACTTACTACGACTCTGTCTTCATTAGATACGGTTTAGCTTGGTGTTTGGTCGGTTCCAACTGCACGAGAACATTTTTGTAAAAAAGCAGCAATCGATGTTTTGAAGTGGTCGAGATGGCATCAAGAGATGGCGGCAATTCATCTGTATCCAATGCTAGGAGCAGCAAAACATCGTCATCTTCGGGAAGTGTGTCCCGTGCCCGGGCCAAAGCAGAAGCTGCCAAGGTGAGAGCGTCATATGCTAACCAAGAGGCTAAACTGAAAATAGAAAAGGCTGCGAGAGAAGCAGAAAGGATCACAAGAAATGCTCAAAATCAGTTGGAAACGGTAAGAATAGACACAGAGTTGGAAGTGCTAACGCTACATCGAGAAGCTGATGCGGCCGTGGTGGAGGCACAAGTGCTGGAAACTGCCGAAGCAATTTATACTGTGGCTGAAAATGAAAAATCAGAATCAGAGAGGGTTAAAGTTGAACGCACCAATGATTACGTCCAATCACAAATTGACCTTCAATATCGTTCATCCTCCCCACTCTTATCGGCCTTACCTGTCGCTTCCCCATCCCACGCAGTATCACATGACAGCTTCGTGACATGGTGTCCACCTGTGGAAGACATTTCACAATTACAACCCATCAACAACAAACAAAAGTCTGAAAAAGCTGACAGTGTGTACTTACCTGCACCAAACTTACCTATTCCGATTAAAGTTGAGACAAAGTCTGAGATCAAAAGAACAAACCCCATCATAAACGTACATGCTCAGTCATATGTTCCCCGATATATTCCTCCAGCTAGCAGACCACCTCTGGCGGAGCCTTTGGCATAGTATTTGGCACGAGGAGACCTTGTCAATTCAGGACTGTACCAATTCGATGATAAGCCGGAGAATTACCGTGCATGGCACTCCTCATTCATCAATGCAGCTGGCGAAGTTCAGCTGACAGCAACTCAAGAATTGGACCTCATGACTAAATGGCTGGGAAAGGAATCTGGAGAACAGGTGAAACGCATATGCTCAGTGCATGTCAGCAACCCCGATCTGGCTTTACGCACAGCATGGGAGAGATTACGTGAGTGCTATGCTGCCCCTGAAATCATCGAACAGTCACTATTTCAGCGTTTGGACAGTTTTCCTAAGATTCAAGCCAAGGACCACTCCAAATTACGTGAACTTGGGGATTTGCTTATGGAGATCCAAGGCGCCAAAGAAGGCGGATATCTCACTGGCTTAGCATATCTGGACACTTCCCGTGGAATTGGACCAATCGGGGACAAGCTTCCATATGGGCTTCAGGAGAGGTGTGTGTCTTCTGGGTCATCGTACAAAGAAGGGAACGATGGTCGCTTCCCTCCCTTTAAGTATTTTTGCAACTTGGTGTGCCATGAGGCGAAAAGGCGAAACGACCCCAGCTTTATTTATCAAAGCAGCACCACAACACCCACAAAACCAGACAGATCCATTGTGAAGAGTTTTAACACCAACACACCCATCTTAGTGCATAAAACGGATGTTTCTACAACCAATGATGACCCTAACAAGAACTGCCCATTACACAATAAACCCCACCCTCTTAAAAGATGCAGAACCTTCAGAAACAAACTCCTCGACGACAGAAAGGCCTTTCTCAAGGAAAAAAAGGCCTTTCTCTCATGAAAGGCCTTTCTCTCAATCACTTCCGTTTCCGGTCCCTGGAGCAAGGAAGCGTGTTCGACCTCTGGACGGCAGCAAAAGTTAAAGTATTTTTTCCATTCGTGTATTCGTCAATTTCTACTCGTTTTTTATTGTGCATGTGTTGCAGGGTGTTTTCCAGTTGCTGTTGATTCGCAATTCCTGCAAACTTTTGTATAATTTAATCCTTTTCTGTCCCACCGCGTGCATGGCCTAGTTTATCTTGGCCCATAGGTGTTCATAGGTGTTTTGTGAATTTAAGTTCCTTCCTTCGCTGTATTGCTTATTTCTTAGATTTTCTCTTCTCCCCCTAACTTCCCCGAACATCGACCACTTGTCTAACGTTTTAAATCTCTTCACGTCTCTTCTCGTCTCGGGAAGTCACGTGACGTCACGTCTCTTCAAAGCTGTGCATGCGCGCACGCTTTCGAAGTTAATAAGTAACTTTTCACAATTGTGTTTTTGTCGTAATACCGGCTTTACCACAGGTCGAGACTTTATCTTTCTTTCGGTGTGTATGTAACTATAGGTGTCTCTAATAGTATTCTTGGTGTTGGTTTTTCATACCTGTGTACAGAATACCTGTGTGTGTACCTGTGTACAGAATACCTGTGTACAGAATCGTCGGTCCAGTTCGTGTCGCATATTCTGACGCCAAGCGTACGGCTAGTAGTAGGACTAGGAGGCTACCGTGTCTGACCTTGGCTTGAGGCTTTGTTTCTGTCTCAGCGGTTTCTTCGATTGCGCTCGCAATTCCTTTCGGTCTCTATTTTTCACGTTTCACGTTCGGTCTCTGTCTCTGTTTTCATCCCAACTCAAAAAAATAAAATAAATAAAAAAAATAAAAATATATATTCCCTTCTCTGTTCTTATCCGTTTCGTTCTTATTTGTTCGTTCGTTCTTTGACCACGCTGTTCGTGATCACGTGTTCACGTCATTAAAAAATGTTTCATCTGTCCCCTGAACAATGGTATTCTGTCATATACTATAACACCTTTTTCTTCTTGTTCGATAAAAGGATGCTTTCAACTTGCTCACCAAATCTGTTCATTCCAAAAAAAAATTCCATCTCTTACAGCTACAGTGCCTCTTTCATTCATTCCCTAAACTCTCCAGAACTCCACCCATCCTTCAGCGTCCTCAAACGTATTTTTGACTCGAAGGTCGCAAGAAACTCATTTTGCAAGAAATGTTCGTTTCCCATTAATCGTACATTTTTCAAAATCCAATCTCACCCCTCCCCTCCAAATCTTCCCCATCACCCATCCCTTTCAAATCTTCCCCCTTGCTCCTCCCCTCCAAATCTTCCCCATCACCCATCCCTTTCAAATCTTCTCCCTTGCCCCTCCCCTCCAAATCTTCCCCATCACCCATCCCTTTCAAATCTTCCCCCTTGCCCCTCCCCTCCAAATCTTCCCCATCACCCATCCCTTTCAGATATCCCCCCTTGCCCCTTCCCTCCTAAACTCCCCCCACACCCCTCCCCTCTGAGACCCTCCCTCACTCCTCCCCTCCTAGACTCCCCTCTCACCCCTCCTCCTCAAAGCGTCCTCCCCGCTTCTTCCCCCTTCCAACTCTCACCTTCATCTCCCTCAACCTTCTGCCTCACTCTTCCCCCTCCTCAAACAACACCTCACTGCGCCTCACCCAATCACCATCAAACCTTTTGTCCGCCCCATTCTTCCCTTTCTCCAAGCTGTTCTGAAATCTCTGACACACCTTCAACAGCTCTCCCTACCTCTTCCTCCTCTTCCACATCATACCCTACCGCTCCCCCCCCTGTTCTGTATCCGATGCTCTCCCTTCCTCTTCTTTAACAGAATGGACCTCAAACATCCGGGGCCTTCGCTCAAACTTGACTGATCTCTCCATACAGGTTGCTTCTGACAAACCAGACGTGATCTGCTGAACATAAACTTTCCTCCTTCATGATGTCTCTGATTCCTTGGTATCTCTCCCAGGTTACTCCCTCCTCCGGTATGATAGACCTGAGCCTCGTCCTGGAGGGGGGGTTGTAATCTTTATAAAAAACTCTCTTCCTCACTCGCCATGCACTGCCCTCTCTCCACCTCACCCCCAGGAATACCTTTGGCTACGGCTTCCCCTTCGCTCCCACCTTTTGTTCATATGTGTTTTGTACCGTCCACCAAACAGTGATGACTCCATCTACATCTCGCTGTCTGATAACATGGACCAACTTCAATCTATCCATCCCAACTCTCTCTTCCTCATATGTGGTGATTTCAATTGTCACCATGCCAGTTGGCTGGGTGTGGGTACCGCTCTCACCAGCCATGGCTCTTCAGCAAAGGACTTCTGTGACTCACTGGGACTGACACAATCTGTCAATTTCCCGACCCGGATCTCAATCAACGGAGCATCTTCTCTTCTGGACTTGGTTATGACTAACTTCCCTGAAAATGTCTGCTGCTCTTCTTCTGCTCCAATCGGCTCATCTGATCATGTGCTTGTTAAAGTGGACATCTCTCTGACCATTCTCAGAGAGCCTCCTCAGCGTCGACGAGTCTGGCATTTCACTCAGGCCAACTGGCATGGTCTTCAAGCAGCCATCAATCATCTGGACTGGTCTCCAATCTCTACCGCCTCTGACATCAACTCATCCTGGGAATTCTTCCAAAGTAAACTGCTCTCTCTCATGCACAGATTTATCCAATCTCGTCTTCAGTTGTCATACCCTTCCTCCCGTCCATGGTACACGGAATCTTGTGGTGAGGCTGTTGCCCAGAAACAACTTGCTTTCGTCTCCTGGAAAGCAAATCCAACGGAAGGAAATCTCATTTCCTTTCACAAAGCCCGAAACAAGTGTGTGTCCACCCTCAGGAGAGCCAGGAAACAATATCTCTCCGTTCTCAGGACAGAACTCTCATCTGTCTCCCTCTTCCAAATCCTTGTGGCGTCTGGTCAAATCTGTTTCTGGTGTTTGTTCCCCCTCCCTCCCCTCCCTCACCTCAAACGGCCACACGGCTGATTCCACACGTGAAAAAGCTGAATGCGTCAACTCTGTGTTTGCCTCTAAATCTTGTGTCCCAAACCCATCCCTCTCTGTACCCACCGTACCCAGTCGTACCCAGCTGCTCCTGGACTCTGCGTCCTTTCCTCCTGACAAGGTGGAAAAGTTTCTGTCAACCCTCGACTCTGATTCTGCAACTGGACCTGACAGCATCAGCCCACGGGTCCTAAAATCTTGTTCTTCCGCTCTTTCACTCCCTCTCTCTGTTCTCTTCACACTCTCTTTTGCTCAAGGTCATCTGCCATCTGCTTGGAAATCTGCCAACATCACCGCTTTGCACAAAAAAGGTGCAAAAACAGATCCCAGCAACTACAGACCAATCAGCCTTCTCTCAATTATCAGTAAAGTCATGGAATCCATCATTGCTTCAGATATGAAATATTTCCTCTTCTCCAATGGCTTGATCTCTTATCATCAATTTGGTTTCAGACCTGGTCACTCTACTCTGGACATGCTGCTACTGCTTTCTCAGCAATGGATGGAGGTCCTCAATGCCAAACAGGAAATTAGAGCTGTCTCCCTTGACATATCACGTGCCTTCGATACGGTCTGACACCCCGCTCTGCTCACCAAACTCTCCTCTGTTGGTATCCATGGAAATCTCCATGCATGGCTGGCGGACTTCCTCTCTAGTCGTAGTCAACATGTGGCCCTGAATGGGTTTCTCTCATCTCCTCTTCCTGTTCAGGCTGGAGTTCCCCAAGGCAGTGTTCAGGGCCCTGTGCTTTTTCTGGTCTTCATCAATGATCTCTCTGACTCTCTTGAAAATCCTCTCTATCTCTTTGCTGATGACTCTACTCTCTGTCGCTCCATTCTTCATCCCTCAGATCGGCAGTCTGCAGCCTCCTCACTCTCTGCAGACCTGGAAAAAATAACAGACTGGGCAAACAAGTGGAACATGTCTTTCAATCCTGACAAATCTCACACTCTTACGATGTCTCTCCGAAAAGACCGACTGGACAACCCTCCCATCTACTTTCTGAATAATCCTCTCCAAGAAGTTCTGTCACTCAAACTTTTGGGTCTCACTATCTGCCATGATCTTTCCTGGGAAAACCACATTTCAAATCTGGCCTCCAAAGCCAGTCGCCGACTGGGCATCCTCCGTCGTGCGAAGTCCTTCCTTGGCACACCTGAGCTCCTCACCATGTACAAGGCTTTCATCCGCAGCTCAATGGAATACTGCTCTCCCCTCTGGGCTGGTGCTCCTGCCTCACACCTAGCTCGTCTTCACGCTGTTGAAAGCAAAGCATTCAGAATCATTGGAATCTCCCGCGATGAAGCTAACTCCAAGGGCCTCTCACTCACTCACCGCAGGCAGGTTGGTGGTCTTTCCGTCTTCTACCGACTCCTCTCTGGCCTTGCCCCCCCAGCTCTCTCTGGGCTCTGTCCCGCAAATATTCCTGCAGGTCGTACAAGATCTGCCTGCAACCCTCTTATGGTTAAACTGCCAAAATCAAGACTCTCTGCTCACCTTCACTCCTTCATTCCTCTTTTCTCCCGCCTCTGGAACAAACTCCCTCACTCTCTTCAATCCCATTCCACCCTCCAGGTCTTTAAAACAGCTGTTCACCACCATCTCTTATCTTCCCCCATCCAAAACCTTGATCTTTTCTATCCCCGATAATTTCACCCCAATTCCACTTTTTGAAATACCAACTTCTGTCCTGGAAGTCCTTGGTGTCCTTGTGTTTTATACTTCTCTAACCCCCCCCCCCTTCCCACGCCTCCTCCCCCCCCAAGCCCTCTCCCGCCCACACATCTCCCTGCTCTTAAATGTTGTGTGCTCTCACGTGTTTGCATGCTTCCCATTCTCTTGTCTTCCGCTCCCTCTTTTTATATATTTTGTTTGTCTGGTTGATTTGTTTGTGAAGTAAATGTCAGCTCTTTCACGAGCCTCGATTCAGTATACAAAAAAAAAGAAGAAAAAAAAAAGGATTATGTTTCAATTGCTGTTCTTCGATCTCCCATCTTGCCAAAGACTGCAAGTCCTCCGTGAAGTGCTATGAATGCGACAGCACTAATCATGATGCGGCCATGCATCCTGGCCCATCACCTCAAACCTTCAAGGCTCCTCCACCGTCACAAGAGAACGGCGGGGAGGGAGAAGTTCATTCTAACACGGCTGTTGTCAGAACAAACTGCACAGAAGTTTGCGGTCCAGGTCAGTGGAGTCGCTCAGGCTCAAATATCTGCCTCGCAAAGATATACCCAGAGGGTTCCAAGGACATGGCCATCAAAGCCTATGTAATTCTGGACGACCAGAGCAATCGCTCATTAGCCAGACCAGAGTTCTTCGAGATGTTCAGTGTGGAGAGCAAAACATTCTCAAACCATCTCAGAACTTGCTCTGGCATCATAGAAACATCCGGCAGGAGGGCAGAAGGATTTCAGATCGAGTCACTCGACGGCAAAGTTCTCATCTCTCTCCCACCACTCATTGAGTGTCCTCAGATCCCGAACAATCGGTCCGAGATTCCAACGCCAAGCGCAGTTCTACACCAGTCTCATCTCCTTCACATTGCCAAACATATCCCAGAACTGGACCCAGAAGCAGAAATACTCCTGCTACTTGGAAGAGACGTCCTTAGGGCACACAAGGTCAGGCAGCAGGTCAACGGACCACATAACGCCCCCTTTGCCCAACGTCTGGATCTGGGCTGGGTAGTAATAGGAGAGGTGTGCCTGGGTAATGTACATAAGCCGGCAGTCAACACGTTCAAGACCAACATGCTGGACACTGGTCGCCACTCAATTTTTCAAACCTGTACAAGCTTCATGCATGTCAAGGAGACGCAAAAAGCTTTAACAGGCCTGGCAAAGCACATGAGAGGATGCTGGGACAGACAGTGTTCAACCGTACTGAGCATGACAACAAACCTGCTCCATCAGTGGAAGACACCATCTTCTTCGAGATAATGGACACAAACGTCTACAGAGACGACGGCAACAGTTGGGTCGCCCCATTGCCGTTCAGAGAACCACGCCAGCCTTTGCCGAATAACAAAGAGCAGGCAGTCAAACGGTTCACATCCCTGCAACGAACCCTGAAAAGAAAACCTGAGATGCAGGAACAGTATGTGGCATTCATGGAGAAGATCTTTGCCAACGGACATGCCGAAGTAGCGCCGCCATTGAGACAAGATGAGGAATGCTGGTAACTCCCAACATTTGGGGTCTATCACCCACAAAAGCCCAATCAAATCAGGGTGGTTTTTGATTCCAGTGCCCAACACTCCGGGGTCTCTCTCAATGACGTGCTTCTCACAGGCCCCGACCTGAATAACTCCCTCCTTGGTGTCCTGCTACGCTTCAGGAAAGAGATGGTTGCAATCCTGGCAGACATCCAACAGATGTTCCATTGTTTCTTGGTGTGTGAAGACCACCGCAACTTCCTCTTTTTTTATGGCACAAGAACATTGCCATCAACAAGGAAGTTGTTGAGTACCACATGAAGGTCCAGGTCTTTGGCAACGGGACATCTCCTGCTGTGGCAATCTACGGGCTGCGAAGAGCCATCAGAGAAGGTGCACAGGAGCATGGTGCCGATACTGTCAAGTTTGTGGAAAGGCACTTCTATGTTGATGATGGCTTGGTATCCCTACCATCTGAAGCTGAGGCAATCGACCTGCTCCAATGAACACAGGCCTCACTCGTTGAATCAAACCTCCGCTTACACAAGTTCATGTCGAACTGTAAGGCAGTCATGGAGGCCTTCTCGCCTGAAGATTGTGCCACACCTCGCCTGAAGAGAAACCACACCCACACAATGGAGCTTAGGTCTGCTCTGGGAGATCACGTCCGACACATTCAGCTTCTCTGCATCGACCACGAACAAACCATTCACCCGCCGTGGAGTCCTCTCCACTGTCAACAGTGTTTTTAATCCCCTGGGTCTGCTGGCACCTGTCACGATCCAGGGAAGAGCCCTCCTCAGGGAACTTACCTCCGAACTGTCCGACTGGGACACACCCCTCCCGGAAGACAACTGACCAAGGCAATGTCAAAACCTTTCTGAGACCAATTGCAGAAATTGTTCTACTTCTGCCGAAAGACTGATCTAGAGACATATGTTCTGGACCCGCATAAGTTCTTAGTGACCTCACATAGGTCAGGCAGGGAGTGTGTTGCCTTCAAGGCATTTAGTTAACTTTCTAAATGTCATATGTAAATAATTGAAATAATTTCTAGTGGAAAATGAGAAGTGAATAGCTTACTTAAATGCTTAACAAAGTCTTTTGTAGGATTTGTATTAGTTTCACTCATGTGATGCAACGATGTCACTTCCTGTTTGGTCACTTCCTGTTTGGCTCTTCCTGTTTGGCTCTTCCTGTTTGGCTCTTCCTGATTCTTCTGAGGCAAGAGATAGACATGTGCTGCATGCTCCCAGTGCAATCCATTTGCATCCATTGTCAATCATCGTAAAGCAATGCTTTAAGTTGGTTTATTTGACATTGGACATGTTAGGGTTCATGTGTGGGTGATTGTTTCATTGAGAATTACGATTTATAAGATGTTTTAGGAACAGTTTATTTACAATTGTGTACGGGCTCACAGCACTTCCATTGCCCTTGGAGGCTGGTTCTTATAGTGCAATATTCTTATTTACATCTATGTACAATGGAAGAACGACACTGAATGTATTTATTGTATTGTTTTATTTACAGTTTTTACCACAACATCTTGATGGAGAAGAGTCACAGTAAATGGTGAAACTTACTACGACTCTGTCTTCATTAGATACGGTTTAGCTTGGTGTTCAGTCGGTTCCAACACTGCACGAGAACATTATAGTAGTCAACGTGTGGCCCTGAATGGATTTATCTCATCTCCCCTTCCTGTTCTGGCTGGAGTTCCCCAAGGTAGTGTTCTGGGCCCTGTGCTATTTCTGGTCTTCATCAATGATCTCTCCGACTCTCTGGAAAATCCTCTCTATGTCTTTGCTGATGACTCCACTCTCTGCCGCTCCATTCCTCATCCCTCAGATCGGTAGTCTGCTGCCTCCTCACTCTCTGCAGACCTGGACAAAATCACAGCCTGGTCAAACAAGTGGAACATGTCTTTCAATCCTGACAAATCTCACACTCTTACGATGTCTCTCCGAAAGGACCGACTGGAAAACCCTCCCATCCACTTTCTCAACAATCCTCTCCAAGAAGTTCTGTCGCTCAAGCTTTTGGGTCTCACTGTCTGCCATGATCTTTTGTGGGAAAACCACATTTCCAAGCTGGCCTCCAAACCCAGTCGCCGACTGGGCATCCTCCGTCGTGCAAGTCTTTCCTTGGCACACCTGAGCTCATCACCACATACAAGTCTTTCATCCGCAGCTCAATGGAATACTGTTCCCCCCTCTGGGCTGGTGCTCCTGCCTCACACCTAGCTCGGCTTCACGCTGTTGAAACCAAAGCTTTCAGAATCATTGGAATCTCCTGCGATGAAGCTAACTCCGAGGCCTTTCACTCACTCACCGCAGGCAGGTTGGTGGTCTTTCTGTCTTCTACCGACTCCTCTCCGGCCTTGCTCCCCCAGCTCTCTCTGTGCTCTGTCCCCCAAATATTATTGCAGGTCGCACAAGATCTGCCAGCAACCCTCTGATGGTAAAACTGCCGAAATCTAGGCTCTCTGCTCACCTTCACTCTTTCATTCCCCTTTTCTCCCACCTCTGGAACAAACTCCCCCACTCCCTTCAATCCCACTCCTCCCTCCAGGTCTTTAAAACAGCTGATCACCACCATCTCTTATCTTCCCCCATCCAAAACCTTGATCTTTTCTACCCCTGCTAATTCACCCCAGATCCACTTTTTTGAAATTCAAACTTCTTTCCTGGAAGTCCTTGCAATGTCCATATGTTTTATACCTCTCCCACCTCCCCCCAAGCCCTCCCCCTCCCACAGTTCTCTCGATGTCCCTGCTCTCAAATGTTGTGTTTGTGTCCTTCCCCCTCTCTCCCCATCTTGTCTACCGCTCCCCTTATTTTGTGTTTTGTGTGTCGGTTTGACTTTTTGTGTGATTAATGTTAGCTCTTTCACGAGCCTCGATCTTGTATACAATAAAAAAAGAAGAAGTTCTTATTGAACAGCGGACATCGAACTCCGACATAGACATGACAAAATTGATTGCCTTTCTTTTAAGGGGGAAGATGAAACAGTGACTTTGAACACATTTCTCTTGTTTCTGGCATTATCAAAGCATAAAACACATGACACATCTCGAGCTCGACTAGCTCCAAGCAAAGCCCCATCGGGTTTAACAGTTGTCCTAGTGGATCTTGGCTTCTTTGTCAATCTAACCAATGTAATAACAATGTCCACCTTTTGGTGGGGCAGTAGAATAAGTACCTAGTGGCAGTGTTTAATAAATAATGTGAGCAGAGCAAACTGGTAGAGGATGATCGAATAGGCCTACTCATTGGCAATCTGTACAGCCTTCATCATCATGATTCATATGGAATCAACAATGGCGACTTCATATACCTTGGACGTGTAGGTTACAATTCAAACAAACGAGGTTGAAACAATGGGGTAGATTTGAATGACAATTGACACGACGTGATGGTAGTTTAGAAACCGGGCCTCAAGGCCTCATCACACCTGGTCTTCAAACAATAGCCCTACCTGAAAACCGCCCTTGCCCCAAATCAAACCACTATTTCAACACTAATCACAATTGTCCTTCAATACTCTTCAGGCCTTATTGACATTCCTGAGATTCCTCTAGTAAATCCAGAACATATATTGAGGTAAAAACTGATTTAATTATGCAGATTTGGGATTTATAGCTTATAATTTTTGGGAACATAAACATCAACTTTTTTTGTTGGGTCAAAATAAATTACCGGTAGTCAATCTTTAGAGGTTCGTGGTCGCAGTAAATTGTAAATGTGGTGGATGTGGTAAAAGTGGTGGTTGCGGTAAATGACAACATAATTACCTCTGGACAGATACAGAGCATAACGAGGCAAAAACATCTCGTTTTTCGAGTCACATGCTCGGATTTTGTTATAAACATTTTAAAAAACGCGTTTTAAAAATCAGTTATGTGGTCAAACCCGCGACTCGTAGCACGGCCAGTGGGCGGGGGAAGGGAGCCCCGGAAGCTGTCGGCCCGACTTCCGGTCGGGGCAACCCGTCCGTCTCGAATGGACTTTGTATAGCGAGGTACGCCATGTTAGCCGATGCCGGTAATCCGCACCCATCTGCGCATTACTCTTCAGCATCCGTGCACGAAAGCGGCCCGAGACGCTAGCGGGGAGTCGTGCGAATCCCTCACCGCCTGTATGTCTGATCCTCGCAGGTGTTTTCAGGAGAAAAAAAAAGGCAACAAAAAAAAACTTCGGGGAAGCGAAGCTGAGGGCCCAAGACGCGCTGAGGCGCCCGCTCCGCGCCTCGCCTTCCCTCTTCCTCCCTGTTCGCGACTGCCATGAGTTTGCCCAAGGGCAGGTCGCCGCCCGCGTCTCAAGTGCGAGCCGGCATCTCACAGGCGTATCCTTGGCGCGGGTGGGAGTGCGTGCCGGGCCTGGCCGGCGTGGCGCGCATGCTGATGGCGCCGGGCTTTGCCACGCCGCCCTTCCCGGCCCGGTTTGACCGGGGAATCCGGATTTAGCTCTTGGTTTCTATTTCTGTTCCTCTGGTGGTGCTTTCTCCGCCGTCTTGTCTGTCCGTGCCCGTCCTCGTTTTGTACCTGAGTTTTGTATTTAAAATATTGTCTTTTTTACTCCGGGCGCGGCTTGTCGGGCCGGGGTGGGGATGGTGGGGGATGTCGCAAGGCTATGGGGTCTGAGCGCGGGTTACGTTTGCTGTTGTAATGGAGGGTTCATGTCGGGTCAATGCGGTTCGTTCTAATCGTTGGGCGGACGTGTCCATCCATGGAGGTTAAAAGGAGCGATTTAAAAACTCGAGACGAGGTTGATGACGTGTTCCGAAACAAGATGAGTCACGTGTCATTTTCTGGGGGTGAGGAAGCATCTCGGGGGAGCGGGAAGGGGGTCAGGTTTATCAGCATGGGGGAAACGTTGAATGATCGAGCCCCGCGGGGTTAAAGGGCACCAGGTGTGTAAATGAGGGGGTGCACATGCTCCCTCGGGGAGTAAAACAAACCCGGGGTAGTTTTAGGGGAGCATAGGGTGGGGTGGGGGGGGGATGGGTGCAAGTTTTGTAACGTTCACTCTGCTCTGTTCAACAGTTTGTGAGGCCCGTGCAGTCACAAGAGCAGGGATCGTGCTCTGCCCGAAAATAGAACCGCACCGTCGGGATTGACTATTGGACGGCTCGGTCAGGTGTTCAAGGTATCAGGTGCCCGATGTTACTGCCTCGTGTTTGGATGGTGTTCATCTCTCGTCTCTCTATAACCTGATGATTTTTTTGGGGGAATTTTGGCCACAAGTGGATGGAAAAGCATCATGCATTTTATGAACCTTGTGAATCATATACCAGGTGTGTGTTTTGTGTTTTTGAACCCAAGTGTAATTTTGCTTTTGCTGGGTCTTGTGTTTCGAGGTATGCTCATTGTGGAATAGGTACCGTTTCCCAGAGATTCTGATGCGGAAAGTTTGACGGCGGAGTGGGTAAAGCCTCGCATCAACCCTCACAGGTGCGGACGCGAGTTCCGCAGCTGCTCGGTTACCTGGTTTAGAGAGGACATGGGCACTGCAAGGTCTGCTTGTCCATAAAGGTGCTACGATGCCCTCTCTCCCCTTTACACCCTGCCAAAGATCATGTAACGTGCCAAATACTATTACTACGGTACCATTATGACGTCAAATTTTGAGGTACATAATTAAAATTCTGCACAACACTTAGAGTTCGAAGAGTAATGTTGTGGAAACTATTTATCACACAATTCATGTATAAATTACCATCTGATCTGTGAGGCGTCACAAAGGTTCTTGCTGTCTGACCTGGAACGTGATGTTATTCCGCAATCCTTAGCCATGGACTAGACGAATTAATTGAAGAGATAGGTAGGTAGGTTGGCTTGGGGCATGGGGCACTGCACTGTGGACAACCGGACACTGATACCTTTAATTTTTAGAACAGTTTGCTAACTAATGGGCATGAAGATGCGGCCTTGCAGTGCGCACCATGGGGGGAGAGGGGACGGAGTGGCGTGGGTTTACAGTGGGCACAGTGGCATGGGCTTGAAGTGGGAATGGGGGCTCAGGTTGGTAGTGGGCCCGGGCTTGCAGTGCGTGAGGGCTTGCAGTGCGTGAGGGCTTGCAGTGCGCGAGGGCTTGCAGTGCGTGAGGCCTTGCAGTGGGCGAGGGCTTGCAGTGCGTGAGGGCTTGCAGTGCGTGAGGGCTTGCAGTGCGTGAGGGCTTGCAGTGGGCGAGGGCTTGCAGTGCGCGAGGGCTTGCAGTGGGCGAGGGCTTGCAGTGCGTGAGGGCTTGCAGTGGGCGAGGGCTTGCAGTGCGTGAGGGCTTGCAGTGGGCGAGGGCTTGCAGTGCGTGAGGGCTTGCAGTGGGCGAGGGCTTGCAGTGGGCGAGGGCTTGCAGTGCGTGAGGGCTTGCATTGGGCGAGGGCTTGCAGTGGGCGAGGGCTTGCAGTGGGCGAGGGCTTGCAGTGCGTGAGGGCTTGCAGTGCGTGAGGGCTTGCAGTGGGCGAGGGCTTGCAGTGGGCGAGGGCTTGCAGTGGGCGAGGGCTTGCAGTGCGTGAGGGCTTGCAGTGGGCGAGGGCTTGCAGTGCGTGAGGGCATGCAGTGCGTGAGGGCTTGCAGTGGGCGAGGGCTTGCAGTGGGCGAGGGCTTGCAGTGGGCGAGGGCTTGCAGTGGGCGAGGGCTTGCAGTGGGCGAGGGCTTGCAGTGGGCGAGGGCTTGCAGTGGGCGAGGGCTTGCAGTGGGCGAGGGCTTGCAGTGGGCGAGGGCTTGCAGTGGACGAGGGCTTGCAGTGGGCGAGGGCTTGCAGTGGGCGAGGGCTTGCAGTGCAGGAGGGCTTGCAGTGGGCGAGGGCTTGCAGTGGGCGAGGGCTTGCAGTGGGCGAGGGCTTGCAGTGGGCGAGGGCTTGCAGTGGGCGAGGGCTTGCAGTGGGCGAGGGCTTGCAGTGGGCGAGGGCTTGCAGTGGGCGAGGGCTTGCAGTGGGCGAGGGCTTGCAGTGGGCGAGGGCTTGCATTGGGCGAGGGCTTGCATTGGGCGAGGGCTTGCATTGGGCGAGGGCTTGCATTGGGCGAGGGCTTGCATTGGGCGAGGGCTTGCAGTGGGCGAGGGCTTGCAGTGGGAGAGGGCTTGCAGTGGGCGAGGGCTTGCAGTGGGCGATGGCTTGCAGTGGGCGAGGGCTTGCAGTGGGCGAGGGCTTGCAGTGGGCGAGGGCTTGCAGTGGGCGAGGGCTTGCAGTGGGCGAGGGCTTGCAGTGGGCGAGGGCTTGCAGTGGGCGAGGGCTTGCAGTGGGCGAGGGCTTGCAGTGGGCGAGGGCTTGCAGTGGGCGAGGGCTTGCAGTGGGCGAGGGCTTGCAGTGGGCGAGGGCTTGCAGTGGACGAGGGCTTGCAGTGGGCGAGGGCTTGCAGTGGGCGAGGGCTTGCAGTGCAGGAGGGCTTGCAGTGGGCGAGGGCTTGCAGTGCGTGAGGGCTTGCAGTGCGTGAGGGCTTGCAGTGCGCGAGGGCTTGCAGTGCGTGAGGCCTTGCAGTGGGCGAGGGCTTGCAGTGCGTGAGGGCTTGCAGTGCGTGAGGGCTTGCAGTGGGCGAGGGCTTGCAGTGCGCGAGGGCTTGCAGTGGGCGAGGGCTTGCAGTGCGTGAGGGCTTGCAGTGGGCGAGGGCTTGCAGTGCGTGAGGGCTTGCAGTGGGCGAGGGCTTGCAGTGGGCGAGGGCTTGCAGTGCGTGAGGGCTTGCATTGGGCGAGGGCTTGCAGTGGGCGAGGGCTTGCAGTGGGCGAGGGCTTGCAGTGGGCGAGGGCTTGCAGTGCGTGAGGGCTTGCAGTGGGCGAGGGCTTGCAGTGGGCGAGGGCTTGCAGTGGGCGAGGGCTTGCAGTGGGCGAGGGCTTGCAGTGCGTGAGGGCTTGCAGTGCGTGAGGACTTGCAGTGGGCGAGGGCTTGCAGTGCGTGAGGGCATGCAGTGCGTGAGGGCTTGCAGTGGGCGAGGGCTTGCAGTGGGCGAGGGCTTGCAGTGGGCGAGGGCTTGCAGTGGGCGAGGGCTTGCAGTGGGCGAGGGCTTGCAGTGGGCGAGGGCTTGCAGTGGGCGAGGGCTTGCAGTGGGCGAGGGCTTGCAGTGGGCGAGGGCTTGCAGTGGGCGAGGGCTTGCAGTGGACGAGGGCTTGCAGTGGGCGAGGGCTTGCAGTGGGCGAGGGCTTGCAGTGCGCGAGGGCTTGCAGTGGGCGAGGGCTTGCAGTGGGCGAGGGCTTGCAGTGGGCGAGGGCTTGCAGTGGGCGAGGGCTTGCAGTGGGCGAGGGCTTGCAGTGGGCGAGGGCTTGCAGTGGGCGAGGGCTTGCAGTGGGCGAGGGCTTGCAGTGGGCGAGGGCTTGCAGTGGGCGAGGGCTTGCAGTGGGCGAGGGCTTGCAGTGGGCGAGGGCTTGCATTGGGCGAGGGCTTGCATTGGGCGAGGGCTTGCATTGGGCGAGGGCTTGCATTGGGCGAGGGCTTGCAGTGGGCGAGGGCTTGCAGTGGGAGAGGGCTTGCAGTGGGAGAGGGCTTGCAGTGGGCGAGGGCTTGCAGTGGGCGAGGGCTTGCAGTGGGCGAGGGCTTGCAGTGGGCGAGGGCTTGCAGTGGGCGAGGGCTTGCAGTGGGCGAGGGCTTGCAGTGGGCGAGGGCTTGCAGTGGGCGAGGGCTTGCAGTGGGCGAGGGCTTGCAGTGGGCGAGGGCTTGCAGTGGGCGAGGGCTTGCAGTGCGCGAGGGCTTGCAGTGCGCGAGGGCTTGCAGTGCGCGAGGGCTTGCAGTGTGGGCGAGGGTGGCGTGGGATTGCAGTGTGGACGGGGGCGCGGGTTTGCAGTGTGCATGGGGGCGCGGGATTCCAGTGTGCATGGGGGCGCGGGATTGCAGTGTGCACGGGGGCGCGGGATTGCAGTGTGCACGCGGGCGCGGGATTGCCGTGTGCACGGGGGCGCGGGATTGCCGTGTGCACGGGGCCGCGGGATTGCCGTGTGCACGGGGGCGCGGGATTGCCGTGTGCACGGGGGCGCGGGATTGCAGTGTGCACGGGGGCGCGGGATTGCAGTGTGCACGGGGGCGCGGGATTGCAGTGTGCACGGGGCGCGCGGGATTGCGGTGTGCACGGGGGCGCGGGATTGCGGTGTGCACGGGGGCGCGGGATTGCGGTGTGCACGGGGGCGCGGGATTGCAGTGTGCACGGGGGCAAGAGATTATTCCAGTAATGCAGGTGAGGTCATTCCTACCTTTCATGGGACAAGTCTTATTTGATGTGAAGGTGATCAACACTAATCAAGCAGACCTCAACAGCTGTCTCCTCTACTACTACTACTACTACTACTACTACTACTACTACTAGTACTAGTACTACTACTCCTTCTACTCCTTCTACTACTATTACTACTATTACTACTATTACTACTACTACTACTACTACTACTACTACTACTACTACCACTACTAGTACTACTACTACCTTAATTGCCTAAATTATTACACCTTATAGGTTTGGCAGAAGAACCTTTTTGGCCCGTCTTCCATGAACTAGGTGGCTATGGCTGTCGTTCGACTGAGGGTGCGACGAAGTTGGAATTTGTTCAGGTTGCTGATGATAAACCGCCAACTTTGGGAAAATTACTGTAGCATCTTTAATGTCTGACCAACTAATGGCCGCAAATGAGGCGTCCTGTTTATGGTCATCCTTAGGACAGAGCACTTTGTGATGCAACCCCTGCCAGTGAAGTACCAATCCGATGATTTATCATCGGTTTGAAAATGAAGCCCAGATTAGACTGCTGCATTCCCTGCATCACCAGCCAGGAGTTCTGATGAGAATACCAAAACGTCAGCCTGAAGATAATTGTCAATCTCTCAATTAACAATCAATGAACTCTATCATCAGGTTTGGCTGCAGTATCCTCGGTCATCAGAATGCTGCTTGATAAGTGCAACATTTCGAAAGGTTTGTCTGCCAGCTAAACCGAATGAAAAAATAATGATCCGATCTCGTGTTTCTTCCATTAGTTGATAAACGTCCTTACGGTATCGGTGCAAGCCCGTTTAGGTTTCTCACCAACCTCTCCTTTGTTTTTTTTTTTGTTTTTTTTTTGTACACAAGATCAAGGCTCGTGAAAGAGCTAACATTAATCACACAAAAAGTCAAACCGACACATAAAACATATAATGAGGGGAGCGGGAGACAAGATGGGGAGGAAGGGGGAAGGACACAAACACAACATTTGAGAGCAGGGACTCCTATGAGGAACCTGGCAACAGGTAACCTATCGAAACCCTTTTCTCCAGTTCTTAATCCTTAATTGGTTCCTTGGTTTCACATCTAGCCTTAATATTGGTATGTCATTTGTTCCATACCTATTTTTTGTCCATGTTTTACACTTTAGAATACCATGCTTTCTTGTGCGTAGTGCTGGAAGGTGGCATGGAGGTGTCTGCATCCGATTTGTACGTGACAGTTTAATTAATCCCCTGTTGCACTCTTTGCCTGTTCATGACGAATAGAGCTGCGATGTTTGATTTGTAATGCCTGCAGTGTAATGTATCGACAGATGTAAGCCGGAATTTGCGTTCGTGGAATGCCTGGGTTGTTTGTAGCATCAAAATCTTGGCACATTACGAAAAGATGATGCTGTTGTTGTGCCAAATATGCATAATCTGCCATGACATGATGTCAAAGGGAATACCATGTCAAGTTGTGTCCTTCTGAAGGCCATTTGTGTGTTTTTGGTTTTTCTGGGATATATATTTTTATTTTGATATTTCATTAAGTGGCTGTTAAGTTCCACCTCCTTTAAGTATCAGTTCAACACACGTGTGCTTGTGCTGGACACCTTACCTTCTTTCCAGGTAGTAAATTGGCACTGGCTGTTCCTGTGTCACAATACTGTACATACATTGGTCAGCAATTCATAGTGGCCTCCTCCTCCGTCTTCCCTAGTCCACCCTCGCCCCCCCCCCCCTCCCCGACTTGATAGTTTTTGTCAAATTGAAATGTCTGCACAAGGTGGCTCATCTTCTTTTATTCTTACCTATCAAGGTGAACGTAGGATATGTTTTCACCCCTGTCTGTCTGTTTGTCTGTGTGCAGGAGAGCTCAAAAAGTTGTGGACTGATTTGGATGAAATTTGGTGGAGAAGTTGGGTATTTGACAAGGGCGAATTGGTTCAATTTTCGTGAAGATCCGATTTTGATCTGAAAATTACCCTGCGCTCGCGAAGTGAAAAGCAGGTTATGCATTCGTGTGCGTACGTATGGCGTGTGTCTGCATTTTTCAAATTCATTTTCTCGACAACCGTTGGTCCAATTGACATGAAAGTTTCACCATCTGTGCACCTCCACCTGTATACTTTTAGTGATAATTATGACGTCATAGGTTATGTGGTTCGGATGCCATCTTTGCTTAACTTCACACCTCTATATCTCTGAAACTGCTCCATGGAAAAAAAATGAAATGTGGCTCATTGTAAAGAACCCCGCATGGGGAACTAGAACGGCATTCAATAGAGAGCATACCTCCACCTGATTGGCCATATCACTCAATGGTGAAGAATCACTTAAAAAAAAAAAATTCTCATATCCGAATCCATATTCAGATCTTCACAAAAATCGAATCTATTTGTCCTCGTCAGACACCCAACCGGTGTACCAAGTTTCGTCCAAATCCGTCCACAACGTTTTGAGATATCCTGCTATGTATCGTTTTTGGCCCTATCTCCCAATGGTGAAAAATCATTTAAAAAATTGTAGTAGCCGGATCCGAATCCGGATCTTCACCAAAATCTAATCATTTTGTCCTTGTCACATACACTACATCTCTGCCAATTTTTGTCCGAATCAGTCCACAACTTTTTGAGATATTTTGTTCACAAACTAACAAACAAACGGACAAACAGACAGGGATGAAAACATAACCTCCATCCACCTTTGGTGGCGGAGGGTAATAAGTGTTGTTAACGATGATGTCTGGTGCCTTAATTATGACGTCATAATTTGACAGGGACAACACTTAGTCTGATCAGTTTGAAATTTCTTGAGTATGATCTACACAACGATTATATTGGAGAATATAAACTTATGATGTCGTCGCTCACGTGGTTTGGCAGCCATATTGGATCAAAGAAAAAAAAAAAAAAACAACTTCAAAAACGGAAGAGTTGGCTTGCACCCAATTTTACTGTGCAGGGTAAGTATTCTATGAATACCATCTGGTTTTTTAAAGTGATTCTTCACTATTGAGTACAACAACAACAGACATTTTAAGGCCATTTTCCCTGCTAGAGCGGGGGTTAGCCTTGCGAGCCCCATGACAATCTTCTCCATTTTGCCCTATTTTCTGCATCTCCCCTTGTTAACCCCCTTGCCACGTTAATCCCGTTGATTAACCTTGTTAATTCTTCACTATTGAGTGATAGGGCTGAAAATATATGTAGCACGATATCTAAAAATTTGTGGATGAGTTATGACAAAACTTGGTGGATGAGGTGGTTAGGTCATAAAAAAAAGAACAAGCTGATTAAATTTTGGTTCAGGTCTGAATCCAGATCCGGCCTATCAGTGGGATATAAAATGTAAACTAATTAGCCTGGTGGAGGAATGCGTTGTACACATGTGCCTTTCTTGTGTTTACTGCAATGACCTAGACGAGCACGTTTTGATTCAGGATAGTATCGTTTGTATCGTTGGTAATTTGTTTGGCGTCATTTCCTTATATCGTTTGGCGTTTGTTATCGTTTGGCATCATTTTTGGTATCGATCATCGTTTGGCATCATTTCCTCCCTGGTCGGTATTGGTTGGTAACTACTAGTCAGACGTGTTTCTTGGAGGTTCTTGGTCACTTCTGGATGCCAAATTTCATGATAAACTTTTCCTTATATTTGTTTTGTCCTTTTTTTTATTTTCTTTTTTTTAAAGCCTTATTCATTTTTGGCTTTGTCCTGTTTGGCTAAAAATCGTCCCTTTGGACAGTCGGGACATGAACAAGAACAATCCCATGAGTAGTGCTCGAAGTACTAAACATGTGATTTACCCTCCTTTTCTTTGTAACACCACCAAGTGCGTTTACTTTATTACCTTCGCAAAAGCGGAAGGTTATGTTTTGATCGCTGTGTATTTATTTGTATGTCTGTGTGTGTGTGTGTGTGTATGTTATTCGCATAACTCAAAAAGTATTCAACCGAATTGCATGAAATTTGGTGGGATGATTGGTTATTATACGGGACACATTTGATTAGATTTTGGGAGCAATCGGGTCAAAGGTCAAGGTCAAGGTCACGAAAAGGTCAAAATCGTATTTTTGTTGTTCTGTTCCCTACACTCCCATGCCAAGTACAGAACAGTAGCTGCGGCGAAGGTATGCGCTCTACCGAGTGCCCGTTCTAGTTAATCGGGAAGTCGTCTTGTAAAATGCGAAGGAAGTTTGTAGAGTGTATATGGGCCTAAAATTCCCTGTTCAGTGTTAGACTGATTTTAATTTTTGTAGTAAAATGCCTTAGTTGACATTAGAACCACTTGATGGTCAAACATTTGGAAGAGTAAGTGTTTGACTTGTGTGTCGTAATCATGGACACATTTCCTGCTAAATTTGACAAATTTCATTCGTATTGGTATTTACTTTTGCCAATAATATTCTTAACTTCGAATAAAAGCAATCATCAGTCATTTTATTTTATCAGTTGTGGTGGCAATTGTTGATGCTGGCAGAAGCTATATATATATATATATATATATATATATATATATATATATATATATATATATATATATATATATATATATATATATATATATATAATTATATATATATATATTATATATATATATATACATACATACATACATACATACATACATACATACATACATACATACATACATACATACACACATATAATCGGGAGATTGAATAAGACGCGGACGTAGCTTCAGGACGGTCGATCTTTAATTTTCGCCATGCTTTCGACCAACAATGGTCTTCTTCTTAGTCGTCCGCAAGTTCAGCGGAAGTGAAGCGCAGCTTACAGTTATCGTTCACGTTACAGTTTGTTACAGCGGGGGTTAGCCTTGCGGTCCCCATGACAATCTTCTCCATTTTGCCCTATTTTCTGCATCTCTCCTTGTTAACCCCGTTGTCCGCATTTCTTCTTCCACCATCTTTAGCCAAGTCTTTCTCGGTCTTCCCCGTCCTCTACTTCCTTCTACATTCATTTCCATCACTCTTCTCAACCAGTCACTTTCATCCTTCCTCAACACATGACCAAACTATCTCAACCTGTTCCTCTTCACAGCATCAATCAACAACAACAACAACATGCATTTTAAGGCCATTTTCCCTGCTAGAGCGGGGGTTAGCCTTGCTGTCCCCATGACAATCTTCTCCATATTGCCCTATTTTCTGCATCTCTCCTTGTTAACCCCGTTGTCCGCATTTCTTCTTCCACCATCTTTAGCCAAGTCTTTCTCGGTCTTCCCCGTCCTCTACTTCCTTCTACATTCATTTCCATCACTCTTCTCAACCAGTCACTTTCATCCTTCCTCAACACATGACCAAACCATCTCAACCTGTTCCTCTTCACAGCATCAATCACAGGCTCTATTCCCATCATCTTTCGCAATTCATCATTTGTCTTCCTCTCTCTCAACGATACTCTGCACATCCACCGAACCATTCGCATTTCTACCCTTTCCAGCGTTCGTTGCTGCTCTACATTCATGACCCATGTCTCGCTCCCATAAATCATAACACTTCTCACACATGCAGCATACACCTTTCCCTTCAGCTTCAACGACACTCCCCTCCTCATCAGCACGCCACTCAGTTCCCGAAACTTCTTCCATGCACATCTCACTCTAGTAACCGTTGCCGTGTCTGATCCACCTTCTCCATTCAGCATGTCTCCAAGGTAGCAAAATGTTTTCACACCTTCCAGCTTCACGCCGTCTTCAAGATCCAACTCAACATTCCCTCCATCTGCAGCTCTGCACACCTTACATTTGAATGTAGCTGCCACACTAGTTAATGACCCTCTCAGACCACTACATTTTTGATGAACCCACTCAGCGCACATTGTACATTGAATGGAGTTCACTCCGACACCCTTCCTGCACACAACACATGGCCACTTCCCAGTTCTTTCCACCTCACCATATGCTTTACCACTTGCCATCACCTTCGTCTTTCCTATAGTCACCTTTTTTTTTTTTTTTTTTTTTTTTTTGTATACAAGATCGAGGCTCGTGAAAGAGCGAACATTAATCACACAGAAAGACAAACCGACACATAAAAC
This sequence comes from Myxine glutinosa, assembly GCF_964187855.1. Lineage (NCBI taxonomy): Eukaryota > Metazoa > Chordata > Myxini > Myxiniformes > Myxinidae > Myxine > Myxine glutinosa. The sequence continues at coordinate 27,228,225 of NC_136264.1, forward strand.
ATATAACATGGGGAGCGGTAGACAAGATGGGGCGAGAGGGGGAGGAACACACACATAACATCTGAGAGCAGGGACATCGAGATATCTGTGGGAGGGAGAGGGCTTTGGGGGGGGGGGGGGGGGGAGGCATGGGAAGGGGGTTGGGAGAGGTATAAAACATGGACACTGCCGGGACTTCCAGGAAAGAAGTTGGAATTTCAAACAAGGTGGATCTGTGGTGAATGAGTGGGGGTTGAAAAGATCAAGGTTTTGGATGGGGAAAGATAAGAGATGGTGGTGAATAGCTGTTTTAAAGACCTGGAGGGAGGAGTGGGATTGAAGGGAGTGTGGGAGTTTGTTCCAGAGGCGGGAGAAAAGAGGAATGAAAGAGTGAAGGTGAGCAGAGAGCCGAGATTTCGGCAGTTTAACCATCAGGGGGTTGCTGGCAGATCTTGTGCGACCTGTAGGAATATTTGGGGGACAAAGCACAGAGAGAGCTGGGGGAGCAAGGCCAGAGAGGAGTCGGTAGAAGACAGAAAGACCACCTACCTGTCTGCGGTGAGTGAGTGAAAGGCCCTCGCCTTCATCACGAGTGAGTGAAAGGCCTTCATCACGGGAGATTCCAATGATTCTGAAAGCTTTGGTTTCTTGAACAGCGTGAAGCCGAGCTAGGTGTGAGGCAGGAGCACCGGCCCATAGGGGAGAACAGTGTTCCATTGAGCTGCGGATGAAAGCCTTGTATGTGGTGAGGAGCTCAGGTGTGCCGAGAACCTTTCACTTGTTTCACCTTCAGACCATTTGTCTCCATACATTCCTTCCACTTGTTCATCTTTTCCTTCAGTCCATCCATACTTTCCGCAATCAACACCAGATCATCTGCATACAACAACTCCCACGGTAAACCCTCCTTTACGTTCTGAGCCAGCACCTCCATCACAGCTACAAATAGTAGTGGACTTAGTACCGACCCCTGATGCCACTCCCACCTTCACCTCAACATCACCACTGTTCCTGTCCTTCGTCCTTACAGCTGTGCACACTCCTTTGTACATTGCCATCACTACTCTGATCAACCATTCCTCCACTCCTAACTTCCTCAATGCCGATGTCAATACTTTGCGTGGAACCCTATCGAATGCTTTCTCCAGATAAACAAACCCAAGAAACAACTTCTTCCTCCTCTCCATGTACTTCTCCTGCAACTGCCTCACAATAAAGAGCGTGTCTCTCGTTCCTCTTCCTGGTATAAATCCAAACTGCATTTCATCGATCTTCACCTTCTTCCTTATCCTCCTCTCCATCACCCTTTCCAATACCTTAATTCCATGCTCCAATAACTTTATCGCTCGGTACGAGCCACACTCCAGAGGGTCACCTTTCCCCTTGTATAGAGGGACGAGGGTACTCAGTTCCCAATCCACTGGAATGCGTCCTTCTTTCACCACCAGATTACAGATCTCTGTCATTCTCTTCACACCCCAACTTCCTGCTGCCTTCAACATATCTCCCACCACTCCCGTCGGCCCTCCCACTTTTCTTCTCTTCATTGCTTTTATCGCTTCCTCAACTTCCTTTTCAGTTATCTCCTCTGCCGGTCCTAAAACTGGGTCACTCTCTATGTTGCCATCCCATTCATTCTCTGTATTCAACAGCATTTCCATATATCTTTTCCATCTTCCTTTAATTCCATCTGGGTCCACAACGATTTGTCCCACTTCATTCTTCAAGCAACTCATCCCCATCACATCCCACCTCTCTTTTGCTGCTTTCTCTGCTGCTTTGCAATCTGCTTTGCAATCCTGAATACCGCTCTCTGACCCTTTTCCGAATCCAAGCTTTCTCTGAACATTTTCCTGTATGCCTCCTGCGCCTTTGCTACCTCTTTCTTTGCAGCCTTCTTGGCTGCCTTATAACTTTCATGCTCTGGCTTTTATGCCCCTGTACCCTTCGCCAATCCTCTTTCCAACTGCATCATCCCACCACCATGTTTCCGAGTGCCTTGGTGGTCCTTTTGTCCATCCACATACCTCACCAATGGCTCCCAACAGACTATCTTTCATTGACATCCAACCACTTTCAAGCTCAACCGCATCAACCTCTGCCATACTCACCCTCTCTTTTAATGCCTCCCTCACTGTCACCTCTTTCAACCTCCACACCTTCATTCTCGGTTGGTACTTCACCTGCTGAGCTCCTCGCACCTTTCACCCTTATGTCGCAGACAACCAAGTGTCTATAATTAATTAATTAATTAATTAATTAGGCAATTAATTATTTAATTATTCGATGAATGACTAAAAAATTTTTTTCCCCAAAGTTACAGATTCTCATGAAATGGTGGTGGTTTATGTGTTCTATTAGGGAATTGATTAATTATTTAAAATTTTTATGATTATTATTTATTTATTTTCATTATTATTTATTTATTTACTTTCTTTCTCTGGTCAATATCTCAGGCACCTTTTGAGCTCGGAAGCTGATATTTGGATATGACAATGACCAAGTGATTTGTCTGTAAAGGGTATTTTTGATTTATTGATTTATCAATTCATCGATTAATTGTTTATTGATTAATAAATTAAATATTTACGTTTTTTAATGAATGAATTGTTTAATTAAATTTATAAAAGTTACATCTTCGGATGATGCACTAGTGGTTTAGTTATGCCATTAGCCAATTTATTAAGAAAATATTTTATGACAATCTTTTATTGATTTTAATTATGCCATTAATCAATCAAATATTGTGCACCTCTCCCTCCAAATACAGTCTGTGAGCTGCACGGCGGTAGGCGCCCCGGCAATTCCGCGCTGGAGGATATTTAATTATTTGGCATGGGGGCGGTGTACTTTGAATATATCTGTACTTGTTAGCCAATTGATTAAGAAAATATTTTGTGATAATCTTTTATTAGGTTTACTCTCCATGAAATGGAGAGGAAACCTATTATTACTGCTAGAGTTTTTCTTCTTATTATTATTATTCTTCCGCCTTATTTTGCACCTCTGAAAAAAACCACCTTTAGAGGCCATTTTCCCTGCAAAGCGGGGGTTGGCCTTTTTCGGGGACCGTAGTTGTTTTTGGTCCACTTTTTGAAGCAATGTTTTACGGCCGGATGCCCTTCCTGACACCAACCCTTTTTGTCGCCTTTTTACGACAAGCATATTATAATATATTAAAAATGCTCACGTTTAGAGGTTAGAATTCGTCAAACAAAAAATTTTCTCCCCCCAAAATGGGATTTTTTCCCCCAGATGCTTAGTTAAAAAAACTCAGAATGAAATTTTTTTCGAAGTCATACGTCACATGGTTCGGCCACCATCTTGTTTTTCGTGAAAAAACACAAAAACCATTTTTTCCGCAACGGCTGAACGGATCGAGCCCAAACCTGGCATGCGTATTTGCATACCCATGACGAACAAAAAAGTCAACGAGCACGACGTCATCTGACACATGGTTTCAGAGTTATGACGTTTTAAAGCTGAAACTAGAAATGGTATCACCTCCATAATTTGTAAAGATATCTAGTGGAAACTTGACACAAATGTTTCTCATGGGGGGATGTTTCAATGTTACTTGAGACGTTTTGATAAGTCACATGGTTTGGCCGCAATAAATAATGGAAGGTAGATTTTAAAAAGCTTCTAACTCTTGAACCACTGCATTGATCGACTTGAATTTTAATGTAATGTAGCTCTCATCAAGCGGAACAAGTGTGCAAAATTTCACGATGATTGGATGTACGGTCTCGAAGCTATGTCTTTATTTTTGAAAGAAGAAGAAACACACCGTTTTGTCCCTCCAGGACGTGATCACAATCACACGATCTCCCGTGGTCATTTGAACCTCAAATAAAATTATAATTGCAGATTTGTCAATAGAAGAGGTATATGAACAAATGAATGAAACAGATTTGGTCAAATTCTGACTTTGTTTAACTCGATCGCATTTCACACAAAGTTGTGAGCAGCCAAAGCAGCAGAAACGTCGTTTGGTTTCTCAGATAAAATAAATAATTCTGTCTGCAATTTCAGGTTAATTTTCTTTTAAAAATCGCTTTCTCTGCAATCAGTGCATGGATTGACATGTGTGGATGTGTGTGTGGGTGGGTGTGGGATGGGGGGGATGTGTGTGTGTGTGTGGGGGGGAGGGATGTGAGTGGGGGGGGGGAGGTTGGTGTGTGCGTGTGTGTGTGTTAGGGATGGGGGTGTGTGTGTGTGTGTGTGTGTGTGTGTGTGTGTGTGTGTGTGTGTGTGTGTGTGTGTGTGTGTGTGTGTGTGTGTGTGTGTGTGTGTGTGTGTGTGTGTGTGTGTGTTAGGGGTGGGGGGATGTGTGTGGGTGGGTGCCGGGTGGGTGTGGTGTGGGGGAGGGTGTGTGTGTGTGTGGAGGAGGGGGGGCTGGATGTGTGTGTGTGGGTGGATATGTGTGTATGTTGGGGGGGGGGGGGGGTTGGATGTGTGTGTGTGTGTGTGTGTGTATGTGTGGAGGGGTGTGCGTGTGGGGGGAGGGGGAATGTGTGTGTATGTGTGGAGGGGTGTGCGTGGGGGGGGGGGGGGGGGAATGTGTGTGTGTGTGTGTGTGGATGTCTGTCTGTGTGTGTGGGTTGGGGGGGGGGGATGTGTGTGTGTGTGTGTGTGTGGGGGGGGGGGGGGGGGGTTGGTGTGTGTGTGTGTGTGTGTGTGTGTGTGTGTGTGTGTGTGTGTGTGTGTGTGTGTGTGTGTGTGTGTGTGTGTGTGTGTGTGTGTGTGTGTGTGTGTGTGTCTGTGAATGATAGAGAGGGATAGAATTGTGAGGAACAGAAATGAAAAAACGAGATGTGTGTGTGTGTATGTGTGTGTGTGTCGGGGTTGTATCCAAGGGGGTTGTGTCAAAGCATGTCCAATGAAAGTGGGGTTGTATCAAAAGTGGGGTTGTATCAAAAGTGGGTGCGAGTAAACCGGTCATCACTGCCAGCAGTTTTAAAGTGGCAGTTCTAGTTGATTTTAATTATACAATTAATCAATCAATTAGTGTACACCTCTCCCTCCCAATGCAGCCTCTATGAGCTGCACTGTGGTATTGCCGGGCGCCTGAGGCGCCCCGGCAATGCTGCGCTGTCGGATATTTAATTATTTGGCATGGGGGCGGTGTACTTTGAATGTATCTGTTCTTGTTTGTTTGTTTGTTTGCCCGGGCGATATCTCAGCCATCCTTTGAGCTGGTAAGCTGAAATTTTGGCACAATAGTGAGTAAGTACTTTGTCAAAAACGGTATTTTTAATTCAGTGATTAAAAAGCGATTAATTAAGTACTTATTTTATTAATTAAATTTCCTTTCTCATCTGGGCAATATCTCGGGCACCTTTTGAGCTAGGAAGGTAATATACTCAAAGGCAAAAGTTATTGTGACACACAAACAACAAACAGAATCAGTGTTAAACTTTTACTGCCATGAATGAAATGTTATTACATGGAAAGACAAATGTTTCAAGGTATGGTAACGATCAACAGTCCATAAGAACAGTGCACCTGGCATATGCAAATGAGCCACAACACAAGAGGGGGTTCACAAGCAAGTTCACACAGTCAGTAGCGAGTGTGTCCACCTTGTGCATTGATGCAGGCCTGGCACCTTCGCCTCATTGAGGCCACTAAACGTCGATGAAAGTCCTTGGGAAGATCATTCCATATCCGAGGAAGGATTTGGCAGAGTTCCTGCAGCGTTTTTGGAGGATTCGGATGACGTCGTAAACGTCGCTCCATTTCATCCCAGACGTGTTCAATGGGTGACAAATCAGGGGATCTTGCAGGCCAGGGTAACACATTAACATTGTTCTGATTAAGATACTGCTGTACAACTCGAGCAACGTGTGGTCTGGCGTTATCGTGTTGAAACGTCACTCTAGGGCCGTTCTGTTGCAAAAACGGTAAAGCGGCCATTTGCAAAATCTCGTCTCGGTACCTCACAGCATTCAAGTTCCCCTCAATCACAATCATTGGCGTTCTTGCTGCAGCTGTTATCCCACCCCAGATCATAACGCCCCCACCTCCAAAACGATCCCCTTCCAGAACACATGGCCTGATGTAACGTTCACCTGTGCACCTGTAGACACGTGTCCTACCGTCGGCTCGGTGAAGCTGTGCCAAATGGTGTTTCTATGGACGTTGAATCGACGAGCAACATCACGCTGCGAGGTACCAGACTGAAGCATACCTATAGCTCTCCATCTGTCATTTTCCCCGAGGCGTGGCATGTCGAACTTGTTCCAGAATGATGAATAGAGGTGTTTTTCTGACTTCTGCACTTCTTAAGACTGCATTGAGTGGTAATGATAAGCGTCTGGTTGTCTGGCCTTTTAAAGTGAACATTGCTGGCCATTTTTCTCGAATATGTCATGCTTCTTGCAAATTTCGTGCAATTCGAACAACTGCTTGGTTGCGTTTCTTCGACCATTTTAACAGACTCTTTCTCTGGTACAAATCCAAAAATTCATTCACAAGATTACCAATGAAAAAATTCCATGTCACAATAACTTTTGCCTCTGAGTATATTTGGACACAACAGTGACAAAATGATGTGGCTGGCTCTAAACGATGTTTTTGATTAATCAATTAATCGATGATTTATCGATTCGTAAATATTTTTTTTCGATTAATGGCGTATTTAATTAATTTTCGAAAAGTTACAGCTTCGGATGAAGCACTGCTGGTTTAGGTATGCTATTAGCCAATTGATTGAGAAAATATTTTATGATCATTTATTAATTTTAATTATGCAATTAATCAATTATTGTGTTTTCAATGCAATTATTCAATCAAGTTTGAATCCCGGTCGATCGCTGAATTAACGCCAGGGGGGTTCACTCAGCCTGTCATCCTTCCGAGGTCGGCAAATTGAGTACCAGCTTGCTGGGATGAATGATGCCGGTGTGTACCCCGATTTAGAATAGGTACACCGTATCCCTGTGCATCGTAAGATGCGACTAAGGGTTGGCGTCAGGAAGGGCATCCGGCCATAAAACATCACCTCAACACAGGGAATCCATGATTGTCATGGGGCCCGCAAGGCTAACCCCCACTCAAGCGGGGAAAAATGGCCTTAAAACGATCATTCATTCATTCTTCACCATTGGGAGAAAAGGCCAAAAACGATATATAGCAGGATATCTCAAAAAGTTGTGGACAGATGATTTTGATTAAATGTGATTCTGTATTGTGATTTCCTGGTCTACCCTGGGATACAAAACGTAAACTGTTCACCTGGCAAAGGTATGCTCTCTACTGAGTGCCGTTCTAGTTGAGTTATTGATCATCGTCTGCTGCTCCACTCTTGTTTGCTGCATCAGTTTGGTATCCAAGTGCACCCTTGCCAGTTGCCTGCAAGTTAGCTCAGGATTCTCCTGGAATGTGTTGAGGATTCGTTCGGGAAGGCCTTCTATTTCTCTGTATGCTTTGGCTCATTCTTCAAGCTGAGAATTGTAATTTTTCATCTGCTGAGAGGTCGTTGCCAAACCTTCAGGGTGCTGTGAAGTTTTGTGATGGCCTTATATTTTATTTTGTGTTAACACGCAATGTCTACCATCTCAACGCTTCCAAATTGTGGCATATTTTTGTACGGCCAAGATTTTTGGACAGTTTGCTTGTCTGTATGTCGGACGAGTGTGGATAGCAAGCCCGGGCAGCACGCACCTTTTGCGTCACAACGGCCCTTGCCAAAATTTATTTTAATTAAAATAGAACCCAAACATTAAACAGTCATAAAACTTATTTTGTTTTTATTTTCCTTTACACAGAGGGTTTAGTTGAAGCTGCTTTGTGATTTACAGTGCCCTCGTTTGTTCAAACTTGTAAATGTAGACATATCTATCTGCTGTCACATGCAAGCTATTTATACTGTACATCACTTGCTCAACTATACCACGACTTCCAAAGCTGTTCCATAAAAAGCCCTGACATTTGAAAAAGTATTATACAAGAAACTTGGCTTGGATTCCGGTTGATATGTTCATTTTTTTTTTTATTTTTTTTTTTTTCCCCTCCCGACAATGTCGTTAAAAATCCTGAATCGTTGCCACGCAGTTTCAATCAAATGGTAGTTTTGTGTATTTTGATAATGTTTTGTACTTTATAGGTTGTAAAGTAAAAATTTAAAAAAAGCATTTCTGTAATATACTTGGTGCTGTTGCGATTTGGGCACTCACGTCACTTTGCTCGTGTTTTCAGAGAATCACATGGTTGTTTGTTGAGGTTTAGAGAGGCCTGCTGAAGCGCCAGGTTTTTATTACGTCGGTATTATTTTGACATGATATTGCATAACGAGGCAAACCTGAGATGACGCTTCTCAAGACTTGAAATCTCAGCAGTTGTTCAAGCTGTTACCCCATTCCTGGATGTAGTTTGCGATTTGACGATGCATGCGCCGTCCATCGGTTGGACGTTGTTGGAGGACCGGTCTGCCAGCACTGCTCATTGATGGATGTGTAAGAACCCTCTGTATCCGTGAAGAGTCGGCAAGTTATCGTGAGCGCACTGAACAAATTACAAATTCCTATCCTAATCGTCCGGCGAATGTCGGGCCTGGCCAGCCGGTTCATGAAGGGCTTGGCTCAAAAGACCTTCCATAACCGACCCCACGAGAAGGCAGTAATTGTGGTCACTGAAGTGGTAGTTGAAGTACAAGTACATTCTGGATGGTTTGTGTTGGGTGTTAATGTATGTTTTAGTTCGGTAACCTTACTGCATTTAACTTTTCACCTCACGCTTCGGACTACATCCAGAGAATGCACTGCAGTGTTTATTATCCACATGCTTTTTGAAAAAAAAGGGGGCAGGGTCAAAAGGGTGAATACCAAAAAATGCAATTACAGGCACATGTTTTGAACATTTAAAAATGGAACTTTGTATGTACAATAAACATTGGGGGAAGCATGAAATGTGTAACGATTTTTTGGGGGATTTGACTTTTGGTTCATGTCCCAGGGGGTGGGGACTTCAGTTCACAGGGGTCAAAGTGGGCAAAAAAAGTCGACTCAGAATTTAATATTGGACCATTCCTGAGGGAAGTTTTTGCCGTCTTTCAACTCTGCTCTTGTTTGGAAGCGTGGAGATTTGCTTGTGTGTGTTACTGTGTGTGTGTGTGTTACTGTGTGTGTGTGTGTGTGTGTGTTACTGTGTGTTACTGTGTGTGTTAAAAAAAAAATTTATACATGTATGATTTGCTCCCTGTGCTCACGAGAAGCGAAAAGCAGGTATAGGCATTTGGTTGCATACGTGTAGCGTACGTGTCTGCATTTTTCAAATTCATTTTCTTGGCAACTGTTGGTCCAATTGACACAACATTTTCACCATATGAGTGCCCCGCCTGTATAATTTTTTTAATTCATAATTGTGACGTCGTAGGTCAGTCATCGGTCCCGTAGTCACCATCTTGGCAAAACCTTACACCTCTATATCTACGAAACCGCTCGGTGAAAAAAATAAAATAAATAAATTGAAGCATGGCTCATTGCCAGGTACTCCCCATAGGGAATACGACATGTTAATGATGTCATTGGTGCCTTCGTTGTGACATAATTCGACAAGTACAGTATAACGCTTTATCGATCAGTGTGAATTTTTTTTCTCTGTAACTGTTGATCTAATGCATATTAAATTTTCACGATAGGAGCGCATCCTGTTGAATATTTTAATGATAATTATGACGTCATAGGTCGCGTGGTACAGGCACCATCTTGGAAAAACCGAAAAACGTTGCACCTTTATATCTCCGAAACCGCTCCATGGAAAAAATGGAAACCTGGCTCATTGTAACGAACTCCCCATGGGGAATAAGTGTTGTTAACGATGTTATAATTAAGGCTCCAATGACGTCATAATTCAACAGGGACAACGCTTGGTCTTATCAGTTTGAAATGAATTGAGCGTGATCTACACAACGTGATCAGTTTCAGGCAGTGTTTCAGTCAGAAAGGCAGTGCAGTTTCCGCATCTGTATACATTGCTGGTGCCACAGGTTCACTGAGTGAGCTTGTTCGAGATGACGCCGACATCGTGGCTGTCCCCATCGACAGCGGAGACTGACAACGGAGACTCTGATGCCGACAGAGAATCATCCTCCGATTCTGACAGTGTCAAGTGACATTTCACAATAAAATGCTTCTAATCCGAAATCACTCATGTACTGTATTCGAGCCGTGGTCCAGTGCTGCATATTATGTAAACTGGTCTCCATAAAACTATTGTTGCGGATCTCTCGAGGCCCGTCGACGTACAGAGGGGGGGGGGAGGGGGGGGGGGCGGTTAACCCCTTTTCCCCCTTCGGGCCTTCGAGTCCACGAGGCCGAGCCGCCACTCCCATAGCGAGCGTGCAGAAGGGTATCGGGTCGATTCCACACGTATCTTCGGTAACCCACGGCGCCACGAAAACGGGGACTGAACCTCGCACAAGCCACGCTAATCGGATACGCCGAGCGGTTTGCGTGTCACGTGGCTTGTGCCGTTAATTCTGGTTGAACCCAATTTGAGCGGTTTTATTCGTACAGTGCTAGGCCAATGGTTGAAATGACGGGAACGATCAAATGGAAGAAAGAACACAGGTTTATTTACAACTATACAAGGATCAGGATAAAGAGAAGGGACACAGAGCAGATGCTTCATCAGTCTTAACGTATCCCCGGACAAGGGCCCACTCACTCACGCAGGGAAAAGAAGGAAGGACAAGTTCGCACTCCAAACGCGCCTTGGCGCCGTTCACTCCGGACAGCTCGCCGGGCATGGCCCTCGGGTGTTCGCGGCACATGTGCTGGGAGCGCAGGCAGGGAGATCGTGCGTCTGTGGCCCCGGAATGGATCGTCCTCACGAGCGCGTTATTCACAGCCGCAGAGCGCAGGGCACAGCGAGAGTTCGTGTACAGAGAGGGCTTATAACAAGCAACCAAATTCACTCGTGGCTACAACGTCTCTTTCTCACTGGGACATGGTCACTGTTGCACTCTCTCACAACGCTCACGATCCACGAACCAATCACGGACCAACTCTCTCCCAACTCTCACTGACTCGTTCACTGGGGCACTCCCTCTCCGACTGTCTCACAACGCTCTCTGATACTCCGACTGAGGCGGGGGGCCCGTGGCAGGGTTTTATGGCCCCACCCCAGAGTCTTACCCGAATGTTCCAAGCCCCTCCTCTCGCTGCCGTTGTGAGCCACTCCCCTTCAGCTCCGATTGGCTGCTCGCCGCCTACCGGCCACTCCCCTGCAGCTCCTCCCTTCGGCCTTGCCAGACCTGTTCCAGGCCTAGCACGTGGCATTCCAGCCCAAAGAACACCTAACTCACTGGCCTGCTCAACGCAAACTAACACAGGAAAGGAGACTACGCTTACATTTAATAAGAAATAACTGAACTAAAGCGAGGCTACAACTACCTACGAGGGGGGTCATTCTTTATTCGCAAAACCGCAACACTACTAAACCCTAATATGACATACAAAAGCTCAAAGTACATGTATTGTATATGTTACCTGAAAGTAACCAAAGAGGGGCCAACAGTTTTCAATGATTTCGGCAAGAAGAACATGCAATTCGGTCAAGAAAATCTATATTGAAATTTATATTTGAAGTCCTACTTTGATATTACTTAAAGTTTATAGGACACGATTTTAAATACGAACTTTTTCACGTTGTTCCGATGTATTACATGGACATGGGACTTGCAGAACATCGCACAGTTTGCAATACAATCCATTTATTGTCCTATGACCTTTAAGTTGTTACACCGAAACTTATGGAAGTTGTACTATGTTATTAAACTGTTCAGTTTGACTTGAAATAAGTATTTTGTTTTGATTTGTTTCTCTCTCATTCTGCGGTGGAGAAATTCCGAAAAGCTGTGAGTATCATAAACCTAATAATAAGGGAGAATCAACTGGTATGTACAGTAGTAGTAAGTAGAGTGCTATGCGAGACGCGGTGGGGTTCTCAAATTGTGCAGACCGAACAGAGGAGGGGCGGGGGGTTAGGGGGGGGGGGGGTCGATTCGTTGTTGGTTTACATAATAGTCGAAGCATTAAAGGTGTCCGTTGTCGTCTTGCGTTACAACTCATGAGAGAAAATATTGTGAAAGTCAGTTCTAAAAAAATGGAGAATCATCATATAACTTAAAATAATAATAAAACTTTATTTCATAAGGGGATACACAATCAAATTGACAGAATTTGCTCTTCTCAGATAATAAACATCAACCTCAACAATGAACATGCGTTAATTACATTACATACATGTAAATGACAGGATTTATTATTGGAGACTACATTTGAAATTTTGTATTACAAATGTTTTGCTTTACAAATTCTAAAGGAAAAATATCGTTTCCCATTAGGTTTGGGCACGAAACCGGAATTTTGTTTCCCATCGGTTCCCATAAACTTAAATCACGGAACCGAAAAACGGTTACCGATGAGATCTGAAATCCCCAGGCCTGATATATGTGCCTCGATGCGTGTCTGCATTCGTGCGTGTGTGCCTGCCTCTGTCTGTCTGTCTGTCTGTCTGTGCCTGTCTGCTTGCTTGCCTGCCTCTGTCCACATGTTTGTGCCTTTGTGTTTGGCTGTGGTGTGTGTGTGTGTGTCCTCTGTGTGTCTCCTGTCTTTCATCAAGTGCACAGTTTTCAGTAAAAGCTTATTTGGCCTTGTGTATTTATTGCCTCCAGCACAAGTTCGTTGTATGCAACGGAAAGTCCTTGAACGCTCTATGTGCAGCATGCGCAGTTTCACCACTTTCTGGGAACATTGTTTAATGGTTAAACCTGAGCTCTTTCCCTTCGTGCTGTGTTGACTCTATACGAATTTCACGATCACATGATTGCCATTGCTCTAAAAAAATGTAACTGTTTCAGTCTTGCCCTTCCACGTGTTTTTGCCCTGACCCTACTCACCTCGAGGAACCGCATCCTCATCCACTTTTTAAAATATATATATAGCTGGGCATGACCTCGAGTATGGTACATATAACCTGTGTGCTTTTATAAATGTTGCGGGTATTTGAGAAGGGAGGTTAAGCCTTTTTATATGGAGAATGTGTTTTGTATTGTTGTCACTTCATTTTGTGAGAGCAATATGTAAGGGGAAGCAACTGTGGACCTAAAAAGGTTTGGTTGGGGTTGTCGGCCAGGTGTTTTCTGTGAAGGAACTTGCTTATGATCAGCCTAGGAAAATCTGGTTGGTGCTGTTTTCTAAATGTTTGAGTGAGAATCGATGTCCTTTCAAAAACTCCAATCCCTGCCCTCATCCCCACCATCCTCCAATGTTTTTTTAATATTCAAATTCGACACCATTTCTTTTACGTTAATCTGTAAGCTGGAAAAGGGGTTGAAGGTCGGGAAGTGTAGTGAGTAATAATTGGAGTCAAGTAGAACATAAGGTCCAAATATGTTTGCTCTCCCATAGTAGTTATTTGTAGCTTGTCTCGATAATCATAATCATGTGCAACATATTTTGTTTTATTGATCTTTCTTGATTGGTTGTTAGCTTGCTGCACTCTGATAAACCCAGATTAGTGAATGGACAGATTTCAACTGTCAGTGTTATCCTTTGCCAGGAGTGGGCACTATTGTAGAGCATGCTGTGCAGTAGTACGTTGGTTTATGTGATTGTGTTGTTGTGATCGTTCAGGATCTGTACACTTATTGTGTACTCTTAGCAAGCAGTCCCATTGAAATGAGCCTTTGCTGTATGGCCAGTGCAAAATCTATACCTGTTTTCTTTCATCATGAGTTATGCATCTGTACACATCTTTTTGTCCCCCGTCGCACCGCGGAGCGAAAGGGGAACTATGGTTTTCCCCTCTGTCCGTGTGTCCGTGCGGGCGTGCGTGCGTGCGTGCGTGCGTAAGCGAAGGACAGCATTTGAATTTGGTGTGTGGGTGCAACCCACGTCAAAATCCAAGATGGCCGCCACCATATATATGTCTGAACCTTGTGAGATGAATATCTTGAAAAATAAGCGAAGTACCAACTTCTAATTTGGTGCGTGGGTGTATCTCGGCATAAGGAAGAACGCCATTGAAAAATGGGTCGCCACGTCAAAATCCAAGATGGCCGCCGCCATGTACGTCTGAACCTTGTGAGCGGAATATCTTGAAAAATAAGCGAAGTACCAACTTCTAATCTGGTGTGTGGGTGTATCTACGCATAAGGGAAAACGCTATTGAAAATTGGGTCGCCACGTCAAAATACAAGATGGCTCCCTTCCATTTTCCACTTTGTCAAATCGCATCACTTCACCGACTGGGGACCGAGGCGTAACGCTTATCTTCTTTAGGCTTTTAACATATTGAGATTTTTACTGTCGCTCAAGTAAGTTTTGAATATTGATGTTGTTCCTAAGTTGCACTATAGTCTATATATATGATATGATATATATATATATATATATATATATATATGATATGTATGATGCACATGATATATATATATATATATATATATATATATATATATATATATATATATATATATATATATATATATATATATATATATAATATATATATATAGATATATATATATATATATATTGATATATATGATATGATATATATATATATATATATATATATATATATATATAGATAGATATATATAGATATATATGATATGATATATATATATAGATATATATGATATGATATATATATATATATAGATAGATATATATGATATATATGATATATATGATATGATATATATGATATGATATATATGATATGATATATATGATATGATATATATGATATGATATATATGATATGATATATATGATATATCATATATATCATTTATATCATATATATCATATATATCATATATATATATATATATATATATATATATATATATATTATATATATATATATATATATATATATATATATATATATTTTTTTTATGTTTGTGGCTCCAGTCACAGATTATATAGTCCTCGTCGAGGCCAGGCCTTAAATAAAACAGCTACATTGATAGAAAAGTGAAGAAAGACAGAATAGTCTTAGTTTTTGTGACCATCGCGCTTTAATCTCAGTCTGCAAAGACTTGAGTACCACACGGATGCCTCCTAGTTTGGAGGTGATGTGTTGGTATAATTTATGCACATGATGTCAGTGTCATGTCATAGGGTTAGTGTGCTTCTTTGGTTAAATTTAATATTCCTGGCTGCAAACCTCCTAATTGTTGATGAGCATGGCAGGTGACACTTGTTTGCAACAGGTTGTGCAGCAATTGCCGGGGTGAGACTCAATCTGTGCCTTGCTTCCTAGTCAAGTTAGGGGGTGTTTAGTGTGTGTGTGTGTGTGTGTGTGTGTGTGTGTGTGTGTGTGTGTGTGTGTGTGTGTGTGTGTACACACTGCAACAATCCCGGTGTGTACCCTGGTTAGAATAGGTACACCGTATCCCTGCATGTCGAAAGAGGCGACTAAGAGGGTTGGCGTCAGGAAGGGCATCCGGCCATAAAAACATTGCCTCATATTGAACCATGACAATTACAACTACATATGGGCAGGGTACAGCCTGAAGTGGAGATCGGTTTCTGAGGTTTGGGACATGGAATGTAGGGACAATGACAGGGAGATCAGGAGAAGTGGTGGAAGTATTGTTCAGAAGAAGAGTGGACATATGTTGTGTGCAAGAGACGAGATGGAAGGGAAATGGTGTGAGAATGGTGAAGGGTAGGCAGGGACCGAAATACAAGTTTGTGTGGCAAGTTGTTAGATAACTGGCAGAGAAGATAACTGAGAAGGAAGTTGAGGACGCGATAGAAGCAATAAAAAAAATAACCACCTTTAGAGGCCATTTTTCCCCGCAAAGCGGGGGTTGGCCTTTTTCGGGGACCGTGGTTGTTGTTGTTTTTTGGTCCCCTTTTTGAAGCAATGTTTTACGGCCGGATGCCCTTCCTGACGCCAACCCTTTTTGCCGCCTTTAACGACAAACAGGGAATTACCAGTGAACTGGTACTCAATTAGCCGACCTCGGAAGGATGACAGGCTGAGTCAACCCCCCTGACGTTAATTCAGCGATTGACCGAGATTCGAACCCAGGATCCTAGGATCTTAAGCCGGCACCCTAGCCGCTAGCCCAACACCAGGGCTTACTTACCAGGGCTTACCAACACGCGATAGAAGCAATGAAGAGTAGAAAAGTTGGAGGGCCGACGGGAGTTGTGGGAGATATGTTGAAGGCAGAAGGAAGTTGGGGTGTGAAGAGAATGACAGAGATCTGTAATCTGGTGGTGAAAGAAGGCCGCATTCCAGTGGATTGGGAACTGAGTACCCTCGTCCCTCTATACAAGGGGAAAGGTGACCCTCTGGAGTGTGGCTCTTACCGAGCGATAACGTTATTGGAGCAGGGAATGAAGGTATTGGAAAGGGTGTCGGAGAGGAGGATAACGAAGAAGGTGAAGATCGACGAAATGCAGTTTGGATTTATGCCAGGAAGAGGAACGACAGACGCGCTCTTTATTGTGAGGCAGTTGCAGGAGGAGTACATGGAGAAGAGGAAGAAGTTGTTTCTTGGATTTGTTGATCTGGAGAAAGCATTCCATAGGGTTCCACACGAAGTAGAGACATGGGCATTGAAGAAGTTAGGAGTGGAGGAATGGTTGATCAGAGTAGTGATGGCAATGTACAAAAGAGCGCGCACAGCTGTAAGGACGAAGGACGGGAACAGTGGTGAGTTTGAGGTGAAGGTGGGAGTGCATCAGGGGTCGGTACTAAATCCACTACTATTTGTAGCTGTGATGGAGGTGCTGGCTCAGAACGTAAAGGAGGGTTTACTGTGGGAGTTGTATGCAGATGATCTGGAGTTGATTGCGGAAAGTATGGATGGACTGAAGGAAAAGATGAACAAGTGGAAGGAATGTATGGAGACAAAAGGTCTGAAGGTGAATATAGGAAAGACGAAGGTGATGGCAAGTGGTAAAGCATGTGGTGAGGTGGAAAGAACTGGGAAGTGGCCATGTGCTGTGTGCAGGAAGGGTGTCGGAGTGAACTCCATCCAATGTACAATGTGCGCTGAGTGGGTTCATCAAAAATGTAGTGGTCTGAGAGGGTCATTAACCAGTGTGGCAGCTACATTCAAATGTAACGTGTGCACCGAGGGAGCTGTAGATGGAGGAAATGTTGAGTTGGATCTTGGAGACAGCGTGAAGCTGGAAGGTGTGAAAACATTTTGCTACCTCGGAGACATGCTGAATGGAGAAGGTGGATCAGACTCGGCAACGGTTGCTGGAGTGAGATGTGCATGGAAGAAATTTCGGGAACTGAGTGGTGTGCTGATGAGGGGAGTGTCGTTGAAGCTGAAGGGAAAGGTGTATGCTGCATGTATGAGAAGTGTTATGGTTTAAGGGAGCGAGACATGGGCAATGAACGTGGAGCAGCAACGAAGGCTGGAAAGGGTGGAAATGCAAATGGTTTGGTGGATGTGCGGAGTATCGTTGAGAGAGAGGAAGACAAATGATGAATTGCGAAAGATGATGGGAATAGAGCCTGTGATTGATGCTGTGAAGAGGAACAGGTTGAGATGGTTTGGTCATGTGTTGAGGAAGGATGAAAGTGACTGGTTGAGAAGAGTGATGGAAATGAATGTAGAAGGAAGTAGAGGACGGGGAAGACCGAGAAAGACTTGGCTAAAGATGGTGGAAGAAGAAATGCGGGCAAGGGGGTTAACAAGGAGAGATGCAGAAAATAGGGCAAAATGGAGAAGATTGTCATGGGGACCGAAAGGCCAACCCCCGCTCTAGCAGGGAAAATGGCCTTAAAATGCCTGTTGTGGGTGTGTGTTGTATTCACATTTTGTAGTCCATTGTATAATTTAAATAAACATAAATGCAAATTTCGCATGTGGAAAAAGTAAGTACATAATTCAAACAAACATAATTCAAATAAATCGATGAAAAACAAACAAACATGAATTATTACTTGCTTCAAGTGATGGTGGTAATTTAAATCAATTAAGCTAAACGGGTATATTGTAAATATAAAAGTAATGGCCTGAGATACCGGCACGACTGTGAAAGTTGTCAGAAAAAGGGGGGAGGGGTCGGGGGAAGGAGAGGTGAGGCTAAATGTGGAGATGCATTTAAAGTAACAATGTACATCAAAGTGACAGGGTACTAATTTATATACTTGGTAATACAGTTTATCTGGTACGTTTCTGCATGAGAGGGACAAACGCTCATGGTAAGTCAAGCACCTCCTCTGTGAGAGATACAACAGATTCCTCCACATGCCATGCCTCCTAAATCCTCCTACTGTGTTTATTGGGGGTTGCATCCAAAATGCTGGCATTATCCCACATGGGAACATGGCCAGCCTTCAGATCATGTTTGGCAATGGCATATCTCTTTGGACAGTTGCATTCAAAGGCCTTGCGATGCTCATTTACACGTTGTCATAATGTTCTTCCTGCCTCTCCAATACAGTGCATATCAAAAAAAAGGTAATCCGAATTCAAGGGGTTAATATGCAAAGGTTATTTAGTTTGACAATTTACATGTGGTTTACCAATTATGAGGAGATCCTCAGCTTTCCATTGATGCCTTTCATGCATCATTGCTGTAACATATGACCGAGTACATGTTCATTGAAAATGACAAGTTCAAATCGCATTTTTACAAGTTTGGCTAATCGGCGCAAGACAGTTTGAAATGGATGCATTACTTGTCGCCGGCCAAGTTGATTATGTAAAATTGTTAAGCTGGTCTGGCGAGTTGCGTCATCCTTTGTTTAAGATGGGTATTTAAGATGGGCCTACAGTGTATGGGTTTAGAGACAGTCTGAGTCATTGAAAAGATGGTTCAACTTACGACTGAACAGCAGACCTTCGTGGTTACAACCTTTCACCAAACTGGAAGTTTGCAGTGAACTCGTGATGCGTTCAGGGAACGTTTCCCAGAACGGGAGCCTCCAGCAGCCAAAACCATCTGGGTGAATGTTAGAAAATACCAAGAGCATGGCACTAGCCTCAACTGCAACAAGGGGAATTCTGGTAGGAGGCACCCTGGGTGATCGGAAATAAACATTGCAGCAAAAGGCAGCCAGTTTTGGAGCATCCTCGGGATACCAGTGCAAGACGAAATGGGGCGGGATTGCCTTTGGCAACATTCAACCGAATCACAAGACGACCTCCACCAACATCCATATCGGATTCACACCCGGCATCAACTTACGACAGGGGATTTTGCCAGGAAGCTGGTGCTTGCCGGATGGTTGATAGCACATTGCGAAGCAGATGTCAATTTCCTGCGGTATCTTCTTATCGGCGACGAAGCTGCTTTCGCCATGGACGGCAAGGTCAATACCCATAATGTTCTTGAATATGCACCGACAGGACAACC
Organism: Myxine glutinosa; assembly: GCF_964187855.1. Lineage (NCBI taxonomy): Eukaryota > Metazoa > Chordata > Myxini > Myxiniformes > Myxinidae > Myxine > Myxine glutinosa. Next base: position 27,247,562 of record NC_136264.1, read on the forward strand.
CCTGGAATTTACTTTTGACACCAACATGAATCGACAAAAGTGGACTGTTTGGTTGGGACTTTGTGGAAGTCGTCAGGTGATCAGACCATTTTTCTTTCAAAGGAATGTCAATGGTAACAGGTATCTGCAGATGATCAATGATGAAGTTTTACCCCAGCTGGCAGAGAACTTTGAGCGACAGGTTCGTGGTGTCTTCAGATATCTCTGGTGGGCCCAAGACGGCACCCCAGCACATCGTCTTATCGCTGTCCGAGATCGACTGAGGGAACTCTTTGGAGACCTCGTCATCGCCCTCAAACATGCAGTGGAATGGCCGCCAAGATCACGTGACCTCACACCATGTGATTATTTCCTTTGGGGACATTTAAAGAACAAGGTGTTCGTAACTCCTCCCTGTGATCTTGACAAATTGCAGGGCCGTATTCGACATGAAGTGGATGCTTTGCGCAATGACCTGGCTATGGTGAGACGAGCAGTTCAGGGCATGCTCCGCCGCTGTGAGCTTTGTGTTGAAAGGGGAGGTGGACAAGTTGAAGGTGTGGGTGCATAAAGGCCAATCATTCCTGAGAAAAGTTCACATCTGGCGTTCATTTTGCACCAATTATCCTGACTTGCATCGATTAGCCAAACTTGTAAAAATGCGATTTGAACTTGTCATTTTCAATGAACATGTACTCGGTCATGTGTGACAGCAATGATGCATGGAAGGTATCAATGGAAAGCTGAGGATCTCCTCTTAATTAGTAAACCACATGTAAATTGTCAAAATAAATAACCTTTGCATATTAACCCCTTGAATTCGGATTACCTTTTTTTTGATACGCACTGTATATTCAGCCCCACAACCACAGGGAACCGTATATACCACCCCTACCCGGTCATTCCTCAAAAGCTTGTCCTTGACCTTTAATGAGCTTTATAGGTCAAGGACAAGCTTCCCAGGAATGACCAGGCAGGGTTGGTATATTCTGAGAAAAATGAAGGTCAATATACACCTTCATTAGGCATCGGATATGCAGCTTGTGGCGAAGTTTCATCAAAATTGTTTGTAGTCTCAGAGAAGAGAGCAAATACCTATTTTTGGGGGTTAAACCACCCCCTGTAGTCAACCATAATGAGCGCAGATTTTGATGCGATCAATACACCTTCGTTAAGCATCAGATATGAAGCTTGTGGCCAGGTTTCATCAAAATCGTGTGTTTAGTTCAACGGTAATGACTGAAGTGTTTACAGACTCACTCACTCACTCACTCATTCTGACCCACGGACACTGCTCGATCGCATAAGCTCTCCAGACTAAAGTCCAGTTGAGCTAATAATAATAAAATCGTAATGGTAGATTATAGTAATTTTAATAGCTGCTGCTGTTTATCCAACAGATTGTTCTTGCCTAATTGATGGTGTAGATTTTCTGAAATGTAATTGACTTCAAAATTTGAGCTTCATTACCTCCAACACCGAGGGTGGATGGAGGTTTTTTTTTTTCCCACCCGTCTGTGTGTTTGGCTGTGAGCAGGATATCTCAAAAAGTCATGGATGGATTCAGATATTATTTGGTGGACATGTTGGGTTTGTGAGGACGAATTCAATCGATTGTTGGTGAACATCAGATTCCAGGTCCGAAAATTTAAGAGATTCTTCACAATTGAGAGATGGGTGTCAAAATTGATATATTGCACGATATTTCAAAGGTTGCGGGCGGCTTATAACAAAACTTGGTGGATGAGTTGGTTACCTGACGAGAACAAGCTCATTAGATTTTGGTTCAGGTCATGATGCAGATCCAGCCTTTCAATGGGGAACAAATCGTCAATTGTTTTGCCTGGCAGAGGTATGCCGTCCACCGAGTGCCGTTCTAGTTACTCGTGTGAAGGCGCCATCTATTTTGCCATTATGGGGAAGAATGTAATGGGTAACAAAGACTGTTGAAGTAAATGCACCTGAGCAGTGGTCCCCTCGGCCATTCAGACAACTTGGCTTGAGGGCAACCCTCCCCAGTATGTTCTGTTAGTGGTTTCCTGTGCCCGTTCAGTCTCTAGGTGCTCCAACAAAGTGCTCATGGTGGACCATGGAATATCGATTGGCCTTCATAATTATGCATATCCTCTCTTTTGCAAAAGTATAAGAGCAGAAATGGAGAACCATCTACACTGATAATTTAGTCGGTCGGATGTCAGGAAGATGCTCTCATTTAAGTCGTGCAGTGCAAACTAAGGGGCGATTGCCGTCGGCAGTGTGGGTTTGGGAATTGGGTTACAAAAAGGTATATGTTAATTTTATTATTGGTCGGGCAAAATATGTGATAAAAAAAATTTTAAACATAATTTTTGCATTTGTACATAAAGTAAACTGTTAATATTGCATATTGAGGATGATGTCAATGTCTTTTACCGATAGTGTGTAACTCAACAGCGAAGAAAATCTTTTTTGTTGAAGAAACAAAAGGGGCTAGCTTCCCCATCCCACCTGCGGGCACTTTGGAGCAGCTGCTCAACGATGGAGATGGCACGAATGTCAAATCAAATATTTGTATTGTATCAAACAGCGCTTTGAACAAAGAATCATGATGTATTGAAACTATGCCTTCATTTCCTTGCTTAATTGTATGCTTTGTTTGTTTTGTGTGTACCCGTTTTACTCTAGTCACTCTGTTCAAAGATTTTACCATCCATTTTGCAAAACGTGTCGACCGTCTTTCTTTTCGGTGCAACTGCAAGTCAAATTTCATGAGGTCCGCACCATTGTGCAGCGAAACGAATCATCAACTTTTGCATGACTTGCACGGTGAAAGCAGCGCGGCACATTCTCTTCGTTGAGCCGTACGAAGGTGTTTTGCATTGGCTTGTTTGGACGTGCCCATCTGAGCACTTGCTCCATGATTCTGGGGGTTCAAATACCAGATTTTGAAGGGGGTCAAAAGGTTGTTCTTTTTAAATGATGTTTGTTCCGTTTTGCGTCTGAGTTCACCATTAGGTAAGTGAGTGATTGCTTGGAAATTGTATGGAAAAGGGCTGACGTGCATTCTAAGGTGCAAGCACTGTTCGATTATGGCAGCGGTTCTTAACCTGGGGGTCGTGACGTACGCGCATACGCAAACAAAATACTGTGTGTGGTATGTACCTTTGTTAGGTTCCTAAAAATAGGCTCAACAAATTGATATGTTTATGACCCCTTCATGACCCCTGGGAAACCCCAAACGACGCCCAGGTTGGGCACCGCTGGGTTATAGGATGGTGAAGAGGAAGTGGGGGTGGAGGGGGAGAGGGAAAGTGTGGGCTGGTCAAATTCGTTTTTACATTCTGACCTTTTCCCTCATAATGTGTTGATTCGTCAGTCGTCTCATTCTTGTTATTGATGTAAGAGCATTTGCTGACATCCCTTGTCCGTTTTTACCTTCACCACCGAAGGTGGATGGAGGTTATGTTTTCACCCCTGTCTGTTTGTCTTTTTGTGAACAAGATATCTCAAAAAGTTTGGACAGATTTGGACGAAACTTGGTGGACAGGTTGCGTATGTGACAAGACCAGATCGATTTGATTTTGGTGAAGATCTGAATGTGGATTGGTTGTGAGAATTATTAACTTCGAAAGTGATTCTTCACCATTGAGTGCAACAACAACAACAACAACAACAACAACATGCATTTTAAGGCCATTTTCCCTGCTAGAGCGGGGGTTAGCCTTGCAGTCCCCATGACAATCTTCTCCATTTTGCCCTATTTTCTGCATCTCTCCTTGCCCGCATTTCTTCTTCCACCATCTTTAGCCAAGTCTTTCTCGGTCTTCCCCGTCCTCTACTTCCTTCTACATTCATTTCCATCACTTCTGAACCAGTCACTTTCATCCTTCCTCAACACATGACCAAACCATCTCAACCTGTTCCTCTTCACAGCATCAATCACAGGCTCTATTCCCATCATCTTTCGCAATTCATAATTTGTCTTCCTCTCTCTCAACGATACTCCGTACATCCACCGAACCATTCGCATTTCCACCCTTTCCAGCCTTCGTTGCTGCTCTACATTCATGACCCATGTCTCGCTCCCAGAGATCATAACACTTCTCACACATGCAGCATACACCTTTCCCTTCAGCTTCAACGACACTCCCTTCCTCACCAGCACGCCACTCAGTTCCCGAAACTTCTTCCATGCACATCTCACTCAAGCAACCGTTGCCGAGTCTGTTCCACCTTCTCCATTCAGCATGTCTCTGAGGTAGCAAAATGTTTTCACACCTTCCAGCTTCACGCCGTCTCCAAGATCCAACTCAACATTTCCTCCATCTGCAGCTCCCTCTGTGCACACCTTACATTTGAATGGAGCTGCCACACTGGTTAATGACCCTCTCAGACCACTACATTTTTGATGAACCCACTCAGCGCACATTGTACATTGAATGGAGTTCACTCCGACACCCTTCCTGCACACAGCACATGGCCACTTCCCAGTTCTTTCCACCTCACCACATGCTTTACCACTTGCCATCACCTTCGTCTTTCCTATATTCACCTTCAGACCTTTTGTCTCCATACATTCCTTCCACTTGTTCATCTTTTCCTTCAGTCCATCCATACTTTCCGCAATCAACACCAGATCATCTGCATACAACAACTCCCACGGTAAACCCTCCTTTACGTTCTGAGCCAGCACCTCCATCACAGCTACAAATAGTAGTGGACTTAGTACCGACCCCTGATGCACTCCCACCTTCACCTCAAACTCACCACTGTTCCCGTCCTTCGTCCTTATAGCTGTGCGCACTCTTTTGTACATTGCCATCACTACTTTGATCAACCATTCCTCCACTTCTAACTTCCTCAATGCCCATGTCAATACTTCGCGTGGATCCCTATCGAATGCTTTCTCCAGATCAACAAACCCAAGAAACAACTTCTTCCCCTTCTCCATGTACTTCTTCTGCAACTGCCTCGAAATAAATAGCGCGTTTGTCGATCCTCTTCCTGGCATAAATCCAAACTGCATTTCGTCGATCTTCACCTTCTTCCTTATCCTCCTCTCCAACACCCTTTCCAATACCTTCTTTCCATGCTCCAATAACTTTATCGCTCGGTACGAGCCACATTCCAGAGGGTCACCTTTCCCCTTGTATAGAGGGACGAGGGTACTCAGTTCCCAATCCACTGGAATGCGGCCTTTCACCACCAGATTACAGATCTCTGTCATTCTCTTCACACCCCAACTTCCTGCTGCCTTCAACATATCTCCCACAACTCCTGTCGGCCCTCCCGCTTTTATACTCTTCATTGCTTTTATCGCTTCCTCAACTTCCTTCTCAGTTATCTTCTCTGCCGGTCTTAAAACTGGGTCACTCTCTATGCTGCCATCCCATTCATTCTCTGTATTCAACAGCATTTCCATTTATCTTTTCCATCTTCCTTTAATTTCATCTGGGTCCACAATGATTTGTCCCACTTCATCCTTCAAGCAGCTCACCCCCACCACATCACACCTCTCTTTCACGATCTGCTTTGCGATCTTGAATACCGCTCTCTGACCCTCTTCCGAATCCAAGCGTTCTCCGAACATTTTCCAATATGCCTCCTGCGCCTTTGCTCCCTCTTTCTTTGCAGCCTTCTTGGCTGCCTTCTAACTTTCATGCTCTGCTTTTTCTGCTCCCGTACTCTTCGCCTTCTGCCACTCCTTGAACTTCTTCCTCTTCTCGTCAATCCTCTTTCCAACTCCATCATCTCACCACCATGTTTCCGAGTGCCTTGGTGGTCCTTTTGTCCATCCACATACCTCACCAACGGCTCCCAACAGACTATCTTTCATTGACATCCAACCACTTTCAATCTCAACCACATCATCCTCTACCCTACGCAGCCTCTCTTTTAATGCCTCCCTTACTGTCACCTCTTTCAACCTCCACACCTTCATCCTCGGTTGGTACTTCACCCGCCGAGCTCTCCTCGCACCTTTCACCCTTATGTTGCAGACAACCAAGTGGTGCGGTGAAACAGCCTCCTCCCCCGGGATCACCTTTGTGTCCCGGAGGTGCCCCCTATCTCGCCTACGCACCATCAGGTTGTCAACGGTTGTCGTCGACCCACTTGACGTGTATGTAACAAGCTTCTTATCCTCTTTCTGGAACTGAGTATTACAAATCAACAAATCAGCTCCATCAGCAAACTCCAAAATCCTTTCACCTTCTCCATTTCTCACACCATGATCCGTAACCCCCATGAACTCCCTCAAAACCGTCCATACTCCTTCCCTCATGTCCATTTAGGTCTCCTCCTACCACAACAACTTCCTCATCTTTGACGTTTTCCATCAGCTTCTCTATCGCACACCAGAACTTGTCCTTCTCTTCATCGCTCCGACCAACCTGCGGAGCATATCCCGAGATGACGTTCAAGAGCTTTCCAATCATCATTTTCACCATCATCAACCTATCACTCACTCTAGTCACACTCACCACACTGTCTACAAACTCCTCAGAAAACAGGACACCAACACCATTCACGCCCTCCGGGCACCCTTGCCACACAAACTTGTATTTCTGTCCCTGCCTCCCCTTCACCATTCTCACACCACTTCCCTTCCATCTCGTCTCCTGCACACAACATATGTGCACTCTTCTTCTGACCAAGACGGGTTTTTTTTTTTTTTTTTTTTTTTTTTGGTATGCTGAATCGAGGCCCGTGAAAGAGCTGACATTTATTTCACAAACAAATCAACTGGACAAACAAAATATATAAAAAGAGGGAGCGGAAGACGAGAGAAGGGGAAGCACACAAACACTTGAGGGCACACAACATTTAAGAGCAGGGAGATGTGTGGGAGGGAGAGGGCTTGGGGGGAGGGGGGTGGCAGAAGTATCAAACACAAGGACACCAAGGACTTCCAGGACAGAAGTTGGTATTTCAAAAAAGTGGAATTGGGGTGAAATTAGCGGGGGTAGAAAAGATCAAGGTTTTGGTTGGGGGAAGATAAGAGATGGTGGTGAACAGCTGTTTTAAAGACTTGGAGGGTGGAGTGGGATTGAAGAGAGTGAGGGAGTTTGTTCCAGAGGCGGGAGAAAAGAGGAATGAAGGAGTGAAGGTGAGCAGAGAGTCTTGATTTTGGCAGTTTAACCAAAAGAGGGTTGCAGGCAGATCTTGTGCGACCTGTAGGAATATTTGCGGGACAGAGCCCAGAGAGAGCTGGGGGGGGGGGGCAAGGCCAGAGAGGAGTCGGTAGAAGACGGAAAGACCACCAACCTGCCTGCGGTGAGTGAGTGAGAGGCCCTTGGAGTTAGCTTCATCGCGGGAGATTCCAATGATTCTGAATGCTTTGGTTTCAACAGCGCGAAGGCGAGCTAGGTGTGAGGCAGGAGCACCAGCCCAGAGGGGAGAGCAGTATTCCATTGAGCTGCGGATGAAAGCCTTGCATGTGGTGAGGAGCTCAGGTGTGCCAAGGAAGGACTTCGCACGACGGAGGATGCCCAGTCGGCGACTGGCTTTGGAGGCCAGATTTGAAATGTGGTTTTTCCAGGAAAGATCATGGCAGATAGTGACACCCAAAAGCTTGAGTGACAGAACTTCTTGGAGAGGATTATTCAGAAAGTGGATGGGAGGGTTGTCCAGTCGGTCTTTTCGGAGAGACATCGTAAGAGTGTGAGATTTGTCAGGATTGAAAGACATGTTCCACTTGTTTACCCAGTCTGTGATTTTGTCAAGGTCTGCAGAGAGTGAGGAGGCTGCAGACTGCCGATCTGAGGGATGAAGAATGGAGCGACAGAGAGTAGAGTCGTCAGCAAAGAGATAGAGAGGATTTTCAAGAGAGTCAGAGAGATCATTGATGAAGACCAGAAAAAGCACAGGGCCCAGAACACTGCCTTGGGGAACTCCAGCCTGAACAGGAAGAGGAGATGAGAGAAACCCATTCAGGGCCACACGTTGACTACGACTAGAGAGGAAGTCCGCTAGCCATGCGTGGAGATTTCCATGGATACCAAAAGAGGAGAGTTTGGTGAGCAGAGCGGGGTGCCAGACTGTATCGAAGGCACGTGATATGTCAAGGGAGACTGCTCTAATTTCCTGTTTGGCATTGAGGACCTCCATCCATTGTTGAGAAAGCAGAAGCAGCATGTCCAGAGTGGAGGGGCCAGGTCTGAAACCAAATTGATGATCAGAGATCAAGCCATTGGAGAAGAGGAAAGATTTCATATCTGAAGCAATGATGGAATCCATGACCTTGCTGATAATTGGGAGAAGGCTGATTGGTCTGTAGTTGCTGGGATCTGTTTTTGCACCTTTTTTGTGCAAAGCGGTGATGTTGGCAGATTTCCAAGCAGATGGAAGATGACCTTGAGCAAAAGAGAGGGTGAAGAGAACAGAGAGAGGGAGTGAAAGAGCGGAAGAACATGATTTTAGGACCCGTGGGCTGATGCCGTCAGGTCCAGTTGCATCAGAGTCGAGGGTTGACAGACACTTTTCCACCTTGTCAGGAGGAAAGGACGCAGAGTCCAGGAGCAGCTGAGTACGACTGGGTACGGTGGGTACAGAGAGGGATGGGTTTGGGACACAAGATTTAGAGGCAAACACAGAGTTGAGGCATTCGGCTTTTTCACGTGCGGAGTCAGCCGTGTGGCCATTTAAGGTGAGGGAGGGGATGGAGGGGGAACAAACACCAGAAACAGATTTTACCAGACGCCACCAGGATTTGGAAGAGGGAGACAGATAAGAGAGTTCGGTCCTGAGGACGGAGAGATATTGTTTCCTGGCTCTCCTGAGGGTGGACACACACTTGTTTCGGGCTTTGTGAAAGGAAATGAGATTTCCTTCCGTTGGATTTGCTTTCCAGGAGACGAAAGCAAGTTGTTTCTGGACAATAGCCTCACCACAAGATTCCGTGTACCAAGGACGGGAGGAAGGGTATGACAACTGAAGACGAGAAGGGATAAAACTGTGCATGAGAGAGAGCAATTTACTTTGGAAGAATTCCCAGGATGAGTTGATGTCAGAGGCAGTAGAGATGGGAGACCAGTCCAGATGATTGATGGCTGCTTGAAGACCGTGCCAGTTGGCCTGAGTGAAATGCCAGACTCGTCGACGCTGAGGAGGCTCTCTGAAAATGGTCAGAGAGATGTCCACTTTAACAAGCACATGATCAGAAGAGCCGATTGGAGCAGAAGAAGAGCAGCAGACATTTTCAGGGAAGTTAGTCATAACCAAGTCCAGAAGAGAAGATTCTCCGTTGACTGAGATCCGGGTTGGGAAATTGACAGATTGTGTCAGTCCCAGTGAGTCACAGAAGTCCTTTGCTGAAGAGCCATGGCTGGTGAGAGAGGTACCCACCCCCAGCCAACTGGCATGGTGACAGTTGAAATCACCACATATGAGGAAGAGAGAGTTGGGATGGGTAGATAGAAGTTGGTCCATATTATCAGACAGCGAGATGTAGATGGAGTCATCACTGTTTGGTGGACGGTACAACACGCATATGAACAAAAGGTGGGAGCGAAGGGGAAGCCGTAGCCAAAGGTATTCCTGGGGTTGAGGTGGAGAGAGGGCAGTGCAGGGCGAGTGAGGAAGAGAGTTTTTTATAAAGATAGCAACCCCACCTCCAGAACGAGGCTCAGGTCTATCATACCGGAGGAGGGAGTAACCTGGGAGAGATGCCAAGGAATCAGAGACATCATGAAGGAGGAAGGTTTCTGTTAAGCAGATCACGTCTGGTTTGTCAGAAGCCACCTGTATGGAGAGATCAGTTAAGTTTGAGCGAAGGCCCCGGATGTTTGAGGTCCATACTGTTAAGGAAGAGGAAGGGGGAGCATCGGATACAGAACAGGGGGGGGGGGGAGCGGTAGGGCAGGATGTGGAAGAGGAGGAAGAGGTAGGGAGAGTTGTTGCAGGTGTGTCAGAGATTACAGAATAGCTTGGAGAAAGGGAAGAATGGGGCGGACAAAAGGTTTGATGGTGTTTGGGTGAGGCGCAGTGAGGTGTTATTTGAGGAGGGGGAAGAGTGAGGCAGAAGGTTGAGGAAGATGAAGGTGAAAGTTGGAAGGGGGAAGAAGCGGGGCGGACGCTTTGAGGAGGAGGAGGGGTGAGAGGGGAGTCTAGGAGGGGAGGAGTGAGGGAGAGTCTCGGAGGGGAGGGGTGTGGGGGGAGTTTAGGAGGGAAGGGGCAGGGGGGGAGATTTGAAAGGGATGGGTGTTTGGGAAGATTTGGGGGGGAGGGGCAAGGGGGAAGATTTGACAGAGATGGGTGATGGGGAAGATTTGGAGGGGAGGGGTGAGATTGGATTTTGAAAAGTGTACGATTTATGGGAAACGAACATTTATTGCAAAATGAGTTTCTTGAGACATTCGAGTCAAAAATACGTTTGAGGACGCTGAAGGATGGGTGGAGTTCTGGAGAGGTTAGGGAATGAATGAAAGATGCACTGTAAGAGATGGAATTTTTTTTTTGAATGAATAGAATTGGTGAGCAAGTCGAAAGCATCCTTTTATAGAAGAAGTAGAAAAAAGTGTTATAGAATATGACATAATAATAAAGTTCTTCAGGGGACAGATGAAACATGTATTAACAACTTGATCACGTGATCTCGAACAACGTGGTCGAAGAACGAAAGAGCAAAAGAACGAAGAACGAAAGAACAAATAAGAACGTACAAGCGGATAAGAACAGGGAAGGAAAAAAAATTTTGGTTTTTTTTTTGAGATTTTAAAACAAGGGAGTATGGGTGAAAAGACCGTGAAAAACAGAGACCGACAGTAGTTGCAGCGCGATCGAAGAACCGCTGAGACAAAAAACAAAAGCCTCAAGCCAAGGTCTGAGGACACGGTAGCCTACTACTACTAGCACTACACTAGGCCTCAGAATACACGATACGGAAAAAACCGACGATTCTGTACACAGGTATGAAAAACCAACACCGAGAAACCTATTAAAGTCACCCCAATAGGTACATACACCGAAAGAAAGATAAAGATACGCCAAAAACACAAATGTGAAAGATCACTTAGCTTCGAAAGCGTGAGCGCATGGAACAGCTTCGAAAAGACGTGACCTCGCCGTGATCTCGCGAGAGAATCCTGACTTGAAGGAAACAAAATAAATTGTTTATTTTGAGAGAAAATACTTCCACCACTTCTCCTGATCTCCCTGTCATTGTCCCTACATTCCATGTCCCAAACCTCAGAAACCGATCTCCACTTCGGGCTGTACCCTGTCCAGTGCCCATATGTAGTTGTAATTGTCATGGTTCTCTTTTTGAGGCAATGTTTTTATGGCCGGATGCCCCTCCTGACGCCAACTCTCTTTGTCGCCTCTTACGACAAACAGGGATACGGTGTACCTATTCTAAACCAGGGTACACACCGGGAACGGGGAATGCCCAAGCATTTTAACTTTGAAGGTAATGAAGTAAAAAGGTAACAGTTCGGTTAATGCCTTTTTTCCTCAATTCTTCTTGAAGACGAAAATGTTTTGAACAACCGCTGTTCAAGAATCACACGTCAAACAACAATCGTAACATCGACGTATTCATGATATATAAACCACTGAATGAGGTGGATTTCATTTTTCGATTTCGATCGGTGGATGAGCATGAACACCAGGCAAGGTGTCCACATCACCGGTCCTGGCACTGCCAAAATGAATCCATCACCCCGAAGGTAATCGAGATCAGGCCTCAATTCAAGCTACTTCACCGCAGCACTATTTTTGCCCAACCGGAATCAAATACTTCTTAACCTCCTCCACTGCCTCGCCCATTCTGCAATAAGCCTCTTCTAGTGGTGCATAAACATCAATCTGGATGTGCAACTCATCATTGAGGTGGTCATACTTAGCCTCAGTACTATTCCTCATCTCTTCCTCCTTAGCTTTGTCTTTCATGCAACCGCCCACCATTGAGTTTTCTCTTTTTTCTTCTTCACCAATTCTTCACCATTGAGTGATAGGGCTAAAACTGATATATAGCACGATAGCTCAAAAAGGTATGGTGGATTTGGACGAAACTTAGTGGACAGATTGGGTGTGGACATGACCGAATCGATCCGATTTTGGTGAAGATCTGAATATGGTTTCGGATATGAGGATTATTTAATTTTTGAAGTGATTCTTCACCTTTGAGAGATTGGGCGAAAAGCGATATATAACATATTTCAAAAAGTTGTGGGCGAGTTGTGAATAAACTTGGGTGACGAGTTGGTTAGGTGACAATAACAAGCTGAATAGATTTGGGTCAGGTCCGAATCCAGATTTGGCCTATCGGTGTTATACAAAATGTAAACTGGTTCCGCCTGGCGGAGGGTATGTGCTCTGCCGAGTCCCCTTCTAGTCTATACTGTATGTGTTATCAGTATAATCTCTACCAATAGCCTTAGTTGTTCACAAAAAAAGTTTTGATTTGTTTATCTGATTGATATGACGAGCACCCTGCTAAACTTGGACTTCATGTTGAGAAAGCGATGGCTGGTGTGCACTGCAACTTCAGAAGTTTTACGTCCACCCACAAGGTTATGTTGAGCATGCCAGGTACAGGAAAATGGATGTTTTGCACCATTCCTTGAATATGATTGACTTTCTTTATCTAATGAAATGGATTCATTTTCGACCTTTTGAGAAAAACGTTGCTGGCACTTCAGTGTGTGAGCGATTGATTAAAGAAAGCTTTGGTGCCTGATGGCATGGTGATGTGTTATGTTAAAGTGTCACACAAACCAATGTCATTTTGGGAGTAATTTTTGCGTGAACGCGTTGTGTATATAGAGCAGTGGGGGACCAGAATATTAATTTAATTAATCCTGACGCCATATTTATCGACCATTCCACAGCCATTTTTACCACAATCTCATGTCGTGCTCCGACGTCTGCAGCCAAACCATCCAAATATTCTGGAGACTTTTCTGTGGATAATACAATGTGCGAGGGTAAAGTGTTATGAAGGAAGTGTGGTCATGCCAGTTTTTTTTATTTTTTATTTTCCAATATGACTCGACCAACGGGCTTCCTCAGAGTTGGACTTTCT